>NC_092423.1:98668032-99284397 GCF_036169615.1 Heliangelus exortis | reverse complement strand
TGTTTCAGTTCCAGTAATCTCAGAAAAATATTATTAATAGAGATCACACAAATAACAGAATGGATTTTAAACTTTCCTAATGTTTTGGGGTGAGCTGGATGTGGGTCTTGATTTGGACCTGTAAGTATTGAGAGAGGGAGCATACACATGGGTATGGGATAAGTGGGGTTCTCACCAGCTCTGTACTGAAAGTATTCCAAGTGACTGCAGGCTTCATATCTATCCAGTTTCATCCCCAAAGAATGATTTTTTAATTCTGAGGTCTGAGCTGAAAACATAATGGAAAGCTTATGAGAATCTTGGTATGTAAAACAGAAATTCTTCTTCACCAATTTTTCTCTGTGGAGGGGTGGGAAAGAGGAAGAAAGAACTAAAGCCTGCATCACATCAGAAGACAATTGAAATCCTGGCTTCAATAAAATCCTTGAAAAAAATATCACTGGCTTCAGGGAATCTCTTCCCATATTTTGTTAGGAATCTGGAAACTTAATATAGGCTTTAATTGATCCTGGTAACATTCCCCTGAAGACGCCTGGCTAATCCTACACAATTACTTCATATTTCAGATATTAAGCTTCAATAATTAACTTCAAAAAAGAAGTGAGCAATGCTGAATTGTCAGCCTCACTCTGTAAAATCTCCTTCATTAACAAAACAAACCTGGAAGTAGCCTGATGGGGCTTCTCTGAGTTTTTGTTTTATAGAAGTCAGTAAAACTAATGATAGAAACTGTCTGCAGTTAACCCTAAGGTCAACATGATAATTCAGATTGGTCTCAGCTCCAGCCTCCTTCTTGAAGCCAGCTTGGCTCTGCTATCAGTCCAGACTGCTCAGGATTATGGTCTAGAAAACATGCAAGGATGGAGATTGCATGTTATAGTGGGTTTTTTTTTCAGGGGCAATGGTGATATTTTTACCTGTTGAACAGGCATGTTGCCTTCAAGTGGACAAAAAAGAACTGCCTATTGTGATGCAAAAACAACTGGAAACAATCTGATTTCACAGCTCCCAAGTTGGAGAAGGGAGCTGACTGTAGCTTTTGGGTCCTTAAGGCTCCGTAACTTCAGCCTTGAGGCCACCCATTAGCCTGGGCCATCCTCTTGGGAGATGCAGCTTCTTTAAATCAGTGGAGTGGTGCATAGTGGTATTACTGGTTTAGGATTATTATTATTTTTGCTTATTTTCCTCGGGTCAGGCCTATGTTGTGTACAATGCACTTGAGAGAAAACAGCTCAGGAAATGAAGCTTGGAAATGTCCTCTCCAAATGCTGTGATGAGTGTGGGGGGATAAAGGGTATTGATCAATGCAGACCCATCTGAGCCACCCACTGTTGCTGTCACCCAGGGAGGATGCTGCAGGTCAGGGGTAAAACGCAGGGTGAAGGACCAGACCCAAGCAGCATCTCACCATGGAACTTCTGGTTTCCCTTCAGTGTGTAATGAAGCATCTTCCTATTGTTCCTGTGGATGTCTGGAGCTCCTGTTTCCTCAAAGACAAGAAATTTTAAAAGTGCTTAGTCATGGACATATAATGAACTGAAATCCTCTTTGTGACATGTTTGCTTTCTTGCTTGATCAAAGCTGGATTCATATGATGGTAACTGCTGTGAGGCCCAGATTGTGTGGTCACATCAGCCCCATCTTTTGCTTAAGAATAAAAGTATCTTTCTTACAAAGCATGATAATATATTCCCAGGGTGATTTAATCTATTCCCACTTCATTCAGGACTAAAGATTTAATGTTTTCAGATTCAAAAGCCAACATGAATGCCCTGTCTCTTTCAATAAGCCACATTTTGCTTTTGTTTTTTTCTTTAAAATTTTATTTCTGTTTATGCAGCTTGGGGTATATGCAATCTATGAAGCTAAGCAAATACAAAGGTGACAGCTGACTTCTTAGGCTAATATTTAAACAGGGTAATGAATAATCTGAAAAGTAAGATAAGTTTCTTAGACATTCTGCTTTTTGGCATAATTTGAATTTTTGTGGTCTCTCACTGCCAGCCTGAGCTGAATCATATGAGATTTGCCTGATGTTTTTCTGGCAGATTTGCATCTGGAAATTTGTCATTGTTTTGATTTTTCTCTTCACATTTTGTTGCTAGTCTGTACTGCATTTTTACAAAGGGGGAATTTTGCTCCATAACAAGATTGGGTACCACTTAGTTTAAGTGAGGGCGGTGAGATACTGCTCTTGGCTTATACCTATAGCATCCATAATGAACATACTTCACTCTACATATTTGAGAATGGCACAGAATGCAATAAGCTCCAGGTCAATCTGCTGCTGGTTTGCACAAAATGCTTCACAGGGAAGCTGAGGACAGCCCTCCTGCTATGTTCAGCCATGTACTGAACTTCCAAAGAGGCTTTTAGCAACATTTTGGCCTTCTATATGTCCTCCACCACATTATCCCCTCAGTCCCAGGAAAACCCTTCTGATCAAGTATTTAATTTTGCTTCCACATTTGTCGTCTGGATGGAAAACATGCCTGCCCTAGGTATACCCCTTGCAGTCCACTTGGAAAAACAGTGTCCACAGTTACTGAAAAAAACTTACAGGGGATTCATTAATACACTGAATAAATGCACTGACAACATTGTAGTGTCTGCCCAATAACAGACACAGCTATGACTTTCATTCAGCAGTTTCTGGCAGATGCTGGAGTATATCATAAATTGTTATTCAATAGAGAAGAATTTGGCATATGAATTAAGGTGAAAAATTTTATAGGATTATCCAGAATAGATTTCCTTGTGCATGACATACTCCCTTAGGAATGTTTCCAAAAAAGCGTCTGCAGATTTTCCCTTCATAAAATTTATCTGTGGTGGGGTCTGTTCATTTTCAGGGACATTTATCTTTGTAACTAACTTCAAAACCCTACCAAAATTACAGTTGTTTACCTAGATAAGACTCTGGAACAATCCAAATTGAACTATCAGGTTGATTTGCATTTAGATTGTGCCTTTCCAATAGCTCTGAAAGATGTTACAAATACAACTTAGGTTTCACACTGAGGCTGTAGAAACCTCTATTGTAACCTTCTGGGACTGGCAAAATTAGAGATGCCATGACCTGCAAGCCCTTACTTCCAAGCCAAGATGCACAGCAACTCAAGCAGGAGAAATTCTGCCCCTTTTAAACCTTCAGAGTTATTGCTGTGGATTAAAAGGAATTGTTTCTTTGCAGCATGTTGCTCCAGTGGACATTTTGTTGAAAAGTTGACATCATTTGTGGTGCCAGCAAATATAAATCTGCTTTAACTGACTGTGAACCTTTTCTGTGTTTGTAATTTAACTTGAAGAGATGATGTTTAAGTGATAACTTGTGGCTAGTATTTTCCACATTGGTATTCACTTTATTGATAAACTGGTGTCCGGGAACTGCCTCTGGTAATACTCCAGTATTCTTTGTGATAGTGATATATATATGTATATACATATATATATGTATATATATTCTTAATATAGTATGTGCAATGCAATACTTTGCAATGATAAATCATTACTACTGTGGTCTCTTTTGAGAAATCCATTTGTCAAGTTGGACTGAAAAATATGGGTGAAAAATATGCTTGGAAGGATTTTAAGGTTACTGTTTGATTATATCCTATTCTAATTTCTTCTCAACATTTCTCATCCCCCTCTTTAAGTATCTCCTTCAAAGGATACTTTGTGTGGTCCTGTTCATTCCATGTGACCGTTTGGGAAAGGATTTTACTTGTACCTGTCAAGAATCACAAAGCAGAGAGATGAAAATGTGCATTGTCCCTGCAGTGACCAACTCTGCCTCCTGTCTGGGTAACACGCAGGGTCTACAGCTGTGGAAAAAAAGTCCTGCCACGCAACTGTTGATGCAAACATACAGCATAAATACTGTTACACTGGGGCAGTGGAAAGGTTTAGTGAAGCTGTTGCCCTCTTCCTGGAGATGGCCAGTGTCAGGTGCCTAGGAAAGTTTATACTGGTAGGAGAATTAACCTCTGCCATTTTCCTGGATTTTATTTTCGTAACTTCTATCAACCTGCAGCTGAAGTTCCTCTTGAGACAAAGGCTCTTTCTTTGTTGTGTTTGAGTGTCTTTTATGGACCTCTTTGCATGTTCTTGCATGGTTCTTGGGACCCTTTTACTTTTAGATCCCATAATACTAAAAGGGCAAGAGTTCTGTAGTTCTGTGATCTGCTGTATGAAGAATTCCAACAGCTTGTCTTATGTGTTCTGCTTGATGGCATCATGTGAAGTTTGACATGTTTACATTTCTGTACCTTTCAGAAACTGCAGTTCTTTCATATCTGCACTTACAGTATCTTTTCAATGTTGAAGAGACCTGGCATGCATTTTTTCCCTTGCAGAGAAATTATTCTACACGTCCTCCTATTCTATTTCTTTTTTTTTTTTTTTTTGTGTGTACCTTTTTGGTTCTAATATATATCCTTTCAGTGACCAGCTCTCTCCTCATCAATCAAACCACAAACCCGCCCCAAGTTTATGCCACTATAAACACATTGGTAGTGGTATTTTTCTATTTCTAATTTGTCTTTTCCTTTCCTATAAATTTGGTATCTTCTAGTAAGTTCATATTCTTCAAAGTCTGCTTTCGTTACATATTCCCAGTTTCTTTCCTAGCTCTTTCTTGAATGAAAATTCAAGAGCTGTTATTCTGCCTGTATAGTTAAGGTTATTCTTACTGACATGTGCTACTTTATGTTTAACACTGTCATGCAGCGATTTTCCATAACTCTGTGCAGTACATTTTAATTTATATGATGCCTAGAAATTTTGTATTATGAATAACCTTTACTCATCATTCAGTCCCTGCTACAGATCTGTTATGGATAGGTTGAGAAGTAGAGATTACAGCGCAGATCCTTCTCCCTTGAGAGTGGCAGTACATTTCAGCTTTTCTTTCTTTCTTAAAAAAAAAAATAAATTACTAAATCTATATTAACTCCTGAGAGAAGATGTCTCCTTTTTTTCAGGGCGGTTTAGCTTCTTTACATGTCTCTCAATCTGTTATAGGCTTTTTGGGAAGCCAGTTATAATATACTGAATGAATCATCCTTTTTGCATGTTTATTGGTGTTTTCAAAGAACTCCAGTGCATCTATGAGGCATGGCATCTGCCTATAAAAAATTACTTGCTCTCTGTTATGAGATATTATGGGTATATATCTACTATTAAAGTTCCAACTAATCTGTCTGACATAGAAAACTAAATAATGCTCTATACTATCCTCTATTTTCTTGCTCCTGAGACCTATTTAATAAGTTTTGTCATCAGTGCAGGCTTCCATTTTTCTGGGCTGGGAGCCCTTTGAAGCCATTGAGGTGATAAATCACATACTTAGGGTTTTGTATATTAGTTCCTCTAGGACTGCTGGGTGAATGGCATCTGGTCTTAGAGATTTGCTACTGGTTTATTAACCTACTCTAATCCCCTGCTACTGGCACTTCAGTTGGAGATTTCAAACTTGCTTCACACAAAACCTCTCTGAGCTTTTCCCTTGTAAACATCAACTCAGATAATTCATTTAGTTCTTCTTGTACAGCCTTGAACTCTCCTTTTCCACTTCTGTCATATACTAGTCACATGAACTCTCACAGAGCTCTGGCTGCTCCTGTGTTTGCAAGATTTTTGTGATTAATTGGGCTGCCTGAAGCGAGTTGTTCAAAACATTTTCTGATTTATTAAATTTTCACATTTAACACATGAACTTTTGTACCCTATATATTTTCTTCTCTCAAACATGACCTTCTCTTCTGAATAAAATCTTTCTACTTGCAGGAGTCTCCTTGAATCTGATACTAAACAATGATAGATTTTTTTGGTTCCATTCAAAACCATTAAAGAGGTGGCACACATTTACTCTGAAAGCCCAGTAAAATATTTCTCAATTGTCTCCAAGGTAACTTCAGGTGTTTTTCCTTTTTAGCAGCTCACCTGGTTTTCATTTTATTAAATGTATTCCACATTTGTGCAGTTTCCTAAGTGATACTGAAGTATGTTTTCTCCCCCTTTATTCTTATGAGGTTCTTGAATTTTATTATGTTATGATAATTAGGAATCACTGAGAACCTTTGCAATAAGCTTTGAACTGAACTGTTTGGAACTGGGTCAAGAAATACTTCTTCCTCCCTCAGGTCTCTGGTCTTTCTATGAAGCAGTCATTTATACCATATAAAAAATAAACAAGTTAATTACCTTTTTGCCCCACAACCTACTTTGTCACTTTTCCGGTTTGCCTGGGAGTAACCTAAGTCTCCCATGATTATTGTCATATATTTGCCCTCACAGTTTTTCTATTCACCCTTAAAGTATCCCAGACACCTTTTACTTCAGAGGGATCCTGTGGCTGAAGCATCCACCTTTTCGTTTGCCTACACACTGATTCCAAATTCGCTGTATTTCATTCTTTCATCAGTCCAACTGCATTGGTTATATTTGGGTGATTTGTATTCTGATTCCATTGCTTTTCTCTCCTTCTGTCAAAATTTGGAGGTGATTTGGAAATTATTTCAGTCCAGATCTGGTTGTCTAATTTCATACATTAAATTTAATCAATTCTTAATTTTGATTCTTTATTTCTTCATTCTTTAGTCTCCTTTTCATAGCTTTCTCCCTGGATGTCATCACCTTTATCCCATGCCTTCTTGCTGTGTGCTTTGGCAGGAGGATGTTATAGAGGTCCTGAATTGAAAATATTGTACCTCAAGAAGCCCTAGTTAATCAGATGAAGAACTGCAGGTAGCTTCAGCAGAGAAGAAGGGAGAGGTAGTTCTTGGAAGGAAGAAAAGGGGAAGAATTTTGCAACACCCCTCCCTCCTCCAGTCATTCATTGAGGACGAGGTGAATTCCCAGGACTCAGAAAGCAGAAGAGGTCTGCAAAAATTGCAAGAGAAGAAGGGACTGGGAATGGTCTGTCTTGAAAAGAATTGCTTACTGTCTTGATGTGGTTTTAATCCCATACCCTAAAAGGATAAGGGGCTCCTGGGACTGGTTTGTCTACATGTTTAAGGAGTGAGAAAATCTGAAAGCCTCAGTGGGGGATTGCAACCATGAGAGGGACACAGCAGCCTGAGAAAACCACTAATAACAACCTATTCCTAAAAACATGTTCATTTGTTTGTTTTTTCTTCTAGGATCAAATGGGGCAATTGTTTCTGACTCAGTAAAACTCGGATTTTTTTTATTTATTTTTTTTTTATTATTTTTTGATGGTGTGTTTTAGCCTTATGGAGTATTTATTCCCTGAACTAAGCATGATCTACCAGGGCTTGTCAGGTTCTGGTGGGCTCCTGGGTTGCTTCTTGCCAGCTTTAGGTTCTGGCTTCCTAACCAGCCACCTGGCTGATGACAGGAAACCAAAGAGCTCCAGAGAAGCCAGAACTTCAGTTTCCAGAGGTGAGCAGCAACTTTAGCATTTTAATGATGAAATTGCTCTCATAAACCTGCTTCTCCCTGGTCTGCTGCAGATGATTTTGGTTTTCTCAAAGTATATTTCTGTCTAACCCACCTCTGGCAGTTTGGGAAAATGAACGACTTCAGAAAAGTGACATGAGATTCCCATTTCTTGGAGTTTATTTATTTATTTATTTTTGAGTTTTTTATTTTTCCTGTTCCACAGTCAAGCCAAAACTCCAAGATCACTTTTTAATTTCCCATTGAATAGAAATTTTGGGGTCCAGCATGCCTCATAGCCAGTTACGCTGAGAATTCAAGAATGTAACATTCTGGTTGGCACTTTTGAGGTTTGGAAAGCTTCTAGGGTATAAGGAGAAGCACTTCATCTGAAATCAGGACAGTACAGACCTACCAATTTTCTGTGTGTGCCACTGCTGTTGCTGTTCATCATTATGGTGGGACACTGGTACAGCCCAAGTAGGAAAGGTTGAGGGCTCTGTGATAGCACTGCTTGCTTCTCACTTTACATCTGCACAGATAAACTGGGAATAAAGATCATCACACAGGAATATATTAGATATCACCTAAAAAAAAAAAAAGAAAGAAAAAAAGAGAGGTTTCTTTTCTATTATCTTTTAATCTGCATGAGAAAGTTTGGCCATCTGCCTCAAGCAGCCTGTCCCCACCTCAGAAGGCACACAAGCTGCAGAATCGGAGCAGTCATCATCAGGCTGTTTTATTCCATGGTCCCAGAGAGTTATCCTGTGATTGAAAAACATATGAATTTTTTTTAAACAATTTTTTTACATTGGATTTTTAAAGATGTGTGGCTATTCATTAAGCCACCAGAGTAATTTACGGTGTCATTAGAAGTCAGTGCTAGTAACAGTGCATCAGAATGGATGCAATAATAATCTTTCCTCTGTTGGCTACTTCCTAGCTGGACTGTATTGATCTAGGAAAAGCACTGACATTAAGAAACAAAAGCTCTCTTGAATGCAGAAAATTTCATTTTCTTCTCTGAGTATTTTCTTTTCTGTGCATATTTTCTTTTTTTCCTTTTCTTCGGTAGTCAGGTAAATGTGGCATGAGAATGTATATGGAAAAAAATCTGCCCTGAGAGGCCCAATCAGTGTGAATTGATGTGTCAGTGACTGCAGGATAATTTCTGTTATAAATAGCCCCTGAAGTTGTTATGACTGGAAAAGTTTTGGGAAGAAGCTGATGTTTTTTCTTTCAGGCAGTTTACAGCCTTGTATTTATTTGACAACACTATGTAGCTGCTCTTTCTTCAGCTAAATCAGATGCTTTCTCCATCTGTTGTGAATATGGGTCTTCCATATATGAAAGAAAAAAAAAAAAGAAAAAAAAGAGAGAAACTATATGTGTGAGTGTATATATATCTATAGTGAGAAAAAAAAAAAAAAAAGCCATCCCTGCCAACTTCTGTGGTTATAGGAATAGTCAGGATTCCTGAAGCTTCTGTTGTGATTTGTGACTTAGCTTGATTGAACACAACTTAATTTTGAGTCTTAACTCCCCAAATCTACCACTCTGACAGGGAGAGTGGATGGACCAAGAAAACTGGTGTTAGCAAGAAGGATGTTTACTTCACACTGTTTCTTCATCCCCTGATTTTCCTTCCTATTTGTCTTTAACTGTGCAAGTCTATAATTTCTAATGGTAAACTCATAAAAGGGGCTACACTGGGTAGAATAAGGTTTCCCACTATTTTGGAATTTCAGCTATTTCTATGAGAAATATTAATACATTGAAAACAAGGTGCACGTGTTGGCTTTACAATATCTTGGATCTATTTCTCCTTTGATATTAGGTGAGCTTTAAAAAGGTTAACAGAAACTTGAAATAAATGTGGATATTAAAGGTGCTTTTTGTTCTCACAAGACTTTTCTTGGATGTATGTCAGATGCCTCTAGTACTTTTAAAATAAAACACATTGGTTTTGAGCAGTGGAGAGTTCATTTCAGAGATATTAAAAGTGATGTTATGGTCATGCAGGAACAATTGTAGGTGTTAAAGGTGTTTTAAAATTTATAACCATAAGTTATTTCATATCTTAAAAAATGCCATTTATCAAAATATGTTTTTTGAAGGAATAATTGGATCTTTTTAGTAAGTATAGGCCCCTGTTCTCCCTACATAAAGGTCTGTATTTGCTGTTTCAACACCGTGCAAAAAGTAAGGTTTATGTTTTCTTGGCACATGCTACATCTGGACATTGGTCTAACATAGTCCTCCCTCCCTAATTCAGCTTGTGATAAATTTGTCTTTTAAAATAAACTCTCAATAACTTTCAAACAACTCTTAAAAATGTGAAGAAGCATTTCTGCAGAACACTGTGTTCATGGACAACCAGGCCCCTGGAGTCAGTAGTGCAAGCATTGACGGACCCTCAGAGTCATCCTTCTGAACTGGAGATCTTCCAGTTTTCAGTAGTAACATTCAATTATTTTTTTTTTTAAATGGTTATCATGGGTGAAAAGGGTTATTTTAAAAATGAAATTATTTTTAAAATAAGCTTTACCCCTTCCACTCCTCACTTTTTTTTCCCCCAGAATGTTGTCAGCACTTCTATTTTTTTCCTTTAAAAATGTGTTTGCTATTATATGTTCATCTTGGAAAAATGTATATGAATACTTCTTAGGAGATTATGTAAAAAATGAAAACCAAGACATTTTTATTCTGTTGTGGACTGAACATACAGTTTCCTTCAGTAATCATCCTCATTTCATGAGACTGCTTTAATGAAATCAGCTACTGGTATGAATGATTGCTATTACAAATCTGAGTTTAATTTTCTGGGTGCAGTCCATTTTCCTGCTGTTTCACTCGAAGTACATGTATAAGAGAGCTCAGGAAGTATAGGAATGCCACAGAGAACAAATTGGATTAATATTTGACTCTGTTACTGAAATGTTCATTTACTCCAAGTTCTGAGTGCTGGTGTGTGGGGTAAGATGACTCTTGACATATTCCTCTGGTCATCCTCCCTTCCTGCTCTTGATTTGTTTTTCTGGCTGAAAAGAGAAATAATGAATTTTAGAGGGGAAATCAGTCTGCCTGGGCCTAAGACACTACCACAACTCTACGAAGTACCAGAGTGGACTTGAAGTTCATCTTGCCAAGTGCTGTCTCTATCGTTCTCTATCAATAAGAAGGAACAATAAGACAAGTAAGCACTGGGCATAATATTTTTAATATTACCTCCAGGCTCACAAATCCAGTCCAGACTCTGTTTCCAGCTTAGGTACCTCTTGATACTCTCATGGTTTGTCTGCTTAGGAGCTCTGTACAGATATTTAGCACCTTCTTCCCATCAGCTTGTGCAAACTTGTATTCACAACATCCTTTGGCAAGGACAGCCTTACCATGGCTGCATGAAAAGCCATCTTCTTCTGCTTATTTCAAATTTTTTTTCTGCTAGCTTCATCTGAGTGCATGTGTTGCTTGAGGCTGTGGAAAGAGTGGACCATTGCTCTCCTTTCACCCTCTCCATGCTGTTTGTGACTTTGTAGACCTTGCCTGTAGATGCCCTAGGTTCTCCCTCTTCTGGAACTAAGAGTCTAAGGCTCCTTGCTCATCACAGCGAGGCCTTTTACATATCTTAGCAGCCTTCAGAGCCTTTTGCAATTTGAATCCTGTTTCACTCCTCTCCAGAAGGAGTGCACGCAATTTGAAAAGTTGATATAACAGCACCAGAATCATTTTGCTTTGTTCTCTCTTCCTTTTCTGATTATTCCTGACTTTTTCACTTTGCTTTTATGGAGCCATCTATCATAACACTAACGTTTCGCTCCAGCATGGTGTTATTTCAGAAACCACTGCCATCTATTCATATCTATGATTGTCTTTCCCCACATGCATCACTTTACACTTACATACAATGAATTTCAGCTGCTGTTTTATTGCCCAACCATTCAGTCTCATCAGACCCTTCTGTAATTCTTCGCAGTCTGCTCACGTCCCCATTCTGCATAACTTAGTGTCATCAGCAGTCTTTTCCTCATGCCTCATTCTTTTTTTTCCCCTGCATATATTAAATACGTCTGCATATATTAAATACCTCATTTCTCAGCACCACCACTGGTAAAACTGAACTGTTGACCTCCCTCTGTTGTGACAACTGACCACCTATACACCATTTCCTATTCTTTAATTAATTTATTCAAGCAAGGACTCCCCTTTTCCAGTAGTTACATAGCTTCCCCCAGCTCAGACATGACAGAAACCTTGGTCTGTATCTTTTCTTCCATGAACCTAAGTGTTACCTCCAGGGTGTCCATCTGTCACCAGTGTCACTGATGCTCAGGCAGACCACTGCTGCAAGTTCTTTTCCCAGGCTTCCTCTGACCCTGCCCAGGTTTCCGGTGAAATCCATCAGCTTTCTTCTTGTAAGCCAAGCTCCCCTGTGGTCCTCTTAGGGGTCATGCACCCTGTTGTTTATTTGCCTGGTGACTGAATCTTCCATCTCTACAACCTGCTTCTTCCTATCTGGTCTTTGATCTTCCCCTCACTTTAACTTCCTTTGAAGAAATCTGTCCTTGGATGCTTCCAGGAATTTTCTTTTTGGTGAAGCTTTGTTTTGAAGGAGGAGGGGAAGGTCTTTTCTGTTGCTTCCTCTGGAGACCCTTCCCAAGAGCCAGGTGCTCCTCTGGAGCACGCATTGAGCTCTTGCTGCAAAGACTGGCAGTGTGCAAATGGAGACACTCTGCTTTGCAGGCACATGCTGATGGCAAGGATGAAGACCTATGTAGAATATTTTTATAAAAGATAAAAGGATAAACTAATCTGCAGACTTGGATATTTCAGACCTCCACATATTTCTTCTGGATGAAATTTCACTGTCTAGAAAGAAAATCTTCCCAGACTTTCCAAGGCACTTTTTGTACTTTTGGTACTTCATCAGTACCCACGGCCTGCTAATTTCTACTCATCCTTAGCAACACTTCCGTTATGTCTATTCCAATGTACATGACCTTTGAAACACAAAAGACTGATGTATCTTCTCATGTCAGTAGAAACCTACTTGGTTCCAAGTACAAAAAGAATAAACAAATTGAGAACTGAATCTCTTCTTTCCTTCCCTTTTTTGCACTAAATTGCCAAGGAGAACCTGATGGTATTGCTTCATCAGGATTAGCTGAAATACATCTTGCAAATAACTCTCCCTGAATCTCAGCCAAGTTATATAGAGTTTTTTAGAGCAGTGAAGAACAAATTGATTATTCAAATAGTACCTGGAAAAGCTTAATTTTCTTTTTTTCTACAGTAAATCCATCACTTTTATGTTTGAGTGTCGGATTGATATATTACTGAGCAAACCTATGAAAGCTTAAGAGATTCCAGCTAATTGCTAGTGGCTCTACACTATCTAGTCTGAACTGCTGTTGATACGCAGCAGTGGTGATTTACTGCTTAGTCTGGCTCTCTGCTACTTGCAGTGAAATGTCTTTGAAATTATAAATCTGTGAATGCTCTCTGGTGCCCTGTAGGGAAGTGGGGAAGAAGAAGGAGGGCAGCCAGAGAGTGTGAAATGAAGCACAAGTGCATGCTTCCATTGTCAGTGAAGATAACTTGGGGAGTTAAATATCTGAGATGGAGTTCAACTGTTGCTGGCTTAACAGGAAGCAACTGTGCTTCTTATGGAGGCTGGAATAAAATCTAAACCATAGCCAGATGCAGCTCTGAGGACAGAGGGGGGTGGCCTCCAAGACCTCTTTTCCTCAGAATGTTGATGAGTGGCTGTGACTGTCCATGCCCTTCATGGCTTGGAGAGCAACTGTCAGTAGCTGGCTACTATTTTTTGGCACACAGTCAAAGCTTTTGGAGCTATAGGGTTCTGCAGCCTATCAAATTTAGAATTGTCTATTCTTTTTTTTTTTTTTTTTTTTTTTTTTTCTTTCTTGTTTTTTCTTTTTCCTTGGTCCTTTTTCCTTTTCCCTTTTTCCTTTTTTACTTTTCCTTTCTCCTCTTTTTCTTTTTTCCTTATTCCTTTTTTCTTTCTTCTTTTTTCTCTGTTGTTTTCTTTTTGGTTTTAGGTTTGTTTTTTTTTTTTAATGGTGGTGTTCTGACTTTGAAAGACAGTCTCTTTGTGGTGCAGGGTCTGGTTGAAGACCCTACCCCACTCAGCTGCGCAGTGGATTTTACAGGTGGGAAGAAGCAGGGGAGGGCTTGAGATTTTTCCCCTCTCCCTTCTAAGAAAAGAGGAAAACCGAAACAAAGCAAAAAGAGAGGAGAAGCAGCTGCTGGCTGGGTGCCACCCTGAATGGCCTCGTTGTTCTCCAGCCCTCTGGACCCAATTAAGTGACTCGATTTCTACAGGCGATGGCAAAGTCTAATGGCAGCAAAGAGAAGATGGGTAACACATGGGGCAGGCCTGTGATGTGGCTTTCTGGAATGGGAGATTGCAGTGGAGGGAGGGGGAAAGAAAGGACGAGAAGGGGTATGGGGAGCAGAGGGAAGGATATCCCTCTGCAAAGACAGCAGCAGCAGACACAGGAAGGAGTTTTGTTTCCTCCCAGGAACGCTGGGAAGAGCTGGAGAGAGTTTGATTTCAAAGTCCAACAATGCAGCTCTGGCATTTGTTTCCAATTCAGCAGGAATGAGCGTATGGTTTGAACAATTCTTTCGAGGTTCCTGGCAGGGGGAATATAACTCATCTCAGCTGGATGTTTTAGGAGATCAAATGACACAAAAATTTTCTCTCAAAGCCTAGGGTATCCTTCTGGCAGCCAGAGACCATGCACATCTTCACAGATTTGTTACTTGCTCTAGTGTGGACCAAGAGCTGCGTGCTGTGTAGAAAACTGCTTGCTTACAAAACAATCTTATTGTTGCCAGATGTTGGCTCCCTGCCCGCTTTTACATAATTCAGTCTTTTCTCAAGATGTTACAATTTAAAGGTGCTTTAGAAGTTTTATTTTAAAAGCCTTGATAATACTTTTGTCCTTATTCTTTTTTCCCCTTGCTCAGAGCGGCTCTTCCGCCAGCACATGCTGCAATCTGGTGTATGTGGTACATGGTAATGTGTTCAATCAAGAACAGCAAAACTCCTACTTAGCTCTACCTCTGGCTTGATTCAAGCAAGAATAAAAATATCTTTAATGCCATGCTGTCTGCATCCTGGTGACTCACATATGCCAAACACAATGTGCATCTTTGTTTCAAATGTGATCCTACGTAGTGGATACAACTTTGGTGCATTTATATCTATTTTTTCTTTTTCTTTTCTTTCTTTCTTTTTTTTTTTCTTTCTTGTTTTCTTTTTTAAATGTGAAACTTTAGATAATGAATTATTGTAACTGTCCAAAGACTAGTAACAGAGGTTTAAGTCAGGCAAGTAATCTCTAAGCAAATTTCTCCATGTGGCTACTGGCACTTTGCTCATACACTTCATCCTTTGTACACAGATCAAATAACTTTCAAAAAAATATTATAATAAGGCTGTGACATATTCCTTATTGATAGGACAAGGGTTAGTGGTTCTAAGCTGGAAGTGGGTAGATTTAGGCTTGGCATTAGAAAAAAATTCTTCAGTGTGAGGGTGATGAGACACTGGAATTGGTTGCCCAGAGAGGTTGTGGATGCCCCACTCCTGGAAGTGTTCAGGGCCAGGTTGGATGAGGCTTTGAGCAACCTGGTGCTGTGGGGGGTAACACTGCCCATGCAGGAAGGTTGGAATCAAATGGTCTTTAAGGTTCCTCCCAACTAAAACCATTCTATGACTTTACAGTGATTTACCAAAGCACCAATGAACAAAATTTATTTTTACCAGGTTACCAGGTTACCAGCAGAGTTAGAAATGGGATACCTAAGCTGTGCCTTTGAGCTTTTTGTTTTATGTGCTTCAGAGACAGGGACTGCATGGTTTTCCTAATTGCAGTTTGGCCACCCAAAAATGTGGCTTTAGATGAGGCTGATGCTTAAGGCTCCTTTCATTGCCAGTGAAGAGAGAAAGACAACAGCAAGTGTTAGATCATCCCATTTGAGGAGAGGCAGACCAAAAGAGGGCCATCTCTAGAGGTCTCTGTATGGTATTATAGGAGGAACCAAGGCAGCTCCCTTAGAGCTGAGCTCCTCAGAAGCATGCACGTGCTTGACAAAGTTGCTTATCCCTAGCAAATGACTTGACCATAGTTCATAATTTCATTTATTATATAGCATGCTTGTACTTCCTGCTCCATAGCCAGGAAATTCGAGAGTGATTAGAAAATTGTGGTGACTTAGATGTGCAATACTGTTTTTTGCATGATAACCTAGACTCTACTTCAGTTCGTCTTAAACATCAGAGTAATAGGAGTTTGACAAGAATACCTGTAAGATTATTATTTCACTCTGTCTTTGGTGAAACCATATCACAAATCACAGAATAAGACTACCAGAACTGCAGTCATGGTGAAATATTCTCTCCCCCACCACACTTAATATTTAGGGTTCTGAATGAACAATTCTCACAGGAAAATCAGTTCCAGTGTATTTTACCATGCAAATTCAGTTTTCCAATGACAACTAAAATACATAAACCCCCCCAAACCAACAATAGCCTTCTCTTGTTCTTAGAACAAATACCATTGCAAGTAGTAGAATAAACAAATTATGGCAATAGCTGTAGGGAAAAAAAAAAGTGATAATAAGAAGTTATTGTCATTTGGGAGATGTTTATAATTTACCTATTTACTCTGGGGTTTTTTTCTTTAATTTTACTCAATGGATAGGATTTATTTCAGAAAACACTGTCCTGGAAGCATTATGGTGATTATAGCAATATGAAAAAATCTGCTCTACTAGTGATTGTAAACCAAGACAATCTGTTTACTCAAAATGGGTCTTTTGTCCTGTGCTGCCATATTGCTGTGCCCATTTTCAGGGTCTCTGAAGGCCAGCAGTAAGGACTACCCTCTTAATTAGCTTCTGAGTATTTGTATTTCCCTTGTTTGAAAGCATCATTTTATCTCTGTAGGAGTCCCATCTGTAACACAGGAGTATAAAATGTTTCTCCCTCTTCAGAGTCTGAATTCCTTTGCCAATATTAATTATGCACTTTGCTGGGACTTGTATGGCCAGGTGTTGCCCTTTACTTGCCAGATGGAGTAAAGACTCATTGTGTTATGCTTCTTGGAGGATCTAGTTGGTAATCAGATCTGGTTGAAATTATCCATTTTTATATTCTTAGATACATCAATATTTGGAAAAGCCATTTCGGTTTGACTTAAAATGAAACCATATTTTCCTAAGATTTCATGCAAGACAAATTGCTTCCAAAAATTAGGATGCATAAATTAGTGATCATTAGTTTCTAAACACAGGCATTTCAAACATAGATTAAACATAGAATGTTTTGAGAATTTGTTCTGGGGTTTTTTTTCTGTAATGAAAGATTTCTCTGAGAAGACAGTAAATGAATAATATAAAAACCTTCCCCAAACAAAAGTCCCTTAAATCAGAAAATCTTCCAAAATAAAAAACCATGATGTTTCTCTTTTAAAAGTGTTCTCACTGGAATCAATGCATTTTTGAAAAAGCCTCACTTCAAAAGCAAACAGTTTGAAAACATTTGGGTGAATGCAGCTGGCAAAAGCTTGTTTTCTGGGACAGATACCACTTGGAAATTCAAAAGGCAAACACAGCCTTGTTGACCAGCTGCTCTCTGCTACTGAAGAACTATTGAATGAAACTTTTTTTCTTTCCATAAGCTTCATTGTTTTTTTTAACAGAGAAGGAAAGACATGTTGTGGCAGACACTCGTTTGGCTGTTGCACTGAAAACAGAAGAACAGCAGAAGCAAGTCTGCCAATCTTTTTTTTCCCCCTGGGCTCTCTGTTCCCCAAATCTCGGCGTGTGCAGGGTCTGCGTGGGGCTGTGCGTGCACCCACACGCACGTGGGAGGGAACTGCAGCTCCATCACCTTCTCTGGAGTGTGCATTTCCCACAAGGTGGTGCTAATGAAAGAATCTCAGCCACTCTTGTAAATCCGTGTGTATGTGGAGAATCGACAAAAGAAATGCAGAATACTGTTTCAGATCGGCTGGGGACTATCTAGGTTTAAGTTTTAAACATGTCACCTCTAGCCCGTGATATTAAAATTCATAGAATCATAGAAGCATTAAGGCTGGAAAAGATCTCTAGGATCATTGAGTCCAACCATGAACCCAACACGACCATGCCAACAAAACCATGTCCTAAAGTGCCACATCCTTATTGAAGTTCAGTCCATGCATTTCTACAGGAGGACATACACACAGAATGTTCTCATGTGAATTATAGGCATCAGTTATTCTCTGATGAAGTAAATGTAGAAAAAACACTCCTTATTTTAATAATATTAGAAAAAAAGAGCCTTTACTTTAGTAATATCTTCATCCACTTTCAAGATTGTCTAGTAGGTCATGACATTGCTTTCCAGAAGTGTAGAGTAGCAGATGGAAGGGAACAAATAATTTGGAGTTTTACTATTGAGAACCCTTTTTGCTTGAGTAAGTCCTTTACTTTTACTGCATGCCTGGTCATAACATGGGTGTAATAAAGATCTGAAATTTCTAGTTTATTAGTAAGATGATGCTAATAAAATGCTAATAATAATAATAATTATTATATTTTATTTAATAATTAATAATATTAATGAATAATATTATTGATATTATTATATTATTATTTGATGAAGAGATCTTTCAAAATGCCAAGTGTCCTCCTACAGGAAAACAATCAGTTAAAAGCTTGCTTTATGCTATAGTTTGATTAAAACTGTGCACTGAAACATAAGCTTCTGTTCAAAGGATCACTTAAAATAATATTTCTGAAAAAAGCCTTTAGTTTTGGAGTTTTTCAAAATGCTTTCCTGCCACTGGAGCCAAAGGTGAATCTCCCATGAGTCAGGCAAACGCAGAGTGATTTTTCAACATCCCACTCCAAATACTTGCTCGATCGCTTCCTAAACCACAACAGAGCTGAAAAAAAAATGATCACAGAATTTGTTCTGGAGAAAGGCCTAACCATCTTGCACACCCTAAAATCTACTAATTAGAGTGTTTTCAGTTCCTGAAGATGAGAGCAGAAGATATGAATGATGTCACTATTGGCTATTTTTAGTGTGCATTCTATAATACAGGGCAAAAGCACTACGGGCTCTTTTTACAAGGAAGAAGTGGATTTTTTTTCTTTGGTGCCCCTGAGTAGCAAACTGCCTGTGTGACATGCAAAAAAAATGTGTTGGATTTGAAAGGAAAGTATAGAATTCCCTCTGAATCAGGTAACTCTGTGGATGGGTGCTTGATTAAGGATCACTGGGTAATGCAGACGCTTTGATTAGTTGTAGGTTGTTGACAAATGAGCAAAAGCCCCTCAACTGACAGGTAAACTGAGCAATGATGGATCTTAGTGGCAGTGAAACTCTCATGCCCTACCTTTTTCTACTGTTAGAGGTGGCAATCTCCTTTTACAAGTGCAATGATCTCCTGGATCTTCTTTCTTGGAAGAAATGATAAGGATCTTGGTGCTGGGTATAAAGATTTATCACAGCTTCAGGGATTACAAATGAGAAACTGGTCTGCTTAAAAGCAAATGTTTGCTTTTTGGACATTTACAATAGAAACTAGTCATCCCTGTTTCCTTAGAGCCACTTCTGGAAATAGGCACTTTGTTGAGCACAGCCCACATTTTTTTTTGGTGTTCCTCTTAAGGTGAGGTGACTCATTCATCAGCTTCCTACACAGAGAACACATATTCTACTCACATAGATAAAAGTCATGTGTGCTGCCTCTCTCTAGGCAACATGCAAACTCTCCCTTGCAGAGCTGCTTGCAGAGAGGAATTGGAGACAACACATTTTCTTGGTTTGTTCTCCATCCACTTGCTGTTAGATATCCCTCTCCCTCTTTCATACACTGATACCTCAGGGATTTCCAGACCATCCA
Source organism: Heliangelus exortis (assembly GCF_036169615.1). NCBI lineage: Eukaryota > Metazoa > Chordata > Aves > Apodiformes > Trochilidae > Heliangelus > Heliangelus exortis. The sequence goes on along the minus strand of NC_092423.1, from coordinate 99,265,063 downwards.
GATAATAGGCAGAATGGATAGAAAGAATACCCATCAATGAAAACAGTTTAATGTGAGTGGAAGTTTAATGTGACTCACTGAGGTTGAGTGACCGTGCTCACCAAAGTATGTCTTAGCTGCCAATTCTGATCAGAGCTGATCCACTTCAGTGCAATTCTGGGGCATCCTAGAGGGGCTGTTTGCCCCGTTCATAATCCAGCATAATCTGTCCTCCTGAAGGGTTCATCTCCCCTCGTGGAAAACATAAATATGTAAGCAGAAGCTACCAGCATCTTTGTTGGGAGGTCCCAAAATAATAAGGAATCATGCTGGTCCAGCTGCTATAATCCCGAATCTGATAACTGCAGTGGGAATATATTGAGTTTCTTTGGATAAGATTGACTGTTTTCCTCATTAAAAATGATGATACAGCAGTTCGTTCCTTTTGTTTTCAAACTAAGCAGTAAATTTTGCCTGAATGGATGTGTGTATATGTGTCAGATGTTATCCTTGTTCAGCATTTAAGAGAAGTCTGACTTGAGGCAGATATATATAGACAAACCCCTGGATGAGTGTCTTCACTACTAGAACCATGCTCTGGTGTTGGTAATTGATCTAGCAAACTGACTGAATCTGAGACAGAAGAGAAGACCAAAAAAATCACAACTCCAGACTCTTTGAGTAACACCCAGACTGGTGATTTGTGCTCTTTTTCTCTCAATAGGATTTGGCTTTTAAAGAGGTATTGCTCTAAGCAGCCAGCATAGCCTGCTGCTGAGGACCATATTATTTAATCAGAGAGGCTGCTGGTGAACTATGACTGAAATATTGCAAAAAAAAAAAAAAAAAAAAAAAAAAAAAAGATTTTCTCGAATTTAAGGGCTGGAGGAACTTTCTTTCTCATGTGGTGAGGTACTCTCCCTAAGAGAAGCAATAAATAAAATTTTGCATCGATATCAATAATTCAAGTTTGATCTTTACTCCTGAGACTTTCTGGGATGGCATGCCCAGACCCCATCCAGACATGGAGTCAGGACTCAGCAAGGGTGCACACTAGGATCTGAGAGTGGGAAGTGCTCTTGAATCCCACACTCTAGACATAGCTTCAGGGAAGATTTCCTTTCCCCTTGTTTTAATTCTTGTTTTCATTTTTTGTTTGACTGTGTGTGTGTCCCTCCTTCTTTCTCCTTTTTGCAGAGTGTGAACCCTGAACTGCTGGTTACTTATGAGACCACTTCTGCTTGGTGTGAGTGACTGAGGGAAAAATGTGATGTGTTGTTTTCAAAATGATCTTTGAAAAAGAAAACACTTATCTTAGAAACCATTCTAATTCCACACTAATTGTATGCAAGTGCAATTCTGCCAGTGCCAGAGGAGCTGCAAGAACAGGATTCTTCTTGCCAGTGAAAACCTTAATAAGGAGGCAGAGTTACATCAGGATGTTTTCAGCTGGGATGGCACGGAGAAAACTAGCAGAAGGCATCAGCTGAACTAGTAAATTGTAGAGTTTCTCAGCTGCTCTGCAATAAGCATAGGAAAACCAAGGTTAGAGAAAAAGAGCTATTTTTACTGTATTGCAGGATAATTAATTGTGTTTAGGATGAAGAAGTGGAAAACTATTTGTGGAAACACAGCTGTAGCTGGTAAGGTCTTAGATACAGATCATATCATTAAGTCTGGAGGTGTTTCTTTCATATCTGTGTTCCAGGAGGGGTTTGCTTGTGTTCAGGGATCCATTCTCTTTGAAACTGAGACTTTCTCATTCATTTTACAGCACCAGCATTGAACTCTAAGCTCTAATGATTTGCTAATACCCAAGCTACTAAAACACTGTATGTTTTTTTTTCCCAGTGCATGTTTCGTGTGGGCAGATAAAGCCAAGCCAGGGCAAGCAGAAAAACTGATGAGGATTCTTAATTTACATTTGATTTCCTTACTGCAATCTGAAGAATAATATAGATCATGCTGCTTTTGTGTTATAAAGAGGAAACAGTGCAAGGACCTGGCAGATGAAGTTTGGAAGTATCTGTTTAAAAACAAAGGAAGAACAACCCCACAATTCAACTTTTGCTGGATACCATCTACAGCCCTCTGAGCAACTTTATGTGTTGTGGGGTTTGCATTGTCCGTGATAAAAATATCTAGCTGTGCTTTCCTTGCTTATGTTCCCAGACAGCTGGAAGCTGGATGATAGTATGCCATTAAATACAATAACAACTCTCAGCAGTGCCACCATAGAGCCATATGTTCTAAAGAAGAAAAATTAGAGTGCTTACATGTTTTTAAAAATTCCTTTTTTGGATGGAACAAAAAATGATCACTTTTAGGTAGCACTGACTCTCATGTTCTCCAGCCAGAACAAACAGCCAGGATCTTCTGGCACAGGAGGCTGAAAGTAAATTTCATCTTTGGTGTAATAAAATTAACAAGTTAAGAGCTTATTCTGCTAACACTTTTAATAGATCCATGGCATCTTGAGCTTAGAGATGTCAAAGTGTGATTAAACAAACAAAACCCCCAGCTGATGCAAACACATGGATTGAAACAATGACAGAACTCCTAGATCTAGGGTAGAGTTTCTCCTTCAAGATCTGATCTTCCATTTTTAGGTATTATTTTTAATTGAAACATGTTTATGCTATGTAAGCAAGGGCAAGTTTATCTGTTATGCATGTGATGGCTGAGGAGAATTTCTTTTTAATTTTTATTCATTAGAAAGACAGTCAGATTAAAACATAACCAGTTAGGTTTTTAGTAATTCCAGGAAAACTAAAATTAGTATAAAAGCTGAAGGAAAAAAGGTGACTTGAGCATAACTATTTTTTACTTAGGCCTTAAATCTAGATAAAAGCAAAAGCTTTTAGAACTGTAGTGTGGCTTGACAGTACAAAGTATTTCTTCTAATTAGGATTGCTATATACAAAGCAATTTTTCCCATTTTTCTCTCTTTTACCATACCAAAAAAAAATCCTCAAAGTCAATCCAGTTTGAAGGCTTAATAAATTATTTTTTCTTTTTTGAACCACCTCTATACCCTCATTTAATCAGTTTAAATCCCTTTCACTGGATTGTGTAATGCCAAAGTCAGCAATGGGGAAGTAATCATAGAACGATCTGGATTGGAAGGGACCTTAAAGATCATCTCTTTTCAACCCGCCGTCAGAATAATGAAATCCTCATTTTATCACAAAATTTTGGCCTTGGATAACAGGCATTTCCTGTCTGCTACTGCAGGTTGGGGCCAGAAGTGGGGAAGGCAATAGGAAGAATGTGTTGCACAAGGGCCTGCTTTCCCTGTCACTTGACCCATACTACAGGGTTGGAGGGATCACAGACCCAGTCAAAGTGGTAAAAGAAAATGTGGTCTTCACAAATGGACTCATTCTGGAGCAATTTGTGTTTCCTCAGAGATGCAGCCTGGGGTACATAAGGTTTTCCTTCACATGTCCTTCCCTAGTTTCCCGCCTTGGAAACTTGGGCATGAGTGAGGAGTTGTTTTGTCCTGGCTGATTCCCAGCTGGAGTGGCCTGGGGACTAGTACACAGGATGTACACTAAAAAAGAAATCCTGGTTTGGTCAAAAGAGCTACCAAAAATACTAAAGACCTACCAAAGATACTTAGCACTTGTGGTTTGGCTTTGTAGGGAGCAGCAACGAAGTGGTGAAGGCCCAGTGCTAATGTTACCTTGCTGCCTTCACAAATTCATGGTTACACCATTGCTATGTGGACTACTTGAGAAAAAACTGCTCATAGGGAATGTGCCTGTGTGTTTAAGGAATGGAATTTGTGTTCTGGAGGGCATGAGGGGTATTACCCCACTGGTTTCTGAGATGTTGGAGCCAACAGTCAGTCTTACACCTGGAACTGCATAAACTCTGTCACCGAGTGTGGAAAATGTGCTTTGACATAGAAAGACCCTCTCTGCTTGTGCCCACAGCCTTGATTGTGTCTTCAGAAGCTGTTGCAAGAATCTGGTCTAGGGTATCAGGATGTGCAAATGATGGGATATGTGACTATACATTAGAAGTGATGTGTTTATTTATGACTTAAAAACACTATTCTTATAAATGATATATGGATGACTGGTTGCTTAGCAGAAATAAGGTGCAAAAGGCAAGCCTGCAAATGGGATTAAGTTAGAGAGTCATTCTATTTTCGTGGCTAAAGCAAGATGCTTTTCAGTGAACTCAGTATCAAAGAACCTCTACACAGAGTGTATTTCCTCATTTTGTGAAAGATTAAAATTCCTTGGTGCTCCAGTTTCTCTCTGCGTAGAACAAGCACAGTCATTGTGTGGTCCACATGTATGCCTCAACTTACCTGGATAGAAATCAAAACCTACATTTTGGTTTGTTTTTTGCATGAAACTAGTATTTTCCTGTCAGTTATCTGAGTCAATATTTTTCAGTTTTATTTTCTGTGTAAAAATTTTATATCATGTGATCTGATATAAAATCTGGTATTTGTTCTCCAGAAGGTTGAGCCAAAACTCTTAGTGAACTAAAGAAACAGTTGAGAAAAAAACCTCTGTGAGAACAATTTATCTCACTGTTTTATTCTTTCTGCTCTCATTTATCCTTTCTAGAGGAAGTTTCATCTGCAGATTTCTAGAAATCTGCCTTCTTAAAAGCTTTATTGTTCTGCTTGTGCCTTTGAAATGCTTTTTAGAAGCCCTTTAGTTTGAGTGAACCAACAAGCATACAAAAAATTTTCCTCTCTCTGTTTCAGATAGTTTCATCGAAGCAATTTTCAGACCAACATATTTCTTTAGAAAATATGCAGTATATGAATTTGAATTACTTCTGACAGCTCTAAGATTCTCATAGGCAAACACTACAATACGCATATGTAGGATAAATTTTGCTCATTGCAGCTCAATATATCCAGCTAAAATCAGTAAGACGAGTGGTTGGTGATAAAATAGGTGGTCACACTCTTGAATCTTGACATATTGGCAATTTCACTAGGAGGTGGCTTTGTTTAAATAGCATTACCAATGGATCAGGTATGAATATTGAGGAGGTATTATTATGGACAGGATTTAGGTCCTTGCAACTGTAGCTTACATAAATCACCTTAAAGTTGCATAGGAATTTTGCTCTTTTTAAAAGCACGAGGTCTAAGTCTAAATATCATTTATAACAGGGCAATATTTCTCTTGATGAAAGAAAATGCATTCTTCCAACTTGCATTCTTCAACCAAATACATTTACTAATGTGCTTGTTTGGCTGGGGTGGAGTTAATTTTGTCCATAGTAGCTGGTATGGTGCTGTGTTTTGGATTTGTGCTGGAAAGAAACAGTGTTGGCAATACAAGGATGTTCTGGTTCTTGATGGGCAGTGCTTACACAGACCCCAGGCCTCTTCTGCTTCTCACCCTACCCCAACAGTGAGCATGCTGGGGTTGCCCAAGAAGTTGGGAGGGGATATGGCTGGGACAGCTGACCCCAACAGACCAAAGGGATATCGCATATCATGTGATACCATGGCCAGTATACAAGGCTGGGGGAAGAAAAAGGAAGGATATATGGAGTCATGGTGTTTGATTTCCTAAGTATAGATTATGCATGATGGACCCTCACATCCCTAGAGATGGCCAAACACCTGCCTGCCAATGGGGAACATTGAATGAATTCCTTCTTTTGTTTTGCTTGGGCCTGTGGCTTTTGCTTACCTATTAAACTGGCTTTGTCTCAACCCACAAGTTTTTTTCACTTTTACTCTTCCAGTTCTCTCCCCCTTCATGCCATCTGGGAGTAAATAAGCAGCTATGAGGGACTTAGTTGCCAGCTGGAGTTAAACCATGACAGCCAACTACTGCATGCCTTCTCCTGGAGAGGCAGGTCCAGGTCCAATACTATTTCTTTACACAATGGTCTTATTGCATCTGCCTTGTAGGGGCTAAACCTTTCAGAGACAAAAATGCCATTCAAACATTTTTTTTTTTGTTTGTTTGTTTGTGGAAGTTCAGGCACTTCTGTGAACAATTGTTAGTTCTAGCAAGGTATGAGGGGGGAAAAAATTGGAAATGAAGACAGGCCATGGTTGAAAAATCAACCATTAGACTTTATTTATAATAACAGATGAAATTTCACTCTTGTATTGCAAGGAAATAAGACATACTTGGAGTGTCTGTGTCTGTGCCTGTGTATAAACCACTGTTCCCCCCCTCTGTATTCCTCCCTGCAAGTTTGGGGTCCATTGACTAGTTTCAAAACATTTACAAAACAGGTCAAAGTGATTGACTTTCAATTTTGTACAGATGGGTGTTTGGGTAAGGAGATCCTGCTGGGATCCTCGCTGAGAAAAGAGGCATCAGCAGAAGCTTATTCCCCCTTTCAAGGCATATCATTTCAGGGGAACATCTCCTCAGGAGAGAGACTGAAAGAACAGCTCAGTGGGAGGGAAAACTTCGACCTCAACTTGCACCTTTTTAAATGTCAGTAAAGGCACATGGAGATCCCAAACCAGAGGGAAAAAAAACTTTTTTGCTCTGGAATTTAATTTGTGATACTGCTGATTATTGTGTTGCTCTGCCCATTGGGCTACTTAAGAATAAAGAAACCCTGGGAGAATGGAGTGCACAGAGGAACACCTTGACTACAGTCCTCTAAGGTGTCAACACATTCAAATAAAAGGGGAGCTGCAATTCCCTCTTTCAAATCAATTATCTTCCAAATATACATATGATTTTTGCTGGAAATGCTTATGCTGTAAGAGAATACAACAATTGCTTTTTAACAGACAAAAAGTCCTTTCAAGGTAAGAATTTCCTGTCAGAATTGAAGCCCCAAAACATTAATGACCGTATCTCCACCTGGTACCTACTTTTCTTTGCAGTTAAGGTCTCCTGTTCTGGTCTTTCTGTCTTTCTTGTCTCCCATCACAGGCCCACAAGCAGGGAAACTGAACTTGCCAATGGTGCCTGAATTTCAACACATTTATATATTAAATTTTTTTCTTTTTTTTCTTTTGGGGACACCTATAACATCTCCGTCCTGTTTCTGATAGAGCTACTTGCCTTGGACAGGACTGTGACCATGGATAATTTGAGGCACTGACTCTCTCCTGTGTCTTTGTACAGCCAGGATCTCTTTTCCTTCCCCTGTCCCCCTGAATCTCTCAGCTGATTTGTGATACCCTCCAGTGAACTGGAAGTGCTGCACCCAGTGAGGCTGCTTTGTGGGACACTTGCCCTGTAAAAGTCACTGAAATAACTGTGTAGGCTCCAGGGAGAGCAAAACTTACCTGTTTTAACATGGGCTGTTGTGACTGAGGGCCATATATTTCTTCTGTCTTCTATGGTGTCTGTCTCCTATTCTGTCTCTTAAGTGGCTGTGTGGGTAGAGAGGGTAAAGCCCTTTCCACTCGAGGATGTCCCCAGAGCCACTGTGACACACAGCCAACCCCCTTGAGGTGTTTCCAGCACCGTTCATCACCGCAGCGGCACTTGCTGTTTTAGTAATAAGGACTATTGGGAAGCTGAACATCAGTGTTTTACTGTTCCTTTTCTGTCATTTTTGAATTGTGTCTGGGGATGGTGGAGGTGAGGTCATAGCAACAGCTTCCTCTGATGGGGACTTTCTGGAGAGACAACATGGAGAATATACAAATATCAGCCCAAACTGTGCCAGCCATTAGCCACTGACCGGAGGGGCCTAAAGACCCTACAGGCTTTTGGAACCACATTGTGAGGAAAATAATGACTGTACTGTGAAAATAAAGAGAATAATCCAGCGCTTGCACATTTCTGGCAGATTTTCATTCAGAGGCAGAAGAAAAACAATTTTTCCTACCCTGAACTTCCTGAAAAACCCTCTGCTTCTTAGCACCTCCTGTGAATGTGCATCTCAAGAAGCCAAGGAGAACACAGCATAAAAGGTTTCAAATATCCTCCCTGTCATGGTTAAGTGAGACAATATATCCAAGGGGGAAAATATGCCTCTCAGCCATTTCCCATAGACTGTAAATGGCTTGCATCTACTCTTTAGCCCTCTTAGTGTGTCTTTAGTTTTAACACCTATTAATGGTTATGGGGAACAGGTATAATTTTTAATAAGGTATCAGAGCAGAGCAGTGCTAGAAAATCTACTTGGAGACTCATGTCTCAGTCAGCATAACTCTGGATGCTTCCCAGTGAACCCTCTGGGGATGGAAGAAAAAGTGTCTTTGTTTTATTCTTTATGGAGAAAGCTCTTGCAAGATTCAACCCATTGTTTTAGGACAAGCTCTGGCTTGTGAACTCCCCTTACCAATTTCTTCCTCAATTCATGTGAAGTAAGCCTAAGCCTATCTAAAGCTAGAATTTTTATTCTACAGTTTTGAGAATACTACAAAGGATTTTCTGAATCTGACTGATTTTCAGATTAAGAGAAGTCTATTTTGAAAGACCAGAGATATTGAATGTACAATACTACACAGCTGTTGTTTAATTGAGGTCTAATTTTTGTTGTGACAACAAGAAGAAACTTGCGTTTCCAAGTCCAGCTAATATTAGTACTTCATGCTTTTGACAACATCAAAGGACTGGGCATAACTTTCATTAGTGGAATTTTTTTTTTCCTCATTGATAGTCAGGACATTTGGGTAGCTGGGCCATTCCTTCCCTGTGCACACCTGAATACACAAGTGATAAAACAAAAGTTTGAACTTAAAGTACTGGAAATATAAATATGAGGGTAAAATTTGTAGGCTAGGAATTAAAGGATGAGGGTCTGATGAAAAATCCCAGCCACCCTTATATGATCCATCCATACACTCAAACACATTTGGTTTTGTTTCTTTTTTTACTTTTGGGGGGAAGGGTATTTGATTAAGGTTCAGGAAATAAGATTCATCCATGCAGTTTTATTTATGAGCAGCTCTTCATTTGGTGTCTGACTTTCAAACTATGTCGGGCAGATTTACGTAAACTCACAGATTGCATAGTGTTTCTTCATAGGTGGGGTGTAACTCCCTCAGATTAATTTGTAACTGGGAATACTCACCTCAGTTGTTGAGATTATTCCTTAAAATATCCTTTTCTAAAAAAGTATTACTGACTCCAAACTTGTCCATTGGAATATTTCCCAGAAAGTTAACAATATGTGTCCAGAAACATAAATGAAACAAAGGGTATTTTTAGAAAAGATTTACAATAGCTGCTCTCAGATGCTGGTGGTGGTCTGATGTTTCACCTGATGGTGTTGCTTTTGGGAAGACAAAAATCCAAAACTCTTCATAAAGTGGAGGTCTCCCTTGTAGATTAACCTATGTTTACCCATGGCTTCAGCTCTGGTACTTTCCAAATTGTTTAAGCCAAAATTTACAGTAAATGACCCAGAAACTCCCTTCCTTGCAGTGTGACTACCTTGAGCTGAGAATAATTTGGACCCATCATTGTTGAGGTTGTCAGGTTCCCTCCAAAACAATCCCAAAATGTCAGCCCTTCATAACCATTTCAGGACAGACACTCAAAAAACTGGTGTAATCTGTTTTGAAATTAGAAATGAAAACTCACCCTACTGTTAAGGCTACTGTTTTGTGAAGAGATCTCAATGATGGAAGTTCTGTCTGTAACAGAAAAAAATCATGAAAAAGTAAAACATTGTATCTCTAAAGTGTTGTCATTTGTGCAGTAGGATGGGCTATGCTAAAAGAGCTGAAGAGAATTGTCAATTCCAGCTGCTTGCTTTAATTATTTTCCATAAAATAGTAAAATAAAAGTGTAATGGGAAACTTTACACTTACAAAATGTGGGTGCCTTCTCCCAGGTAATGATGAATAGGACCAGAGGGAATGGCTTCAAGTTGTGCCAGGAAAGGTTTAGATTGGATATTAGAAAAAAATTTCTTCATCAAAAGGGCTAGGAAGCATTGTAACAGGGAATTTGTTGAGTCACAAACCCTTGAGGTATTTAAAGACATGTTAATCTGGTGCTTAGGGACATGGTTTAGTTGTGGGCTTGTCAGTGTGGGTTAATGGTTGGACTAGATGATCTTAAGGGTCCAACCAAAAAAATTCTATGATTTGTTGATTCTAAAATGTTTGCAGTTAGTTTTGTGTTTCCTGTGCCTTGATTCTTTAAAATCCTCTTTACACATTTGTTTAAACCTTCATACCTTAAAATAAGAAGGACTGGTCAATTGAAATACCTGATCCATACCTATCATGGACTATTATACCCCTTAAAAGACACCCAGCTGGAATAAAAATGCTTCACTGCTTGCCAAATCAACACCATCACAGTTCAGAGATAAAATTGTAACTGAAAACTCTCACAGGCACAATGAAATGTCCTGAAATGCTCCCTGCTTCCAGCAAGTTGGATAAAAGTTACTTAGGTCTTAGTCATTAGTTTTGCTGCTTCTGAGCTTGTTTTTTCATTCCTTGCTTCCTTTCCTTGGAGGTCTGCATAATGCTTTTCTTTGTTTGGATGCATCATATAAAATGACACAACTCCTTAATAGGGAATTACTTTCTTGCTACCAAAAAATTGCATTTGACGTTAGGGCAACCAGTCATCAAATGCTAACCCATGGCATTTTGATTTATTGATCCCATAGGCTGTAATCAACTTGTTGCACATGGTAGCACTGGAATGTTGCCCCTTTTTAGAAGTCATAACTTCACCCATGGAAAGTCATTATGTCTATAGCAGTTCAGAGGTAGAATCTGGGAGGTCAAAAATTATTGGAAAGACACCCCCAGAAAAGGTCTCTGCTTTTTCTTTCCCTTGAAAATGTTTTTGAAAGCCCATAAAAGTGTGTGGCTTTTGCCAAATGACCTGCGAAATAACCATCCACAGCTGTGGTTGTAAGAAACATTACATACTGCTGCCAGCACTCATTGAGATCTGATGAAATCTTTTTCCTGTGGAACCATCAGGCCTTTGAAAAGATGAACCTGTGCATCATGAAAGAGTATGACACCCATTTTGGAGGTAAAAAAGGATCGCTACCATCAACAGCAGCAACTATTGGAAATAAGGGATTTAGAATAAATTTCTGGAAACATATCTAAAGTCGATGACCTGTTTCGAGTATTACCCCAGCATAGCAACAGAAAGTCACATGCACAATATGGAAACTCTCTTGCTGGAAGAAACTGTATAGAAACTCTGATCCAGCTTCTGTGGAGAGGACCAAATTATAGGTTAAATTGTGGCTTGGTAGATTCTGATGTATATTTAAGACTCATTTATACCCCTTTCTGTATCAGAACCTCAAGATGTGGATGAAAGGTTTAAATAAATAGCACGGCTGAACCATGGAGGCTGTTTACTTGCTAAGCCATATTAGATTTCTGCTTTGTTCATCTTGTGAGAACTATGAGTGGGAGACTGCATCCCTTGAGAGGAGAGTTGATATTTTTGATGCTCTTTAGTTCTTTCTCTGTGTTTTTTCACTGCCTTTTTCATCTCTCCTCTTTGTAACTTTCCTATCAGCAGCAATGTGTTACAGGTTCTATGGTTGTTTCTTTGATGAAAGCAATGCTATTGCCTGGCACCTATCAGCCACGTGATACAGGTGATACAGGTGAATGTTTGTCATGTTGTTGTCCAAACTTTGTATTGAGCTCGAATATATGAGAAGCTCGAATATATGAGAAGAAAAATGGAGGAAGTTCAGCTGATCTGCTGGCCTCAGCTTATTGTTTGCCTCAAGAAAGTTACCTTCATGAAAATCTTTCACTCTTTTAAACTCTCCTAAAGCTTGAACTGTTATATTCTGCAGTGCATTGAATGTGCTTGGTGTGTCACACATAAGCACAACACGTAGTTCTATTTGTTAACCTTATTAATAGAAGGGAGTGAAAGTGAACCTTGTGTATAGCACCAGGGCAGATACCACCCTCAGATGAATTCACTGCCAGGCTGTTACCAAAGACCTCAAAACTGTTTGATCTAGCACTGCCTGGGACTTCTTGGCACTGGTCTCAAGATGCCTTTTTGGTTTCCAGGTTTAAAATTGAAAATTGGTAACTAATGTTTTCCTATGCGTGTAATTAATTTGGGAGCTGCTTTTCTTCTGATTTGTTTTTTTGATGGTGTTTGTCAGCTGGCAGAAAATCTACTTTCTCACTCTTTAAGAAGTGGTAATGAGTGTGTTATAAGCTCCCCAAACTAAACTAGGGCTCAGAATGGTGAGCTCCTCATGTGATGAGGCAGCAGAGAGAGAGATGGACAACCACCCATCCCTTCCCATGTTGTCTGTCTGTGACTGACAGGATCCCAGCCATAAACTGGAAGTTAAACCAGACTAAAGAGGTTAACAGGCTAGGGAGGATGACTGGGTCCAGTTTTGCTTTTCAGGTTGTAAGATGGTAAATTTGCAGTGGTCTGATTCAGAATTAGAACTCTTTTCTTTCATTTCCATCCTTCCTGAGAGCTATGAAGCAGAGAGTTCTCTCCACTCTGATCCACAGGAAGCATGTGGTAAGGGGCATAGCCCCATGTGTCTCCCTCTCTCCTAAAGGCAGAGAAGGAACTGCAGGTCTCCTCTCCAACTTCCCATCTCCAAAAAACGATGACTTCAGGAGCTTTCTCCTATGTTGTTCTTTTTCTAGTGGGCAAATTTTGGAGGCTAGCCCCAGGAACACAGCACTCTGCAGAAAGGTCTTGCTGCTTAATAGCATTTTCTCTGAGAAAGAAAGCAAGAAGTATAGCAGGTATCCTTCTGTTCAAGTATCCATGGTAAACCTAGAATTATTTTGAAGCAAACATGAAGAGTGCCTTAGTGCTATGCTACAGCACAGTCACAAGAAGGCTGTAATGCTTTCTCCATGCTTCTAATTTGATGACAGTGAATTTTGGATATGCACCAATAATTTCAAGTGCTTGCAGACTGTCTACTAAAGCAAGTTTACATAGCAGCTCAGCTGGATTCGGTTGCCTCTGAAGTAGGAATCCCGTGTAGCTCTCACTGGATGTTGGATTAAAGTGGTTGTAGGCAAAATCTGGATAAAATTTTTTTTAACCTACTTTTCTTGTGACTGAGCTCTACATTAATTTAAAGGCATGTTATTTTGGAAAGATATCGATGGATGCTCTCTCCTGGTTATCTTTATTCTTCTCTTTCTCTCACCTCTTAAATTGGTATAATTTTTAGGTGGCTAGTCCTGGGAAGTGCTTAAATACGGCAATGCTCCTACCTAAACACATGTGTAAATAAATAATGACCACATCATTCTCACACCAAAAAGATAATCTAAATTAAGTTGTTTGAAACCTAAGAGTCAAGGCCTCACAGTTTCAGACAACAATCCAAAGCTATTTCACTTCAGCTCTTGACCTTCCCTTTGCCAGGGAATGATCTTTGGTAATGATCAAGTTCATCCAGGACTGAGTGTCTCTGTTCTGTGGAGAAGTCTCCATGAGTGGCTTTTGCAGTAACTGTGCATGCTGCCAGTGTAATACCCTTATTGCTGTAACTGGGATCTTGACCATTCTAGGCAATGCAAGATGGAGTCCTTTGGGGTGGTAGTTGTGGTAGTGGCCCAGGAAATCCCAATGTCTCTGAAGAACTGGTTTCAGGATGAAGTCTGGCCCTTCCTCTGGGAGATATAGGCCATGCTCAGATCCCCATTGTAGAACCTTACCCTGTGGTATGTTGATGTAAAATGCATTGGAGACTGTAGCCCCTCTTGGTATGGGTTTTGAAATGTCTTTTGTTGATATAAATGTCAATAGGGAAGTATCTGCTGCCATCCTGGTTTCTCACCAGTCTCTAGCAGCGAAACTGCTGGTGATTTGTGTTCTCCCTTTCAAGCCAACTCTGTCACTTCACAAGATCAGTCATAAAGAGGTAAGTGAAGGATACTTCATGCAAATCATATCTCTCATCAGAAGAATCTGTGCTCTGTACTGGATAAACTTATCCTGAGAATCTATTATTTTATGATACTGTTTAATATGATATAGACCAGGAGGTTGGTATGAGGCATCTCTATTAATCCCTGTGTTTTGAGAGAAATGCTGCTACCTTTCTCTGAGGTCTGAGTAGGTCATGCTGTAGTAGCCTTACCAAGCAGTGAGTACACTCCTTGGCAGAAGAATCCCAGTCCAGGTAGTGCTTGTGCCTTCACCTACTGGCAACTGAAAGCAAAATGACAGATTATTTCTAGTTAGAAAGTACTTTGAGAAGGACTCAGAGTTGCATAGAAAATCAAACTGCTCATTGCCATCAAGCAGCACATCCAATTCAATGGAAAATTTGTTGGATCCTGGCCAGAAAGACTGGCCAAACTATCAAATTCCTAGTTCATGGGAAATTCTGACATTTGTTTTTTTTTCTGATTTGGAACAAAACCAGTTATTTCGAAATTACCCACAAAAGAGAAGTTTATAAGGAAAAAATAGGAATAGGAAACAATGATGCATGGTATTTCCAAAATAAAATATGGTCCCCAGGACGTGCTTCTTTCCAGCCTTGCTGCTGCCACTTACGGAGCAGCACGTTGAGCCAAGGCTGGGGCTGGGAACTTGCACTTTGGGATTGCTGACTTCAGCCATATCTCCCTGCCCTATCAGTCTCCCAGTTCAGTGGCAGCCAGCCTATGCTCCCTGTGTCCCAGGCAGCCCACCAGGCTAGCTGGTAGGAAGTCAGGCAGCTTTCCAGAGGAAAACTACATGTGGTTTGATGTTGGTTCATTGGAACAGATACGTTTTAACATGAAACTTTCTGGCTCTGACGAATCAGTGTTTTCCAGTGAAATGACATGTCGTCAGAAATCTCATGACCAGGTCTAATTGCCACTTTGATGACCAAAATCTTTATTGACCAGAGTCTCATAACTTCCTGCCAGTCACCAAATATCCTGAGTAGAAGAACAAAAAAGAAAAGCATGTTACTCTTTGTACACAATAACTGTGAAAATTTTGCGGGGCTGTTTCAGGGCAAGCTCATTATGAAGAAAGTTCCTGCCTTCAGGGCAGCAGTGCTGGGGACACACATGCCTCCCTTTCAGCCTTATCACTGCTGCACTTTTTGCTTACAATTGTCCAAGAAACATCACATTCCTACCTCTGAGGAGAAGACAATGGCCTCATTACCCAACAAGACACGTTGTCCAGGTCTAATTAGAAACAGGATCTCACTCACTGGAGCACTGTTTATCCCTGTTCTTACAGCCCAAGATTTAAATAGTCTTTTTCATTGTTTTTATTATTATAATAGAGAAGGTTTATTGATTTTTTTTCCTTCTATACAGTGCTTGTATACACAGAGCTTTCCCATCCCTAATGAAATGAAGCCTCCTAAAACAATAATAAAAAATAATAATAACCTCACTCAAGAGTGAAATAATTGTGGCCAGAATCATACTTTGGCAAAAATTTTTTCCCCCTTCTAAATGTGCCACCAGAGACTTTCTGCGGTCCGTCAGTGGTCTCTCAGTCTGCATGGCAGGGAGAGGACTTCTCTCCTGAGGCAACACAGGGCCTGAGCTCTTGCTGGAACTGCTCTTGGATGGATTGTCTCTTCTGAAATCTGAATTTCTCTCTTGCTCTAAGCTCCATTCTGGGCAGCATTGGCTGTGGGAAGGTGTGTCAGAGGCAGGCTGGTGGCAGTCATGTCTGGGCTCAGACTCCTCTGGCTGTGAGAAGTTGAGGGTGATGCAGAAGAAATACCAAATGGAAAGGAAGACAGAAAAACATGTACAGGTAAAACCCCATATTTTGTTCCCAGAAACACAAATCTTTTCCTCCTGATTTCTGCCAGGGATCTAGAAACATGAACTCCCAGAAGTGGGGCGCAACTGCTATGTTTCCTTTCATCCAGATTTTGCTCTTCCAGTTTCGTAGCTTCCCTTCATGCTTTCCAGATTGAAAACTGACTTAAACCTCAGACCTGAAACAATCCATCTCTAGATCTCAGCATCTCAGAACAACATCTCAGAAACTTGCATCTCAGGAGAACATTTCAATCTTTTGCCAATATGTTTAATGACACTTTTCTCTTCCAGAAATGTTGGCATCTGCTGAGTCTTCTTTCTAAACCTGTTCCTAAGTGTTGTAAGTGTTCAGGGCTGAAGGCCACTTGCTACATACAGGTCAGTACTTTGAACAGCTTACAACCACTTTATTTGACAAGGAGCTCACCAAGACAAAAACAAAAGAAGCAAAACTCCTCTTTTCCCAGCAGTAGCCTCAGTATTTTTTGGCAAGGATATGTACAGACCACAGTAGCACAATGTAGCAGTGTGTGAGGACAGATCTGTTGCTGGAATTACTCTAATCACAGCAATGAAAGTAGTCGAGCAATTCTGCTTCCAGTATCCCCATTGTCTCTCACATGTCTATAGCTCAATGTTCAGGGAGGTGTTGCTTCACCCAACCAACTTATGTGTGGGTACTGGGGGAAGTGGCAATGCAGCTCCATCACTGCCATGCCTCTTCTGGAGTGCCCTTTTCCCCAGTAGGAAGCTATCTGATTTGCACTTCTCTGTGACAAAAGAGGGAGATTGTTTCTTTTCTCGGTTCCTGCAAGGACTAGACCCAAACTAAATCTCACGGAAGCCAACTTCTGCTATTTTATTTTCTGGGGAATTTTCAGCAGCAGCTTCATCATCTGAGCATGGGTATGTACAGCTCATGGGAACATTATTAGCCTCTGGGCATAAAGGCACAGAGCTTTACTCTTCTGATCACAGATGGAGTCAAGAGACTGAATGAACCATCCACCTCTTGGTGCATTATCTTCCATGCTCTGTTTGCCTCTGAGTCAGAAATGCTGGAATAAAATCTTCTAAGATCATTTTCCTCAGACTGTTCCTGCAAGAGAGCATAGGGGAATGCAAACAGGCATTTGTTTTGTGACCCCTTGCAGAGGTATTCCCATGGGTGGGTAGCCAGTGCCCAGTCTGAGTGAAGGTACAATATTACTGACTGCTTGCATCCCAGTCTGCAAATACTGGGATGCCCTTTAAAGTCTGTTACATCTGGTTTTGAAGGTTGCTTAGGAAGATGTGCTGCTGATGAGACACTTTTCAGACTACAGTGAAGTTTCAATTTTCTTCCGTGCTCTGCTTACATTGTGAGCAGTCTCTCAGCTATGAAGTGGGTGTTGGCACAACTACATGGAGCATCTTCATCCATCCTTTCCCTTGACTTAGAAGGTTGCAGATGAGGCCCCATGGGAAGGAAGGATTGATGAAGAAGTGTGTGCAACATAAGGTGGTTCTTTCATCACACTGCCAGCTTCTTTGCAACATAGGAGCATTTCTCACACTTTGGGGTATGATATATGACAGGACTTTGTCAGTCAGCCTCTTGTGCTTCCTGGGATGGGAAAGAAGCCCTTGGTGCCTGCAGAAAGCTCAGATTCCTCTCTGATGGACAAAGCATTCCCTGGTGTGTTGTGGTGGCACACTTGGGTCTGACCTTGTCATGAGCTCTAGGAGATGACAAGGACGCCACAGTAGGCTGGTGGACCCTTATCTGCAGCTCTGACAGGGAGCCAGATCCCTCTTGTAAACACTATAAATATATAATATGTATAAATATATTATACATATAAAATACATAAATCCAGGCTTAGAATTTTTCAGTCAAATCCCCTTTGGTTAATGCATGAAAAGGTTGTTTCCTAACTCTAACGTGATGATTACCACATCCAAAAAAGACCTGCTAAATTCTCACTGATTAGAAAACATGTATCTGAAGGCCCCATTGCAGAGCTGGCCTTTACTGCCACAGCTGAGTGGCAAAACCCCTCCACAAAATTAAAATATTCCTATAGGATAAGTTGCAAAACAATTGTTGTGAACTTGTGTCTAACTTTGTATGTTACTGCAAACCCTGATGAACCAGAAATAGCCCTTAGGAAAGGGCTGGCTTAATTTCATTTAGTATTGCTGAAGATCATTTAAGATTATAGTTTCTGTCTCCATTTCTGTAGATAAAACTGACAATAACAAGGTCGACTGGAAAGTAAAATACCTTCTGTTTATACATATATATGTTGGGGTTGATTATCTGTGTAATGGCTGACACTGCTCCTCATTTCTGAAGATGAGAAAGATGGTCTATGATGCATCAATTGCATGAGTCCCTCAGTTGCATTGTCCAGTCATTACATCAGGTTGTTACAGCCCTCAGTAAAATCCTTGTGATTCTTGTTCCCCCCTTGTGCCAGGCATGCTGGCACCATTAGCCATGGCCAGGAAGGGAACTGCATTTGCCATCAGTGAGGTCACCACCACTTGAAGCATCTTTGGGCCACATCACCTCTGTGCAGGCTCCTCCATCAGGGAATTTTAGGTAGCTATGGAAGGGCATCTGGCTTCTGTGTTTTCTCTTGAATGGGGTCTGAGGGCAATGAGGTTTATGTGGATACCCTTAAAATTGGTCCCTGGTGATCAAAACAAGTGGTGGGCTCTGCTCTGGGGTTGTGCTTGCATCCCATGTGCCATGGGAGATGAAGGTCATGCGTTGGCTTCAAATTAAAGGTTTCTCAGATGGTGTCAATACACAGTGTGGGATGTCAGTTTTGTTCTGTTTTCTGCAATAAAACAATCCTTCCTCCTTTTAGTCTTGAAAAGCCATCCATAATGAGTGGAGGGATTGTGCTATACATCTTGAGAAAACAAAACAGCCTTTTAAAGGATTTGCTGACAAGCACTGAAAGCTATAGGTTCACCCTATGGAAACTGCCGGCCTGATTCTCTACTCAGAAGTTAATTAGTATAAACGATAGAAGAATGAGGAGCTTCTCTCCTCAGCCTTATATTTCCAAATATCTCCTGGAGCCAAATCAAGACACTGCACAACAGGTGTTTAAACACACTTGTCCCTGTTTCCTGCCTTGCTAGAAGCAACGTCTGGGATGCAGGTTGTAAATCAGGCCCTACAGTGATTGATCCATGTGCCAGCAAGTCAAGCATAAAAATAGCAGTATGGTTGACAGGACATAAAAAAAGGAGAAACAGACCATTATTATTTCTGAACTCAAGGAAAAGTTCAATCTAACATGCCAGCCAAGTCTGAGTAGCCCTGGCCTGCCTAAAAAACACAGAAAGCTGCTTTTCTCCCTCCTCCACAGCTGTGTGCCCCCTGTGAACAAGGAGCTGGCCCCATTTTCTGGCCAGTGAACCTGGTACATAGAGGTCTGATTTCTTTCAGGAGCTTCTCTCAAACCTCTTTATGTGCTCCAGATCAGCCTCTGCCTTTCTCTGGTTGTGAAATAACATATTGGCAAGGGAAGTTACATCTTTGCTCTCTCTGATGCCTTCATAAAAGCTGCTGACATACAGGCCATATATTTGAACCACATTTTCCCCCTTATCTTTTGCTGAAGGGAACATTTCTATGGATTGCATAGTATTACTGGTGTAGAAATTCATAGCTTAACTGTTCTGACAGCTTAATTGGGAGTCAGAAGGTTCTGTCCTGTTAATGTTTAAATAATAAAAGCTGCTGCCTCATCAGGAAAGAGTTACAATAGAATAACAATATTTCATTAAAAGAAGAAGGTGAAAATAGAGACACAAAAATAAGATTTACTGTTAACTCATTTTGTCATGAAAGAAAACACAACTGTGATTGATAATAAGCATACCAGTATCTTAAATCTCTTGCAGACTCATTTATCCACTAATACTGTACTACAAAGGAGCACTGTATAGAACTTAAACAAGAAAGACTCTTGAGATTCAAAGTATCTTTAAATATTGTCCCCATACTTACATTAACCTTTAGGTATGGATGGACAAAAGCAGTCACTAAATAGTTTAGTAGTCACTAAATAGTTTAGTAGCCATGACTGCCATGTAGCTGTTTCTTTCCCAGGAGGCAGTTTCCCCATTTCCTTTCTTTTGTTCCATATCCTGGAAAACTCCTTGCATGTACACATGCATGCACACACATACACAGAGTCTATTTGATATACACACACACACACACATATATATAAATTACAAAGTTTGAAAGGATTTGTTGTCAGCAGGTTCTGCCATTACTGAGGTGGCTCTGATACCATTAATCTCACCATGCTTCTGTTTCTGAGATGTCACAGTTCTCATTTAACTGCAGACATCAGCAAGCTCTCTGATCTGCCTCCTCCTTTATGCTGCTTCAGAAGCTTGAAAAGATTATGATGATTCTTAAACAAGTCAAGTAAGAATTCCTACTCCTGTGGTTTGGATGACTTCTTAAGATTTCTACTTTCCCCACATCTGTTTGGTACCTGTTGTTCCTTCTCTAATTGCTCCAAAATTGGCTTAGCCTTTTGTCTCTCACTGCAAAGACATTTTTGTGCCGTTTCTTGTATGTTGTCATCACTAATACTTTCTTGCCAGAATTTCTGATTACTTTTTATTCTTGGAAACATGCATAGTAGTCAAAAAGTCAAAGTCAGAAAGACTTAACAATGGTTTGTATTGTGTCCTCAGTTTCTCTACAAAAAATTATCTTGAATGACTCGAACGTTTCGGATGAAAGTATGATGGTTATGTCCAACTAAATATCTCAGAATGTCAGGTTTGAGTCATTTTCAATGTACTACTCCAGAGGTATTTTTTAATGACTATGTTCTTACTTCTCTGTGTGTGGTTTGGCTCCAGGGCAACAGTTTAGATGAGTCCTCTTTGGCCAGAGCATCTGTGGTAGAAGTGACATTGTCTACTAGGCAGTGAAGGAGCTTTTTCTTGGCTTAGTAAGTGTCGCCATGCATGTGCTTTAATTAAGCCAGTCTCCATTGTAATTAAAATAATCCTCAGCCAGGCAAAATTTAAGGCAATTTTCAAATGCATCAGAATGTTAGTACCCAAGCCTTTGTACATGTCTATCCATATTAGTATAATAAATCCAAACAAAATCTCGAGTAGAATGCTACTGAAAGCATGATAAATATCTACGGTATTGTTACAGGCTTCTTCGTTTGCTGAAAACATGGTCTTTTCTTGACACATTTAACTTCAAAGAAGTTTGAATGTGGCACGGACACTTAGTTTGATATAGGAGCAGCTTGCTTCAGTTTATTTTAAACCAAATCAGCCTTGGGGCTGAGATACTTGGTCCCATTACAGCCATTCAATAAGCTGTGTTTCAGTGGCTGAGTCTGCAGTGAGGCTGAGTCCAGCTGAAAAAGGCAAGGCAAAAAAAAGGTCTGCCTTTGCTCTGGTGTAGGAAAATGCATTTTGATAGTTACATCAGCTTCCCTCTTGAAGGAAAGAGAGAGGCAAAACTATGCATCTAAAGGCACAACAATATGCCTTTGCTGAGATCCAGGTTAAGAGAGAACAGGTCCTGACATTCCTGATCCATCGCTGTCCATTCTCTCACCTTGTAGCCTGTGAAATATGTTCTCTTGTTGCTCTTAAACGGGTCCAATAAAAAAATGGGATCTGGAGATGGCTTCCCCCTCAACGAGTAATTTTAATCCCGAGCAGATGATCACCAGCTGGAGCCTGCACCTTGTACTAGCCCCTTGTTGTAAACCTCTTGGATGCTGTTTCCTGCAGCCATGTGTGGATTATCTAACTCAGACCTTCACTTCAACAGATGCAGCTTTATTAAACTGTCAAGCCCAGGTAGCAAAGCTACTTCCTTAGCATGTTCAAGGAACCAGTATCTTGGTGTCAGGATTTAGCTTATCCAGGGATCATTTTGATAGCTGAAGCAATAGCCTGAATAGACTCTGAAATGCCAGCTAAATCCTCTGTTTATGCTCTTTTTCTTCAATGATATGACAGTTTTCCTTTCTATATTGATGCAAGTCATCTACTACATTTAGTTCTTGTCAAAGGCAAGCAGCTGATGAGAGCTAAGGACTTATGAAAAATCTAAGACTTCATGAGACACTCAAGGACTGGTGAGCAGATTTATAGATAACAAAAAATAAGTTGTCTACAGAAACTAAGGAAAAAAATACAAGCCTGACCTTTTTTATCTGAGTGCTTCAAATTGGTCACTGTACCGAGGACAGTTCAATTGCAGAAGAAAAAAAAGGATTTAGAAACAAAACAGAGAAATGAAAACAGGCCATTACCTCAGCTGTGTGGGTAAGGGTCATACCCTTACAGGGAGTTCAGAAAGGGGAGGTATACACAGGCATGAGAGTTTTACCTTCTGTGTACATTAGGCTGAGTCACTCAGAAAAGACAGTCTAACACATTTCCATTGTCATATTTATTACAACTCAGTACTTTATACTAGGAACACTTTCCTGAACTGTGTCCATGATCCGAGATTTCATGGGTTTCTTTGCAGATGGAAATACCTACATTTGAGGTGCTCAAAGTCTCTAGCTACTATGTCTCAGCTTCTGCCCCCCACATTGTTGCTTAACCCATTGCTGGGAGAAAGAGACGGACAAGAGGGATGTGAAAGAAGTAGGAGTGGAAGTTACCCTTCTAAGCCAGCCCTAGACTGTGTCCAGTTTGGGAGTCTCCAACGTAAGAAGGATATGGAGCTGCTGGACTGAGTCCAGAGGGGAGGGCCATGAAGATGATCAGAGGGCTGGAGCACCTCTTATGAAGACAGACTGAGAGAGTTGGGGTTGTTCAGCCTGGAGAAGAGAAGGCTCCAGAAAGACTTCATAGCAGCCTTTCAATACCTGAAGGTGTCTTACAGGAAAGCAGGGGAGGGACGTTTTAGAAGGTTGTGTAGTGATAGGATGAAGGGTGATGGTTTTAAGCTGAAATAAGGTAGCTTTAGATTAGATATAAAGAGGAAATTCTTTACTGTGAGGGTGATGAGACACTGGAATGGATTTCTGAGAAGCTGTGGATGCCCCCTCCCTGGAGGTGTTCAAGGCCAGGCTGGATGGGGCTTTAAGCAACCTGGTCTAGTGGAAGGTGTCCTTGCCTACAGCAGGGGAGGGGTAGGCCAGTTCCCTTCCAATCCAAACCATTCTTAAACACCTTGTGTTTTGGAGCCTCATTTCCCAAGACCTATGACTTTGTTATGTATATAAAGTGCGGATATCCCTTTTTGTTTTGCCAGGCGAGGAACTTAGAGATCAGAAATAACAGACAATTTTCAAAAGCAGCTCCTCCTGACACAAGCAGAGAAATTATGTGGGGGGTTCAGTCACTATAATTGGAGTTTAGAGTGCAGAAAAGCCTTTATAGAGCCTCTGTAGAAGACAAGCATTAAGACAGTGAACGAGACAAGTTGTTTCACAGCTTCATATTGTCTGAAAGGCCTTTGTTTTGATAGACAGTGTTGAAGGAGAAAAACAGTGTTGCTGCTTGATACTGCCACCCCTGATTCTGGATGGAATTTGCAGCGTATGGAGACTTCTTGGACTGGTTGGTTACCACAAGGCACAAAGTGGAGCAGAGAGGTGATGCAGGATTCTCCCATCCTACCAGGACTTGGGTGCTCCAGAGCTGTCAGGAACTTGGACTAGAGATACCAGCCTGTCAGCTAATCTGCTGAGAGGCATAATTCCTCACAGAAGTCAGTGTACTGTGTCCATAGAGGAACTGTTGATTAATACAACCTTCTTAAAAGGAAGATTTAAGGCTCCTTGATGCCAGTCTTGCAAAGGGGGGATCACTGCCTTCTACCTCTTTTCTTGCACTCTGTTGCAGGGCTTGTCCTTGGTGGCCATCTTGCCTGCTGTGCTCCATGCAAATGGCATTGCAGCACTGACAGTTTTCCCAGAAGCTCTAGGAACAGGCATGGAAGTGGTTCCTAGATGCTGGTACTTGCTCAACAAAACACAGGAGCTCTATATACAGTTCTGCTTGTTTGTCATCCAGGCCTACACTGCCCAGTTCCCCCCCCCCCCACAGCAGAGCACAGCAAAACACAGGCTCTTGTTGAACTCTGAAGATTTAACCACCAGCAGCTCCGTTTTGTGGGAGAGCAGGAAAAATTGGGAGTTGAATTAAACAGTTATGCCTTTGTCTTTTCTCAATCTCAGTCATTGAAGAGAAGCTCAGTTATCGAAGAGATGCAATTAAAGTCTCACTCCGTGACAGTTTCTCCACCAGTTCTCTGTTTGCTTGCTGTGGATCACTGAGATTGCAGAGTTGAGATAAATTGATGTAGTTAATTCTCTGAGCTGCTGGGACAGCAAGAGTTAAGCAACTGAACTGGAACTCTCATGAGATCAGGCTCTTCTAGTGGGAAGATTTCCCATACTTCCTGCTTTTTGATGTGCTGGAAATACTTTATGCTCAGCCTTTCTTGTGGTATCTTGGCACTACTTCTGTAAATAGTTGAAGGGACATCATCAACATAACAATCGTGCTTCTGTCTAAAATGTTTTCATTACTCCAAGTCACGACTAAAAGAGAAAGAGATTAAGGTCCCTTTCATGCAAGCACTTAAGTATGAACCAGCTCTCCTAAGTGTAGGTCAGGTCACACCCTAGAAGATTTAGGGTTTGAATTTAGTACTGTGTTGGCTTTGCTGACAGTGCTGGTAGAGGAAGTTTTGACAATTTGTTCCCATTTTTTGGGAGTTTGCTGCCCCTTTGCTTGTACTGTTGTGACTCTGTATGCAGCTGCCCAGTCTATTTGATCACTTGCAGGATTTGTATTAGAAGTATTTTCCTCTTTTTGTGTCCTTTTTTTGAGAGTGAGTTATTTTTAATCAGAACAATTTCATCACCCTTGCATGGGCAACTGAGCAGGATGAAGCAATCAAAGCAAGGACCTCAGAGACCTGCAGACAGAAGAGCTTCGTGCTGCTGGGTGATTATTTGCCCTTCTTTGGGCTTTGCGCTGAAAGGCCAAAGGCTGGAGCATATCTACTCATATATATGGCTTCTCTCAACTCACAGGCCTATAGACTGAAGTGAAGTTTCTGCTCTGAGATGATCTTGTTTTGTTGCAGTCCACCTGTACGTATGGCCTGGTATTAGTTGTGTGCTCTTTGGTCAGTAGAATTTCTTGTTGCCGTCATTGTATTTTCAGTAATTGTTGGAATTACCAAATAACCACCAAACAGCTATGAAAGTCCTGAGAATATGGGTTTCACAGCTGACGTGGAATAAGGTTCCAGTCATAAAACAGTGCTCAGAGCTGAGCTGAACCGAAATTTATCATAGCATCATGGAATCTGCTGAGATAGAAGGAGAAATCAGGATCGAGTCCACCTCCTGTCACTGTGTAGGGTGCCCCAAGAATCAAACAAGGTGCCTGAGAGCATAATTTAAATTCTTCTTGAACACGTGCAGGCTTGGTGTTGTGACCACTTCCCTGGGGATTTTGTTCAATTGCTCAACCACCCTCCCAGTGAAAAACCTTTTCCTCACATCTAACATAAACCTTCCTTGATTCAGCTTTCTACCATTTCCCTAAGTCCTATCTTTGGTGACAGGAGTGAAGAAATCAGAACCTGCCCCATCTCTTCAGCTCATGAAATTTAGCCAAAGTTTGAGGCTTTTTGGAGCCAATGCATTAGTTGGGCACTATCTTCAGTCTAAACCCAGACTTGGAGTTACATGAAGTCTATAAGCACACAAGCAGGTCTAGCTGGTAAACACATGCTTCTGATGGAAACCCTGGCACTGGGATGGCATTAGTAGATGCACTGGCATGTCCGTGGGAATGGTGATGAAGAAAACTTCCTCACAAACTGCTCAGAAGTTATGAAAAGTATTCTCAGAATATTTAAAGTGTGTAAACAATTGTCCTCAAAAGTTCACGTGTCATGTCCTCTTTTCACCTCTACCTGATGCTCTTTTGATTTCCTCAGCACACTGTGCTTGCTCCCTCTTGCAGGGGAGGTGCAGACCCTCCATGTACCATATGGTAGTAGAAATGGCAGCACATATTATTCCATGTTTTTTTGCTTAATGATTGCTTCAGAATCTACAGCTCAGGAGTGGATTAGGAGCCTTCAGAATTCAGCAAGTCTCCAATTTATTATCCATTTGAATAAATGTCTTGAGCTTTTCATTTCTCCACTTACATTAATCATGCATGTCACAGACCACTTCAAGAATTGCAGCCACCTCAGCTAACCTGTTAATGCTGCCAGCTTCACTTGAAGTTCTGCATGTTAAAGTTCCTTTTCCCACTGTTCCTGTGATGCCTACAGGAGGTGAACCAAATAGATATTTACTTCTTGGACTCTGTAACCAATGCCTCCACCATGTGGAACACCAGCCACAAGGGAGAGCAAGGAGCATAATCTTACTGATTCTGCCTCGAGTTCTCCTTCCCAACTTTTTTCCCAACTCTTCTTAAACCCCTGCTTCCTGATGTTTTATAATACTATTGAAGAATTTTAGGAGACTTGAAGTATTTTATCATGTTTGGTTTTCCAGCTGGTAGTAAACTTGCAAGCATCATAATATTATCAAAAATTAGCCAAGATGAATAAATCATTCTGCACAAACATGTACTCTATCCTCAGTTCTCAATTTTTTTTTTTATTTTTTTTTTTTTACTTTAAGTATACTTACTTTAATTTTTTTTTTCCTTATTTAAGAAAAACTTAAGAGAGCAAAATTTTTCAAAACATGACATTTTACCAAACAACAAATGGGACCAGGGAAGCCTTAACCTCCTTAAACATAGGGTCATTTTAGTCTGTGTAGATAAATTATAAGTCTAATGTAAATCTGAAATACTGGTTTTGAAAAATATTTGAATCTAAAGGAAAACTGAGCTCAGTTTAGCCTCAGTTTTTGTATCTAGTATATTTTCCCTGATCTGCAACACAGAAATCTGGTAATGGAAGTTGCTTCCTCTGCATTGTAGTCACATTTTGATTTCTGGGAGCTCTTTCTGGCTTAAATCTCATTTCCAACTTCTTACATATAAAACCTCTAGCAAGCAGCTGATTTTCTTAGTTTATTGAGCTATAATATGTGTTTGATGATGTTTGCCTGTTCCTGGTGTCTTGAGATGCCTGAAAGTGAAGAACTCTTCCAAAGTGAAGCAGTAAGGAAAGAAGGACATGGGAAGAACATTGAATTTAAAATAATAAATACACAACCAAATGGAAAATAAGGAATTCTTAATAACCAAGGAGGTTTTAATGAGCAAGAAATTATTACATTAATCTGCTCTCTGGCCAGTGCTGTTTAGTATTCCTGTTGCAGATCTGGTACATGACAGAGACTGATGCCTTGGAAGTGCTTTTATGTGATTAAGTTAAAAGTTTTATGTCTAGAAGTAAAGAAATTAGGTCATTTTTATGTGATGTAAGAGACATATTATCTAACAGTGATTCTCAGAAAAGCTATGGATATTATGCAGCGGCTAAGAGGAACTGTTATGATCATGAGGTATCTGTTAGGGGTAGGATTTTACTATTATTCACAATACCTCTACCAAAGTAGCACTTTGCACTTTCACCTTTCTTTTTTCAAAAGTGTATTATCATATTTAAAAAAAAAATAAATTCTTTTTATATTTCAATTTAAGTTCTAAAATTAAAGTTTTAAGGAAGCCAGATTTTTTGCTTTATTTATGAGAATTTAAGAAATGGTGTGGGTACAGTCTGTTGTTGCACACGGAGAATGCATTCAGTAACAGTGGGATTTTTAACTTATGAGACAACAGCACAGCATTCAGGAGCTAAAGAATGTGTAGAGAAATCCAAAGTGTAAACAGTAGGTAGATGTTTTACCAACCTTACATTTCAAAACAAAGAAAATAATAGTTTTAAGACATGGGTTATCACACAAACAATTTTTTTTAGCACCTGTAAAGGAATTATTCCATGATAGTGGATGGGGGATTTTGTTCATCAGTAGATGCTTAAAAGCAATTTTTATAATAATTCTCTCTGGCCTCAGTTTTAAAAGTATCCATATTCCCTAAAAAAAGCAGGACCTTTTTTCATCACTGATCAGAACAATCTGAAATTGCCAAAATAAGTTAAGCTTTTATTTCAGGGTATTTCACTCTGTACATGAAACGCTCCTCTCTCTCTTTCTAATTTCCTTTTATTATATAGCTTTTTATAGAAAGAAGGCTTTCCTCAGAATGTATCTATCCAAAGAGTCTGCTATATGATGCTGTATTTCCAATCCCATAGCATATGGAAAGCATTCCCTTGTACTGAAGAGATACTGCTTTATGAAGTTGAGATTTTTCTTGCTCTGGTGACTCAGTCAAAGGAATATCCCTTTTGGGCCTCCTGTGAGTGACAGAATAAAGCAGACTTCCATGTGCACACATTAAAGATATGCCAGATACATGTATGTTTGCCATTAGTAGCTGGGAGTCCTGACCTCTACGTTCTCTGATTGACTGGGATGCATTTCTCCCTACCACAGAGGGCCAGCAGAAGGCCTAGGCACCATTTAAACTTCACCTCGATGCAGTTCTGAGCACTTCCATGGGACGTGGGTGGGCAGCAGGTTTTAGTCACTGGAAACATTTAAATTTCAGTTTGGAAACAATTTTACAAGCCAATGAATTATTTTCTTTTAAGCTTTTACAGACGAAGGAACATTGTCACATAATTCCATTACTGAATCCAGCAAATTTTTGTTACATTGCACCACTTCTCTTAGGATGATATTAAATAATGATTTAAAGACTTAAAAGTATGAGAAATTTACCACTTCCTTTAATGTCTTATTCCAATACATAATTGCCTCCATTTATTTCCACTTCAAATTTTAGATTTCTCCTCTAACCATTGAATGTTAATGCGCTTTGCTGCTAGCTCAAAGTCCTAAGACTCATCACAATTTAAATACATGACAGGGATAAAACAGCTCAAGAGTGCTTATCTATATATTGCTCTTAATACTAGTAAAACTCATTGTTTAATATTCACAGCTTGTACCCAGAGTGAGCATTTGAGCTGAAGAGAGAAGTGCCATTTCTCTGAAGGTGGTGGCTCTTAGAATATGTCAGCCCAGTTAAACACTGGGTTTATTTGGCTTTCTGTATTGCACATTGTGATTATCCACCAACAGAGGCTCTTGAAGTTCAGCAGAGGCAGCCTGTGGCATGACTTTCATCTTGTTGAAACAAAGAGTAGTATCAAAGTTCTTACAACCTTCTGAAATACGTTAGAGACTTTGAGGTGAGTATTTAGCTGCTTGGCTGTGTGTGGGCAATGCAAACACAGGCTGCAGCAAACAAGAATCTTCCAGCCTTTTCTTCAAGGTGTCCTCTGTAAGACTGAAGGTTGTGAGCAATTTGCTGGTTATTAAACCAGAGTCACCAACCCGGGGCCTCTTCACGTTGACTCGCAAAACCCTTTCATGCTTATCAGCATACAGCTGGATTTCCTCTGCTTTATCACACTGCCACTTTTCCTGTATGGCTTTGTTTGGAGTTCTCTGGGCTTGCTATTATATTCAGTTCTCTTTGATGCTCTGTGAAAAGTGCACCTCTCCTGAGGTGTTGTATAATTGCAGGATCACTCTTATCTCATCAATCTTAATGTTTTCTAATTTTTTTGCCCTGGGGTCTTGTTTGAGGCACAGCATAAGATATCCCTGAAGATTTCCAAACTGTTTTGTTGAAATTCTTTGGACCTTTTCACGTTGAGCTTTTAATAGAGCAAATGTTTGAGGATGAAGGTCTGTTCAGTGTGCAGTTTCCCTTACCGTAGATTGTTTTGTAAATGAAGGAAGTATTTTATTCATTAGCGGAAGAACTTCTAATTATACTTGTTATGATAACGAGAGGACTCTGGACAGTTTTATGTTAATAAAATTTTTCCTCTTATATCAAGCTTTTTGCTAGCCTATTCCATGCAGTCATTGTCTTCTTCTGAAGTGTAAGGCTTGAAATATGCACTCCCTTGTGACTGAAATGTTGAGAAAATGGTCCAACATTATAAGATATACAGAACTCTGTAACCTTATGAATAATTTCAGATTGATTGATTCCAGTCTCTTGATTTGCCTTATTTCTGACAGCAGCATTTCTTGTTTTGTTCCCTGAATATTAAATGTCTTCCACATGTACTTTATTGTTAACTGGTTTTTTATTGTCACGTTGAATTACATATAAGCTGAGATAAACAAAAAAACCCAAACTGAACCATTTTTGGAATTTATTTTTCAAATCTGCTTTGAATTCCTGGTTTAACAGATATATTTTTGTCCTCTTTTCTCTTCATTTCCTCTTGCTTCCTAAGATATGTTGCTGCTTTAACATATCTTCCTGCCTGTTATTATAGCAGGGAACTGTAGAAGAAAGAATCTCAGCAGCAATAATGGAATAAGCTGGTGCCTAAACAGCTCATGAATAGATATCATATCTAAGAATGGAGACATGGGGCCTGCTGTGCTAACCAATGGATCTGATGAAAATGTAGGTTTGAGTTCTTCACATAGCAAGTGGAAGAAAAAAATACTTCACTAAACAGGGCCAAGGTTTTTTCAAGGGTGTGGCCAAGTCAGAGGTAATTTCAGCCTCTTTAAAAGTCCTCTCTTTTGAACAAAGCTGTAAATAGTGTACATCTTCAGAAAGCCCTCATGGACTTGAAAGGGAGAGTAAGACCTAGGACTATTGTAAGGCATATGATGCACTGGTGGGAGTGGGAGTTGCACTCAACCTTGGGTTATAGGTATGAAGGTATGGTGCTTATGGAGTTTCTTGTGTTAAATGTTATTGAAGAAGCTGAGAGAGAAGTTCATCTGCACAGAAGAATAAGACATTGTCCCCATCATTACAGTGTGGATGTCCAAGTGAGAAATATGCAGGGACACCAAGGCTGGCTCTAGAAATGAAGATAACATTGGAACAAGAGTCACACTCCAACTTTTCTTGTGTGAGAAACCAAATGCACTGATATAACCTTTCTTAGCCCTTAATCATTCTTCCCTCTCCCACCTAAACAGAGACAAATACTGACTATGAATTACTTAGGTGACTAACAGAAAACAGGTATGGTTCTCATATTGGGAAGCAATAGCTGGTGGCAACATGACTGCTCTATGCCAGAAAAGATCTATGATGAAATGATGTATCTCTCTTTTTTAGGGAATGCATAGCTCCCAGCAAGCATGTGCAGTGACAAGGAATATTCAGTTCTGTGCTTCTGTCAACAAAAAGGTACAGACCATAGAGTAATTGATTGGTAACTGTGAAGCCCAGGCAGAACTGCAGTCCTCTTATATGTTGAAACAGAGCACTGGGACCTGACTTTCAGAAGATCAGATTTCAGAAAATCCTCATTTATTGAGTGCTCACTAATTACTGTAATTAATAATCAGAAAGTTAATCAAATGAACCCTGTGTACAGGCAAACTCGAGTTTTTTCTTTGTGCATTATCATCTGGGTCATTTCACTGTATCACAAATGGGGGGAAGTGAAAAGAAAATTTAATCTACAACTGGCAGCGTATTAAAGTGAACAATCTGTGTAAGTGTAGTCTCTAATTTAAACTTCCCTGGATATGACAGACACTCAATGCATGAAATTTGCTTTCAGCATCATTTTTTACTGTTTCTAGATAAACTGAATTGCATGTTTCAGGTTGTTTAACTGATACATCATTCAAAGGCATGGAACAAAATACCCTCCTTGGGCTGCTGCTCTGATTTGTGGCACTAAGCACTCACCTCACTGAACACTGTAAAATATTGACTGTTGAAAGTACTCCCCTCCTCCTCTGTAATCTTTCAAAGGTCAATATGTAGAGGTTTACATCCAAACACAGCTAACCTGGAGGACCGAACACATTACTTAATGTCTTGTGAAAAGAGCTGCTGTCAATATCTGGTTAATATTTGCCATTCTACAATGTGGGGTATGCTTTTGTGATAGCTGAGAGCTAACAAGACTATTTACAGAGCAGAGGGGGTTAAGTGTGCCACTCTCTTCCCCTTTTCTCTCTGCTAAGAGGTCTGTGTTTGCCCCCATGGAAATCAAGACATGGTGTGACCACAGCTGTCAGGGATTAGTTGAGTTTGTCTTTGTTTTTAATGGGTGAATACAGGCAAAGATAAACCATCTAGTCTCAAGTGGACGGAAAACAGAGACATGGATCCTGCATACCCTAGTAGTTATATGGCACTATCCAAAATTGCAGGTAGTCAAGAAAGAAGCAGTTGTGGGGGGGTGGTTTCACTCTCAGTTTTTAAGGTGTTGAGTTGCTTTGCACAAGACAGAGGTGTACACCCACCAAATCTTCTCTGATAAATTTTGCATCAAAATACCTAAAAGAATGTGAAGTTGACCCTAAGTGTTCAGCTGCAGAATGGTTTGTGAGGATCAGGTCTGGAAAACCTGGGTCAAGTGCTGCAGCTGTGGGTCACCCCATGTGATTACCAAGGAGTCTGGGAGAGGCCAAGGCTGCTCTCAGTCATCCTCTAACATTGTGCAATGTATATATTCTACACGAGCAACAAAGGGCATGGGTCTGGTGATGTGTCATATGAACATTTTGGTATGAGCTCTTTGAAGTGCGGAAATCAGAGCAGCAGATGCAGGAAGCATCCTTGTAAATGAGAAAGTAATTAAAACAAAACAAAACAAAACGATCTTCATGCTGAAGAAGGACTGAACAGTGGGCTGGGAACCCTGCTGACCTCCTGGTGTTGGCTGCAAGGCATGTTTGACAAGTGAACTGATCCAGTGTGATTCCCAATGTCCTGAACTTTTCATCGCAGCTTCTTCCTCTGTTCTCAAAATGAGGTTTGAGAGCTGAGCTTGTGTCTGTTGGTCTCATTTATGCAGTGATCAGAGATAAAGAACTCAGTCATGGGGTACACATAGCAATATTTTCTATGGAGTTGCTTTG
This sequence comes from Heliangelus exortis, assembly GCF_036169615.1. Classification (NCBI taxonomy): domain Eukaryota; kingdom Metazoa; phylum Chordata; class Aves; order Apodiformes; family Trochilidae; genus Heliangelus; species Heliangelus exortis. The sequence goes on along the minus strand of NC_092423.1, from coordinate 99,232,480 downwards.
TACAAGGCAGAGAGGGACAAACACCAGAGCTCCCTGAGCTATTTAACATAAAATACTTTAAAGAATGTATAAAGAATGTGAGGAATAAGCAACCAATTTTAGAGAAATGTTTCAAAAGCAGCTATTTCAGCACTTGTGAAATGGTGGTGCTTTATGCCAAGAAATCAACAGAGAGAGAGGAGTATATAGAACTATATAAAACTGTCATGATTTGAAGGTAATTTTTAGAATCTCATGACTTTTCAGTGACTCCTGTCTCTGTAATTGAGACAGAAGAGTAATTCAATCCGAAGATGATGCCAATTGGTTTAATACACAGATTATGGTTTCAGAGAAGCATTTATTTTCCTACACGCTGGACATCTGGAAACATTCCCCTGCCACATTTTATTAGAACACTGAAATCACCTCGTTAAATGATATGGGGAGATTTAGAAAGCAGGGTAATTGCTGGGAGATCAATCACAGATTAAACTTCCCATGCCATTTTAATATGTTCCCATTTACCGCCACAGACACTCATTCTGACCATTGACTATGCAATTTAAATGATTTTCATCACAGACTTCCAGGTTTTCTGAGCCTTCTCCTGGTGAAATGACCCCTGCAGCATTTCCCTGTCTTTGTTGTTGAGCAAACGAGCTGATAAGCAACGAAGCACATATGCCAAATTACCATTTTAGTACCAACCGTTGCTTTTCTCTTAAAGCTAAAATAGTAGAACTGGGGCTGGACAGAGAATTTCTGTGTGTTCACAGCACTTCTCTCAAATCCCCCAGCAGAGCTTTATGCAGCCCTGGATGCCACTGGGTAGATGAAATGGAGAGTCTCCTGTTGTGACATGGGAAAATTTGAGGTGTTTAAGAGGGAGTAGCTGGGGGAATCTGGAGGCTGAAGGTGAGTGAACATTGATGGAGGGAGAAGAGGTGCAGTGGGGAGAGCTGGAGGGCCTGCCAGTTGCCATGGTGACAGCACACACAGGTGCTGAGCTGGCATTCAAGGTCCCAGAGTTTCTGAGGGAGAAATTCCACTGTCAACAGAGGGGTGGGAGGAATGAGCCTGTCCCAAGCTTGTGGAGGATGCAGCTGGTGCAGTAATGGCTGCACGAGCAGGGAAAGGAGCTGGGTGTGTGAAGTTGCTGGATGGGGCATTAAATTTTAGCAGACAGGTTGGAAATGCAGCTAAGTCTCTGCCAGGGAAAAAAAGCCCTGACAGAGATACCTCTTTGCAGGGGTATTGTGATGCTCAGTGAGTGTCTGTGCAGTCAAGGGAGCTGGTGAGATCCTACAGGCTCAGGAAGGGTCAGTAAGTGTCAGAAATAAAGGATGAAGAGTGACTCATCTGAGGGATGACCATGTCAGGGAAAATCAAACCATAAACAGATCTCTGGTACAGAGGAGTAACCGGTCTGGGCCTCATCAGTAGTATAAATCTACACTTGAGAGGCACCCACATGGTGACTCCCGTGTTAGTGTGAAGGAGGAGACTGTCAGTGCAAAGGGGAAGTTTCTGGGAGGTTTTGAGAAGGCTTATTGGTAAAGACTTCTGAGAAAGAATAATTACAAACCAGTATCTTCACCTGGACTGGCACAAGTATGCTAAAGGTGAGGGGACAGAGTTGGGACAACTGAAAAAAAATCATGTTTTCTGTGATGAGAAAAAAAATATTCCAAAACTGTGCCCTGTATCAACTTTTTAAACTTCTTTACAGAGAGAACCCAGGGAACATAGTATCCTTGTTTGCCTTATAGTTGATGGGAAAAAGTTTTGCTTCAAAGTCTATACGATTGATGTACCTACATAACTGCGTATTCTTTATGCTCTTTTAATGGAAACTTGTGTATTGCAGAGAACCATTCATCAGGTTAATTTTTATTCACATTTTAATCGCCATTTCTGTCCCACTCAAAACTAATGGTGTGTGGTTTTGTCCCTCCTTTCAACAACTGTAAATAGAAAGCAGACAGGAAGTCAGGAGTGTTGACAAAAAGCAGGAAAAGGAGAAGAAAAAGCTCTGAGAAAATGATAGGCACACATGGCACACTCTGATCTCTCTGTAATGAGGAGGCTTGTAAAGGCTTGCATTCGGAGGTCATTTCCCCCTTGCACAGGGTGTTTGTTTTACTTGGTAAACAAGGATCACAGAGTTCCAGTTTTAGGCAAATAGACTGTGGATACATTTCCATAACTGAACTGGAATTACTTTTAAAGTGTGTAATAGCTCTCATTGCTTTTAATTCTTTTAACCATATCTTTTCGAATGTTGTGTGACTATTGACAACCTTGGAAGGTAGCCTTTGGTCACTTTCTCCTTGTTTTGGTTCAGGCAGTCAAAAGAAATATAACCCTTTTCCATGTCCAGCTAGCAGCTCTGGAGTTTTTCTGTCTGTGAATATATTTTACTCCAGTTTCTGGTGTTTCTGCCTGGCTCTGCCCTGTCAGCTCTGGTCTCAGAATCACTGTGAGATGCTCAGCCATTGGTATTGCACATGTTGGCTTGCTCCAGGTGCAAGAGGATCAGCTCACCTGGCATGGAAACCCAGGCAGGTGGCAGAAACCCAATACAGACTCAGCCTCTGCCCCTTTTGGACAACTTGGTTGCAACCAAAGACATCGAGATAAAGTAAATCTGCATTTGGGGATGGTTTATTAGGAGGATAGAGACAAGGCCTCTGCCATTTGCCCTCCACACAAGAGCCCCAGACACCTGGTGGGGGTGGCTACACAGTGGCCTCTTCCCTGAATGCAAGACCAGCTCTTACCTGTCCAGTTCAGTGTGATCTAGGACCCTCCACACAATTTGGGTAAAGTGCCTCTTAGCGCTCGCTGTTATTGACTGCCCTTTGATGTTACCCTTGATATTTGGAAAGTCAATGTTTGTGTTTCTGCTCCTTTGGTCTTTGTGGAAATGAGAAATGTTTTACCGCTTTTGCAAAATGACACACTTCAGATGTACTTTGGTAATATTTTGCGGGAGCTTTGTGAGTACTCTTGCTTATTTTCAGGGTCCTTAAGCTTATTGGCTGAGACAATTTTGTTTCCATTTCAAGACCTCTGTCTGACTCCAGCTGAGAAAAATGCATACTTATTTCTAAAAACCACTTCATGAGTGCTTCCCACTTTGCTTGGAAACAAAATACCTTGACAGCTTCACGGTGTCCCTACTCTTGTATCTGCCCATTCCCACCCCAAGAGCACCACCTTCCTCCCACATGCTGGCTCAATTCTTTTCTTCCCTGAGGAGCATCTCACCTGCCTTCCTCCCAGAAACCCACCCTGGATCCCTGCAGCAGCCTCCCTGTCCAGATCCAGAGCCTTCATTTTCATGGTAAGTTGGCAGCTTCAGTACCAGGTCATTTCTCACCCATGTGCAAATTCTTCTGCTTTGGAGGAATTTTCAGGACCCAGTGAACTCTTCCAGCTTCAAGGCTCCCTCACCCAGGGCATGAAAGCTGCTGACAGCAGAAATTTACAGCAGCAGGGTATCAGTGCTGCTTACCTCCTGCCAATTGGATGTAACCTGAGCAATTTGGGACCCAAGAAGTGTACATTGTGAGCTGAGGTCATCCTCTGCTTTTGGTCTCATGTTAATTTTGCTCTTTCACCCTCTGGGATTTTCATACTCACCTTCCTCTGAAAACAGTAGGTTTTCACCATAACCCAGCCAGAGCCAAAACCTTGTCCTCAATCCTGAGGGATCTGGTTGCAAGGAGGGTGAGAGGCAGGGATTGGGGGAATAAGGGACAAGGCTAACTTCCTTTTCAATGGAAGGGGACCAGCAAGACCCAAGCCAACCTAAGTGCTTCTGAAGGTTGTCTGCTGCCTCCCCCTTTCCAGAAATGCTCTCAGGAGGGGGAAATAGCTCCTGGGGCAGCTTTTCTCCAGGCTAGGAGAAGCTGGTGGCCATGCATTCAGGAAACAGGGGCATCCAGGCAGGGTCTGGGGAGACTACACCTCTGCCTCTAACCTTCCTCCCAGTCTTCCCAAGGTTAAATCATGGTATCCAACAACATCAGAAATGATGCTGGCCAGTGCACAGGGACTGACTAGGAGTTAGTGCTATTGGCTAGCCACAGCTTAGCCCTGACCTGTTTTGTGGTGCTGGGAGACCCATACCCCACCCTGTGCCTTTTTCCCTTCTTATCCCAAACAGTTTTCCCAGGTTACTCCTTGTTTTGCTTAGCACTGACAAAATCTTCAGAGGGGCTACAGTCCTGGCTGGGGGTGACTTTCATTTCTGAAGCAGCATAGAACAAACTGAGGCAGAAGGTGGGACCTGAGCAGGTCCTGTCCTCAGCTGAGACTGAGATCCTGCTATTGCCAAACAAAGCAAGCCACACTGTGCCGGGGGAAACACCACTGGAGATGGCTTTGAGGGCACAATAGAGGGAAAGGAAAAGGGTGATGCCCAGTTTTGGGGCACAGACATTGCAAGGCATGGCCTTGGTTTGATCCTGGTTTGAAAACTCAAGTTGCTGTAGTGAGTGTTTTTCATCCAGGGCTTCAGAGACATCACAACCGTTGGGTTTAACAAATATTTCAACAGCGTTTTGAAGTTCCAATGAAAACAGAGAAAACCTTTGATGTCTATAGATCCTTTATCCCACTGTACACCTCACCCCATGCATTTCAGCGATGTTGTTTAGTCAGTGTTCACAGAGACCAAAGGGAAGAAATGTGCTAAATATTTGGCCCACTGAAGTCAACAGCAAACTTTTCCCTGCTTACAGTGAGGCCAAGCTCCAACTGAAGTAAATCAGTTTCTCTGTTTTCACTCTCACTAAAAAAACCAAAACAACAACAACAACCAATTCTGATCTGAAAATCAAAGCCTCATTTGTTTATAAAAAAGCACCCAGAATTTCGGGAAAATGTAAATAATAAAAAAAAGGATGAAATGGGCAATATATGCAAGGAATATTATTATCATCATCATCGTCATCATCATTATTATAATTAATTTTTAATGATTATATATATTATATATTTATATTTATTTATAATTTTTTTCAGTAATTCATTCATGTGAGAGAACTAAATTGAATGTTTTTTGACTACCAGCCTGAAATTCTCTGTGTCACTGAAGCAGTACTGACAAAAGTCTTCTTGGTCAATACGCATGGATTTGCCATATTGGTTTTCCTAACAGAAAATTTCAATTTTTGACAGAATTATTATTCCTTTGTTCAAAATGCTTGTTCTGCAATATGGATCTTTTGTGTAAATTAATAACTCCAGGGAAAATTCCTATCCAGCAAGCCTATTCAATGTGTTACTTATTTTCCTTCTTTGTGTGTTGTTTCCCAAACATAAACACTAATAACAACTTCTGGAGCTCCCAGAGAGGCTCCAGAATTTAATAAAGGCTACTTTGTGAGTCTTTGCCATGATACATTTCTGCTTGTTTCAAAATACAGTGGAAAACAACTAAGGGCCAAAGAATGCACTGACAGAAATTGGGGATTTCTGCATTACCTGTGTGGGTGTTAAAGGGGAGAGTGCTCTGCTGCTAGAGATTGATTTCAGCAGATATACTAGTTTATACATGATTTCTGCCTTGTTTTTCTCTCTGTTTTTCTCTTCTAGCCTATCTCTTTCCTTTCTTATGTTCCCTAATATTTTTTCAGTGTTTTGTTTTCCAGTAGCTTGTTTTCTTCTTTTGTTTTAACCACTAGGATGGATTATAATTTTCTTTCATTTCCCTTCCTTTTAAATTCCTTTCATCTTCTCATCCCCATTTCTCTTTCTCTTCTCCTAATTCTGCCTTTCTCTGTGGGAGCTCACCCTTATCCCCAATTTACGGTGAAAACACAGAAAAAAACCTCCTTGTTTTCTGAAGCTCCTGTCTGCCTCAGGATAAGCAATATGGTAGGCTGGCTCCTGAAAAAACATAGCCCTTTTGTTCAGCTCACCCCAATTGAATGAAATGGCATTGTTTTAGGTGTAGATAGTACATTGGGGCTGCCTGGCAGGTGCATCTTACAGCCAGTGTCACCCAGCAGTAAATTCTGTAATTACAGGTCAGGGGGGTGGAGCTCTCCTTTGATGTGACTTTTTCTGTTGTTGCAAGCGGATGCAATTTGACTGAGATATCAAATGCAGGTAGCAGTAAAAATTTAATTAACAAATCAAAGCTTTTATCTGGGGTTTTAGAACTCAAGCCAACAGGTTTCTTCAATCTAAAGAAATCACAGATAGAGATGGAGGGGCGAGGGCAGTGCCTTTGTAGTGTATACAGCTTAGGACCTTTTTTTTTTTTTTTATGATGCTCGCAAACATAAAGCTTTTTTAGCTCTTACTTTTCTCTTTAGAGAAGCCTTTAGATCTTCCCCAGAAGCAAGGATATTGTTCATTCTATGTTTAATTTTCATTTTATCTCCTCAGTGTGCATGCATTTTCCCTGACTCTGCTGTGGGTTACTTAGCAGGAGAAGATGGAGCGTGCTCACCCTCGCCATCCCCAGCACTCCGAATTATTCCCGTTCTGACTTAGTGCTCTCAAGGTGAGCCAGCCAGTGATGGTATCAGGTGGCCTGAACTGTGGGACATAACATTTCTCCCATGATCTATTTCCCATCTTAACAATGGAAGCTTGATTGAAATGAGGTTGAAACCTGTCTTTTTGGCTTCTTCACCTGTAAGCGGAGAAGAGGCTGTTTGCTTTCAGTGCTTTCTAGGGATGTTGTCATGATCAAAGCAGCTGGGTCCATGTGCTGACTGCCTTACTCTTCTCATTCTGGTAGTTATGGGTTGCATTTGTGATTCTCTGCTGCCTGGGAACTGAAAGAAATGGTAGCTTCCCTGGAAATAAAAATTAAAAAAAAAAAAAAATCAATCCACACACCTGATGACACCTTTGCAAGAAGCCACTTGTCAGAACACCTGAAAAACACATAATGGTCAGCTCTAAGGACAGACATATGAATAGCCACAGGAGATTGCACTATATATCAATAAATCAAACTGTCTTGCATTTGTGGGTCAGCTGTTGCTCAGAAATGAAATACGAGGATGTGGAGATACTGGAATTATAAAATGCTGCAGGAAAAATTAAAAAGGAGTGCTGTGACCTGCTAAAAATTCTCTCAGGTGTTCACTGTGATACTATTTATTTGACTTTTCATGATTGATAAGTGCTTCAGATGAGTGCATATTATACTTCTGAGACTGCTTTTCTGTTTTGTCACATATGTACAACCTGGGTCTTTCTCAGTGCACCTGGGATTGGCTCAGGCTTTTCTGCAAATGTGCAAGCAAAGATTATAGTTCAGGAAATATACACCACCTTGAGACAGCATTTAGGAAAGCTATTTAGAAAGAACCTAATCATGGTTTTAAGGACCTTCCCAAGATGAAGCCAATGACACCAGTTTCAAAGACCTCTGGAACCAATGCAGCACCACAAACTTGTGCTTGTGGAAATGCATATTTAGAGGTGTTAGCCTGGAATTTTAATGCACAGATTTTGACTTCTGAACTGACTTCTAGTAGAACTACTGAAATAAAATCCTATTTAGGAGAATGGAAAGGGCCAAGGCTCCTACTGAACCGAACTGGCAGTGATGGGCTTTTATAGTACCCAGCTCTATACAGTCCCAGTACAGATTATCAAGCTGTTGCTGTTGCAATAAAACAAAAAGGAAAAAGGAAAAAGGAAAAGGGAAAAGGGAAAAAAGAAAAAGGAAGGGAAAGGAAAAAGGGAAAAGGAAAAGGGAAAAAAGAAAAAGGAAGGGAAAGGAAAAAGGGAAAAGGAAAAGGGAAGGGAAAAAAAAAAAGAAAGAAAGAGAAAGAGAAAGAAGAAAAAGAAAAGAAAAAGGAAGAGGAAAAGAAAAAGAAAAGGAAAGAGAAAGAAAGAGAAAGAGAAAGAAAAAAAAGAAAGAAAAAAGAAAGACTAGCCATCTTTGTGTTTAAAGTTAGGCAAATTAACTTCTTGATGTTTAGATTACTAATTTTGGTGCTTTGATGGAAGTACTCTGTTACCATACTTTAAAGCCCCAGATATCACCTCACAGGGCTAAAAAATAAAAGGAGGAAGGAGTTCAAAGTGAATAATTACCTGTTGATGATGTATTATATTTAAAGACTCTGGCTGTGGATTAAAGCTACTTCTAGGGTTGTTAATAGCCTGCAGTAAACAACTAATGAATCAAAGAAAAGGAGCAAAAAGCAGCTATAGTTGAAGGACATTCCCATTTAATACCAAAGGCCAGAGTTGAAGTGTTAAGTGTAACACACTAAAATAAAGTCATTTCACACCAGTGTGTATAAGAACTTAGAAAAATGGTCACAGGTGAATTATTGGGGGTTGTTTTAAAGCTTTGTTCTCAAAGCACTTTGATGCCATGCACAGAACCAGGTTTTCCACCCCTCTGTTGTTTTTTTTTCCCTGACATTTATATGCAATTTTTATGAGGAGAATAGATTTAAATGTGAAGAGCTACACCTACAGCAGTGATGGAAACAGTGTCCTTCCAGAGAGGAGAAATAAAAGCTCAAAGGAGGAGCTAGGGAACAGGAAATGGAGAGAAACCGGTTGAAAATAGCACAGAATAAATTGGATCTTTCTGGTTTTGAACTACTGAGAATCTTGATAAAACAAGGAAATGAGTGATTTAAAAGGGTGGTTGGGTGTAATGATCTCAACATTCTTTAGCTAAGTAGATGACAGCAGTGCTTCACTTTGTGGTGCTTTGATCAAGGCCCACTAGAGCAATACCTTTCAAGCTGTTGGGAGTCCAAACATGACCAGGTTCAAGGTCAGGTTGGATGGGGCCTTGAGCAACCTGATCTAGTGGGAGGTGTCCCTGCCCAAGCAGGTGGGTTTGAATTAGATGATCTTAAAGATCCCTTCCAACCCTACCCATTCTGTGATGCTATGATTCAATGACCCGTGGTAGAGGCACCTTCACTTTATACAAACTGGAACCCTAATCTAGAGGCTTTAAAAAAGGTAGTGTTATTTTTATTTAAACATATAGGAATTGAAGTAATTTGTAAATAGTGAACTCCCAGTTCTGGGTCAGTTCAGGAAGGATATTGAGGTCCTGGAGCAGGTCCAAAGGAGGGCAACCAGGCTGGTGAAGGGACTCGAGCACAGATCCTGTGAGGTGAGGCTGAGGGAGCTGGGGCTGTTCAGCCTGGAGAAGAGGAGGCTCAGAGGAGACCTCATCACTCTCTACAACTCCCTGAAAGGAGGGGGTAGCCAGGGGGGGGTTGGTCTCTTTTCCCAGGCAACCCTCAGCAAGACAAGAGGACACAGTCTCAAGTTGTGCTGGGGGAGGTTTAGGTTGGACATTAGAAAGAATTTCTTTACTGAGAGGGTGATCAGGCATTGGAATGGGCTGCCCCGGGAAGTGGTGTATTCTCCATCCCTGGAGATATTTAAAAAGAGACTGGATGTGGCACTCAGTGCCATGGCTGGTAACCATAGTGGTAGTGGATCAAAGGTTTGACTTGATGATCTCTGAGGTTCTTTCCAACCCAGTCGATTCTATGATTCTAATATGCTTTTTCTCTTTGGGAATTATTTACGGACAAATATGACACATGAAACAGTGCAAGCTTGCAGTCCATTAGGCTGATATATATAGCATGTTGCTAAATGACTTTTATCTCTTTTCAGATCTAAGCTTTTAAGGCTGTTAGATCTTTTCAGGGTTCATACAGGGGGGTTAGGAATTAACTGAAAATAAAGGAAAGCGAAATACGGAAGATATTAGTACACTGAAGAGCTAGTAGTAGGTGTTTCAAATGAGAGTGATTATTATTAATGCTTAAGAATCAATATATTTCAAGAAACAAACAGATAAAAACAAACAAAAAAACCCACTGCCAGACCAATCTAATGATGCCTTAGGAGTGACCTGCAGATAATCTCTGTTTTTCTGCACTTCTTAGTGGATTTGGGTTATAGTGCACCTTCCTGAAGCAAGATGTAAAAGCAGTCTGGCTATTCAGCAGTTGCCACATACAGCCTGCAGAATGTTTGAATACTGATCTTTAAGTTTAGACACCTGAAATTTGTACTCAGTAGATTTTAAGGAAGAAAACCCACATTGACAAAACACGTCATTCATCTTGTTCTATGGACATGGGCTCAAGGTCTGTGTGGGAATGTCAGCCCATGATCCCCATCATAGTGTGTGCCCAGTGCCCACAAAGGGTGCAATCCAGTAGGAAAAAATTGCTTTTTAAGAGGTAAGATTATTTCATTTCATCCAGAATAAGCCACTGGTTCAGTGCTGTGACTTGCTCAGCCATTCTTCATGGCATCACTCTCACTGAGCAAGGACTTGATGGTTGAGTCTCATCTCAGGGTAAGTATTGCTCGTGTACATCTGAAAAAAAATCTCAGTCTAAAACAAGTGTCTCTGAAATGACAAGAAGGTTGTGAGAGAGAGAATGGGTCAACTTATAGAAAGCCTGAAAAGGGCAGTGGTACATGTGACTGCTGGGGGCAAAACTTCCCTGATGGCATGGAGAGTTGCTGCTGCTTGGCTTCTTCCTCTCCATGGAAGTGACTGCTGAGGAACCTGGCAACCTTGTATTTTATTAATACAATCTCTGGCTTACATCCTCAAAACAAGTGTTCATCATGTCATAACTAGAAGGCTAAATAGAGGATGAAACGATCTGAACTTCACTTTGAGTGTCTTTCATTACCAATTGCTGGAATTCATGTCATTCATCATTTGTTGTCTTGGACATAGGTGACTTCTTTGGGGCTATAGCCCCATGGGAAGCAGTGAGCCAATCTGGTATCCCATTGCTGCTGGAGAAGAGTCCCTCCTCCCCCACACCCCATCATCTCCCATTTCCCTTGCTGTTTCCTGTCTGTCAGCTCCTGCTGCTTACCATGCACAAGCTCATAGGACCTGACTTCAGACAAATAATTAAAAAATTCAACAGACAACCAACCCACCAAAAGACTAAGGCTGGCTCAGGAAAGTGTCTAATAAATATAGAACTGCCCAAAGGGAGGATGTTACCTGAAAGAGCATGAGACAAAGGAAAGACAGACAATACCTGCCTTTTTGCACATGCAGGACACAGCACCCAAAGACATTTGACAGAGTTTCTTTAGAGTCCCTGTAGAGACCTGGGCAGTCTGAGATGTCAAAGCTGAACCCTGTTCTAGGAGTTTCTATAGAGAGAACCTGAACAGTGAATGTTGACTAAACACCAAAACTTTGACTAAAAGTTGACTAAAAACCAAAAGCCTAACTACAACCTTTAGCACTTCAGGTAAATGCTCATCATTTTGCCTGTATCCACTGTTTCCCAAACACTTGCTTTCCCTCCCCATGAGTGCCATGCTACTCCCACAGTGCCAACCCCATCTCCAAACTCTGTGCTTTCTCATAGCACAGCTTCACAGTATGGCACATACCAGATACTTGGCCCTCCTGCTGGGTTCTGAAAAATGAATTATCAGTGAAATGCCTGGTAAGGTCAAACAGAAATCACATAAAGTAAGTGTAGTTATGTTCCTGCTCAAAACAACTGCCCCAGATGCTCCAACAACTCACCTTGAAATCAAGGCTTTGGTTATGGATGGGCTACATTTTTCACACTCATATTCATCTTCTCACCAATGACAGTTACATAGATTGAAAAAGCAAGAAAAAGCAAGGCAGAAATCTGAATTTTTTTTCCTCACCTCTTTCCCACCTCAAACACATACCATGCACATATGCAACACATGTCTGTCCCTTTGAGGTTCTTTAGTGGACCATAGGTACTACTGCAATAAACTGGCCATTTCTACACCCTATGAAACCCTTATACCCCTGCAGTTTTTGCTGTACCTCTGATGATTACATCTTGCTGAGTGCTCTGTGATTGACTCCCAGATCTTTGAAAGTCTCAGACTCAGTTTGCCAAAATTCTCCTTTTTGGTGCATTATGTGTATGTAGCAACTTCCAGAGGCCCGTCTGTGTACAGCCAGGTCTGTGGCTGGTACACACACAGCTGCTTGTCCTAAGGTCCAAGACACATTCCCATAGCCCTGTCACTGCTTCTCCAGTACACAATGTCCTCAGCCATCCTTAAAGCTTAGTATGTTCCATTTTGCACTGTTGTGAGAAAACTGTCTTCTTTGGGGGGGAAAAAAAAAATAAATTATTAAGCCCAAAGCAGAGCTGCAGGCACTTTTTGGTGATGGTGTTGATTATTCAGAAAATGTCATTCCTGAGTTGCCTTGTTTGCCAAGTGTGGGACATATGTTAGTAATTGACAATGTACAATGTGGATCTTTTCTATAAATGGTTGTTTCAAAACACGATTAGTAATGAAATAAGGGGCCAAGAGATTCCCCAGATCTGATGCTGTAGCTTGTTTAAAACTGTTATCACTAGCAGGCAAGACTTTTTCTCTCTCCTCTTCTAGACTGTTTTTCTTCCTGTAAAACCTCAGGCCTGTTCCTTATTTTTGCTTACATTACAACTTTGGGTTTTTTCATCCTTTAGGAGACACCAAGTTGAAAACTATGTCTTCTGTTAGACTAACATTCATGTTAGTCTTAGTTGAACAACTCCAGTAATGACATACAAGAATTTTCATGAACCTGAAGGAGGAAATTGTATGAAACTGGAGTCCTCTGTACTCCTTATCTCTTAATTTTAGTTACATTGCACATGGACACGAAGTATTATAGATAGATAAAGTCGGGGCCTGAAACAGTGGTGTAGTGTCACCACTGTTTTCACGTGAAACCATGAATTCAAATGGAATAATTTCTGAACACATTGGTGAAGCTGGAATGAATTTTAACATATCACTCCCAAGAGATTTACAGCAGAAGGGTTTGACAGTGCAAATATTTATGCAGGTGTGCAGAAGTGCAGAGTCTGCTGTTGCCACAGGCCTATTTGTGTGAGGAAGCTATTGGTCTGTGGTGATGGAGGCAGAAACAGGCTTTTAAAAGACCTAAATACCACCGGATAACAAAAATGTAAGAACAAGACAATGCACATAAAAAGAAAGGTGCTACCTGTATGAGGCACACTTGGAAATGACAGTGTTGGGTTTGTCCATCTGATATTTGGAGGAGAAAGATTATTTGGTTGTTTGGGTGGCTCATCACTTGTGTTTTCATGCAGGATGCTATGAGCTCAAATGTGGTTGGCATATAATGATGCCCAGGTGGATGTTGGAGGTCCAGCCTCCTGATAACTCAACCCAGAAGGAGGAGGTGCAGGTGACTGACACAAAGTCATACCATACAAAATCAGTGTATTTCTTCCACTCCTCATTGGACTCCTCATTGCTCTGTGACAGTTGTGTAGTAGAAAAACTGATCTACATCTTTGCATGTTCTCTCCAAAGCAACACTAGCTACTATGATACACTCCCAGTAAATATTAGGTAACTATTGCAGCACGTTCTGTGTGGGATGTAGCCTAAACCAGAAGTTGATGCAAAATACCACATCCCACTTCCCAAGAAACAACCATGGCAAAGTTCTCCATGCTTTACACGGAGTAGCAGCCCAAGGAGCACTAAGATCAGCAGGACTCTTCCCATTGACCGCAGAAATGCTTTGTCTCGAGCCACCCAAGACAACGTTTAGGCTCTGTTGTTCCCCCAAGGTGAACATGGCTTAGGACACATTTCCAAGAGCCTGACCTCTGTTCTTTATCCCGTGTGGCAAGGATTGATCCCAAACCAGTGATATCCTATCTCAGAAGAGGTGGTGCTGCTTGACTGGGAGTGGAGCCAAACCTTTGACTTTCTCCCTTTGTCTGGGGTTTCTCAGCCTCTAGGATATGAAGCTTTCCCTGGCCCTTGGGTATGAGAATGCAGCTCAGCCTTTCCATGTGGAGTCAGTGTTTGTTAAAATACTTTTCCAGTTTGGATTGGTTGTTTTCCCAGATAAGGAGGAAAGAGAGGTAAATGAGGTCACTTTTTGGAAGGAGGTGGAATTGAATTATTGATCTTATCTACTTTGCATCTATGTAAGTCTTGTGTATGGGTTCTTGTGCACCAAATGAAATAAAAAATATAAATAGAAGGCCTGGTTTCTGCTTCTCTGAACACACCGTTTTAATAATAGATTTAAATTGAATTGTTTGACTTATCATTCATATACTTTGTATAACAGTGGTAGATCCTGACAGCATCACAGGCTGATAAGAAATCTGAGTAAGTGTGTATTTACAGGGCTCAGGCACCATGACCACTATTCTAAAAAACCACAAACCACTGCCCACAATACAAAACCCAACCAACAAAAAAAAAGCTTCAGAAATAAAGGTATCCTATGCAAACCAAGAAACTACCTCTGTGATCCCAAGGCTGAGACATTACCTTACAGCTCAGTGTTAAAACTTTCTATTGTAGACTTTCAAAACATAAATGCAAAGGCAAGTTAAAGAGGTTAGATAAAGCTAAGTAACATTCTTTATTTTATTTTCAATGCTCCCAACTGTATTTCATTAAACTCCATCTTGATAGCACAGAGCCAGCAACAGGTGATGGGTAACAACATATAAGGGCCTGAGCTCTTCCTCTCTCCCCCACAGCTGCTGCCACATGGCCCATGACTCTCCAGAGAGCAGCAGGAGAAGGATGGAGAAGTAGGACTGGGATACGAGGAGGAAGGGATCAGGCATGACAAAGTTGGTCATCACTGCCCGTGAACTCATAACTTTGACATGCTCTTCTTTCCAGGGGGAGCCAGGCACAGTAATATTTTGTTATCAGTGACAGTAAAGCCTGTGTTGGGATATATGTTTTGTTGACAGGAGCTGAAACGTTTAAGGTACTTGCCATTGGAAGCCTGGTCCCATCCTTAGTGGTTTGTTTATTATTTGCAGCTCTGCTGCCTTGGTCTCTTTGCCAGCTGGCTTGTGTGGAAAGGGGATTCCTGGAAAAGCAGCAGGAGGGCTTGGTTGTGGCCTTGGGGGTCCTTACCACGTCCCCAATGGTGCACTTGACAGTGACATGTTGAGTGATTTAGGAGCAGACTCTTGATGTCTTTGCCTCCATTTCCTTCTCTGTGAAATGTGGATGGTGGTGCTTACTTCACAAACTGCTTGAAGCTGTGCAGTTGCCAAGCTCTGTATGAGACAACAGATGACACTGATTAGCTGGGCTGTACTTGCCCAATACTGAGAAAGGAAAAAGTTGTTTTGTTATTGGGGCACTGAGAATATTGTGATTCTCTATCCAATTTAAATGGCTGGTCTGGTAGTGGACGAGAGAGAATCAGCTGTGCAGTTTGCCTCTCTGTGTTGAAACAAAAATGACCTGTAAGCATGATGATTATCAGCATTTATCATCAGAGCTAATGCAAGATTAAAATTTCACATGCTTTCATTGGTTGACTTTGCTCTGGCTCCAGTATATGACATTTTACTCTGCTTGCTTAATGGACTTGTAATAAAAAGAAGCTAAAAATGAACTAATAATGTTCTTAGTTTGTTTTCTTAGTACTCGCGCTCTTTCCCCATTAATCCTTAGTCTTCTCCAGATTTCTGTGATTTATACTCTAAGGAACAAGTTCTGCTTCATTTTGAAGTCAAGTGCAAATTTTCCATAGACTTTAACAGAAACAGAAGATTCCTCAATGCCTCACGGAAGCTTTTCAAAGATATTTAATTCCTCAGAGGACATGCTTTGGACTCTTCAGACTATGAATTGATTCATTACTCACTTCACATAAATGAGAAAGGGGGGAAAAAAGCCCTCTTGACTCTTTTTTTAATGTTACTTTAACAACAAAAAGTGTCTCATTTGTTTGTGCTTTATACTGATTAAACCACAGATTTACAATGTATTTTTCTCAGTAGAGAAAAAGCTGTCAGAGGACAGGCTGTCATTTATATCTCTCACAGGGGGGAGTAAAGGTATGAAATCTCATTATAAAAGGGCCAGATGACATTACTGGATCACATTACTGGACTTCAAGCACTTGATGAATATCTAGCCTCATGCTTGTTCATTATTGCCTCCAAGATGTGAAAATGCAAACAGGTTCTGGTGCTGTGGGAGCCCAGATTTCAAAAGATTAAGCCTCTGGGTGATGGAGTGCACAGCCAGCAGTGCAAGAGGAAAAGGACCCATTGGGAAGCCCATGTTTATATCTTTCTTGACTCATGAAATAATCGCCACAGCTTTCTTTCCTTTCTCAGTTGTTTCCTTGTGATTCACCGAGTCTCCTGCATCCAGGCTCAGAGATTTCAGGGCTCCTGGCAGCCCACCAGACTCTGAGGGAAGAAGCACCATATGTGTGTGATGAAAAGAATGAAAGCTTTATTCAATCAGTTTGATTTCCCCTTCCTCAAACAGGCACTTGCTTATCCCTGCAGTTTTCCTGAAAGATCAAAAATACATTTTTTTTCTGTCTTTGGACAGAAGTAAAAGTAAGATTTCATTGCAAAAATGTGACAAAAAAGTCCCAATATTTTATTTCTTTGACAGAAAACAATCATGCAGCTGCCTTGCCATATTAAATGCTGCATTGTTACCAATTATTGTGCAAAGGCTTCAGTACAAAGTGAGCTTAACAAATAACAATGGCATCACACCAATACCAATACCCCAAGGTAAATGACCTCCTCCCCCTTCCTTTGTTTGCCTTTGTTCCAGGTGAATTGAGATGCTCTAGGCCCTGCCTTTCTCTGAGGTGACTGCAGTTCTTCAGTAGCATCTCTGCCTTTTAGTTGTGAACTACATGGTGCTCTAAACAAAACAGTAAAGCACTAGGAATGTCATCTGAGTCCCACCCTACTGGGGATTTCAGATTTTTCTGAAGACAAAAATATTTTCGTTGGCTGATACTCTATAATAGTAAATAACAACAACAATAATAATAATTCTGTCCTTTTGAAATGTAATTTTCTAACCTTGGAGTACTTTCTATCACACATTTTTAATTGAGTCTGCTATTGTTTGAAAAGGTTTGTATTACCCTTAAGATGTAGAGAAAGCCATAAACCAAAGGAAAAAGGATCCTCGGCCAATACAATCCAAAATTCCTTGGCCTTCTTGGGGTGGATGACCAGTCTTGTTTACTTCAGCCCAGTTATTTAACCACTACACTATGGGCAGAGATAGGGTGTCAGCACCTTCTAAGAAATATTCACCTGGCTACAGAGAATCCAAATGACTTGGGTTGAGCTATTTTACTTTGCAATACAGTGAATGAAAGTACCATAGCTTTATAATTCTAGTATATTTTTAAAGCAGATACTTAAAGTTGCATAGCCAGTTGCTTTGAACCTGAATCCTTGTCTTTTTGCTCTTCTCTTTTTGCTTTTCTCTGTTTGATTTTTTTCCTTTAAACTTCTTTTTTTCCTCTTTTATTTTTTGTTTCTTCTTTTCTGCTTTATTCCTTCTTCCTCCTTCAACTTCTCCCCCGCACACTATTATTGCTCTTGTGTGTGTTTTTCAAGGTTTTCTATCTGGAAGCATAACAAATACTGGCTTGCTTTCTTTCAAAGAAGATTTTGGTTGAGGTAATAATATATTTGTGGTGAGCAGAAAGGGAATGTCTGTTCATTGCTGAAAAATATTCACGTAGTGAGCATAGCAGTGAAGTGCACCAAAAAAGGCAAAGGAAAGCCTCCCAGAGTGCTCCTCTTAAGACTAATATTTAAAGCTTTTGGGTCATTGCAACACACATGGCTTTGAATAGAACTTCTGAGGACATCTGGGTTAAAGCTGCCCAATGTTCTACTTCAGTGGCAGCCCACTCTCTCACTTCTTCCTGGTCTGTAGGCAGGCAGGTACAGACCATCCTCAGGTCCCATGTGCAGGGACTCTGTCATATTGAGAGGGCCCTGGACTTGCATAGGTCCTCCAGATTTGTCATGGTGGTGTCTGCCATTAAATTAAAGGGAAATATTGTCTGAATGGACTCCCCACAAGCTCTACATGTTGATTATTTACAAGACAACCTTGCTTCTAGTGTTAGGTGGTGGAATCTTTTGGGTACAATTGCCCTCTCTGTGTGAATGTGTCTAGGAAGGGATCCTAGGGAAAAAGTTCTTCATGTTTTCATTTCTTCTGCTTGGCAAGTGAGGGTTTCCTTGTGACAGAAGAACTGGGAAGCTTGGCCCCTTCTCTAGCCTCCTAATGATATCAACAGACAAGAATTAAAGATTTACAAAGTGGATGACCATGATGATCTCTCTTTTGAAAACCATTTCAAAGAGAATGGAGGGTCCCTATGGCTGGATGCCCAAGACTGTATTTCATGGTTATCTGTTACCTATAAGCAGAACCATAACAGGATGAAAAACTGAGCAAGATTGGCTAAGAACTTAGGGGTAGCTGACAGGATAAAGACATAAACTCTATTTAACTTAACTAATTGTAATGTTAAAAACCACACCCCACAGTGAATAATGAGCATGTTAATCAGGTCACCACCCTAAATGTTTTAAACATGAACTTAGGTGGACGTGTATAGTTAGGAGTGGTAGATGAATCATTGGTAACCAATCATTTATTTCACTGTGGTTCTGTTTTGCTACTGTTTTCTGTACAAGACCCAACCTTTCTTTCAAAAGGTAGGCTGGCTGATGTTACATGCCCAGCACCCTACTCTGCTACCTAGAAATAAGTGTGTTCTCAAGTCAGTGTGTTGATTACCTCTTTTTAAACCATGTGAAGAACCCAGACTTGGGACAATGCTAATGCTGCAGTTAACACACCAAAGGCATGCAGGAAAAACATGAGGAAAGCAGCAAGAACCATGCTTGCTCTGCATCTCAGGAAGGTCCAGACTCAGGGAGCATCACTGTCAGTGCCTGTATGGAAGTTCTTTGATCTGAAATGATTCTGTCACACTGAGGTGTGACTTACTGCCAGTGATATGTCCCAGCTGCAGTAGAAGCAGATGAGATGGGAAGACCTCACTGAGTCTGCTCAAGTTATTTCAGAGGCTGCAGTCTCTGTAACTCTGCTCAGGCTCTTCAGCTGCAGCCCGCTTATCACTGCACTGACAGGTGTTTTGATCCTGAGCAAGTGGTACTGCAACAAATTTGTGATGTTAGGTGTGAGCTTGTCTGTGAGCTTAGATGGTTCTAATCCTCTTGTTTCAAGAAATACACAGGACAGATGGAAGAAGTTCAGAAACGGGCAACAAAGATGATCAAAGGTACAGAATGACTCTGTATGAAGGATGACTAAGCTGGGAATTTTTCATTTTGAAAGGAGGTAATAGAGGAGGAGGTGATGGATTTACAAAACATCTTGAGTAACATGGAGAGAAGTAGATTTTTTACTCTATTCTGATAGAAGAGGTGGGAGGCATCAGACAAAACTAATACAATAGCAGGGCTCCAAACAAAACATCTCAGGCAGCCAACCTGCAGGTCTCCTTGCCGAAGGATAGTGTGGGTGAGAAAGCTTTCCATGAGTTCAGTGTCAGACTAGAGAATTTAATGGAAGAGTAATACAAGTAGAGAGAGTACTAAATACACAGAAACTACAGCCTCTTCAGGAAGTCCCTGCCCTGAAAATGGCTGAGAACTGGGACATTGACACAAAGAGTTTTCATAGATGCCTATTCCCTGAGCATCTGCTCTTGGTCATGGTGAGAAGCAGGGTATGGGCTAGAAGGACCTTTGGTTTGACATTTTGCAGATTTTCTTCCCTTCTTCACCTCAGTGAAAGGTCTGCAAAGCTGTAGGCACAGGATAAAGCTTACCTCACTTTCCCATTGGAAAGCAATGGTGCTTGTCACTAAGCTCCTCTGGTAATCAGCAGCACAGAGGGCACATCACCCACCGTAAGACAGGTGCCCAAGAGGAAGGGTGAACCACCACCTCCAGCTACATTTTATTTCTGATTTCCAAGGGGTCTGGACAGCTGCCTGGGATTAGATGGGTATTTTCTTTTTAACTTTAGTTAATCTTACTTCAGTG
The DNA here is from genome assembly GCF_036169615.1 of Heliangelus exortis. Lineage (NCBI taxonomy): Eukaryota > Metazoa > Chordata > Aves > Apodiformes > Trochilidae > Heliangelus > Heliangelus exortis. Next base: position 99,212,606 of record NC_092423.1, on the reverse strand, counting down.
GGACTGCTCCTGAATAAAGCAGAATTTAGCTGTGGGTGTAAGGTCTTATACTGCAGGGTTTTAAATGCACACTGTGCTAAGGCTATCATTTGATATTGAATGTGTGCTCCAAAAAAAACTTGGGCATGATTGGGAATTCCTCTCTACAAAGGTCAGTGGGCTCAGAAGCAATTGAGCTCTACTTGGGGTCTGAGGAAGCTTTATTTCAGTGTGGCACTGCTGTCATTTCGGTATGTATTTAGACACTGCATCTGAAATTAATTAAAAGGAAGGTGACTGCTAGCTGATAGACACAGATTTCTGGCTTCTGTTGTACTCTCCAGAAACATGACATGACCATTCCCAGCTGTTGCTCCAGCATGGGGTACCACCAGCTGCCTCATCAAATCACGCCACAGAATAAGAGCACAGAAATCTTCCCTGTTATCCTGCCACAAGAAAGCAACCACCACCACCAAGAGCACTACAACAAAAAAGAAAATCTGGAAAGCAATTATTTTTCTTCCTCTGATAACATTTTACCTTCCAGATGTAAATGTAGTCCAAGTTCTTTCCAGCTTTGTAATCACCAGTCTTCGTTTTTGTACATGTATCCAAACTGCTAACTTCATGTGCACAACATTTGAATTATTCAGAAAATTCTTTCTTATCCAGACTTCTAATGTGCTGTGTGACAGCCCCTGGCACTGGTGGAGGAGAATACCCTGCCTGGCTTCTGTGGGCACTTCTGTGGATGCTTTAAGCATTACAACACATCTTTTCAAACAAACAGATATTGCTGAGTGTTAGAAAGGTAGTAATGAAAGTGAAATTGTATTTTTTAAGTGTAAGCCTGTGTTTTGGGTCATCCTTTTACAAGAGTTTGTGGCACTGAAGAAGTAAAGTAAGTTTTGTCTCAGAATTAAGATTTCATAGGAACAAACTTAGTAAAAGCCAAGATCACCAGAAATAACCCTATTTAATTTTCTTTTCTAGATTTTACTGGATGTAATTGTTTAAATGTATAACCCATATCTTAGCAACACGAAGGCTGCTATATCCAATCTCAGATATGAAATCGTCAGGAAATGGGTTAAAAGAAAAGGTAGAAATGAGGACTCTGATATCACCAGCTTGTTTGAAAAACTGGCACAAATCTTAAGATTGTACTTTAGTTGTCTTTGAATCTGAGAAATGCCCATTGCAATTTGATAATTAGATCTAGAAAAAAAAAAAAATATATATATATATATACCTGGATGCTAAGTTTTACAATGCCATAATGCTACTGAACAAATGAAAATGCTATTGATACAAAGCTGGTGGAAGGGCAGAGTCAGACCTAAACCTTTTTTACCTGCCCTTTTTAATGTGGCTAAACCTTTACTTGCTGCAGTCTTTGCTATGCAGTGCACAGCTGGGGCAGTTCTGCCTTTTATCTGGAGAATGAGAAGCAACAATATCCTCAGGTAAAAGGAGCTCTATTTAAATAAATTTGAAGGCTACACAGCAAGGCAGAAACTCATAATTTGAGGCAACGTGGGTGGTTGAATACTCTGAATGTTTTTATGGAGCTTTTAGAAAAGATGAACTGACAGCATCTTACCATACCTGCTAGCCTGAATGCTATTTCATGCTGTCCTTGAGCAAGGCTGTCTGGGGGAGGCAAGATTTGTAGAATGCCTAAAAGCCAGCAGTATTTAGACACCTGCCTCCTCTTCAGTTAAAATTAGGCACAAAAATACCTTCATGGATTTGGGCCTGGTGGGCAGTGAGAGATGGCAGGGAAGCAAAGTGACTTGCAGGAACAATGTAGTGGCTGAGTGGCTGCAGCAGGCATTTTATGGCTAATGCTGAAGGAATATGCTGAAGGAAAACCCTTCAGGCCAAAGGAATGACCTCTGGCCAACCTCCTCCATGCAGGAGCCTGTGCTCACCTTAGGTTGATGCTGACTTTCTAGGATGAACAGGAATTACAGCTGCCCAAATAACTTGTACCAGCTGTCCTGTTAGCCTGTTGAAGAAAGCATCTTCTTAGAAGTATTTCTGGAAGTCCTCTGCAAGTTTGTGGTGTGGCACTTCTTAGGAATATGCAAGAAGTGATGGTATGCACAGGCAGACAAGGATTGGACTGTGTACAAAGGGTGCTTCCAAGAAAGAAGGCTAATATCAACAAATACAGGACAGACACACAGGACCATTTATCTGCTCTGGCCAGGCTAATAGTAAAGCAGCTGCAAATATATACAGATGACACGCTGAGTCTACTTCAAAGGCTCTTTACAATTCCTTAACTTGGACCCAAGCAGGACACTGTGGGTGCCAAGACAGACACTGAAATCTTTCTTGGACAACCATTTCTTAGCCTGGCATTGCATCTTGATTATCTCCTTTCAGGAAAGGAGTGCTGGTAATAAGCAGCTGGTTTCATTGCTGCTGTAATTAGGATGCTGGGCTACACATCTTGGACAGTTACATTTTATTGTCAAGCCTAAAGAGGGGAGAGGAAGTGGGACATGGGTTTTAGTTGGGATGGGCAATTTAGCTGGAGGGCCATCAAATATCCAGAGGACAACCAGGGAAGGTACTTCTCACACTGAGCAGCTGCCTCAAACAATGTACTGGAAGTTTTTCTAAGGCTCAGGCTGTCCCACGGCCCTTGCACAACCCCACTGGAGGCAGAGGGACAGGAGAGGGCACACCATAAAGTTAAAAGCTGCCCTGCAAAACCAGGAACTGGGCAACATAGGAACAGCCACATCTGTGAGGGCCACATCCCTGTTAAGCCTGCTCAGGAGCTATAATCTCACTTTGCAAACTTTTTGAGGTTTTCTCATGAGTCTTTTGCAGCAGTGATGTACGCCCAGGTGCGTACCCAACATGTGACCTATAATCAGTACTGATGTGTTTTAGGCTTGATGAATTTCCTTTTTTTCCAGACAGATAAAGAAACCCTTAGAAACTTCTTTCAGCTGTAGTCCCAGTATATTTTTCATACTAGGTGCAGCCACAGATTTCTTATTTTACTAGAAAAAGAGGTGCCACAAGGGCTGTGTACAAAGACAGATATAAGTAGAGCTGGTATTTATTTCTGGATTGCAAATCCTAAAGAAATGTCATCAAAAATACCTGGTGATTTTAAAGGCATCTAAAAATGCCAACAGAGCTAAGTTTAACTAAAAAAAAAAAAAAAAAAGTGTAAACTTTTATAAGACAATAATGCTGTGCATGTATAAAACACTTCCTGAGATTGTGTTTTTTTTCCTAAGTGCTGTGAGTCAAATGTTGTTTTCTATTCAACAGCTACAGCTGGGACTCCAGCTGTTCCTCCTGAATGTTATGGTTATTTGTTTCAGGAAGCCTCTCATCCATCCCCTGACCTTTCAAAAGGATCCATAGTTCCTCACCCCACCTTTTTTTTTCTCTATTATGTATTTGTTGATGAGCTGAGGGGTGGTGGCCAGGTGATAAATGACAAACCACTAACAGGTGATAAATTAAGAGATAACTGCTGTATTAGTTAAAAGGCTGATAAGGAGGCAGAGAAAAAGCATGGTGGAGGATATATCTGGGGAAGAAACTGCTGTTTGTGCAATTTAAAAAGGGATTCTCTGGAATATCATTAAAAAGAGTAAGTCCTGATATGGCTATGTAGATGAATGTTGCATTTAGCTCCTGCTGCTTTTTGGAAGGGGAGAACTGGTGCTTTCATTGTGGCTGGAAGTTTTTCTTCTTCTTGTTTCTTATTGATGTGAACTCAGCTGCTTAAGAGTGAATTAAGATCGCTGAGTCTGTGTGTATCTCTGTAAGCCTGCACTGTTATAATATTAAAATGAGTAATGATGGTATTGCTATGAAAAGTCTCTTGTGAAAGCAAGGGGTTGGTGTTCTTTGATACTGACTCTCAGGGTGGTTTGAGATGCAGTTTGAAATGTAAGACTGTGCAGTTGTATTGTAGTGCCACCTTCTACCTCAGTAAGGCTGTTGAGGAAGCTACTAATTCTAGTAAGACTGCAGGGTGCACTGAGACTCATCTTTGCTGTCCAAGATCAAAGCATTGCATGTGGTCACTACCTTTGAATTTTAATCAAATCTTTGCAGATGAATGTTGCAGTTTCTGGCAGTATTTTTTTAGTCAAGGATTTCTCAAGACAGTAAATGCTTTCCAATATGTGCACTGTTGGTGGAAGCCACCCCTCTGTCCTTGGTTAGCTAGAGCTCATATTTAATGGCCCCTGTGAGAAATGCTTTTAATGAGCTTGAGATCCCTGAAACAGTAGGTGTAAATGAATCAATACAATTACTTCAACTTAAAGTAGCAGTTTTCTTGTGTAGTGAATTTTTCCTCTTATCTAAAACAATTTCTGACAGAACTAGGAGGACTTGAAAATACATCTGGTCAGTCAGGGTTGGCAGACGGTTTGAAATTACCCATGTGTTGGCTGGGATTGGAAAGAGGTTGGTCTCTTGCCATTGTTTTTGGCAACACAAGCTACACATGCAAAAAAAAGACAATACTGAAGTCAGACACAGACTTATGGATCCCCTGTGGCTGTCTCCACACCTATGAAAAGAAAATAAATTATATTAGTGATGACGCACCAACTTTAGGAGCAGTTCCAGGCGTTGTCCCCAGAGCATCCCAGGGAGATAAGAGTTAAGTTTGTGCTCCAGGAAACAGGAGAGCAAACACAGAAAGTATGTTAAGCTCAGGCAGCCAATCTACAAGGACGCTGTGCACAGATTAAACCTACCAGGAACTAAGTATATTAGCTTAGAGCATGTATGTTGGAGCTTGCACAGTTGGTTCTCCATTAGGAGATCAATACAGATTTCTGAATTGTGCCTGCAGTATCAGGCTGGGACCAAGTAACCAGCTGCCTCTTTCTGCTGAAGGTTCCCCACTGCAATGAGTGTAGCCTGGAGGAGTTGGTGCAATCTGCAATAATAAAATGTTCAAAGACAGAAAACTGCTCATGCAGCTATTGCAGCATTTTTACTTGGCAAATACTCTCTCAAAGTCTGTGTCAATGGTTCACGAGAAGAAGCAATGCTCACTACCAAGAGAGTGGTTTTAAATAACCTGACTATCACTGCAGAATTTTGGCAACATTCACACTGTGAATATGTGGCGACAGTGGTATTTTATGCCCAAAGTTACTCCAGTGCTGCAGGCAGCTCTATTACAAATTCTCTGGGCCTGGAGAAGCATTGCAACTGGTTAGTAATGTATTAATGTCAATTAAAAAAAAAAGCAGAACCCTCCTGAATATCTGTGCCTATCAAACACCATTGGTAATGTGAGAGGGAGGTGGGACTGAGAACTCTCAGTGATGGACTTTCCAGACAGACTCTGATGTCATTCAGAGAAGGGTCACTGTAATACAGGGTTTTGCTAGTAATTTTCATTAGCAGTGACTACTTCCTAGTGGTGTACACCACCCTCTTAAGCCCTTTCAAAGATCTTTCAAAATCAGCTGCAGTTTGGAGGGACGGGATTTTTTTTTTTGTTCCCCATTAGAACAATAGAGAGAACTGGAAGGGGAGAAAGCAATAAAATAGACAAGTTTTTTGGGTCACCCAGAATCATCTTCAGCTGCAAATTAGAAGCAGGAACATCAGGCTAAGAATGGAGTGAGAACTATTTCTTTGAAGATGAAAGAAGTGAAAAGAGTTTCCAACCCATTCTAAAATTTGCCAGCTCCTTGCTCAGTAGGGGAACTTTCCTTTAAAATCTCAATTACATTGTGGGGCTACCATCCAAAGATACCTGTAACAATACAGTCCATGCTGTACAGGTGGGACTAACAATATATGGGAGGGATAGGAACAAATTCTCAACAGCAGAGGAGAAGGAGTCTTGTTCCAGATTGTGTAAAACCCAGGCTGTGGTATCTCTCCATGCTTTTGGTGAAAATACCATTTTAAGAATTTCCTGCTCTTTTCCCATCCACAAAACATTGTTCAGCCCACCTTGGTTGGGTTGCAGAGCTGTTTAGGAGGCCACTGGGAAACTACCAGTGAAGTGATGAGAGGCCTGACCTAATGGGCAGCACTGATGCTAGCAAGAAAACGTTTCTTCCTGTCCAGTGTCTGTGGGGAGGTCAAACCTTCCTCCCCAGCCTGGATCTAGCTCAGGGCCTTGGGTGTTAGGACCCCTCATGTATATGACTTTCATGTAGATGAGCCTGGTTTATCCCATCTGCTGGCCTTATCTTTGACTATAGGAATCCTGTCTGGCTCTGTAAGGTCTGATCCATTTTTAATAGAGACACCCTGAATTATCCCGTCTTCATGTGTTGAAGGGTTCTCCTGATATGGCTTCTTGAAACATTATGTCCTTAAAACTTGGCAAGTAGTAGGGACATGTGAGGATAGATCACCTATAAATACACACACAAGCCTGGGATCAGCAGCCTTGTGGATGCATATCCACATAAGCCAAGTCTATCACTAACCATTAGGAGTAGCTCATGAAAATAAACAGAATCACAGCTGCAAGCAGTGATCTGGTAGCCTCTACAAGGTGGCATCTCTCCTCCTACCTCCTTAGATTTTTTAACAATATACAAAGTATACATTCAAAATCATATTGCTGTTTTCAACTGCATGTGTTTCAGTTGGCTTAAATTTTAAAATTTTTGTTTATAACTTGCATTTTGAGTAGATGTCACCATTTTTAATGATGACTGATCTGCAAAAACTCAATACCATTAAAAATGCAATGTCTGCAGAGAAAAGTCCCGATATGAAACTTGGTCAGGGTATTTCAAAGAGAACTTAGTTATTGCAACAGCTGTTTATCCAAAACTCTTCACATGTGCGAAAGCTTAGCTGAAAAAAGAGCAGTTCATAAATGTAAAGATAGGATATCTATAAAAATAGGCACATAACTTGACCATTTAAACTCCTAATAATGATTTAAAGTAGGGAGCTCTAGCTCATTTTCTTTTCCCACTATTTCATCTGTAGATTTAAGGGTATGAACTCCAGGAGAGAGATGCAGTTTGCATGGGCCATCTTGCTTCATTTGGCCTTTTTCAAAGTTGTAGATCAATGTGGTTACCTGTTGAGATGGCACATCTTCATATGGTGGGAATAGTTCGTTTCCTTTTCATTTGTTTTTCTCTTTTTGTTCTGTGCTTTAGAGAAGTGCTTGGAAGTATACTGTTGGCAGGACATGACTAGCTTTTTCAGTATAATATGAGCTTATCAAGGCTGGAACTTGCTAGATAAACTCTGTCATGTATGCCTATATCATGCCTCTGAGCCTTTTAAATACATGGTAACTTAATGCTAACTATCAATAGTATAGTAATTCCCACTCTTGGAATTTAAATGCTGGAAGATTTGTTTTTTTACTGGGCTCATTAGAAACTTATCTAGAATTACATGGCAGAACTTCATTTTTTCATGGAGTACAGGTTTTATTTTAAGAAGTCTGTATTGATTTCAAGCTGACATCCATGTGCACACAAATCAGGGCAGGGGGAGCTTCATCCTGTGTGGCAGCCCCCAGCAGCTTCCCTGCCCAGGTTGAGAATGGTGGTGGTTGTGTGGTTGCCTCACCTGTGCAAAAAGCTTCCCTTGACCCAAACAAAAATGAGAACTTGCTCTCAGATGCTGCTTTAGCTTGAGATGCTGATATAGAGCTGAGTCGGAGGTTCTGGCTGAGGAGCAGGTGATGAATCTGTGGGAGTGTGGAGGTAAGGAACTGGGAAGCTGGTGGATGCTGTGTAGGAAGCTGGGGATGGTTGCTGCTGATAGTAAAGTACCCTGCTGTGGCACCACTTAACAGAAGGGTTTCCAAACCTATGTGTACAGCACCAGGACATGTTACTGGATCCTAGGATGTAATTTGTCTAATGGAATGGATCCAAGTCCTTATTTGCTACAGCTGTGTTAAAATCCTGCAAGCCACAGCCACACTTAGCACAGTTTGAATACTTCTTACCTTCCTGGTTTTAGTTTAAGCTGAGTTTTCTTATCTGCTTCCAGCTGGGTTACAGGAGTATAAACAGATCAGTTTGTCTCTAAGGATATGATTCCAGAAAACTAGGAGAGTCAGTCCAGTCCAAAATACCATCTGCAGAAATGAAGATTTTAATGCTCATATTAGGTTGACCAATACTATACTGCTTCTGTTTCCTCTCTACTGTTTTTCTTGGGTAAGCAGTTCTTTTTCTGGAACAAAGTCTAATTTGTGGACTGGATTCTGATATTCCCTTAACATTCCTCAGCAGATCCCAGTTTTAAAAACAAAAATTGTCTATTCCAAAATAACACAGATATTCACAAGCTTGTTTTGCTGAAAGTCAACGTGACTGAAGATTTAAACTTTGAGAAATGTTAGCTGTAAAATAACTTGAGTTCTTAAACTTTATCCTCAGACTTTCTTATTAATGTTCTCCCAGAACACTGCTAATCTATTGAGGACCACAAATACTCATTGACTTAACTTTTCCCATGATTGTGGTGTTTTCTTTAGTTTGGTCAAGTGCCTGGCCTCAGCAGTGTAGGTGCTCAGTAGATGAGAGCTCAGAGCAGAGACAATGCTGGAAAATGTCAGCCCTTGGGATAATCACAAAGAGCAGGTCTGGGGTAAGGAACCTGCTGTTTGTGCTGGAGGTGCTGCTGTGCCATGATGGAACAAGTGCCAATTTCTGTGTTTTCCAAATTTGTTTTTCAGGCAGCCGTGGGGTTCGTGTTGTGTGAAGAAAAGCAGCAGATTGGTTCCACCTCTTTCACAGTAAGGCCCAGGAAGAGTAAAATATACCATACTCAGAGGTGTGCTGCCATGCTCTGTATTGCTGTGCTGAAGCTCTCTCTCAATAAACTTATTGGCTGCAGATATATACCTGCCCAGCACTGAGCCCCTGCCTTCAGGCTACAGAATCACAGTCTTTTGAATGGTTATTACTGTCTCTTTATTTATTTTAGAGTAAGTGGCTCTTAATTCCTTCTCTGGATAATGTATGACTAAGATTAGTGGGACATCCAACTACTGCTTGGAACACAGTCAAAATCATCTTCTCACTGCCTTATTTCGAATCTAGCCTCTTTCTCTGCTTCATTTAAAATGTCTGCTCCCTATATTTTGGGGTCTCTGATAGGCAGACAGACAGACCATATGTATCAGATCTCTTCAGTATGCCAATGTGTCTGTCCATCCGCCTTGCTCAGCCACTAGTGACAGGATACCATCCATTTCTCTCATCCTGCTGCTGTTCTTGCTGTTCTTTCCTTCGGTGCTGCCTTTTAGATAAATACCATACTTCCTGACCTTTCCTAAAGAAGTCTGCAGCCTGCTGTGTTTGTCTGTAGTTAGCTCAAAGCACTCTGAAACAGCAGGCTCCAAGTCCTGTTTTTTTCTTTTTTTTTTTTTTTGGGTACTACCCTAGGACTTTTTTCTTTGCAAGTCAATAAAACAACTCCCTCACAGCGAAATTCCCCTAAAGTCTGTCCCTTACTGTTCAGGATAATCTCACTGTCATCTGTAAATTATTCAAAATGTAATTTCTTCTATACTTTAAGTTAGGGTGTCAGAATCTGGCATCAGAAATATCTTTACACTGCATACAAAACAAAGCCAGTGAATGTGGTTCAGAGATACAGTATTAATCTGGTGCATATGAAGGGGCTTGCTTCAGACTGCATTTCTATTCCTTGGCAGCAGAGGAAAAAAATGTGGATGTGACAGCTGCTGGTGCTGGGATTAAGGCTGCAGAGCATTGTGTGGGCCATGGTCATCCCATCAGAAATTTCTGGGAGAACACTATGGCATTTGTCAGCTGAGCTGAAGGTGTTTGAGCCTGAACAAATTAGTGGAGATACTGAAATAATTTAGATACAACAAAGGTGGGCTTTTTAAAATCTTTCTACAAAAATAAAATATTAGGTCCAGCCAGGTTTCCCCATAGGGCTCTATCAATCTTTGATTAGAGTATGCAGTCTCAAATCTGTAATCTCCATAGATCTTTAACTAGAGTGTGTAAATTAGAAATGTGTATAGAGACTGAGATTGTCTGAGGACCAAAGGTTAGAGAAGTGAACACATACACAGCTTCCTGAAGGAGGCTGTGCCTTTTTCTACTGATTAATGCCATGTAGGATATGAACTAAATTCAAGTGGAAAGGTGTGTTGGGCCAGAATCTAATTGTGCTTGTGTCAGTGGATATTTTGGGGTAATCTGGATGATTTAGTTGACAGACACCTAGACTTTGACATGACTGAGGTCAAGACATGAGTCATAAACTGCCCATCTCTGCATCACTCCTCCCTCCAACTTGGAGCTACTTTGGAGGTTTCTTGCATTGGCAGCACTGGTTTTTAGGCACAGAGAACCTGTCAGCAGGCAGACTGACCCCCTCAAACCCAAGGCAGCACACCTGCCATGTTCAGCAATGCTCTGTAGACACACCACATGGTGGGACTTCTGGGGCAAAAGCTCTGAAATCTCCCCAATCTTCTTACAGCACACCGATAAAAACTGTCCCTCAATAGTGCCACACTGAATGCTACTATTTTTATGGTCTATGTATTTGTTAAAGTATCTGTGCCCTGACATCGAGGCACAAACCTCCTAGTGGCCTGCATGAGTAGGAGTAAGAAAGTTTGCCCTCACCCCTCTGGGGGAGCTGGGCAAGGAGGGTCCTGTCCCATCCTACAGCTCAGCTGTGCTTTGGCAATTCTTTTCCTCAGCTGCGTGATCCATTACAGGGAGGGTGAAGAGCAGAGTAAGAGTGCTCTTCCTTGAGATAGGGTGATTCTTCCAACACATTGCTACCAGTCTGTACTATGCACTGAGCACCCTGGCCTTAGCTGGGCCAAAGCTAACCATTGAAAGAAAACCATGATGTGGTGGTGTGTTGCAAGAGGCGAACTTCCTAGCGATGATAGGCTCTGAATGAGGACAAGATCAGTAGAGAACTGGCCTCGACCAGCACGGCTGCTGACCTGCTTCAGAATGAGCCCTTTGCCGGTCTCAGGCCCCACCTTTTATTGGCCCTTGATCTTTGAGCATGCGCTCTTGGGCCAGCCCTAACTGGGCACAGGTGAGGCTGAGCACCGACTGAGCTCATTACTCGGCAGGTCCTGGCACTTGTTGCCTACAGTGGTGTATCTCGCACCCAAATCCTGAGCATCTTTAAGAAGGTTGTTCCAGACACATATGAACACACAACATGGCTTGTGGTCTGTATTTTGCATTTAGGAAAGATGAGGTATAGTTTTAAAAAAAAACATGTAACAAACCTTGTAGTTAAAGCTGAGAAGCTTGTTGCTTATCCTGCATAGCTGGCTGGTTTTCAGAAGTAATTTTCCAGGCCTTCGGTCTTCAGCCAGCAGATGGTTTTAGCACCCAATGCAGTGCTATGTGTGCTATGCCCACAGTGTTTTTGAGCATACTGCTTGCTGATGAGTTGCTGCATTATAAAAAAGCTGGGTAACTGGAGCAACTCCATGTGGTAAAACCTTTAACAGACCCATACATGGAGAGATATTGGTGTGGACCAAGCTCTAGTGGCAGTGAGCGGGAGGAGGAGGATGTTGCATGTTTTTCTGTCTTAAGTCCAAATCCTGACTAAATCCTGTGTTGGGTCTGGTGTCCATGCCTGATCTGTCCTCGCTCTCAGCGGGGCACATTGCTTATGTTATTTCCAGTCCTGTGGGCTGAGGGAGGAGTGCAAACTGGGTGTAACTGGGATTAGAGTTTGGCCCTTAAATGGATTTATTAAACTGTGGGAAAGTGATAGTGTTGCTAGCCAGCCAAGTGGAGAAAGTACTGAAAGGTCATCACACTAAACACCTCCTCCATTTCAAAGTGGAGGAAGACCTTTGTGTTGGAAATCCCATTCTCCTGACAAAAATAGAAAATAGCATAGCAACCTTCACTTTTTTTGGATCCTTTTCAGATGCTTACACATTGTATGTTATGAATATATGTAGGAAATTTTGCTACAATATCTACAGATTTATTTTCATTAACCCACACAGCTACAGGCATATTGAAATTCAGGTGTGTTTGTGTGGTTCTGGGTTTTTCATCTGATGTGGTTTTGAAAATACGAGTAAATAATTTCAAAAATCTTTTGTTTCTATCTGCAGTTCATGGATCTTCTCCAGGCAGAATAGCAAAAGTTTTTCTGAACCGTTCTCCTGCTTTCTTAAGGGCTGGGTGACCCTTCTTGCCTTGCCTTCCATTTGAGCTATGGTGGTGGGACAAGCTTGTTCTATATACTTATAATAAAATCTTTTCACTAAACTTCCCTGTGCATGTTCCAGAAGAGATTAATGATGGCCACTTCAGGCACAACCCATACATGGCATTTGTGGGCAGTGAACAAGATGTTAAACATCTCCTGCAGAGAGAATCACAGGACTGTCTGCAGTCTCATGATGTCTCTTGTGTTATCCTCTTCTGATTTTGTCCATTTAAATTACCCTTAAGAGGGAGTATCAGTTTACCAGAAGAGAAGAAACATCAACTACTTACTGAGCAACAGCTGAAAGCTATCATTTTTAATCTTACAATTTCTTTTGATATTGGATGCTTACACTGGAAGACACATTTTTCACTGCAAACTCTTTCCATTTTGCTTTGTAGAGCAAATGAAATTATTACAGCAGAAGCTATTGCCAGTTTACAATCACTTCTTCAAGACAGCAATAATACTTGACCTCAGGTTAATCTCTCTATAAATTATATTTGAATTCATGTAAGATGCAAACAAGCACAGACAGACTGTCTTCAAAACATATTTTCCAAGAAGAGGAAGTTACGTCAGGTTTGAGCAATACATGGAGAAATACTTACTTTGGTGCTTAAATGCTGGTGTGTTAAACTGAAATCAAAGTCTTGTGTCCCATATGTGAGAAGTGTAATGTTTTTCTAGACATTAGCAAGAAAAATATTCTGGTTTATCTGAGGCTTTTCCAAAACCTTTTTTGGCAATTATGCTATGGAAGGGAGCAGCTGAAATAATAATAAAACTTTATACTTACAGGGAACTTTCATCTGGGAATATCAAAATAATTTATAAGCTTAGTTAAGTTTATCTTGGTATTTTTCTAGGATAATACTTTCCTGTGGCAATTGGTAAGCAAGTAATTTTATCCTGGTTTAGCAGGCAGGCAAACTGGGGCACAGACAGAGTAAACTCATGCAGGGCTACTGTAGCACATCATGGGGTGTTAGCCAAGATTAATGGGCATGCAGGTGGATTCTGCACCACACTACTGATGAGAGGTTTGGGTTGCTTTCTGACAGCAGGGAGTTTCTCACTGCCAAAAGCCTTTCTTCTGTCAGTGCTGAGTACCCAAGTCTGAAGGATCTATCTCCAGGTGCTGGTAGATTCTTGCCTCCCTCTCAATTCCATTCATTCCCAAGAGTCACTTGCTAAGTGCCCTTCAGATACCCAAGTTGCTCTCTTCTTTATGCCAGAGATCTGGGGTCCCCTGCCCATCCTGAAAGAGTAGCCCAGCTGGGACATGGAGCACCCACGTGACAGACTCCCAAAGACCCACATTCACTGGGGATGGGGAGGTGCCATGAAGCATCCAAAGGTTCCTGGAGAACAGCAGTCCTTCAGCCAGAAGTGATTATGGTTGACTTGATGATGGTAGGTCCATAGATCAGGAGAGAACAAAATCTCCTGGGCAGTTGCATATGAGAGCATTTCATTGCACTTGCATGCTTAGAAGCACCTAAAAACCTAGGGAATCTGTCAACCATTTAAGAGACACATGCCTTCAAGATTTAAGAAGTGATTCTGATCTGTGACATCTTTGAGTCTCTGTGCTGAAACAAGCTGACCCCTTGCTTCAGACAGCTCATTTCTGTCTGGTGCTGAAAATACATCTTCTTTAACAAGATGATATTTTTCAGAGGCTATAAATCAAACAACTCTTCCTCATTAAAGAAGAAATTCCCCGCTTCCCACGAAAGAGAATTAAAAGCACAAAGATACTCCCTGCACCACCCTCAAGTCTCTGTGAGCAGCCTGGGCTGGATCTGAAGCAGGAATAAGCATTGAGTGCTCTGGAGAGAGCTATTTACTGGTGGTGCTCATTTCTGCTGTTCATGTGAAATCTATCTGGAAATGCATTTAGCAATAAACCTTCAGGAAGATGCCAATGTGCAGTCCTGTGGACACTCATGAGAAGATCATGAACCCCAGGTTTTTCAGTGTTGGGCAGAAAGTTTTTAAAGGAACAAATCAAGGAGGGGGAAAAAGCCACACCCCTGCATTGCAGCTCATTGTCAGTGACACAAAAGGATTTTTAATTTTTTTTTATAGAGGTTCCAATAGTACATTTTAAAGCACCCTTTTCCTTTCTGGGATTCAGCATACAAGGTTTTAGTTGTAGTTTCATGAGAGATTTTCCACCCCACACTATTTATTTTGTTTCAGCATCTCCCCTCTCCTTGGGTGGTGCCCTCTTGCTATGGAGCTGAAATTTTCAGACAGGAAAAGAATACAGTGCAAAGCTCCAGAAACCTAATGAAGTGTGGAAATGGTTCTGGGACACCAGCACCTTTGCAGGATCAACAAGACGATCATTAAGGTAAGGAGATACTGAAAATAAGCACTTGCCTCTGAAAATCTGGATTTAGACCATGCCTCCCAGTTATAAGTGATCTCAAAACAGAAAATATCTTCTGTTTAGCTAGAAGGTATCACACTGTTAATTCAAAACTCTGAAGCTCCATTACTTCATGGTAAAAAATGTGAATCAATATACCTGCATAGCTTGTACTAAGGCACACTCAAGGGTTTTTACTCCTATCTTTTTTTTTTGCTAGTGATTCTGTTCTATTCACATGGCTGGGTGTGCAGACCTTGATTCCATTAATGGATTGCAAAAAAAATGAATGTAACATGGGCCAAACAGATTGACTGGCAATTTTGTTCATTAACTTCATGAACTTTAATTTCAAATATAGCCAAGCATATATACATACAGAAGTCTTAAAACCAGAAGGGATTCCAGCCCAGGACATTTTATTAACCTTCTCATAACAGATTGCACTTCAGCTCCACACATGTTTTGATTTGCAACTGCTTGAAAAAATCAACAGCATGTTCAACTTGGATGCCTGGCTGAAATATTTTGTGAAATTGAATGATCAAAAGCAGGTCAGATGCCTCTTGATGTCTTGCTCAAACGTGTTCAGAATCAGAATAATTCTTAGGCATTTGATCAATTTTATTATTGCTTTCTGTCTCAGTTTCTTAAGACTCTGTAGAAAGCATAATAATGTGTGACATTTTATGAGTTCAAGGACATTTCATTTAGTCACCTGTCTAGACATGTACATGCACAAATTAATTGATAGCCACTTCAAGACACAAATAAATCAGCATATTGAAAGTCCTATTATCAGTTGTTACCTGTTTGAAGAGCATTGATAAGGAATGAAACTGAGATGTTAGGTCTAGTTAGTAAAAGGAAAATTCTCACAGAAAATTAATTAATACAGAGCCTCACCTTTCAGTAGCTGAAAAATGTTTTTGACCTAATGGTCCACCTGTGCTGGGGTGTCTGCAGGTAAGTATATCATCATAGTTCAGCTTTTCTTCAGTGGTTGACAGTGAAAGTAAGAAATGTCATCTTTGGAGTCTTTACTGAATTTCATTCTTTCAATGAACACACAGCGAATTTGCAAATAATTTTACTGTTGTTGATCACAATTATACAAGCTTCTTAAGCACAGATTTCTCCAGTGTGTAGAAAATGTACCTCTATTACGTACCTTCAATGGTCTCAGGAAGAAGCTAACTAAACCCAGCTATTTTGAAAGGAGCAATGTCACTTTAAATCTCAAAGCTTTCATATGTCTTTGATTCTATTACCATTAATTGTTTTCCCTTGAAATCTGCTATAATTTATGGGAAAACATCATTCTGTTGTAGAGAGACATGAAACTGGGATTTTGTAATCCTTCTGAGTTCTATTAAAATGATTTCCCACAATTGTTATTTCCTTTAGGATGATGAAGTGCCCTTATTATCGTGTCCCATATACATACCAATTGTCTGTAATAACTTGGCTGGTTGGCAATTAATGCCTTTTATGGGCATTTTCTTGTTTGTTTTGTTTAGCTGTAGTCTCACCTTTCCCAGAGATGATGTGTCAACCATAATTTTGTGTCTTTCTGTCTATATGTGTATGTATATACCTGTTGAGCTGATTTTTAGTTTGATGGTCACTGAATGCATGGTAAGACTAAGTCCTTCCACTGTTTCCTTTGACACAGACATTTTAAAAGTTTATGGTACTTCAAAAGTGGCTAGCATTTGGTTTCTGTTTGGGATGAATTTCTGAGCCAACTTATTTTCTTTTTCTCTCTCTCTTCCCCCTCCCTCATCCCTCAACCTGCCTGCCTAGTATCTGAGCAATTTAACTGTGTGATTAATATAAAATGAAGATCACCCAGGCTTTCACTTTCTATAAGATGAATGATATGCCAAGCTTAATATAGCTGAAGAGCCTTGATCTTCAGGGTTTTTTTTCCTGAGCATGCTGGATGATATGTACAAGAGAGACTTGTGAGATTAATGCCGAGTTCCCTGGAAGGTTCTGGTGTGATGAATAATGTTATTTTTAGGGCATCAGTTATTGATATTGGCTAGCATAACTCAGAGCCTTGAAGCAAAAGGAAGAAGTGATAAAGACATCTTTATGATATGCCTCTATATGATAATCATGAGAAATATGGAAAAAGATTAAAGAGCCAGTATCTGGGCCTTGGAGAAAAGGGTCTTTGTCCTGTTAAAAATAAAGTTGTCCAGATGTGCTCATTTAGGCATGGCAGCCCTCATTTTCTCATCAAACCCATTCCCGGTTAGCCTTTAAAATCAAAACCTTAATTTTGACTTTTGTCTTTGAACTCTCATAATGCTTGTTACACTCTTCTGTGACTAAGTTATGCAAGTTCAGCTTGTGCCTTTTTTCTGCATGTGAATAGTCAAAACAAGCTGGTAATTAAATGTGTACTTAAATTCCTCACTGAATCAGGGAATCAAGTTATTCAGTTCATCCCTTGCTGACCTGTTTCTGTGTGTGAACTTCTTTGCAGCTGTACTAAAGTGAGGCAGAATGCAAAAAACCCAAACAGCTGTAGGTACAAATGTCCTAATGTGACTTACTCAATCTGCACATGTATCTCTCTGAAAGTCTAAAGACAAAAAAAAAAAAAAAAGGAAAAAAGTTGTAAAATACCAACCTGGCCAGGGCTCCTAGAGTACATATTCACTGGCATATCATCTGCTTTTTTTGGTGTTTGAGGACAGGCTTTGTCAGAACCAGCAGCATCTGGCAGGGAGAATTCTGCATTTACAAATTAAAGGTTCATGTGGTTAACCAACCTCTTCTGCTTCAGGGTCAGACACAGCTTGTGGGAGCGTTTTCTCATTAGATTTTACAGTTTAGAATGGACCAAGTGGATCAGCCTGCAGGACTGCTGAGAGGTTAAATTTGAGTCTGGGATTTAAAATATTTGAACAGGAATATTTGCATACAACTGTGCACTCTGGAACGAAGTATTTTCTGTTCACTTAGGGAACTGACTGTGTAGGTTCCTAGTTTAAAGCACAGAGGAGAAAATACTCTGAGGATGACATCAGGACAGCAAAAAGCTTCTGAACATACCCTAAAATAAGTTATGTACAAGGCACCTATTCCATCACTGTGACCCCAGTAGTTGATAATCTGAATTCCCAGCCCCTTCTGCATTTTTGCAGCAGAATCACAACTCTAGGACAATATACTATTAACGTGTGTTGTTATCCTGATTTCTTTATACAGCTGCTTGTCTGCCTTTGAATTCTTTTTAGGGGATGTAAGTCTATCTTTCAAATGCCTTTTTCCAAAGACTCTAACTGTTTTTTCTTGTCTGTCTGGAAACACTACTGGCATTTGCTGGGAGAGTGTAATGGAAGAAGAGTTGTTTGGGTTTTACGAGTTCTTTAAAAATAATTTGATTATTGCTAAGTGGAAACACTTTCTATGCTTTCCCATCCTAGATGGGAGTTATCAGTGTTGACAGAAAGCCTCAGGGGGTGCAAAAAGTAGTAAGCAGTCTTCCAAAGTGAAGGATTCTATGTGTATCCAAGCATCTAGCAGTTCAGATACTAATAGTTTATCTTCAGATCAATAGAAAAAAACATGTGGCAACATTGTATTTTTCCTACCTGCTCAAATCCTATCCCATTCCTTAGAATTATTCCCCAGGATTATTTAGAGGAGAGGCAGAATTATGAAATTCTTCAGCAATGTTTCACATCTGTCATTCCCAAAAGCTGGTGGAGGAGTTGGTGGTGGTCTGGGAAGTCATGGCTCATGGGTCATGCTGTTTCCTGTGAACAGCCTTGAAAGAGCCTCACTGGTGTACTTCAGATCCCCTCTCATCCCCCCAAGTTGTGGCACAGTGCCACAGCCTTTTCACTGAACTGGGACATGGTGCACAAAATGCATCCTTTGATGCATGGCAGGTTGCTCAGTGGGCTGTACCCCAGGCTGCACATCTGAGTGGTAGTCTGCAAAGGAAAAAAAGGCAGGTGTAGAGCTATCTATCCAGTAACTAGCTTGACTTCTAAAGACCCTTGCATTGTTAGGAACTAAGCTGAGTAGAGATGAATGCTATATCCAGTGGTCATTTAAGAACAGCAAAAACCTCCTCAGGGGCAGATGAAGATTGTCTGGTCACTGCTGTCTAATGACCCTTTTTCTGGAGTGTGTCAAGCTGAATTTGTAGTTGTGTCTCTTTGTTTAAACATTGGCTTTCAATTTATTACTTAAGGGACCCAGCCTCAAATCAGAAATGGGTCATTAGCTGCCCTTCTTAATGGTAAACTGAACTGTGCACACAAACATGTCAGAAACAGCTGAGGATAAAATGCTTTCTAGTCCCCTAGCAGCCCATCACTTTGTGTTGGTGTCACTCGATTAACATAAACTGTCAGTGACCACAGCAGTTAGAGAAAAGTGCAACTTTATTACCTGGAAACTCAGCGAGACAGTTGTTACTGTTTTGGTATGGCAGCAGGATGATAATTCTGGGATGATGATGCCCAGAGGGGGGTTGCTGGGTAAGCACAGAACAGAAAACCTGGCTTCATCTCCCAGTGCTTGGAGCAGAGGGGTCTCATCTCCTTGGCCACAGACCATTTTCAGGCAGCCAGTGAACATCATTCATAAATGTCTGGGCAGGGCTCCTTAGAGCCTGTGTAGATCCAAGTCAAAATCCATCTCAGGCTTAGGCACAAATAAATAAATAAATAATGTCCTCTGGAGACAGAGCCTTGCTGTTTCCAGGTCCTGGTGGGCTTCTGTAGCACTAGGGACTTCAACAGGCAATGATAGAAATCTATCTAGTAGGTTTTCCCCTTTGTAGGTTCTGCAACACTCAACCTACAACGTTCAACCCACCCCGACAACGCTGCACAACTTGCAGGGGCCGGGCCCGCAGCCCCCGCCGGGACCCATGGAGGCCTGGGAGGGATTGCCGGTGTTGGAGGGGCTGCTCTTAGCCTCATGTCGGGGAGACACTGGCCTGGGGGGAGGAGATGCCGGTGGCAGCGCCCTCCACTTGAGTCCCAGAAGCGCTGTTACCGCCAGACAGCGGCGGGGAGCGCCATGTCCCCGTATTTTTTAATTTTTATTTTTGGCCACAACAACCCCATGGGGAGCTCCAGGCTGGGCACAGAGTGGCTGAGAGCAGCCAGGCAGAAAGGGACCTGGGAGTCTGGATTGACAGGAAGCTGAACATGAGCCAGCAGTGTGCCCAGGTAGCCAAGAAGGCCAATGGCATCCTGGCCTGTATCAGGAACAGCGTGGCCAGCAGGTCCAGGGAAGGGATTCTGCCCCTGTACTCAGCCCTGGTGAGGCCACGCCTCGAGTCCTGTGTCCAGTTCTGGGCCCCTCAGTTCAGGAAGGAGATTGAGGTCCTGGAGCAGGTCCAAAGGAGGGCAACCAGGCTGGTGAAGGGACTCCAGCACAGATCCTATAAGGAGAGGCTGAGGGAGCTGGGGGTGTTCAGCCTGGAGAAGAGGAGGCTCAGAGGAGACCTCATCACTCTCTACAACTCCCTGAAAGGAGGGGGTAGCCAGGGGGGGTT
Organism: Heliangelus exortis; assembly: GCF_036169615.1. Classification (NCBI taxonomy): domain Eukaryota; kingdom Metazoa; phylum Chordata; class Aves; order Apodiformes; family Trochilidae; genus Heliangelus; species Heliangelus exortis. The sequence continues at coordinate 99,192,507 of NC_092423.1, read as the reverse complement.
GGTCTCTTTTCCCAGGCAACTCTAAGCAAGACAAGAGGGCACGGTCTCAAGTTGTGCCGGGGGAGGTTTAGGTTGGACATTAGAAAGAATTTCTTTACTGAGAGGGTGATCAGACATTGGAATGGGCTGCCCTGGGAAGTGGTGGATTCTCCATCCCTGGAGGTATTTAAAAAGAGACTGGATGTGGCACTCAGTGCCATGGCTTGTAACCGTAGTGGTAGTGGATCAAGGGTTAGACTTGATGATCTCTGAGGTCCCTTCCAACCCAGCTGATTCTATGATTCATGTTATTAATTTTTTTCAGCTGCAGAATATTCGAAATATCTAGTGGCAAATTAAGCCCACAAAAATGAGAATGATGTTTGTTGTTTACAACCCAAGTAGATTGGAGCCCTCCAGGTAATCCTTTGTGTTTTTCTGCATCACTTGATGCATTGGAGCTGTATGTACCTGTTTGAAGGAAGCCTTGTGAGAATAACAAGATCCAAATAGCTAAACGTGCTGCTGTTACAGCACCTAGATCAGGGGAGAAGCACCTAAGTAAAACTCACTGTAAGTAACAAACTGCATATATTGCTGTGTGCATTCATCAGTTTCAATCAGAATTATGGGTTTTCTGGGTGATACATTATTTCCCACGTTGTACAAGGGCTTCTAATGGAAGACAAAGACTAAGACATCCGGGTAGAGTTTCATTCAGTGCTAGGACGATTCTTCTTATGTGAAACCATTTAAGAAAAGTGAGCCTCTATGCTTATCTTAGTCACAGCTAAGAGGTCCCCCCTCTCCCACCTGTGTTTTAAAAGTAATTTTAGTCCTTGAACATGTGTAAGAGTGATACCATTCTACAGTCAGAAATGTTTGAGGGTTGGGGTTTTATTCAGCCTCCTTATGTTTACTTGTTTGCTTTTTTACAACATCATGTTTCTGCTTGGAAATATGTTTGGCTATACAGGAAGGGTAAGCATTGCAATTTATTCCTCCTGACCTTTTGTAAATCTAAAATAAACTGCTTTTTGGAAAGAAACCAGAGGTTCTCTTCTCCATTCCCTTCAAACTAACCTGACCTTTGATATTTCTATTTTTTTTTCCTTTTTCTTTTTTTTTTTTTTTTTTTTTTTTTCCAATTATTCAAATATTCTTTTAAAAACACTGGATTTTTCAAACCTTTTCTCTTATGATCCAGGCTGCTTTGGCTGTCATGACCTATGTGCTTGTATCTGTTGCTTTAACTGAATATCTGGCTTCCTACTAAAACCCATACATATTTTTACAATCCTGGAGCCGTGACATGGGTGCTGGTGTTCCCTCAAGTGCACAGCAAGAAGGGATGAGAGGTTGTACAGAGACTGAACTGGACTGCTAAAGTATGTGATTGCAAGCCCCTCATAAAGCATTTGCCTGACTTTTGGGGGATGTTGTCTCAGCTGGAGGGGTCCTGAGCTGGGAGTCCATCAGCAAGCACTGGACAGCAAGAGCTGAACAGGGGAAATAAACCCTGGCATCTGACAAGAGGCTAACAGACTGGTACATTTATGGTCCTGATGGTTACTGTAAGACACAGTCCAAGCACAGCATCATCTTGCAGCCTGTGCTACTTAAGTTGTTGGAGCATGGAGATTCAGGTGGTGTCTGTGTAGGCCTAGGTGAGTTCTGACATCTTTTGTGAACCTGACCTCGTCTCCTCAGCTTCTTCCAGGTAGTGCTCAGCTTGGTCCAGGAGAGAAGGCAGCTGACATATCTATAACTTTCTGCTTTTTCAGACTGGGAGTGTGTGTTTGGAAGAAGACACCAAACTCTGGTGGACAATGACCATGAAGTTCTCAGTCTTAACAGTGTACATCTGTCTTATCCAAGTCTGGGGCTTCAGATTGTGCAAAGTACTTTAAAATCATGCAATGAATAAGTAATAAGTAATATGAATAAGTAATGAATAAATGAATAAGTAATGAACCATGCTACACATTGTTAGGAAAAACAATACCATTGAAGGAGATGAGGAAGGGTTCCTTTCTGACAATTATTTTTAGCAATGTGATACAATTTAGCTGAAAGTTGGGGGACAGCTGGGGGCAAGGGGAGAAACATCCCTCCCTTTGGTTAACCTTGCTCGGGAAATGTGAATCACCAAACTAAATAAAGTTTGCAAAAGACACTTTGAAAATACTATACTACGCCCTATAATTCAGCCAAGAATGAAGGAGGAGGGAAAAGAAAACATCAAAAGTCCCTGCTTCTTTTTATATTGCTTCCTGGCACATTTCTTTTTCTTCTGTCTTCCTTCCCCCCAGACAAAAATCTTCTTTCTGTTTTGTTTTGTCTTTTTGTTTTTCTCTTTTTTAAAAAAATCTTCTTTGTTTTATGGGGTTGGTACCATAACCTTAACAACAACCTTGTTGTCTACAGACAACAACAATGATGAGAAATGCCAAGAGAGAAGGGAGTCCTGTTGGGATGGGAGGACAACAAAGACAGTTTTTTTTAATGTTTTTATTAGGACCTCATGATGTACACATGAAAAATTAATTTCAGAACATGAACTGCTCTTCAGATGGCGCCGTTTAAATCTGGAGGATGTTAACATTCCTGTTGCATGACAAAGGTCTGCCACCCCCTGTGTTGATACTCATCCTGCTCAAAGGGGCAATAACATCTAAGGATGAACAGAGGCCATGGCACCAAATCCTGCTCGAAGGCTACTTTCAAAGATTTATCTTGGGATTTTCTAGCATTCTTTGTTAGGGTCAGTTTGCCCTGCAGCGCTGCGCTGCATCACTCTAAGTCTTTGTGGGGCTCCAGCTGTTTCATTGTTTGCACACATTTGGATGTATGCTTTGGCAGAGAGGATAATTAATAGTAAGAGGAGGAAAGGAAAGTGCCTGCCCCAAAAGTATGGACATGGGGGTTCCAATGTTGTTCAGCAACTGCTGTTGTAGTCAAGTGACATCGTGGAGAAAGGGGGTATGGACAAATGCCCTGTGCAGGCTGGAGCAGAGCACCAGGGGTGGGCAGGTGACAGCAGCCACTGGGAGGCACTGGGCTTGCAGCCACAACGGTGTGCTGGTCCCCCAGCCCTTCAGACAGCCTCCTGAAGCTGCTGCAGGCTAAGCACAGGCTTTGCAGGATGCCAAACCCGCCCTTGCACTGTCTGCCTGGTCTCACCCGGTCTCACCTCTTTAGTCGAAGTTTAACATGGGGAGCATGCCTGAGTTGCTTAAGCAATGTTCCCCTGGTAAATGCCAGACCCTGTCCTTCTCTCTTCGTGACACAGAAAGCAGCAAGAAAACCAGTCTTGTTTTCCCATCCTTTTCAAGAGGTTGTACTGCTGTGGGGGAATGCTGCTGGTCTGCCTTTCCCCTGGCCCTGACATGCCTTGTGAGCAGCTCTGAGGGGTTGGGACCGGGGGGTAAGCAGCCACCTGGGCTTTGTGGGGAAGTGACAGCTCTCAAGCTGCCAGAGAGACACCAGGAGAGCAGAATGGAGCCACAAAACCGGCTTTTCATCTGCTTTTCCATCTCTGCTTTGCCGCTTAACCCCTTGCCCCTCCTCGTAAAAACAAACAGGCACAGCCTGACTTCCAGGTGCTTTTGCTGGTGAAATGCCCATCGCAGCAGATGCAGCCTGGGGTGGGCTGAGGCTGTTTGCAGGCTGGGAAGGAAAAGGGGTTTTACACCCAAGCTGCCAAGCTCTGCAGCAGCTCTATAGCCTGAGGGCTGGAAGAGCACACATGTGACTCAGGAGCTCCCTAAGGAGCAGTAATGACCTTTGGATCTGTAGCTCCACTGTCCCCAGTCCTGGTGCTTTCCCATATGGTTTCTGCTATACCAGTAAATCCCTGCTTGCTGTGTAATAGCAAGCGGGGGGTTTCAATGAAGTTGAGGTCACTTGGACTCTCCAAATGTTGCTGCTTCTAAACTGGAAGCAGATAGAGCTGAGGGCAGCGTTTGTGCTTCGGGGAGCAGTGACGAAGTGTCCTACGACTCCGCATCAGATGGTGATCACGAGCCCACAGCCTGAGCTCAAGGTTTGCTTTCTATGAGCATCAGTCTCTGGAGCACATTTATGAACATGACACTGAGTGGAATGTCTTTTCTTTAGATGTGGGGTTTATGCCAAAATCCTTGAATGTTTTGGTTTATTTTATGTTTCTACGCACATGCCATTATACCTAAAGCTGCCTAGTGTGCCCAGCCTTTAAACCACCCTGTCCCTATGAACAATATGCACAAGCACCCAGTAGCCCAGCACAAGCAAAAAAAGAAAAAAAAAAAAAATTCTATATATCTTTAAGGTCAGCAAAAGCTGAAAACAGATGATTTCTGACAACCACTTGGCTTGCAGATCTGTCAGTAGCACCAAGGCTCTGTGGCCAGTTAAGTACTACTGAAACAACCCTCCAGCCTGGCTGTGTTTCACTCTGGGGCTCTGGCTTCATTCTGCTCTTTGAGTTCAGCCTTCTGCTGGGAGAGCTGCCTCAGAGATCACTGCACAGCAGGATCATGTTGTTGGTCTGCGACAGAAGACTTCAAGCTGCTCTTCCATGCAAAGTTTGAGTGCCCTGCAGAAGAAATTATGCTGTCATCTTCTCTCTGCCACCCACCCCCACCCTCTTTTTTTTTTCTTTCGTTTACTCCTAAGAAAGAAATGAGGGGAAAGTTTGCAGGGAAATAGTGTTTGCTGATCTTGTGCAAAGTATAGTGACAAATGACAGCTGGAGAAGCATGACAAGGCATGTAAACTTGAGCTAATGGAAAGCTATATGCCAGCAGACTGTTTATTCAGACATGCCATTGTCAACAAGAGACCCTTTTACAAGACACGTACTGTTTGAAGAAACAAGTGCACCATGAAGGGGAATGCAGCTTTGAATTCTATGAATTCACCTCTTTGGAACTTTTTTTTTTTAAAGGATCCTTAACCTATCCTTACATGGAATAATGGTAGTACCTAAATACCTGTTTGCATGTCTGCATATTTTGGGTTTTGTCAGTCTACTCTTCATATATCCAGCTCCCTCTTAATTGCATTCATTTGTACTGTTGAAGCCATGTTGCTGTTCCAAGTGTACACATCCGGTTTGTCACCTTGAAGCTATATCTTTTGATATCACTGACTGAATCAAGATCAAAAATAACCCAAACAAAACAACAAACACTAGAGTCCCAATGTTTTCTTTCTGTACAACAAAGGAAAGACAGTTTCTTGAGCAGGCTGTCACCCTTACTGTTGTGGTTTTTCAGAAAAATGTCTCTCAGCTAAGCAAACAATAGTGAGAGTTCATTTTTAATAAAATTCACTGATTTGCAGCCATTTAGACAAAAATCCATACAAATTCTTAAACATGGCATGAACAAAGCGTTGATCTTGTGTCAAGGCTGCATTGGGATGCACTGTATCCATTCCGTAGGAGAGAAATATCCATGGAGTTTTGCTGTCTTTGAAGAAATTTATGACATCTTTTTGCCCTTTTTAAAAAACAAAAACATCCTCCAGCTGTAGAGTTCTGCTGCCCTTGAGGAGCTATATGGATATTGGTGAATTGGACATCAGCTGTCTGAGAGCTCAGTGAACCTGAAATAGGACTAGATACTTAATATGGTTAACAAACTTCATCCACATTAGGCAATTTAAAATAGCATTCAAGGTTTGGCTTTCAGGTCTCCTGAGTTACATGAGGGAGAAATGAGCATGTGACAGCACACACTGGAAAATTTGGATTAGTCTGTTTCTGTTTCCATTCTGTTTTTCTGAGAAAGAAACTCAATTTCCTCTGTTTCTTCTCCTTTAAAAAGCTCCACACTCAACAATACCTCCCTCAGAAAGTCTCTGTGAAATTTAATTGCCAGTAAAATTCTTGGAGATCTTTTTGAGATGTATATCTGTGCAAGGAAGCAAGTATCAGTTTAAATGATGAACACTGCCACGCAATGAGTTTTGACCTGGAAGAGAGGAGTCCTGCCACAAATGTGGCCTCTTCTTCCCTGGTTTGCTGGGTCTCCCAGAGAGATGGCAGCTGTGCCATGGTGCCAGCAAGGTTCCCTGCCCAGTTTGGATGGAGCTGAGTTAGGGACAAGCCTGGATGTGTTTGTGGTATGCTGGCTCACCAGCCAGACCCCTCCCCAAGGTTCCTTAATTCCCAAAGCTGCAGCAGAAGCTGTGGGAAGGCAGTCCTACAGTCTGCTCTTGGAGATAAAGTTTTAATCTCTCCTGTTTTCCTGCTGGCTGGGCACATGGGAAATGTCATTTGTGTGGGTGGCATTTTTGTACAGCCTTGGGAGGACCCTGCTTAGCAGGCTCTGCTTTCTTGCTCACCAGAAACAGCATCGAATTTGTGAGCCTCTCAGGAGTTTAACTCACTTTTGTTTGGAAAAAAGTCTGCTTCTGGTCTTAAGGTCCTTCTTGTGGCAAAGCTCTGATGGTTTGAAGTCTTTGTGAAGCAACCTAAGAGGTAAAAGCTGCTCCTGGAAATAAGTGGAAATTGAAAGAAATTCTGTATTTGAGTAGATGGGGACAGAATGTGTAAATCAGTTTAAGCCAGACCAGCACTGAGCAGTGGATACCAGAAAATCAGCTCGAGAAGTGAGTGAATTGCTGGCATTTAGTTCAAGAACTATATGCCCTGTCATCTGCTGGCAACGACAAATTCTCTCAGATGTTACCAGTGCCAGAAGTCAAACTCTATCAGCTGCATCTGGGCTTAAATACTGCACTTGCTACCAAAGCACTTGACAAAGTTTCCTGGCCAGTGTAGGCAGTGATTAATTGGGTTATATATGTTTATGCTGGACAGACACAAACCCCATGTTAGTAAGAAACATACACAAAAATGGTTTTGGCAAAGAGTCTGGACTCACAGAATAGAGGCTGGAAAGACTTTTACCTTAAGTCACCTGCACAAAACATTTTGTTTCCTTTTCCTTTCGTTTCTGCAAATTTTTACAATGTAGTACATTGCAGAGATTCCCTGCTGCCCAACGTTCAGAGCTCTGGATCATAAACTTACTGGCATCTCTCCCTGCCCAAGCCAGCCACCCTGCCTGGATAGGATTCCTTATCCTCTGCATGGAGCTACAAGGGTTCTGTGTCTGTATAGCCCAGTGATGGAGGGGCAGCCAAACCTCACTTCAGGGCCTCTCTATGGTGCTCAGTTTCACTGTGGAGATGTAAGCAGAGTCCCAGCTCCTCACTCTCACTCTGCAGCTCTTCTTAAGCTGCTTTGTCAGTCTGGAAGGTGGAACATTGGGAGGCACCTCCTACAACAAAGCATGTGGCTAGCGAGAGCCAAGTTTTATTAAAAACCTTTGGAATTCCCAGGTTAAACCCAGATGTCCTTATCAAAAGATTCTTCTGATGAAAAGTTAATTTTGTAATAGTTACTGTCCAGAAGAGAAATGATGTCATCAGTGTACTGCAAGTCACTTGTCTCTGGAAGGGTTAAAGCAAAGAAAACTGAGTAATTATAAAGTAATTCGCCTATTTGAAGCACACATGAAACAAGAGTCCGGATGGCAAAGGAACAAAGCCTCATTCTTTCATGTGCATTTTCTGAATGCTGTGGCATCTTAGATAGAGAACAAGTATCTACTAGTGGATTAACATTATGAAAAAGTCAGGATTAAAAAAAAATTTCTCTGTGAGGCTGTGTAATTGAAGTTCCATTGCAGTTTAAAAGCTCAGGCAGTAAGCTCCTGGCCACCAGCTACTTCAAATATTTTATGACAAGAAGGCAGAATGCTAATCATCAGGGCATCATATGGAGGGGGAGATTGGGAGGGCTGGGTGGATATTCAGTGACAACCATCTGAACTTCAGAGGCAGCACAGAGGGCCATTAATGCATTCCCTTGCCCTGTCTGAGAGTGCTGACCTCACTTCTAATCCTGCCCCTCCAGGGTACTTAATTTCCAGAATTGCTCAACCCAGTCAGGCCTGTTTAACAATTTCTTTTCTGAGTTGCTCTCTTTGAAGAGGCCCTATTTTCTGTTCAGTGACATGAAAGAGATACTGATGTTGATTATCAAAGGCATGTGCTCCAAACCACCGAGCGTCTAATGCCCAAGGGAGGTAATATTATCTCTGCCTTCAACGTTTACATCCTCCCGCCAAGAAAGATGTGGTGGTTAACTAGCACATCTTTTTTTTCCTTCCTACTAATTTCACATGAGCTATTAATCAGAGGGGAAAATTAACTAATTCTTCAGTTTGTAGGTCGTGCTAGGGCAGCGCTCTGATCTAGATTAAAAGGGCTGAGGACTGGTGCGTAGTCAGCTGTGCTATACCTTGCAGAAAGACAGGTTTATGTATGGTATTTTCCCTGTATTTTACTAAGGAAATTGCACTGTGTTTTCTCAAAGCCTGTGTCCCTTCCTGGCCTGCCCCTTGACTGCAAACTTAGCCCAAATGCACAGCTGGAGGGCTGGTTACCCTCATCTACACCCACCTCTGGAAGGAATCTCCTCCACCTGCCAGGGCAAAGATCAGTCAACATCTGCCTGATCACCATGAAAGGAAGAAGCTCTGCAAAGAAGAAGGAGACGAAGGTCTTGTGCATTCACCTTTGGATGATTAGGGAAGGCTCGTCCAGCAAGCAATCATCATTGCTTGAGTTTTTAACCCAGTAGTCCTTGATATGACACTGAGGGCAGGTGAAGGTTAAAGGTGAAAAAAAGGGGAAGTAATTCCTATCTTAATTGAAACTATTGCTCAGGGTTTCTTTCTATGTTTCCCTACTCACCAGCTGAGGAAATAATCTGATTTAGGGCTGCAGAGAGAGTTGTGGCTCAGCTTAATTACATAAAGCAGGTACAAAGGGCACCATTACCTAAACTCACTTCCTGAAGCCAGGATGATTCTTGGCTCTGATGCAATAATCAAGTGTTATCCCATCACATGAGCTTTACTTTTACTGTACAACAGAAACTATGCTGGGCATGTACAGTATATATCATGCTTTTTACTGTAGATTTTGCCATCTAGCCTCAATGGCTCAAGAGGTCTCCATCTTTGAGTCAGTTAAGATTAAACTAAAGGGGAAAGTTTCTTCTTGAGACTACAATTGTATTCTTACATCCTACACCTCCTGCTTCTTTGTAGGGCTGTTTTTTTTTTCCTCCTGTCACTCTTAATGTATACTTTGACTTGCAAGATGACACAAGCAAGCATGCCTATACAGCTGAAGGAAACTGTTTAGCTGGATCAGCATTTCTTTACCTTTTGCACATTTCAAGAGCTCAGAAACAATACTGCATTCACAGAAGATGGTTGTTCAAAAGATGCACACAAATCCACACTAAGTGATTTCAAGATACTGTGCACATTGAGAAGGAAAACAAAGCTATGTGTAGATGTGCTCACACAATTTACAATTTTCTTCTCCTGTCACATTTTTGCTAAGGGGCTTTAAGTTAACAAAAATGGAGCATATAAGCAGATTCATAGCCACTTAAGTAGGTCAAGTTCTCTTTTTGAGCTGAAATGTGAAAAAAGCATAGGAAGGATATCTAATTTCTTTTCAGTGAAACCTGGACATGTGAGTTTTTATAATATTTTAAAAATAAATTGTATCAGGACAGTGACTATAGACTTAGGAAAGTGTCATTTTAAAAGAGAGTCTGAAAACAAAAGGAACATGAAGTTTACTACCAATGGATCTATTGTGTGCAACAGTTTGCTTGTTGGTTGGTTTGGGATTTTTTTGGGTGGTTTTTTTGTGTTGTTTTTTTTATGATGCAAATGCACACATAATATCTCATGTAATTATTACAGCAGAGTGCACACAAAGGACTTCTGGCAATACAGTTAGCTCATCTGCATGCATTCCTGCTGCAGTGCCAGACTGGAGAAAGCCTTTCTGCTGCTGACCTATGTACCTGCCCTTGCTGAGTACAAACATTAGATGTTCATTCCTTCTCTGTCAGTCCTGACCCTGAATATTATTGAAGTTTTTCACAAAAAATACTTTGCTATCTACAATCTTTTTTTTTTTTTTTTTTTTTTTTTTTTTAAGTGCAAAATGCAAATAAAAGCCTCCTTTGGCACTCTCGCTTGGTTTCCAGCTCCACATTGCTCTCAGCTACTGAGTAATCCTGAGTAGCTACTGAATTTGCTAGCGAGTTTCTGCTAAGAAACACAGAAATAACATGTAGGAGCAAATGTCCATGATGTGCTTTCATAGAGTGCTTGGATTTGCTCTTCCGGCAGAGCATTCATCAGTCTTTGCCTGTCTTAATTACTCCCAGCATGAAAGAACATCGAAATGTGTTCACAGTGTTCAGTTCTGATGGAGACTGATTTATGCTCAATACTGTGTCTGCACATATTAATATATTTTATGATGATTTAGCTTATTCTACCAAAGCTTAGCCCTGGAACAAAGGACAACAGCAGCAATGTACAGAAATGTATGTGTAAAAGCTCATACTGATGTGATCTGTGCTGGTCAGATTAAAAAAGTAGGACCCCTCCCCCTGTCCCCCCCCCACCAAAAAAAAAAAAAAAAAAAAAGGAGAAAAAAAAAAAAAAAGGCTATGATTGCAGTTTTATCTTGATTTGGAAACCAAATGTCCTGGCTCATCACCAGCATCAGACTTCTGTTCTTTTACACTTCAGCCTTTGGGAAGTCCAAGGCCTTGGACTTAGGCCACTGGGTAATAACTGGAGGCTGCCACTGATCCAGAAAACAGGAGGAACTGACCTAATGGCAGGTCTGGAGCTAACCAGACTAAATGAACCTCTGTTCCTCAGTTGTGACTTGGAAGGAGCCATGGAAAGAGCTAGCAGATAGTCCAGTCTCATGCTGAAACCAGGGCAAGCCTCTGATGGTAAATCCACAAAGGTCTGAGTCGAATATCAAATGCTGGTTATAAGCAGGGTGATCTGATTTCCCAACAATTTAATTTCCCACTAGGAGAGCTGGTCTTGAATATAGAATGTTCTTACAGTTCTAATAGTCCTTATTCCAAGCAAAGGCAATTAACCTTACCTCAGTTTAATGTGATAAGTTACAAATAATACCTAGATGTTGTCTGATCGAGCTCATTCCTCTTGTGTCCTCATATCTGCATAAACCCTGAATATTTTATTTCTAAAAGTATACATATTTTTAAGACAAATTAGAATTTTTTTCTTGTTCCAGGTGTTTTAAGATAGCCGTGAACTAAGCTGCTAATATATTGGCAACAATATATTTCTTTCATTGCCACTGGCAGAGCCATAATTTTCAGACTACATTTGCAGTAACATTGCTAACAACATATGCATTTGCTCTTGATGTTTGACAGAAAATGAAGAATTTTACCAACAGGCAAGCTGTGCAGCTCTGAGTAGCCATATCCTCTTATCTTGCAAAATGTGCTGCATTAAACCTGTTTTGAAAATGAAGACTTTTCAGAGAGTGTTTCTGATTCCAAGGCCAGTAACTTTATGGAGTGGAATTAAGTAACACACCAGCATTTCCATTTCATTAGCACTTGTATTATTTTGATGGGATCCTGTGCTTTATGTGGGAGGTTTTTTGGTAACTGCCTCATTTTCTTTCATTTCCTGATTTTCCTCAATTCCTGATCTCAGAACCACTGGAATCCATGGTTCTTTGACCACATCTCCCAGGTAGAATTAGTTATACATTAGCCTGTTTTGAGCAGGCTACATGATAATAACTACATGAATGCTATGCAGAACATACCTAAATAAGAGCTGTTAGTAAAGAGGCATTTCCAATATCCTGTATTATCTACCTCTGTTGGACTAATATCGTTTAAATGCCTTCATAATTTTTCATAATTCATCTTGCAGGCAGTATACAGATTTTTTCCTCTGATGCAATTTCCACCACTGAGCTGAGCCAGTTGGCTGAGTCAGGCCCATTTTTGATCACTTGAGTGTCTATGAATGAGCTGATTAACCACTACTGGCAACACCTCCCCTTCTGCCAGTGGGCTGGGTACCTGTGAGCAATTACAGAGGACATTCAGGCAGGGTATGATCTTCCCTGGGGTGAACTCATGGTTTGTGGATGCTCTATGCCATTTTCTTCCTTCTCAGTCTCCATATAATTCCTGAGTTCAAAGGACATCCAAACTATAGGCTATATTCAGCTTTTTCATTACAGCTCTGCCAGCGACCAGCATCCTGGGAAGTGTCTTGGGCAGTTCATGGGAATGTAAAATTGATATTTAAAGAAGTCATGTTATTTTATCCTGATGGTGTTGATCTTCTGTGCTGTGAAATTTTGCTGTTGTTTTTCTCCGACTTATAAAACAATGCTCAATTCTTTGACAGTAAATGGGTTTATTATTTATTATCCTGAGTTGTTATAAGAAGTGTTGGAGCCAAGTTCAGCCTCAGAGAACATTCTCTGCTCTTATGTGCTGAGTTCAAAAGTAGTTAAGGACATCTGTGCTACTTAAACTGAATAGCTTTTGTGACCTTAAAATAAGGTGGGCAGTTTCCTCCACTTTTCTTTATTCCCTCCTGAATGCAGAATTTTTCCTGAATTTGTTCATATGACAATAACAATCCATCATAATAAGTTTCAATGACAATGCTGCTTTCTTTTTCATGCCAAGCATCCCTGAAGGATTCTGCCAGCTTATTTTACAGGATTTATTTCCCCAAATATACTTAAGAAGGTGGTTGAAAGGTTCCACACCAAAAATAATTATTTTTCTGAGAGCATTTCCCCTGTCCTTCTATTGCTAGAGATACTTAAAAGCATTATATAATTTATTGAAAATTGGAATTCATCTGGATAGTCCCTTTCCTTCCATTACACTGTTCATCTGAGTTTGGCAACCATTAGAAATGCTGGTGGTCTTGAACATGAACTGATATGTTTTTTCAATTGACAGCTTTTGACTGGAGACACAGCTGGGCCAGCAATTCTTTTTCTGGGCAGAATTTTTGCATGCAAAGCAACAAATGCAACCTGTGGTCAAAGAGTAATGTAACCATTCTTAGTCATCCTTACACAATCATCTTTCAACAGTGCTGTGTGGTTCAAGATGATACTTGGATGGTTTCAAACAGATCTGTTATTGTCATTCTGATTATGGCACAGCTGAAGGCTTTGATCAGCACAGCAGGCAAAAAGGCTGCTGTCAGTTTGGAGGAGCCAATTTAAAAAAAAAAAAAAAAAGCTCTACAATAAAAAGCTTCAAATCCAAATTTAATCCTCTAAGTCCCAAGCTCTCCTCCATAACTGCCATTTATGGCCATATGTCTCAAAGACATAACCAAAGACATATTAACACAGAAACCAGGAATAAAATCACATTCCATTCTTAAATCATCTTACACCTTGCAGTTGCATTCCTAACTCCAAATCCCTACTGAGATGCAGAGTGGGAAGAAGAAAAGGCACAGAAACACACTGCCTCCTTCTGTGGGTTTGCTTAGCAGAACAGGGCTTGTTCCTTGGATAGGTTGCTGACCACTACTGTGCCACAAATATTACTGTGCCCTGCAGCTCCTTCTGATTTTGTCTCTGATACACTGAAATCCAGTTCAAGAGGAGCTGTGTAAGATTGGAAGGGAAAGCTCCTTTGCAATCATACTCTGAACATGGGGAAGTGTTTGTAAGAAAATTAAGATCTGGTTAAGTGTGGTCTGTGTGAAGATGATGTGTGGCCCATATTTTCCCATAATGTTGCCTGAAGCAGGGAATGGAAGAGGAGGAAAATCTAGTTCCTGGTAAACCCTGAATGTGTTTAACATCTCCTGGGGTGCCCATGGGTGTTGAGCCACCACCAAACTCTTATAAAAGAAAAGGATGTCATCATGCAGTTCTACCCATATCCTAAGCCTGCATATGTCCCTAGTAATGAAAACATGTGCACATCACATCAGGGGCTACAGACTGACTTTTCCTGCAAGGTCTTGAATGGGGGATAGAGCAAATCCATACTGCTGTGGGAGCAGAGCCAAGGAGTTTCTGCCACAAGCTGCCTGATGTTTCTCCAGGGTGGGTGGGATCAAGCCCTAGCCCCAAGTGGGGGCAGTGGGGTTGCTTTTATGGTAGATCTTGCCCAACCACATGAGGAAGAAGATCAGCTCATGTGTAACCAGTCAAGTCACAGGCTCTCCCACAAGCAGCCAGGCTATTTGCCAAGTTTTTTCTCTGGGCTTTTTATTCTGCCCATGACCACGCAGCAGATCCATGAAGGCCCTCTGGGACAGAGCCCACTCCTGCAATGCCTGCCTTGCTGCTGCAGAAAGCCCTCACTGACTGAGTGGCAGTGACCTGCCAAAACTTGGCTGGTGACCACTTTCATCCTAACTATTGCCTGCAGCTGCTTCAAGAATCAGCTGCTCGCTTGGGGCTGAAACTACAATGTCAAGTTACAATAGATCCTGCTCCGTCCCCAGATGCACTGAGAGGCAGCTTGGCCCATGGTGTGGATTGCATTTGCTAGAGAGGCAACAATCCTGACAAGGCTCTGAAACAAACCCTTTGCAGGCAGTGAGGGGGGAGCAAGCATCCATACTTGTGCTGCTCCAGCACACTTCCAGTTGAGAAAGACTTCAGCAGAGTACACGATGGAGCAGGATAAAGCATTGGTTCTCACAAGCATTTTTACAATGTGTTTATGTAATTCTTAAGGAGAAGAGGGTTCTTCTCCTTGCCCTGCTGCACTTCATTTGACGTCACTGATGATCAGGAGGAGCTGCTCTCCTGAGCTGGTGAGTGCACTGCCAGGTGGCCTGGCCACCTACAGCCAGCCCTGGGGCTTGAAAATCTCCACAGGTGCTTTCACCCTCCTCCCCATCACTCCTCCACCTACCCAGGGGGACTAGAGGCCAGCAAGCAAGCTCCTAGGTGGGGATCAAGGATGTGAGAGGAGGAGCAGCTGGAGGAGGCAGAGCTGGAGGCCTGGCCTGGCCTGGCCTGGGAAAGGGGAGTACAGAAGCAGAAATATGAGGAGCAAAGAGAAGGCCTATGAGAAAAGAAAAAGGGAGGAGGTGAGTACAAGAAAGTCTGAATGTAAGAAAGTCTTTCCAGTCTGCAGGTTCTCCGGGTGCTGCTGTGTCAGGTAGGTGTCTGAACAAACCCATGGGGACCAGGGGGGCTGAAGCTTGCAGCAGTAGCTGGTAGCTCCTCATTGCTAGGGGAGAGCTGGTGTGCAGATGTTATGGATGATCTTCGGCCTTGCTTGATCTGTTGAGAGCTTTCTCTCAGGGAAAAGCTGTTGCCTATATCCAAGGTACGGAACACTGTAAGTGGGTCCTGTGGAAAGAGATCTTAAAAGTCGTATAGGAAAGGAACAGACGCATCATAAAACTAGATAATGTTTGTCACAGAACACCTTAAAAAGCCTGTGCCATTGTTCCAGTGCTGAGCTGCTAATGGCACTGGCACTTGGAAGAGGTTTCATGAGCTTTAGTTATGATGGTTTTCCTCCCCAGCCCTTTTCCTGAATTCCTGTATATGCTTCTGCTTTGTATTCAGCAAACTGGATGAGTGAATGAACAAATAGCTCATAGGCAGCATGAAATGCTAAACCCAAACTTTTGTAAATGGATTCTAGTCTATAACTGTCCAATTAAGGAACTGCTGCAGCTTTACAAATCAAGTGATGCTAGACTTGGGAAGGCCAAGCAATCAAAGGTACAGCCAAGCCATAGTGAAACAAGCCAAAAAATCGGACATCAGCCAACAAAGCTGACTAAATACATGGAGTATGAAAAAGAAAATACATAATAGATATGTGAGGTCACCGTGGCCGCCAGGAAATGGTGCCAAAATATCCTTGCTGGCTTGACTTCCCTTGGCTTAGAGTTATATGTGGATGCTGATCTAAGCCCAAACGAGGCATCAAGGATAAGCCCAGTCTGCTCCTTACTTGGCTCAACAGCTCATCCTTGAGGGGCTGTTTTGGTTATGGAGATTTGCTCACAATGCCTATTGGAAAGAAAGGCTAGTGACCTAAAAATACATGAGTGAAAAAAACCCATAATCTGAATCAGCAGTAAAAAGCTCTATAAGCTTTCCATCGCCACTGGAGAGTTTTGGACCAAGGTTTTCCTGAATTAGAAATTAGTCAGAGATACGATTTCTGGCTTAGAATACACACTTCAGATGCCTCAAAAAAAGAAGGGCATTCAGATTTGATGCTGATATGCAAAATAAATGCTAAAATTATTAGTATTACTTATATGATAATTGTTCTACTTCAGGGCAAAATGGTAATTCAAAGAAACAAGAACCATGACTGATCTTTTGGTTTGTAATTACCTTTATAGATGCACAATTGCATGTTTGGCTCTGGCAATTGAATTTGTTTTATTTGCTTTTCTTTGTGCATGTTGCCTGTAATTACTGCATCTGAGCAGAGAAGACATGTTGTTGTTTTGTAAGACTTAAGACCAAAAGGATGATGGGGCCTGTGGTTTAGTTGTTGGATAATTTCAAAGAGATTTTGAGTACAAGAAAATTCCTGAGGAATTGCCTGTTTTGTTGAGTTTCTTTTTCTTTTTTTTTTTTTTTTTTTTTTTTTTTTTTCTTGTGTGTGTGAGTGTTTTGTTTTGTTTTTTAGTGTTCTTAAGAATGTGGGGTGGGAGGGGAGACAGCAAGAGCATATTGGCTTATTTACTACTCACAGAGGAGTCTGAGCATTTCTCTGCCTGCTCTAAGTATTGTGGAATGTTGCTAACAATTGCAAATAATTCTATGCTTATTTTGCAATGTGCTTGAGCTGCACAACTGGAATCAGGGGTTGTTTTGCTATTGTCATGAATGGATGGAATCTGAAATCATAAACAGAAATGTGATGCTGAAGTGTACTTCCCCTTCAGTCTCACACAGACTTAGTTCTGGTGAGAAATTCAGTGGTACTCTCCTCTGATTTTTGGAAAACAAAGCGTTGGATGGAAAGGACTGGTCAAAACATGAGAATTGTGACCAAGGATAGACAATGGTGCCATATTTTTTGTTCCATTTGGCTTATTTTGAAAGTTCAGAGAACAGAGGATTCTGTGAGCTGGCTCTGCACAAAACATTCATAGCATGTAGTAAACATGTCCATTGGCATACTTAGTCATACATTTTGATTTTTAATTTTCTAATTGGAAAGGTCCCTTTACAGAATTCTGGCATAAAAAAGAGACAACAACTGCAACACAGCCATCATTTTCACATTCTCCTGACTGATGTCTAGACTTTTGTCATATTTATACACACACACATACTTGCATGTAAGAAAAAATGCTATGGGCTACAATCTCGTCCATTTGGAAGAAAAGTACTCTCCTCCATAAAATAAGGCTCATGTGTGCTGTTCTTAACCAGTGGAATCAACTCCCCTGGGAACTGAAGTCCTGCACAGACTTAGCACTGTCTGCTTGCCTGCTTCAAGTGTGAAGCTACATCTCCAGCTCTGTCTTCTGTAGTACAAACACAAATCAACATAACGTAACAACAGTTTGAAATAATCCCTGCCAAGAAACAGACACTTCTCTGCTCACGTCTCTCTTCCCTGGGGAATGGTAAGCAAACAGATGGCGTGGGCCAGATTGTTGGTCGCATGGGAAGCTTTCAGAAACTCCCCTGGCACTATGGTGAAGAGTGCAGTGTAGGAGCACAAACACAACAGAGGGAAAAGATCTCCTGTTGCTGCTTGCCAACAGTACGCAGAACTTTTGGTCAGGATTGAGGCCTTTCTTTGCCAGAATCTCCCTCTTAAATGCTGATAATTTTTGGTTACATACAGCATTATCGAATATATCCCATCTTCCCTTTGGCTTTAGTCTGGCCAAATGGGATACAAACGAGGGCAAGGGCATGCTGCAGGTCTCTTGTGTGTGTGAATCTGTTCTCAGACTCACTGTGAGAATCTGATTTCAGAAGTCAAACTGAGTCAGTCATGAGCCCTGTTAACCCAATTGATATCAGTTGTGAGCAGTTCCCTTGAATCAACTCTTGTTTTTGTTTCTTCAAGAATTTTGTTGTTACAGAAGAATTTGTGGTTCCTCTCATGTCTGCACCTGGGCCTTGCTGTGTATTTGTAGGGACACCACACATGATGGGAGCAAGGAAAGTGAGACGTACAACCCAGAGTTTTAGTACTTCCATTTCGTCTCCCCTGCATATTTGTCTCTCCAGATATTTTCTCAGTTTAGAGGTTTTCCAGAAGCATCCAGTAAATTCTGAGGAGAGATTTGATAGCCCTAGGACAACAGAGAGAAAGAAGAGATAAAGGCAAGTGGAATTCAACCACAGACTGTGTTTGCTTCTCCCTGAAGGTGCCTCTTTGGGTGCTCTGGTGGGTGGCAGGTGGAGAGCCTCAGGCAGACAGAGCTGGGTGGAGCTGCTCTCCAGGGGGACAGGGAGCCAGGGAATGAGCAGGGCTGGGGTGCCAGCCTTCCTCCCGGCCAAAGACAGGGAAAATGCCCTGAGGGAAAGGTGGGATTTTTCTCTGGATTTTACCTCAGTACTATCTGGCTCTGTGTTATCAGTGAGGCTTCAAATAGCTTATCTTCTGCCTGAGTATGTATGTGTTTCTCTCTCTTGCCAGCCCAACATTTCTTCATTCTGAACGTGTGAATAATAACCTCCTGTGTAGACATGGATAAAAGCATACTAAAACCCCCAAATATTCAGGGAAAGATTTTATCTTTTGTTACGTGGAAAGATGTCTGCAGCCTGGCTTCAATAAAGGAATAGCTTAAAAGGCAGAAAAATAAGCAGCAGAACATCAGCTCTCACTTCAGTGTGTAAACTTTGGAAAGGCCACCTGTCAGATCCCTGGTGGAAAGCAGCATTTTGTTTGGCATCTGGCTGATTGCCACGATGAAATGTTGAAGTGTTTGGAAACTTGTGGGACTTTCTTCAAAAGGCACACTTCCCCTCCCCCTTTCTCTAAATAATTAAATCTTAAATGCTCTGGCTTGCAGTTAAGAAAAGATAAAACATAACGGCAGGATTCTTTCAAACACACTAGCTAATAATGTGGGGGCTTTTCATGCTATTTATTTTAGCTTTTCCTGCATGAAATACAAAAGAAATTGCCTCACTGTCACCTTAACTTTTCATCCTAGGCAGTCACTGATTCTCATCTTGTAACAGTGAAGAAAATCTGAAGTAACTCCACTGAAATGTGACCCAATTGCAGAGTGCTGCGTACTTATTCCAGTGTAAAATTGGCGTATGAGTGCAATTGTGATCTTATTGGTCTTACCCTGTCACTGTCCATATCGGTCACTGAAGCCACTCCAGATTTTGGTGACTCACACAAGCTACTCCCGATTTAGGCAGTGTGACTGAAAGTAGAATTAGACCCACAACTGTCAGCTGGGTGACATCTTATCTTGTGAAAAGATAAGAATTTCACTCGAAGTTTTTTTGGCGGCAGGCATATATTGCTCTGATCCCTCATCCTGATTGTTCTCCCTAGCATTGCATTGTGTTACAGGGTCCTCTTGGAAGCAAGTTGCTTCATGATTCCAGCACTTTTAGGAATGCAAAGCTCCAGATTAACACCATCTGTTGTTTGAAGATAAAAGCAAAGACACTGATGTTCGTGGCTAGCTCTCTTTGTAACTGCTGTTCTTTTAAGTAGCAGACACTACAAAGTTGCTCTTGCCCCAGTAGATATGCATGGGGCAGCCAGTAAAGGTGTCTGTGTTCTCAAAAAGCTGGGCCCAACTTTTGTTGCAATTATTTGTGTTATAAAATAATAAATTTGGGGTTTATTCCCTTAAATTTCCTGCTGGCCCAACTTTTGTTGCAATTATTTGTGTTATAAAATAATAAATTTGGGGTTTATTCCCTTAAATTTCCTGCTGGCTTTGGTGCTCATGGGCATTAGGGGAATGGAAGGCCTGAAATCCCCTGTAGCCGTGATGCACAGACTGGGCTGCCAACATGCGGCCTTTTCCACCATGTCCCACTAACGTGTCTTGAAACTTAATGGGAGCAAAGTATGGAAAGTCAGTCTGCAATGTCACTGCCACAGTGGAGATGGCACAGTAGAGTCTACAGAGAAACCCATCCACTGCTGAAATTCTCCCCTCTACTTCCCAGCGTGAGCCATGCACACTGGGTAAGACAGAGATTGCTTTTCCTTCTGGGGATCTCATACTTCATCTTGCCTCTGTGAGCTGGAATTATGCAGGGACAAGTCAAAAGGTGGGTGATCTTGTCCTGCATGCTGCTTAGTAGAGATAAAGAGGGAAATGAATTTGCTGCAGACATAGGAGCAAGTTTAGAGCCAGGAACAAGGGTGTGACTCTCCAGCTGCCTCTGCATAGGTCTGGCATTGTTTTGGTCTGAAGTCAGAAGGAGAAGAAGAAGAAGCCTGCCCTAGGCTTACAGACAATGCTCAGCTACAGCTGGGAATTAGCAGAGGACAAGAACCACCCCCAAAAGGTATTTTAGGTGCAAGCACACTGTTTGGAGGGTAAAACAGCTTAGCTTGCCTTATAGTTGTGCTCTGCCAGTTGGCCTCAGGGCAAAGAGCAGTCCTTCAGCAGAGATGCCTCATTTAATTTATCAGCGCACTCAAAGTACCTTGGGAGGCTCTCATCTACCCTTGGAGGAGCCCAGAACCTATTGAATTGAGCCTCATGACAGGGGCACTTTTGAGCTGTATGACGTATTTCTTATTTGCTCCTATGAGGTACAAGTCAGGTTTGGCTGCCATTATCCCTTGACTTTGTCATGCAGTAGTTTAACAACAATAATGGTTTGATTTGAGACACAGACAGTTGAAGACACAGGAAATCAGATGGCAATCACCAAATTCAGCTTGCAGGAAGTGGTGATGACTTTACTGACACTTGTTGAATGTCATCCAGGAATTTTGAATATCCGTATCTATCTCATTCACATATGTTCTAGAGAAAATCTGGTTTTGATCTTTTCATGTAAAATCTAGAAAGTTTTTTTGTGTAATTTTAGTGAGTGCATAGGTTTAAGGAGAAGCTTTGCCAAATAAGAAGTGAGAAAGTCCTTCAGGACATGACTGGTACTCAACATTTCCTTAGTGACACTGCCCTGCCATATTTTAAATATAAGCAGGATATTTTGTTGCACCATCATGATTTTAAATCTTTTTATGTGATGAAAAAATAGTAAGAAAAAATTAATCTACTAATCACAAATTGTCTTGCCCTGATGTATTACCAAACATGAAAAACATTTCAATACAGAAAAAAAAAAACATTTCAACACCAAAAACCTTTTCATTTTAGTGTAATCTTTTCCAAGTACTGAAATTCTTACTCAGGCAAGCCCAGCAAAACTCATGAGAGGCTTCTTAATGTTAGGCCTGCAAGGATTCATCTAAAATTTCCTAATTAAGTGCACAAATGGCTCATATGTTGAACCAGACACTGAGTAGCTGCTGGTCACATTGCCTCATGTTCTCTCCCACTGAACTTTGGGATGTCTGCTCCTTGTTTTTTTGGTTTTGATCCTACATTGGAGTGAAAGGCTTCAGGTTAGCTCCATCAACCTGCTTTCCCCCCTTTGACCCTCCACTGGGTTCTCCTCAGACCTGCAAGCCTAAGGAGACATCCCAATATCCCATAGCTGGTCTTCTGGAGAATTGAACTGCAATCATGTTGGATGGAAAGCTGACAGACAGCTTAAAGGATTTCTTCTCCAGAGTTGGAGACAAGCCCTGTGGTGTAGCCCCTCAAGAGAAAGTCTGTCCCCCAGTGGAAAAAAAACCACAACACAAAAAAAATTAAGGGGCTGTGTGAAGGTATTTTGTCACAAAGGTTTCCTTCTCCAGAGTCCCTTCCTGTGGGTTTAAGCTACAATGGGGATAGTTCAGACCACTGTAAATGTTGATACAATTGAAGGAAAACAAGAATCTAGTTTGCCCTTTCCTGTCAAGGAGTCATTTCTTCACTCTGGAAGTGATGACTGAGCCCTGATCCAAAGAAATCCTGAATGCTCAGCAATTCATGTTAAGGAGGAAAACAAAAAGCAAAATCCCTCTTTTATTCTGCCATGGCATGTCAGGAACTTTTCAACATGCTGTCATCTGGTGACAACAAAGACCTCCTATCTCCTTTCAAAAGCCTTCCTTTTGACCTTGTACTAATTAGAGTACATGTAAAAACAATTGCAAATTAAAATGCAGAATAATCTCTGTGTTATCCAAGAGAGATATTTCTAAAGAATAATGGAAAATGGCATAAAGAAATACCAAGACAACAGCTTTGCATAAGCTTTTTGTGATTTGTAGATGTCTGTGGTTAGACTGCAAACTTGAACACATTTTTTGACTTTTACAAGGTCATGCTTTTCTAAGATTACTTATTGTCAGTCTGAAAAGTAATATTTTGACTTTGTTTCCAAAGAGAGTATGGAATACATAACTCCAGGACACATTTTCACCCCTGTTTTACAGGGATGTTTACATCCCAGGATGTACTACTTGAAGATACTTCTTGAGAATCAGACATGGACCTGCTGGAGTTTGAAAGAGTATGCACATCCCATTTTAAAAAGGGGTGATACAACTATAATATTTGGGTATTCCTTGGGAGTTGTACAGTATGCCCTCTGGAGATTCAGTGAAGAGACCATTTATTGAACATGTAAGATATTTAAGGACTTAAGTACTATTTATAGAAACTGGATCCCCATGGGTAGTTCTAGTCACTCTATACAGATTGTTACAGTGGCAGCACAAATATCCTCAGATCTCAATTGTTTCTTTACCTTGAGGCAAAATCTGTTTCTATTCTAATTTTCATGGTTTCATTGTCACAAGGTGCCTATGGAGTAGGATGGTGCTACCTAACTTCTGTTCATTTCAAGGAGCAGCTGAGATTTATTTTTGACAGAGAATCAAGACTGAGCAGCCTACGCTGTAACTCAGATAACTTGTGGGTGTAAAAGGAATTTGTCTTCACCTTATGTTTCCTTTCTAAGGTTTTAAGTACAGATAGAAGATGTCTGTCCTTAGGAAAGGATAAAATGGTGAAGCAAATAAAAATCCAGATCCAAGAGGTATTTAGTATGTCACCTTTTTGGGACAATGGGAGTTATCAAGAGCTGTGAGATCTCAGCACTTTATGGGATTGTATTTCCATACACAGACAGCCAATTGTGTTGTTCATCTATCTGGTCCACCCCTCTGCCTTCCATTTCTATGTGATCAAGATAGAGCAAGTTATGTGAGAGGGACCCAGGGAAGTATGGAGCCTTGAAGAAGGTGATGCTCCCTGAACCAAATCGTTTGGCCTTACCCGTCTGAAGTCTGTTCTTCATGGTCTGAAGGCCAAAAATCGGTTGTTATGGCAGCAAAAATGTGCTTGTCTGCTTTCCTGAGCCAGCTGGGCATTTGCTGGTGTGGAGTAGGAGCCAGAAGAGGGAAACCTCATTTTGTTTAGGCTTTTACAGCATAGGTCAACAACAGATCTGTACATGCTGTAAGGAACTGACAATGATGCAAAACACCCCTTTCCTCATGGCCTACATGAATAGAGGTGTTGGATATCTTCATTTAGTGCAGCAGGTGACATTAGAGGTATCTAGAAGCAGCATGGAAAAGCAATGTTTCCACAAGGAAAAGCAATATTACCCTGAAGATGCAACTTATTATTAGCTTTCATTGTATCATCTGGTATGAAGACTGAAATCAGCCTGTATCTCAGACTCTTTAAATTCACAAACTCAGGTTCACAGTACTGGCCGACATTTTAACATGGCAAAAAGGCAAGTTCTTCTGACCTCAGGAGGTAAACAGTTTATGCCCAGAAGTACAAAACTTGGTAAGCCCTATCTTCTCCTATTTTCATGGGAATAAGTAGAGATGCTGTTCTTATGAAGTATCTAACCCCCTCTTCAGCAGGATATTAGCTTGCACACTGGTAGATTTTCTAGCAATCAGAGGCTTGCCAGGTAGAAGTAAATAATTCCATGTGATCATTAGAAAGGAAACTGCTGTCCAGATTTCTACTGTATCCTGAGAAGCCACAACACAGTTATAAGAAATTTTAACAGATCTTTATTAAAAAAAAAAAACCCACAACAAACAAAAAAAACCTCATCAGAGATGTTCTTTACCCAGCACTTTACACTCGTGCACGGTATTCTGGGCTGATTTAGGGTCAAGGGGTGCAAAGTAACTCTCTCACCCTGCAAATCTATTCCACCATGCAGAGCTGGGTGGTTGGACACAGGAAACTCTTTCTAATAAGATGTGACTTCTCTACTGCCTGCTCAACAATTTGTTCTGTTGGTTATTTCCTGGAGAGACCAAACAAGATTCTTGAGATGTGCAGGGGATGAAAACAGAAAGACCTGATCAGCAGTTAGTCCCTGCTTGAGAGGAGGGATTGTAGAAGAAAAGGACTGGGGAAAGAAATATTTTTTATTTTCCTGGTGGAAGGTTTAAAGTGGCTGGTTGATACTGAGGGTGGGAGAGGATTGCTTTTGGTCCAGGGTATCCTCTCTGGTGTTACTCAGTGATGAGATGATGCCTCCCAATGGGAATGCAAGAAATGTACCAACTTTCCCAGCACCACGTCTTGCTCCTCATACCTGAATAGGATGCAAATGGAGACTGAGTGGGTCAAATGAAGCTGACCATATCCCTCAGGACATTTCTAGCAACCATGGATGGACACCCAGGCATTATGCACAGTCTGGCTCCATCATGGATTATGTATTTGTTTATACCAGGATTTATTCAGTATTTTGACTTAAAGGAAAAACAGAATTAAAGGATAAAGACTTTCTGGCACCTCCACTTCAGATGGTCCTAATTTAGATACCCTTAAGAATATGATGCCATCAGTACAGAGCACTAGTATAAATAAGGTGAACAGCACCCCCAAAAATGATATGCTGTAAATAGCCCTGGTGAAAACAGATTGAAGGTTTAAAATAAAAGGTTTGCAAGGAAGAATGATGGATCCCAGAGAGAAACAGAGTACCCAGACTATCTGTTCCATCCATAGCTCTCATTTTTGGTATTTTGCCTCTCTGAAACAATGCTTCCCTGAAGTTTTCTTTCTCTATAAAATCACCAGCCAGGAAACAACTCTTCAGTTGCCCAGAATATAAACTTCCCAGCCTTCATTCTTCACATTGGAAAGATATAGACACAGATATTTAAAGGCCTTTCTCTGCTGGTTTTTGGTTGTTTTTTTCCTAGAAACAAACACTTAAAAAAAATATTATGTCTATGTTTGATCATGAAGGAAACCCTAGAACTTCATATTCAGTATGGAATCTCACTCAGTGCTGGAACTCATGAAACCAAGCCAGCTGTTCTGAATGCAATCCCATCAGTGAAAATAATTCTGTGATTTTGTCTCACTAATGACACGAGTTCTTAGTAAACCAATGGAACATGTATCACTCTACAAAGCTGTTCCATTAATCTTCACCTTTTTCCCTTTTATTTTACAGTTTTGATGCAGAGATTCTGCATTCCATTTTTATTTCATTTAGCATTCTTCCATTATTCACACTGGAACTGTAAAATGAAGGACCCAGTTACAGCACTGGACTTCATGATTTTTTGTGTGTAAATGTATGGAATGTGTGTATGAAATGATAAGTGAATACATAAAGAGACCAAGCTAAACATGGCACATCCAGTGGATTGCTTCTATTCTGTGTAGCAACTTCCATTTGCATATAGCTTTGTCAGGAGGCTTGTGCAGAGCCTTGCAAAGGTTAAAGCTTACTTGGAGAACTTTAAATTATATTTTTCTGATCTTTGAAGTGCTTTTATTGCAATTTATTTTTCCTCAATATAGATTTTTACTCTTTTTTTTTTTTTTTTTTTTTTTTTTTTTTGTAATAAGCCTTTTCTGTGAAAGGTAGCTCAACACTTAAAATAACATTGGGAAGCTCAGAGCTAAAATTTAAATGCTGTTTGGCCTAATTGCCCTAACTGCAATTGACAAGATGAGACAAATGCAGATGGCTAAGACAAAAAAAAACAAAACAAAACAAAACAAAACAAAACAAAACAAAAAAAAAAAAAAAAAAAAAAAAAAAAAGAAGAAGAAACAAATCAAATAGGACAGTACCAGTTCTTAGAAATCAGTGCTAAAAACTCTTCATTTATTTGGCCATAATTCAACTGATAGCAGAGGCTTATGGGAAGAATATAAGAATAGTGCAAGTATAGAATCACTTTTCCAGTGATTCATCCCCCAACTTCCAGTAGTAATTTGTTTATGGGCTCCTTAAGCGTAAGTTATATATACATTGTTCTGTTTAGTTGTGCTGTTTAAACTGATTTTTTGTGAATTTGTCTTAATCACTTTTTTAAAGAGCATCCTGTCGCAATGAGTTCCGTGTTTTAATTATTATTTGTGGAAAAAGTATTTCCTTTTGCTTGCTTTAAAACTGCATGCCTTATTATTTCATTAGTTGCCAATAAATTCTTACACTTAATTGTTCCCTATTTATTTTCTCTGAACCCAGTCACTTAGGATCATGAGATCCTTTTGACAATTCTTTGCTCTCTGCTTTAGTTTTGGCTGGCCTGAATAATTCTGTATCATTTGCAAACTTCATCACCTCACTCTTCAATTCCTTCCCAAGTCATTTAATGAACTGCATGAGTCAGTATAGCTCCCTTGGGCCTTACTAGTAACTTTTTTCAATTGCAAAAGCCAACTATTTATTCTTACCCTTTATTTTCTAAAAAAATAATAATCTATGTGACCACTCCTATGAAAACTTAATTCTTTTAAGCATCTCTGCTGAGAGATTTAATCACAGGGTCATAGATTCATCATGGTTGTAAAGGACCTTCAAGATTATCAAGTTCAACCATCAGTCCTACACCACCTGAACCTCTACAAAATGCCAAATGCTTGTTGATAAAATCTCTATATCAGGTGAATCAATGTTACTTACAATTTCAGTGAATGGATCAAAGAACTGGATGTATGAGATAATACTTTACCTCTAAAAGGCTTTTTTCTCCTCTTCAAGCCCTTCCTAGATACATATGCACTAACTCTTTTCTTTTTAAGTCTTCCATTGTATTTATCACCTTATATTTCTCTCATGCTGAGGCTGATTTAAGCAATGTATCATCTACCACAGGTCGTTCACAGCCTTCACGGGGAGTTCCCCTGCAGCACTTAGGTAAATACCACATTGTCCTGATTAACAGTTATTGTGGGCTTTACATTTTCTTCTAGGCACAAAAGTCCTTGTATCAACACTTCAGTTTGAGATAAACCCTCCAACTCTTTGTAAGGAATGGGCCTGGTATGAGAAACTCCATAAACGTCTTGGCAGTGAAGCCTTGGCATCAACTTCAGATTTTCTGCACTATTCTGAACTTTCTTGAGTATGCCTTCTACACACATAGATCATTTTTCAGGCTTGCCAATTCTCTGGCATGTTTCCTGCTTTTGATGTTTGAATAAGTTCCTATTATTAGTTTTAATATCTTTGGTAAATTGCATGCTTCATATTGGCCTCCCTTATTACAGCTTCATGTTTATCTTGCTAATGTTTATGCTTCCATTTTCCTCTTCAACATAACCCTCAGTTTTGAAGGATAAAATGTTACTCCAGTTTTGGAGAATAAAATTTTACTCCTGATAGTATTATTTTCCTTGGTTTTTAGCTTTATTGGTTTCCTTCTGGTTTTAGTGCAAGGTTTTTACCTAGTAGAAAACATTTAGTCTGACAAAGTGCCCTTAACATATCTTCTTGCCCTCACTTCCCCTAACTGCTCTACCCTCTTAGTTGCTCCTCTTGATTAGCTTTGTCTTATCTTTTAAAGACTTTTCTGAAATTCACTGCTACTTGTCTACATTTTTGAGGAGGTGGATGGAGATGTATTTGTTTCACTGAGAAAAACATGGTGTTTCACAACATTATGGTCTTTTTTTTTTTTTTTTTTTCAATTTAGATTCTTCAACTTTCTCTCATGGGATGATGGGATGTCTACTTGTCTGCAGTAGGGTGACTGAATTTTCCAGCTAGCAGTGCATTTTTGCCCTCACAGCTTGTCAAACCTGCAACAATTACATAGGTTGAGTGCAGTTTCTAGGATCCTGAACATGTCTTTTTCCACATCTTAAATCTTCTCCAGGTACTATGGAGCATGAGCTGTCTGCCCTTGTTTAATGTATTTTGATGATTATTATATTCTGTGTAGCTTTTGGAAAAGAATGGTCTTTGTGTTGACCCTACAACTGTATGTCCAAACACAGTAGTAACCTTATTCCATGCATTCTGGTGTCCTGTGTTTAACAATGTGCACTACAGGTTCTCAGAAAAATGAGAAGCCCTGTGAAATACTTTGGATGAAAAAAATGCTTGCCAAAGCACTCCATATACTGCCACATGATCAGAGCCAAATTGTAGATTTTGACATGGATACTGGAACTGATGAATTTTTTTCAATGTCTTTGAGCCAGAAGAGTTTTTGAAAATGTATCCAAGAAACATTCCAAAGCAGATTAGAGCAATCTTAAAGAAAGTCAGCTTTGGACATAAGGCTCTTGGCAGTGGGCCTTTAAACTTAAAAATAGCAATGGGCAAACCTAAAGGTCTTAAATTATTTTTTCAGTGATGCACCTGAACCTTGTTGTGGTAAGACTTCATGTTAGATTTATAAAGAGAGATCCCATCCTTTGAAAAGATTCTCAAGAGTAGGTATCTCATAGCTTGGTAACATCTTTATGCAAAGAGTGAATGGTATTGACTCACATACTTCTTTTCACATGACAACAGTCTCCCAGTTAAAGATAAAAGGAGTAAATGTAAAATAAGAAAAAAAATACAAGCTTGGGAAAGTAGAGAGAAAAATATTTAAGGACACAGTCTTTATGAAAGGAAAGAGAAAGGAAGTTTCCTCACATATGTGGATCTAAACTACTTCAGATCTTAATGGGGAACGTGAAACAAAAGTATTTTATTAACTATTTAATGGAAAGCAAATGTACCATCTTAAGGAATTCTTTTTACCATCTGCTGTCAGCTGTAATATATTCTCCCCTCTCCTGTCTTTGCATACAGCTAGCTGTATCTAGCTCTTCACTTCTTAATCTTGTTTAATGCCAGAAGGAAGTAAATGCCAAAATGGCCTATTTCCACGGTTGCCATTCATTCATTCCCCATATGTTCAGTTTTCATTTCAGGTATATAGAAAAAAAATTGTACATCTCAGTTTTCTAGAGTTATTTTACATGGTCCCTGGGATTTACCTGCATGGACTCTGGAGTGAAGGGCATTTGCATGAGGTTAAACTGTGAAAGAGGGAGGGACAGAAAATTATAAAGGATTTGTATTCTAAGATGAAAATGAACTAGTAGACTGATAAATGTTTTTTTTAAAAACCCACAATTTCTGTTCATACACAGTAAATGTAAATGAGAAAGCCAGCCCTGCAGATATGCCCCAGACCAGATGGGCAGATAGTGCCATTCTGGTCAAGAGAGAAAAAGTTGCCTTCCTGGAGCCAGGGGCAAGAGAACTGGTGAGGCGGAAAGCTCTTGGTGGGTAGACTTGATGTCTGAGAGGCTGCCTCATCCTCAAGTTGTTTTTTTTTTTTTCTTTTATGCTTCTATTTATAAACATTTTTAAATGTACCATCTAGGCTAAACATTTTAAGTACTTTGATTTGCACTTTATGTTGGCCTGGATTAAAAAGCAATTTCAAGAGAGATGAATAACAAATAATTTGTTAAGCAGGGAATACTAGACCACAGCTGTACATATCTGCTAGAAAAGCCTTGGTCTGCCAAATGGATCCAGAGACAGACCTCGGATAAGGGGAGTTTTCACGGCTCAATTTTACCCCTCTGTGTTACTAAGCAAAAAGCAAGGTTGCCTTCAGAATACTGTACTTGGCTTAGGACTGCAATCACCATTTTTTCTGCACAGTGCTGCAGAAGGCTGTCAGGCAGGCTCTGGCCCTAGGCTAAGACACATCTACACTGCCTGCCATAGGAGGTAGGTCTCTATGGCATTTTCCCTAAAGATGTACTTCAGGCTGGTAGCACTCTGGCTACGACAGGCTGACAGTCACTGTAGGATGCAACATCCACTGGAGAAACATGGCAAATTAAGCCCATGTTGTGCTCTCTCTCTTTCTTACCATCAGGCATCTGGCTCTGTATTGCTTTCTGTGTAGTCCCTGCTAGCTTGGTACCAACATCTGAGCCAGATCGTTTAAATCGAGTTCAAGTATTTGTGCATAACAGAGCTATGTAGAAGCATCCAGGAACCCCCATTACATTGAACAGACAAACTATTTTATATTTTTAGTGGAAAGAAAAAAAAACAAAACCTCCAGTCCAAAAAATATTTATATAGGACACTGCAATAATTGTTCAGAATTAATGAGTTTTATCCCCCCCTTTTGGCTTAAAGAACACAAAATCCCAATGAAAGGAAACAGATGTAGTTGTTTTAAGCATTTCCAAAGGAAACTGCAGTAAAGTCTGAAACATCACTGTATAAAAGCCTTGTGTGTCATGGAGATGTTCTGATATTGTTTTCATTTGCCAGCTGTGTGTAAAGAGGGAGTTATGTCTGTGGCCAATAGGTCTTCCCACATCAGAGCAGTAACAACAACAAAGAAACGGAAATATTAGGAAAACGCTAACTCTACCTTCAAATACACTTGATTTTCCTAAACAAGAAACATGGACTAGGAATCAGTTCAAAGGAAAATGGTCAGAATTTATAATGCTCTACTGAAAGAGACAATAATAGGAAGAAAGAGCATTAATAAAATGAACCAGTCTAAAGGGAGTGCGGCCAACAAATAAGATATCAGAATGTTACCTCCTGGCTGTCCTCCTTAGCTAGGCTTGTCAATCTCTATCCTCCAAGAAAAATACCAGCATTTTCAGTTGGTCTGAAGAGCTAAGGCATAATAAACTAGCAAGGAATTTCTTGGGCTGCAGCTTGGGGTATTCAAATCTGGCTCCTGCCTCTGCCTTTACCATTGGTGCTGTCATCTGTGTTATGGTAACACCTAGAAATCCCAGCCCCTGTGTAGCAGACATTTCTATGGGAGACCCATAAAACTGTAGTCTTTGCCCTGGAAACACCTGCAGGCTGGTGATATGGCTTCCTGTGCTTTGGTTTTCCTATCAGTCAAACAGGGAACTTCTGTTTGACCAGGATGTCTGTATGACTTGACTGGGGGTTTCTGACTGATGTTCTTTTTCACCCACTGCTCACTGTGCTGGAAAACAACTCTTTGAATACTGCAGGCCACAGATGGTAGGTCCCAGTTTTTCATTCACAACTGCACATGGCAGTGATAGGCACTGACCATACTACATATGGAGCCCATGCTATGGAAAACATCAAAAAAAACCCCCAAACAATACAGAGCATTGAAGGGATCAAACTTCTTAAAATTCTTCTGAATCACATAATTATATGACAGGATGACACTTTAAATTACTGGCATTTTCAGATGGGAATGCAACAAAAGGGACAAAATATGTTCTGCAAGCTAAAAAAAAATCACGCATAATTAACATAAAACAATGGCTAAGATCAGGAGTGGGGAAGATGATAGTTCCCTAAGAAAATCCTGTCCTTGGTTTGTATTTTCTTACGTATTTCTCTGAGACTGCCTTTCCCCAGGCAGTTGAGATGCTGACACTAACAGCCATTTCAGTAACTTAATTTCTTTTTGCTTATTCTGATTACCTTTTGTATTTCAAAGGTAAACTTTGAAGAGCTGCTTCCAAGAACTGCTGTCTTGCAGTGGTGTTGCAGTGACAGCTTGCGATTAAACCATGAGACTTTACAAAAATCCCTCAACCCTAAAATCACTGCAAGAAAAAATCTTCTAAAAAAACCTTTTAAAAAACTGATACCCAATGAAGGAATCTATGGGAATAAACTTCTAGTGACCCAACAGAAAGAAAGTATCAGAGGACAATAACCCTTTTAGGAGACTGGTATTTCAGTAAGTACATATCCTGTTCAACAAATACCATCTACAGTGTTAATTAAACACAGGAAAGCTGTCAATGCTTAACTGCTGGACAAAAGCTCTAGGAAAGAGGTCTTCTGGTTTTCTGCCAAGGGAGGATACAATCCTCAGGTGAAGAGAGGGGTGGGTTGCCATGTGACTGTATTGCCTTCCATGCTGCTAATATCTAATGCCACGGGGGAGACGAGGGAGAAGGAAGCTCTCAAATTCTTCACCCTTAGCTCAGGACATCAACTTCTTGCTGGACAGTGACAGAGAACAGACAAATGTCATTGTCTTTGAGCAGTCTTTATATGAGAACTACCCATCAAAAAGGCTCAGTCATAAATGTACAAATATCCTTCATAATTTTATCCTGGTTTCATCAGTCTATAACTGTCTGTGAGAATCACGATGCTGAAAGATATCTGTGCTATCTCTCTCTCTCTATATATATATATAATGTTCCCTATCCTTCATCTACTCTGTTGTGCTGGCAGAAACTTAGCCAGCATCAAGGACTCTGGTCCTATCTCAAGGGATGTATATCTGAGAACAAGGCACTGTTGAGTTAAGCTGCAGGAAGAAGAGGGACGAGGAAACAGGCCTGTGCGCAGGGCTCTGAAAAGCTGTTTTGACAGTGCATGTGTGTGGCTTTGGAGAGGGTGTACATGCCAGAATATAGCAAGAGAGCAAAGGTATAGGGGGAGATTCATCCTATATTCAAGGTCAAACTTTTTAGAAAAAACGGTCACCCTGTATTAATGATCTTATTCTGCAACTAATACAGTATTTATTCAGATCTCTCCGTTTTCCGGCCTTTATGGCTGAAATTTCCAGTGCTAAAGAAAACTGCAATGCATCTTTATTTTCTGCAACTCAGTTCATGGAATCTTAACTTTTTTTTTTTTTTTTTTTTTTACCTATATCTTGCAATTCTGAAATTTGGAACAATCCCTACATGTTTTCAACAGAATTATTGCAATATGTTCCCCTAAAAAGACATCAGAAGGTTGCCATCTAAAGTGAACTCTACCTTTCCCATACTGTACCTTTGTACCTTGAGTATGCCAGGCAGCCAGCCCAGCCCAACCCATATGATACTATTCTGGTCCTTTGCAACCTAATGAAGACCCCACCTTTCTAGTTAACAGCAGCAGAGTGTGCTGCTCATCTTCAGCTGCCAAAGCTCAGCAGTGCTGAGAGACTGTATCTTTCAGATGGAATTTCATTTTCAGTTTGCTAACTTGTCCTACACACATTTTCTCCCTTCCCTCTCCACTGAACAAGTTGTTTGAAAGAAATTTTAGGAGAAGAATCTGTTTGGTTAAGACACCAGAGCAGGGTTCCTTTGCTGCTGAGGACTTCCTTGGAAAAACATGGCCAGCTTTGTGAACATCTCCATTTGCTTTCAGTAAAACTTAAGAAGTGAGAGGACTGTTGTGAGACTAAATCAATGAACAACTGTTCCTAGGTATTATGGGACTGAGACAATAGGAATCCATAGAGAGCTAAAAATGTAGAGGATTGGAAAAAATTAATAGATCATCAGAACAGTGTCCTTCATACTGTCATACCAATGTACCTCATTAACACAGACTAGAATAAAACATTCAGAAATGAGAGGGTAGTTCCTCCTGAGGCAAATTAAATTCTTAGCCCCTGTTTACCAAGAGTGCCCATGGAGGTCATGTTCTTTTTTTGATGGAAAATATTCCTCAGGATGGATAATCTTGAGACAAGCTATCAAATTCACATAGGTCACAAATAGTCCTGCAAGCTGAAACAGCTTGATTTTTACCACCTTTGTCTAAAACCAGGTAGGGACTGTTGCCTTGGTTGAACAGCCTTATTTATCTGAGATAAGTTTGTGAGTAAACTCTGAGACTGATGCAAGATGCAGAGATGTTCCAGAAAAGACCTTAGAGGGATGACTCAGTATCTACACAGAAAAAAAGACATCAGAAACCTGCCCACCCAAATATAACCAGGTGCATGAAGTGGGCTGGGGCTATGACTGAATGGTTTTATTTGGCTAGGCACAGAAGTACAATCTATATATTGAAATTGTACATTGAAACTACCAGTTGTGTAAGTCAAACAAGATGGGCAGAATTCTGTTCTACCTGTGCATATAAGCTTCAATGGATAGAGGCAAATCAAGGGGAATGTTTGTTGGGTTTTTTTGTTGTTTCTAGCAGAATTATTACAGTGTTCTGTTGCGGTGCTTTTTAATCAGCTAAACAAACCTTCAAGATTTATCTTATTTCACATTCTAATTTAAGCTCCTATCAAGCTTACTTAGATGAAGAAATGAAGGCTGATTTCATTTCACCAGCTGAATTCCAAGGTGGTGTTTACAACAAATAATTCTGACCTTATCCTGCCAGATGCATGTTACGGGTCAGGAAAGAATATATATGACAGACTGTCATACTCTGATGCTATGTCTCATTTCCCTTTATGCTTACTAGGCAGACTTCCTTTTCAAGGAAGACTGCTGAAAGCACTTTTTGACAGATAGAAAGCAATGTTCTTTGCCTGTGGCCTCTGCAAGAATTCAAGATCTTAGTGGTAGAGCTCTGGGAAAAATGGCTTTCTTGTAGCTTGCATTTTATCCAGCACTAATCAGCATTTGCCTGTCAAATACAGCATTGGAAGGGCAGTCAGCTGGAATTTGAAGCAGTGGTGACCGAAGAGGCTGGCAAAGTTGCAACAGTACAGAGAGTGAGCCAGCACCCAGGCAGAGATTTGGGCTTTCTGTGTTGATAAACTAGAAGTGACGAAATCCAAGAAGAGAGAAGCATGCTTGCCCTTACGTGCCATTCTTCATGTAAAAGGCACATTTAAAACACTGTTTCCTTTAAATTTTTGTTATCTTGTTTCACTGTTCTTCTGAAAGGTGGCAAAGCTGTAATGTCCTCACCAACGTAAAACCAAATATCTATACCTCCCCAAAATCTCAGGTCTTTAAGATATTAGCACTGAGCAGATGCCTGTAGGGAAAATAGTCCAAGTTTTCAAAATATGCCCTCACAAAAGGGCATGCCAGCTGCATGCAAACATACCATCTATACAGCTAGGCACATCCAAGGAACACAAGAGCATGGTGTCAGCTTCTTATGTGTACAGGAGAAATATTGGTGTAAGAAACCTGAATAAGGTGCAATATGAAACCTTAATACAACTTAATTCTGCTTAGGATGATTGTGTTTCAAAGTTGAGCAAGAGGTGAAGAAAAGGCTTGCACATCATTTCAACCAGCTTAAATACCAATAGTGTGCATGTCCTGAAACCATTCACAAGAATATTTAAGAAGTACATAAACCCCATATTGGTATAAAAGCCATTTCACATCTGGAGAGACCAGATTATGTATCAGAGAATCATGTAGAGCCCTTTGGTTCCATCTGTTCACAGCTACAAGGAATAAACTGTATATTAAGGCTTCCTTTGTAAACTGAGGCTGTTAAGACTGAATTCTTTTCAGTTTCTGTGCTAAGTATCTCTCTACCTGTATCTTCCCTGAGAGACAACTCTATTGGGTATTTTGGATAGAATTTGGCTTCTAGCATGTCTGCTGATTCCACCAAGCACTGAAACACACCAATATGTTCAAGTATTGCCAAGAATAAGCATTTAACACCTACCCCACTCTTGGGACTTTGTAACAGAAAACTAGTAAGTCCACAAAACCCCGACTGCCATACACAGAGGAGAAAGAGAGATGTTTTTCCATGTATCTCATTACACCAGGTTGATGAGCTGTGGAACACCTCTTCAGAAGATGTGCATGCTGAAATCTTACACGGGTGGAAGACTGGGCAAGCTTATGGAAAAGGAGCCCACCAAGGCTTATGAAATATACAGAAACTAAATCCTGCTTAGGAAGTCCACAAACCAAAAAAATTTTTGGAAGGCAGGGGACTACAAGGTGAGGTATCATTTATGCCTTATGACCTCATTTTCTATGTATCATGGGTACTGTTGAAGACTGGAAGAGATGTTTCAATTTTCTATCCAAGCGTGACCTTAGTTTACTATAGTCCTCAATCTCAGATTTGTGAAGTATGACTTGAAAGCAAGCAGTCTTTTATTTTGTTAAGTACAAACCATAATGAATATTTGAGTTACAACATAACATTAAATAGTCATTGAAAAAGATAAAGACCTCACAGATAAATTGTAATGCAAACGATGTGAGGTTTTATTCCCTGCTCACTTTATTATAAGGGATGTAAAGTGGGAGTTTTTCAGCTAAAAAATGAATCAAAAATTTCACTGATTGCCTCTAAAATGCAACTCATTTAACAGTCTCCACTGGCAATTGCTCCAACTGAAAACACAGGAAAATAAGAGAATACCTGTTCTGCTGCAATAACATGTAAGAAATAGCCATTTGTAACAATGGCAGATGAAAAATTTCCGGATGGAGAATTCATTTCCAAACTGTCTGTGAAGGCAGAGGAGCACAGTGACCTAATGTAAAGTTTCAGAACCAGCATACATTTGGCTGTCTGAAGTGCTAATGGCAAAAACGTCTTTAATATCTTTTGGACAGTACCTGCTGGACAGTATCATCTGATCAGGCCTCTACTAGAACAGCCTTTCCTCTATTTTTGTCTTTAAGAGTGTTCCTTCTCAAGAATAATACTGGGCCCTTTAATGGTTACTGCTGCTTGCCCAGACTTTTTCCTTTCCATTACTTATCCCACAAGCTGAAAAAAGATTCTTCTCTGATTCCCATCTCCTCAGGATAGCTGAAGTGAGCAGCATCCAGTATTGACAGAATATTCATGATACAGGGTGAAAATCCTTAAAAATAGTCCTACTGAACCTTGTGTTAAAGAGATTTCCTATCTGCATTACCTCACAAATGTGTTACTTCCCTTCGTCTTCCTCTCTGGAGGAACACAGCAAGCATCAAATGATGGAATGGAAGAAGGCAATCCTTACTACTGTGTTTTCACTGTTAGTTTGTTTTTTTTTTTCTTTTACAAGCTGAGATTAATATGTTGTGGAGAGATTAGAATGCCAAGATATTTGTGGTTCATCAAAATGGAAGCTGTGATTGGGAGATTTGCTGTATAAATGTGTCTGTGGGCCAGATTTGCTTAGCAAAGCCACAGCTGTACTGCAGCAATGTACTAATTTTCTTTCAATATTTCTGGACAGCCCCATGAAAAAAAATATAGGTTGCTTCCAGTATGTATATAAAACAACCAATCTGGACTACTTCAGCAGAATTTGCAATAAACATCTGAGAGGGAAAACTGGGTTTTGAGCCAACATTTTTCCTCGTGATCCTAATGAAAGACCAGATGACAATCTGAATTAAGATTTAGGCCAGAGCCTCAATCCAAACTTTGCTGAAGTAGGAGGATATTTTCATCCACATGTAGGTCAGAAGTTCGCAACCGTGACCTGTTTCTGTAATGAGCCAAATTCCCACATTCAAGGATCAACAACCTTTACAGAAATTCCAATTCCAAAACTTGGGTCAGTCCCAGTCACTGATTGAAGGTCCATCATTCGCTGGCTACTATGTCTGTGCATGTGTAAATTTGGCTTGAATTATTTTTATAACACTGCTAGTTGTAAAGACATGATAACCCACTTGTTAAGAAAGTCAGATTTGTAACATAAGAAATTATTCTCTTCATGCTGATTAGCTGCACTTTGTAGCACTGATCCAAAAAACTGCTACATGTCCTTTCAGTGATACATTCTGTACTCTTTTGTCATTACCTTTTGAAGGATGAAGGAAAGATTTAAGATTACTTATATCAATTAAAAATCTCTACTAAATCAAATAGGGTTTTTTTTTCTTTCAGAAGGAAAAATAGATTATGAAATAATTATCTGGGCTAAAATCTGCATTCCAGAAATCCTTTGTTATGTACTTTCCTTCCCAAAGGGTTTGTAAATGAATACATAATTTACTATGTCAGTGTAGGTTTATACTTCTTGGCAAAAGACAAGTCCCGAAAAGAAAAGGAAAAAAAAGAAAAAAAAAAGGAAAAAAAAAAAAAAAGAAAAAAGAAAACCCCACAAAAATATAACACAATCTAACTTTAATCATTAGTCTGCTGAGGTGGTCTTAACATGACAGGTTTAAATATTCAAGTCAACTAGCATTATAATGGAAATGTGATGAGGCTGACAACTGGTATTGCATACTGGAGGCATTCACGTGCAATCTTAGTGTACACAGCTGAGCTGGGATGATTAAATCCTAAAGGATTAATCCATTATTCTTGTAAAATTCTTCATTCTTCATCTTACTTGAGTACTTTACCTTTGACTTCTGATTTAGTAATGAGGATTTCGTTTCATGGATTCTTCCAAAGTATCTTGATCTTGAGTTTCTTTCCCTAGGCCACTTTCACTATTCTGAACAGTCTGGATTCACAGTGTCTGATTTTTAACATCTACATTATTTTCAAGAGGCCCCCCTGTTGAACAATAAACAGTGTGATGCACATGTAAGGGTTGTAGAACTCCAACTTGCTTCAGGAACTCTCCTACCATGGGATATTCAGCAAGATACTCTGATTTGGACAGGAAAAATCTAACTTGGTACTTTTCTTCTCCACATACAATGTTGTTCCTTATCATATTGGAACAAAACTCCTTATGTAGAGTCACAGATGAGGGGGCAACACAAGACAAACTATTTTCTTACAAGGGCTGCTAGATTATTGCTGCAGAGAGATTTTATTTACCCTTTGTTTTGCCCAAATTGCCCTATGCACCTATGGGGTGGTGGGCAAGAGAAGCCAGGCAAAAGAGGAGGTATCCTCACCCCCTCACTGCACTGCCTGGTGTGAGAGTCACGCTCACTTTGGCCCTGTGTGACAGGGTTGATGCTGAACAGCCACGCAGCCCCACTGCTTCTGGTGGAGAGGGAGAGCTCCCCACAAGCAGTTTGTTTGCCATGAGCTGCACAGGAGGACAGGCACAGGGGGACAGGCAAGTGTAGTCTCTGCCCAGAGGGACCTGCAGTGGCACTGCAGTGCTGCAGCAGAGCCCAGCTGTGAAAGCCTGCTTTGTCTCTGTGGAGGAATGACCAAATCCCATTATGCAATAGTGGCTTTTTGCTCCCTGCTGCCTTTACTCCCCATTTGTTTCCATGGTAGCAATATGGAAAAATTAGGATTTGCAATGTAAAATTAAGAAAAAATACCATTTTTCCTGCCAGAAGCCAGCTTGTGATGTGCTGTGATATGTCTGTGGCAGCTAAACCTAAACCTTTATGATACTTTCAGTATAAATGACAAATACCAGGATTTTTTTTTTTCATTTGTTTCATAATGGGCCACTTCAGCTGGGGCTCATGTGGTTAGGTTGTATATTTCCATGCTGCAGCATGGATAAAATGTTTAGGTACAAACCCATACAGTCCCAAAACAAGATGATAATTTCATAGCAAACAGTTAAGAGTCTTCTACTTCTCTGAACTGCTCTGCAATTTAGCTTATGTAACACCAGAACACACTCCTGCTTGCCACCAACCTAAATATTTCTTCTTAAGTGTTCAAATAGAGCCCTCCTGTGTTTGCTAGGTTTCATTACAGCATCCATTCAATCTGAGATATCATTTATTGACCTACATTCACAAGACTGAGCTCCAGAAGGGACAGCCAAGCTCCTCTCCTCTGGCCTTTATGCAACATGGACTGTTGAATTCCACTTGCCAAACACTGTGTGAAGCTCCAAAAGCAGATCTTTGGAAGAGAGCTTTGGTTTTGATGACAAGTGAGAAAGAATTCACCACTAGCTGTGTGTTAGTTACACCATGGTCTGATACTAGCCAGTGTAAATAACTATCAACCATTTGCTATTATTTGCTTGTGATATTTATGATTTGTGCATGTTTTCTGTACTGAGATATTCAAAACTTGTCTGGACACAGTGATGAGGACACTGCTACAGTTCACCTTGGTTTGAGCAGGGCAGGTAGACTGGATTATCTCCAGAGATGGCTTCCAACCTCAGTGGTTCTGTGATTCCATCATTCTTCCCTACTTTTTTGATATGATTTTTGAATTACATGGGCAATTTTGAAAATGTCATGGGAATACATCATATCCCTCTTGTAAGCTTAGTCCAGAAGCCAAAGGTGAAATGAGAAGCTGCATTTGAAGTTGCATTGAAGTGATTCTGCCCCTGTACTCAGCGCTGGTGAGGCCACACCTCGAGTACTGTGTCCAGTTCTGGGCCCCTCAGTTTAGAAAGGATATCGAGGTCCTGGAGCAGGTCCAAAGGAGGGCAACCAGGCTGGTGAGGGGACTCCAGCACAGATCCTATGAGGAGAGGCTGAGGGAGCTGGGGCTGTTCAGCCTGGAGAAGAGGAGGCTCAGAGGAGACCTCATCACTCTCTACAACTCCCTGAAAGGAGGGGGTAGCCAGGGGGGGGTTGGTCTCTTTTCCCAGGCAACCCTCAGCAAGACAAGAGGGCACGGCCTCAAGTTGTGCCGGGGGAGGTTTAGGTTGGACATTAGAAAGAATTTCTTTACTGAGAGGGTGACCAGACATTGGAATGGGCTGCCCTGAGAAGTAGTGGATTCTCCGTGCCTGGAGATATTTAAAGAGAGACTGGATGTGGCACTCAGTGCCATGGTCTGGTAACTGCAGCGGTAGTGGATCAAGGGTTGGACTTGATGATCCCTGAGGTCCCTTCCAACCCAGCCAATTCTATGATTCTATGATTTAATATATTTTTTCCTCCTGCTTTTGCTGTAGCCTTTTATCCAGCCGTGTGGAAAAGATTACATGCTCCATGTACCCATCTGTTCTTCTGTTTCTCTTCTGAAGTCTTTAAACCATCTGTAAGAATACATATACTTTGGTGTAGTGGTATCACAGGACAGACACCTTTACTATAAGCAGCACTGTTACGATCCGTGTTTACATCAAGCACTTAGAAGGAAAAAGGAGAGAGCAGCCACCAGGAGAAAGAGCAAAATCAAACCCAGAAACAGGAAAAAGAAAGAGAGAAGAACAGTATAAAAAGGTAGGAGGTAGAAAGTGAACACACAGAAGTAGGACATGACACAGTGGTCTGCAATACTGTGAGACAGAAAGGTATGTAAGAAGCACATCCATCACAGGAAAGACCTGGCACACAAATCTGAAGAGGAATAGTGCCTTAAGTTACCTTTTCCCCTTCGTAGGTGTATCTGTAATCTTTATTATTAATGTATGCAGGGGAAGCAGATCTGTAAGTGCAGTGATTGTTCTTTATTGTGAAGGTTCAGAGAGAAGAAAATACATTTTGCAGCCTAAAAGAAAGAACAGGTAGTTGATTCATTTCCACAGTTCTTCAAATAAAAGTTGCTCAAGGGCCTCATCCAGCCTGGCCTTGAAAAGTTCCAGGGATGGGGCTTCGACCACCTCCCTGGGCAACATGTTCCAGTGCCTCACTATCCCCATGGTGGAGAACTTTTTCCTAATATATAATCTGAATCTACCTCCCTCAAGTTTTAATCCATTCCCCCTTAGTCCTACCACTACCTGACATCCTAATGAGTCCCTCACCAGCTTTCTTTTAGGCCCCTTTAAGATACTGGAAGGCCACAATAAGGTCTCCTAGGAGTCTTTTCTCCAGAGAAGAGATGTTCTATAGATTGTATTGAGGAGCAGAAAACAAAGTTAATGTTTCATCAAATTAAGTCACAGAGAAAAAAATGGTGGATTATTTGAATGGAATCAAGGAAAAGTATTCCATTTTACAGGACTCAGGTGAACTAAAGTTAAATTAATATGAAAAAATGAGTGTGACTTAGAAAATACTATAGGAAAAGAAATAATGTGTTTTATCTGTATTTTATGGGAAACCCATGAATAGGCCCCAGCTAAATATTATGAATGATCCAAGCCACTGAGACGAGCTGGTTACAATACAGGGATTTGCAACTCCTAGGTCCATTGAAGAGAATTATAAAGTCTGGTGGCAAAATGGCATGAAACATCTAATACCTGCCCAGACTTTTAAAAAGTTGTTTTGGTTTTGGTTGGTTGGCTTGTTTTGAATTTTGTTCTTGTTGTTTGTTGGTTTTTTGTTGTTGTTTTATTTTGTTTTCTGGAAGGCAATTAATAGAAAGCATTAAATGCAGACAACAGGCTGGAGTTGGGACTAGTAGGAATGCACTATATTAACATATATCCAACCATTCTAAACCAGTTTTCCAAAGTTCATGATGGCCCAAACTGTACATCAGAGTGTATCTGGACAAAGTAGCTCACTAAATTCTTCTTATATCTTTTGGATAACATTTATTCACACAGAGCAGCTACAGGGGTCTGAGTTCTCATAGAGGAAAATTTTGGTCACTTTAGTGAAGATTTTCGCCTGTTCACACACTGAACTCTTTTACTGCCTTTTCCTAGGGATAAACACCTAATCTACAGATGTAGTCTTTGTAGGGAATTAAAGAGTCTTTAGGCCACCCAATCAAATGGAACCCTCTTATTCTGTTTTAATATTTTTTAAATCATCTTAATGCTTTGGTTAAGAGTACAAATCACCAGCTTTAATAGTGCTAATTAACTGGAAGATATTTTTTTCTTTACTTCTAATGTAAGTAAACAGAGCTTCACTTCACTTCTCAGTCATCATGGAACTAACTTCATTACCCTGGGAGACCTTCAGCAGTACAGCCATGTGGCTGCCATATAATTTTTGATAAGCAGCTCATGAAAAA
Source organism: Heliangelus exortis (assembly GCF_036169615.1). Taxonomy (NCBI): domain Eukaryota; kingdom Metazoa; phylum Chordata; class Aves; order Apodiformes; family Trochilidae; genus Heliangelus; species Heliangelus exortis. Next base: position 99,149,919 of record NC_092423.1, on the reverse strand, counting down.
ATACTTCCATGAAATTACATTATTTAGGCTGTTGTAGACAAGTACTGCAGCAGCATGAGGGCAGGGGGATATGATCTTGATCATCTTTAAGGTCCTTTTCAGCCCTAACCATTCTATCATTCTGTGTAAGCAACAACTCTGAGTGGAAGAACCAGCTCCTCTATTGGGAGAAATAGGCTCTGATATTGTTACCTAAGAACTGGTGTTGTGATGTAGGATGGATGTTCAGACACATGAGCAAAGTGAATAATCTCAGAATGCTTTTTATGCCAAGGAATAAAAAGCTGGAGGAATGCAGATGTTTTAATTACTCCATGCTAATATGTGGAACAAAACACACCAACTGTGCATGCTATGAAAATGAACTTAGCTAAGGAGATCACTAACTGTGCCTCTGCCAGCATTAGAATACTAATGTGACTCATTGCAAATCTTGCTTCAGGGGTACAAAACTGGGCAGTCAATAGAAGTCATCAAAAGCTTGTGCACACATTCATTTTATTTGGCATTAGTGATCAGGCCATTGGAGAGGATACCCCTCACGTGTTTCTTCACTTCCTTGTTAATGGAATAGAGTAGTAGATGGCATCTGGAAGAACCATTCATTATGCAGTTTGGTAATCCTGTAGAAAACTGGAAAAATCTAATTATGCTTTCAAAACTGATGAACACTGTAATGTTTTCCTGCCTCTGTTCTGGGAACTGTATCAAACATTATTTCAGTAACAGGCAGAAGGACACATGCTCATGTCAAGCTGTGAATGCCTCTTGATTTGGGGAACAAGGCTGCATGTCAAACTTCATTTTCCACTCAAGTTCTGTGAGGCACTGAGTGTCCTGTGGATAAATTTCTGTAAAGCAATGAAGGAGCCACCAAAAGCCATTAACACCGGATGGATCATGTGGGAGTAATAACTGATTTTATACCAGGAGATTCTGATGCAAGAGGCTTCTCTGAAGAACAATTCATAAAGAAGGGAGAATGAAGAAACAGGGGAGAGGTTTCCAGAGGTTCTGGAGTTGGAAAACTGGAGCAGAAAAAGTGTCATGTCTTTAAATGATGAATATGCTCTATCTTGAAGAAGTTTCTTTGTCAAGAGCAATAGAAGCTAAAATAAAGCTACGATTGCACATTTAGCATGTGGTACTTAAATTGGTTAAAGCAATTTGTGCCTCCACCATAGTATTCCTGACCCCATTTTTGTGCAGGTGACTGCTTGGTAGATTGCTTGAGGGAACACAGGCAGCTGAGAAGAGCCTAGCCAAAAAAGTAAGAATTTGTTCACTGACAGATGACCATACAAACATTTGTGATGGAACAATGCAGAGTAGCAGGGGGTGGTTTGAACACTTGCATAATGAGGACTGGAAGGTAAAGAAGCTAGCACTGGCAACAAAAGAATAACAGAATTATAGAATCATAGAAAGATTGGTTGGAAGGGACCTCAAGGATTATCTGGTCCAACCTTTCTAGGTAGGAACACAGTTTAGAAGAGGTGGCCCAGTAACTTGACAAGCTGAGTCTTAAAAGTGTTCAGTGTTGGGAAAAACTGCCAAACTATGTCATATAAGTGTGTAAGAGGAAATTCAGACCCTTTAAAGATGTTGACTAAATTGGTCTTCCAAACCAAGGCCTCATTAAAAACATATTATTTTTCAGCAGGGTTTTTTATCTCCTTTATTTTCCCCAAAGCCAGATCAGTTCTCCAGTTCAGGTCACAACATGGCTACATAGGCTACATGGCTACCAACACACATGAAAAGGCAGCAAGAAATAAACATGAAAGATAATGTATCACCAACAATTCCATCCTGTGAATCACAGGCAGGAACAAGAGGGGTGAAGCATAACAGACACACTCAAGAGCATGCTTTCCATAAATTTGCATTGGTGTATGTGGAAATAAAATCCTCGGGGAACAAGGTACCTGATACTCCATGTATAAGTTAATACCCCATTTCACCTTTGGAAGCCATTAGTCACATACAGAAAATTTTGACAGTTTGAGAAATAAAAGTGACTAAAAATGTAAACTTTAGGCAGGGTTCACAAAATACAAATACAGAGGAGACAACTCATTCACAGTGTTAGTGAGAGAATATTATAAACTCTACACTTGTTACAGTAGTAACCACTACTCTCCTAATAGGAGACCATAGTTACTAGCTGGGCTCTGCAGTAGACACCACACCTCTTCATGGTCCTGCTGGATGTCCTTTTTAGTAACCCAAGACAGCCTCTGCCCCAGTGTTTGAAGTTGCAGTTGCTTCCTCCCTACTGTTGGGCTTCACTGACCATTTGATAGGTTTTTTTTTCAGAAGAAACCAAATTTTGGCAACAGATCATTGTCCAGAGCTGGTTCTCACAAGCACAACTGCACAGTAAGGGCGTTGTCTGAGGATGGGCTGTCTGGCTGGTGTTTTCCCTCACCCTGTGCCTGATGTTACGGTCTGGCTAAGACAGGTTGCATGGTGGCCACACAAACAAGTCCACAGGACTTTTGGGATGATGTGGTCCTTAGGAATATCAAGGAGCAGAAAAGACTGGTGGAAAAGGAAATAGATCTTTTTGGGCGGGAGTTTACAAACTTGGACTTCTGTGGTTTGGAATGGTGTCATTCGGATGATTCAAGAACTGACTATCTGATCATGTTATCAAAGGTGCATGAGGTGACCACCACTCTGATCCTTTGACACACTAACATCTGCTCACATGCAATTGATGTGAAAAGTGAGGAGGGTGAGGAGGCAGGAGGGGTAATAGGTATGAACTAAAAGGGACTTGATAATCATGATGCATCATCTTCCCTCCTGACAAAAGCAACAGGCTTTACATAGGTAAACAGGACATCTTTGGGTCTAGGACAACTGTCTGTTACCAAATGTCCATGGAAACTAAGTCTATAATGGTAATTTCTACATTGCTCACTCTCTGGCAGGACAGCTATGGGGTGATTGGCAAATGGCACTTGTTCAGTACTGTGAACAAAACTTTGGAGACAAGAAGGTGGTAAGAATAGATAATTAAGCATATGATAAAAGCAACTCAATCAAATATATTACAGGCAGCTTGTGTCAGGTCATAGTTCTGAACATCACTTTTTAAAACCATGTTTTGATGGGTTTTTTTAAATTACATTTGGTTACCATTACTTTTGGAAAATCTCTCACATTTCACTGAGCTGCCTTTATCTAATTGTGAGATGACCAAAACCAGTTGCAGAGCAAGGTGCACATCTCTTACAGCCAAGCACAAGGAAGGTGTGAGATTAATCAGCTAGCACGTTACAAATGCTGTGACTCATACACTTGAATTCCTTGCAAAAATTGCTTGCAGAACACCAAAAGCAGACTCACCTGCTTTTGAGTGTGCTTTGCTGATCCATGTACAGTTGTCAGCAGAGAGTCAGCAGTGTAGAACCATCTGTTGAAAATCAGCAGCATTCAGCTGGTGGTGTACAGTTGTCTCTTTCAGGCCACCTAACTTACTCTGGAAAAAGAACATGTAAAGTATATGTGTTCAACAAGCAGTGGGGAAGGAATGAGTGTTTCATGTTGGAACACCTTACTAGACACCACAATACCCTCCTCCTGTCTCATGTCCAATGAATCTGGAATGCCAATGAGACATTACCTCCTTCCCATAACTGGATCATCTGTAATATCTCTCTTTATTCTCCAGCATGTAATGAAAGGCATGCTCACAATGCAGTCTGACGCTATTAAAGACAACCAACAAGGAGACACAACTCTGCAGAAAACCAGACTTCACGAGTTTTTCTGCCCTCAGAGTTATTTGTTTCCTTTCTGACACATCCATTAAGACAGGAACTCCTAATGTCTCACAGCCAGATGAATTATACGGATTTAATGCTGAAGACAGGAAAATAAAAGGCACTGGAACACTGGGGTGCTGGCACTTGGATAGAGTAACTGCAGAACACTTTTTTGTGTATATATGAGGCCCAAAATGTGTCTGAGCCAATTGTTCATTAGACCAGTAGTGTTAGCAGCAGTCTGCCTGGGAGAAGGAATATGCAGACCCCTCTCCTTTCCTTACAGGTAATTTCCTCAGTGTGGTGGTGTAGCTCATGTTATTGTAGTTACGACACTAACTCAGACACTAATAAATTACAAGTCAGAATTTTCTGTATCCTGCAGCCAAAAACAAATATCAGACAAAGCTGGGAAATCCAGATCCAGAAAACTTCAAAATTCACCTTCTAGATACAGTAAGGCAGCAGATAGAATTCAGTACCTTATTTAAAACACAACTCATTGCAGTCAGCCCTGACTTTCTGAACAAAAGTATGAGATACAAACAGCAAAGAAAAGTTAAGAGTTAATTAGGAAACAAATTTAGCTACGATTGTACTGATGATTTCTTACAACTAACCACAGCTCTCTGAAGGAAGAGCTGTCCTTCTGCCAGGGCTCATTATGTGTGGGTCCAGCCATTATGGTGGAAAGTGCCATCCCTGCCTCCCTGCCTTCAGTCTCTTTCCAGAGGTCTCTTTCCCACACAGGTGCTTTTTAAACATCAGACAAAATCAGAATCATTGAATGATAGAATAATTGGGGTTGGAAGGGACCTCTAAAGTTCATCTAGTTCAAGCCCCCTGCAGTAAGCAGAGATACCCTCAACTAGATCAGGTTGAGGCTCAGAGCCTCATCAAGCCTCACCTTGAATATCACCAGTGATGAGGCCTCAATTACCTCCCTGGGAAACCTGTTCCAATTTTTCCACCATCCAATCTAAATTTACTTTTCTCCAGTTTAAAACCATTGCCTCTTGTCCTATCTCTACAGGCCCTTGCAAACAGTCCATCTTCAGCCTTCCTGTAGGCCCCCTTCAGACACTGGAAGATCACTATTAGGTCTCTGCAGAGCCTTCTTTTCTCCAGGCTGAACAACCCCAGCTCCCTCAGCCTTTCTTTATATGAGAGATGTTCCAGCCCTCTGATCATTTTTGAAGCTTTCCTCTGGACCCGCTCCATCAGATCCAGGATCTTCCTGTACTGAGGGCTCCAGGGCTGGATGCAATACTCCAGGAGAGGTCTTACCAGAGCAGAGCAAAGTGGCAGAATCACCTCTCCTGATCTGCTGGCCAGGCTTCTTTTGATGCATCCCAGGATAGGATTGGCCTTCTGGGCTGCAAGCTCTCACATGCTGGCTGATGTCCAAGCTTTTTGTCCACCAGCATCCCCACGTTCTTTTCTGTAGGGCTGCTTTCTAGAACCTCATTCCCAAGCCTATACTGATAGCACGGATTGTTCCGACCCAGGTGCGGGACCCTGCACTTGGTCGTGTTGAACTTCGTAAGGTTCACGTGTGCCCACCTCTCCAGTTTGTCCAGGTCCTTCTGGATGACATTTTAATAGCTCTGTCTTACCAACAGCACAACTCAACTTCGTGTGATCTGCAAACCTGCTGATGGTGCATTCGATCCCACTGTCTATATTGTTGACAAAAATATGAAACAGTACAGGTCCCAGTACAGAACCCTGAGGGACACCATTTGTCACTGGTCTCCATCTGTACTTCGGGACCAGAACCCTCTCAATGTGACCATCCAGCCAATTCCTTATCCACTGGACAGTCCACCCATCAAATCCATATCTCTCTAACTTAATGAGTAGCATATTTTGGGGGACCGTGTCAAGGGCCCTGCAGAAGTCCAGGCAGATGACACTCACTGCATTTGCTTTGTCAACTGATGTAGTCACTCCAATGTAGAAAGCCACCAGGTTTGTCAGGCAGGATTTGCCCCTAGCTAAGCCATGCTGGCTGTCTTGAATCACCTCCCTATCCTCCATGTGTCTTAGCATGCCTTCCAGGAGGATCTGTTCCATGATCTTCCCAGGCACAGAGGTGAGGCTGACAGGTCGGTAGTTCCCAGGGTCCTTTCTACCTTTTTTAAAAATGTGTTTTCTTCCAGTCACAAGGGACTTTGCCTGACTGCCATGACTTTTCAAATATCATGGAGAGTGGCTTGGCAATTCTGTCTGCTGATTCCAATGGCAATTCCAATTCTATCTGCCAATCTAAGCATAGAATTATTTCCTAATCCCTTAGGACAGTGAACTGCACTAGTGCATGACCACTGCAGCCCAGGCTGCCTTCAACTTTAATATCCCTGATGAGTTCACTTGCTTTTGTGACCATCAGGTCCAATAGCAAACCTCCTCAGGTAGGGTGTATCAGTTTATGCAGAAATTTTTTATAAGAAGATGTCCTTTGGTTGCAATAGTGTATGTGAATAAATGCTTAGATAGGAGACAGAAAGCCTCTGCAAGGTGTAGTGATGGGTAGCTGAGGACAGGTTAATGACAAATGGCTTCTACTGGTAGAGCTTTTTGCAGAGTTAACATCTGCACGGTAAACAAAACCTGTAAGGTTACACTTTAAAAAGTTTGTCACTCCAACTGGTATCAACGTAAATTTTTTTCACATTGTACCTGATCATTTTTCAACATCAAATTCTAATTCACAGCCAAGCACCAGATGCTGTGATATGATCCTACCCAGATGTTAAATCTCCAGAGGTTTCATGTCTACAAAATAAAAGCTACCCAGGAATATCCTATTTCATTTAATACTAGCCTTGGAAATCTTTCATCTGGTCCTTCCATATAAAGTGTAACCAGACAGCACACATGTGTAATTTCACTAGACAGTGAACAGCTTTTTTTAACCCAGGGAATATAGTAGGCTAGAAGCACCAGCACAAACAAACACAGACCAAATTTCAGTAACCGGGTGCTTCCAAAGAACACTCTGAGATTATTCTATCCTTTAATGCTGTAGTTCTAAGATTTCTTTTTCCCAGCGAACACAAGTTTATTTGAAAAGCACTTCAGCAAGCCTATAGTTATAAGGTGAGATCTATTTTTGAAGCCACAGCAAGGCAAAGAAAAGACAGATGTGATGACACAAGAATATCTCTCAATCATACCTTCCTCTGCTTTTTACCTCCTCACAGTGAACGCTTGCCAGAAAACTGTTTGCAGACATCTTATACAAACTGAGCTACTTTCTCCCAGTACTCCTGTGACCACTCGTCTGTTTTTGAAAACATAAAACTTTTTCCCTATTTTTTTTCTAGGATACAGAATAACATTATGCAAGATTTAGTGGGGATTTTCCACCACCTGCAACAGATGATAGATTCTGGAGTGCAGTGGAAGAACCAAAGTAAGAAAATGAAGTTTCCATGCCATTAAGGTAATGTGAGAAACAGAAAAGGGAGAGCAATTCAGACCTGTGATTTTGATGCTTCCTCAGAGTAAAACAAATCACGCAAATATTGCTTCTTTTTGCTATTTAAGGCAACCACAAAGCTCTGATTTATGTAAACAATGCAACCTTCCAGCAACTCCTGTGCTGTGAAAAGTTTTCCAAGTTTAGACAGCTTCTCCTTTGCTTTGTCTGTAGTGTTGATAAATACTTCTCATATTCTAATTACTGGAAGACAATAATGATCAAATTTGGAGATCACTCACTGTCCTTCCATTATTCAATAATGTTTCAGTTTCATTAAAAAATATTAAGTCAAGGAAACAGATGTATGGGCAGTAACACAGACACTAGCATTTTCAATGCAGTTTCTGAGTGTCTTATTTGGGTATCTTGCATAACTGCATAGCCTGTGTTGGTACCCCTGGTGTGCTCAGCCACAACTCATGCTTTTGCTTTAGACTTCTGTGCCAATCTGAGCTGGAGACAGCCTCTTGTTTCACAGGTACCAGGCAAGTCAGAGGAGTATGCCTCAGCAAGAAGGCCTGCCAAGGCTTCTTTCAGAACAGGGCAAGCAAAACTCTGAAAAGCCTTTGGTCCATGAGTTGTGCATTTCTAGCAAAACCTGACCTCCCTTTGGAAAGCCTGGGAAACACAGGGCTGTACACATTCCTGTTTTCTAAAAACCTTCTCTTGGCTTTAGACAAGAAAGGGCTGTGTGCTCCTGCATGGAGGTACTTCACAGAATCACAGAATCATCCAGGTTGGAAAGGACTTCTGAGATCACCAAGTCCAACCCCTGATCGACTACCACTGTGGTTACCAGACCATGGCACTGAGTGCCACATCCAGTCTCTTCTTAAAAACCTCCAGGGATGGAGAATCCACCACCTCCCTGGACAGCCCATTCCAATGTCTGATCACCCTCTCTGTAAAGAATTTTTTCCTAATATCCAACCTAAACCTCCCCTGGAAGAGCTTAATTCCATGCCCTCTTGTCTTACTGGTATCTGCTTGGGAGAAGAGACTGACCCCCTGGCTACACCCTCCTTTCAGGGAGTTGTAGAGAGTAATGAGGTCTCCTCTGAGCCTCCTCTTCTCCAGACTGAACACCTCCAGCTCCCTCAGCCCTTCCTCACAGGACTTGTGCTGGATCCCTTCACAGCCTCCTTGCTCTTCTCTGGACCTGCTCCAGCACCTCAATCTCCTTCCTGAACCAAGGGACCCAGGGACACAGGACTCAAGCTGTGGCCTCCCCAGGGCTGAGCACAGGGGCAGAATCCCTTCCCTGGACCTGCTGGCCACGCTGTTCCTGATACAGGCCAGGATGCCATTGGCCTTCTTGGCTACCTGGGCACACTGCTGGCTCATGTTCAGCTTCCTGTCAATCCAGACTCCCAGGTCCCTTTCTGCCTGGCTGCTCTCAGCCACTCTGTGCCCAGCCTGGAGCTCCCCATGGGGTTGTTGTGGCCAAAGTGCAGGACCCGGCACTTGGCCTTGTTGAACCTCATCCCGTTGGAATCAGCCCAACTCTCCAGTCTGCCCAGGTCCCTCTGCAGAGCCCTCCTGCCTTCCAGCTGATCCAGATTCCCCTCCAACTTAGTGTCACCTGCAAATTTGCTAATTGTGGACTCAATCCCCTCATCTAAATCATTGATGAAGATATTAAACAGAACCAGGCCCAACACTGATCCCTGGGGGACACCACTGGTGAGCGGCTGCCAACTGGATCAGCACCGTTCAGCACCACTCTCTGGGCCTGGCCCTTCAGCCAGTTCCTAACCCAGCACAGAGTGCCCCTGTCCAAGCTGTGGGCTGACAGCTTTTCCAGGAGAATGCTGTGGGAGACGGTGTCAAAGGCCTTGCTGAAGTCCAGGCAGACTCCATCCCCAGCCTTTCCCTCATCCACCAGGCGGTCACCTGAGCATAAAAGGAGATCAGGTTGGTCAGACAGAACCTGCCCTTCCTAACCCCGTGCTGGCTGGGTCTGATCCCCTGTCCATCCTGTAGGTGCTGTGTGATTGCCCCCAGGATGATGTGCTCCATAACCCTGCCAGGCACTGAGGTCAGGCTGACAGGCCTGGAGTTTCTTGGGTCCTCCTTTTGTCCCTTTTTGTGGATTGGTGTCACATTTGCCAACTTCCAACCATATGGGACCTCCCCAGTGAGCCAGGACTGTTGGTAAATGATGGAGAGCAGCTTGGTGAGCTCTTCCCCAGCTCCCTCATCACCCTTGGGTGGATCTCATAGACGTGTGAAGATCCAAGTGGTTGAGCAGGTCACTAACTGTTCCCTCCAGGATTACAGGGAGGCTATTCAGCTTCTTATTTCTCTCTACAAGCCCCAGAAGCAGCTGTCCTCAGGACAACCTGTCTTACTGTTGGAAACTGAGGTAAAGAAAGTGTTAAATACCTCAGCCTTTTCCTCATCTTTGGTAACTATGTTTCCCCCCATGTCCAACAAGGAATGGAGGTTTTCCCTGCCCCTCCTCCTGCCATTGATGTATCCATAGAAAAACTTTTTGTTGTCCTTAACAGAAGTGGCAAGATTGAGTTCAAATCGTGCTTTTGTCTCTCTAATTTTCTTTCCACATGACCTAACTATATTCCTAAACTTTTCCTGAGTAGCCAGCCCTTTCTTCCATAGCCTCTAAGACCTCTTTTTAACCTGAATTTCCTTCAGTATCTTCCTGTTCAATCAGACTGGCTGTCTTCCCCTCCAGCTTGCCTTTCAGCACACAGGAACAGCCTGCTCCTGTGCATTCGGGTCTTGCTCCTTGAAGTACGCCCACCCCTCCTGGACCCCTTTGTTTTCAAGGGCTGTTTCCCAGGGTACACTCTGAATCAGTCTTCTGAAAAGGACAAAATCTGCCCTCTGGAAGTCCAGTGTAGAGGGTTTATTGTTGGCTCTCCTTGCATCCCTGAGTATTGAAAACTATTATTTCATGGTCGCTGTGCCACAGACAGCCTCCTACCACTACATCTCCCACCAGCCCCTCTCTGTTTGTGAACAGAAGGTCTAGTGGGCACACAGCCCTGGTGGGCTCATTTACCAGTAGGAAATTATCATCTCTACGCTCTAGGAATCTCCTAGACTGCCTCTTCTCTGCTGTGTGGAGTTCCCAGCAGATATCCATCAGGTTAAAGTCACCCATGAAAACAAGGGATGGTGATTCTGAGACATCAGCCAGCTGCTTGTGGAATAATTCATCACTCTCATCATCTTGGTTGGGTAGTCTATAACAGACTCCCACCAGGATGTCAGCCTTATTGGCCTTCCCCCTGACTTTGACCCACAGGCACTCAACCTTATTGTTCCTGGTCTCAAGTTCTACAGAGTCAAGAGTCTCTCTAACATATAGAGCCATTCCTCCACCTCTCCTCCCTTGTCTGTCCCTCCTGAAGAGCCTGTAGCCACCCATGGCAGCACTCCAGTCATGGGAGTCATCCCACTAAGTTTCTTCACAGCTTTCCTGCTGCACAGTGGCTTTCAGCTCCTCCTTTGTTTCCCATACTGTGTGCATTGGTGTACATGCACTTCATCTGGGCTGCTGATTTCACTCTTAACTCGGGCTTTCCACCCTTGGGCTCATCTCTGGAGAGCCTGGTTTTAATCCCCTCCCTGTCGGAAAGAGTGCAGTGGACAACACACAGATTAATATAATCAAAGTATTGCTGTTTATTGAGAATAGCATAATATAAGCATATTGCTGATTGGTACAACACATTCTTCATATACCACAAGGCACTATCTAACTATCAATATCTAACAAGGCACTATCACTATCAATACAGTTGTTTATGTGCTGTCTTATGGGATGTTTTCCCATCCTGTTATTCTTCTCTTCTGCTGCCAACTCCCTTATCTTTTGCCCATAGCTGATCTTTTAGTAACCTTGCAGCTGGGCCTCAAGGCCCTTAGCTCACTCTGGCTAAAGCTAAGTAGTCAGAATTGCTTACATGTCCATTTTCTTCCAAAGATTCTCCAACACCTCCCCCTTCAAACCTAGTGTAAGGCCCTCCTGATCATTCCTGCCAATTTATGGGCACTAGTCCTTTTGCCCCTGCTAGACAGATGAAACCCATTTGGTTTGAGGACATTAGGTACCATGGAATTTGCCCCATGGTCAAAGAACCCAAAACCCTGCCATTAACACCAGTCCCTAAGCCATGAGTTAACCCGCTGGATCACCCTGTTAGTTCCCTCATCCATCGCTGTCGCTAGAGGGATGGAGGAGAACACAACTTGGGCTCCTGGTCCCTTCACCAGTTGCCCCAAGTCCTTGAAGCTCTCTTAACTGAATGGCTGCTTCTCGTTATTACATCAGCATCTCGCTATTACCTCACCATTACATCATTATTACCTCCCACCTCCCCGGCACTGCGGGCAGCCCCTGCACAGGCGACACCACAGGCACAGAGCTTTCGGAGAAAGAGACAACTTCCCCCATCAAACTGGGAGCTGTGACCCCTTTCACAACCACGCCAGCAGCTGCGCCAACGCAACCCTGCACCACCACCCCCGCGTCACAGATCCGCCACGGCCGCAGCCCAGACACCGCCCGCCCACCGCCACTGCGCAAGCGCCGTTAGGAGGCGGAGTCCCGCGCCCCTCCCCTCACCGCCCCCTGAGCCTTGCGGCGTTCCGTAGCGGCAGCGCAGGGAGGCGGAGTGCTGGGTAGGGCCCAGGGGAAGCAGGCCCGACGCGCTGGCGAGATGGCGGCGCAGAAGATTAACGAAGCGCTGGAGCACATCGCTAAAGCGGAGAAATAGTGAGCAGAGGGGAGGGAAGGAGGGAGGGCGGAAGGTGGGGGAGGCTGGCGAGTGGGTGCGATGGCTGCCAGCTCACCGCCCGAGCTGCCAGGCCCGCCTGGCTCTGCTGCCCCATGAAAGCTTTGCATCGCCTCCTACTCGGGCAGGGCTCCGCGCAGTGCTCCGCGCAGTGCTCCGCTTGCCACCGCGGCTGCCTTTTCCCGCGGCGTCCGAGTCCCGGAGCTGCTGTCCGCCGGCTGAAGGCTGCAGCTCTGTTAACCCCTCTTCATCCCTTGTCCGCCGCGGGGCGAGGGCGTGGGTTCTTGGGAGTTGTAGTTCTTGCCGGCGCCTCTGTTGGGAGTGGAGGCCTCGGGAGAACTACAGCTCCCATGGTGCTCCGCGGGGAGTGGTGGGGAGGGGGGAAGGCTCTGGGATGGTGGCGACCCCGCGGAGAGAGCTGGTGACCCTGCGGGGGAAGGTGAGGGGGGTACAGTGTGTGTCAGGCGAATGGGACCTCTGGGGAAGGGGAGGGGAAGTTCCGGGCTGGGGGAGCATGGCGCAGGGAGCGGGAGAAGGTGGCTGCCCGGGCCCTCTTCTGGCTCAGGCGTCCCCTCCCCACCGGCGGTGGGTGCTAAAGGGCGTTCTTCTTGCCTAAAGTGGGAGGATAAAGTTAAAATCTCGTGTCTTTGAAGCTATAGGGCTCAGAGACATTAAGCCTGAGCAGTTTCATTAAGGGCCATGAAGTAGCCTCTATTGCTGTGACCCTAACTGAAGATCGAGGGCAGTCACTTCTGCTGAAGGCAGCAAAATACAGACAAACGGGAGAAAGGAGTTAATGTGGATTGTGGTGAACAAGAGCGCTTAACCTTGCTGAGATAGTGTGTTTGCTTGTTTCCTGCTTATGAGAAAACCGTGTTGTTTTGTTTTGGTTTTTTTCTAGATAGGCTCAAAGATCTCTGCTGATATTTAGCTTAGAGAGCTTAACAAATACATAAGATAGTCTTTTAATGTGTATTGTATCACTGAATATAGTAATTTTGCTTAAAAGTCTCAGTTTCACAGACCACAGCATAGATGTATCAAAGGCAACTAATTCAATGGTGCTATCACTTTAGTAAGAATCGTGACAGGCCATCCAGAAATCCTGATATTGGAAGTATGAACTGTGATAGAGGAGAGACATCCTCAGAATAGCAAAAAATGGTATCAGAGTATCTTATTCAAGTTACTTGGCCAAAAGTGCCTTTCAGTTAAGTTAATTTTAAACTTAACCTGGAAGACATTTGAAATGAAAGGTGCCTTAATCTGCGGGTTAAAGCTTGTGTATTTCAGCTTTGAGGCTTTGCATCTGATAAAAATAAGGCACTCTAAAGGCTTGCTTTAGAGTTTGATAATGTGGCTTTCGTTCAAGTAAGAAAACAAAACCCACCAACACAGGATCTATAAACAACTGTTTTTTTCAAAATTAGGCATATTCTTAATGAAGTGCTTGCCTGAAACAATTACAGAAGTGCAGTCTAAACTTATGGTAATTTTTATAAATTTTTTTTTTCTTTTTTTTTAGAAGTGAGGATGTCATAATGTTGAAATTGACATTGCCTGGTGACTCACCCAATTTTGCAATGTATATTTTCTCATATATATATGTGTGTGTGTGTGTGTGTCACCATTCAGTGTCATGCTCCATTTTAGACATACAAATGACCTATGAGTCTTCGTGTTTGTAAGTAAATCCTTTCATTTGTGAACTCAGTGGAGAGTCTTTGATAATCCTTAGCAGCAAAAAATTACTGTAAAGAAACACTGGGAACTTTGTGGTGTGTGACACTGTCATGTGTTGTGGTATTAGGCATCATGAGGTACCATGTTGGTGCAGGTGGAAGTATTATTCTTCTGCTGGCCTCTTACAGTTGAGGAGCTGAACTTAAGTCTCTCTGGGGACAGTAGAGGCGTGTTAGGGTGATGGGTGTAACTATGGGAGAATATTGGTGCAATTCCTTACAATGCTGGCATTTATTTTTACAGTAGTGTTGCCACCATGGTATTGGCATATAGATCATAGAATCATAGAATTGGCTGGGTTGGAAGGGACCTCAGAGATCATCAAGTCCAACCCTTGATCCACTACCGCTGCAGTTACCAGACCATGGCACTGAGTGCCACATCCAGTCTCTTTTTAAATATCTCCAGGGATGGAGAATCCACCACTTCCCGGGGCAGCCCATTCCAATGTCTGATCACCCTCTCAGTAAAGAAATTCTTTCTAATGTCCAACCTAAACCTCCCCCGGCACAACTTGAGACCTCTTGTGCCCTCTTGTCTTGCTGAGAGTTGCCTGGGAAAAGAGACCAACCCCCCCCTGGCTACCCCCTCCTTTCAGGGAGTTGTAGAGAGTGATGAGGTCTCCCCTGAGCCTCCTCTTCTCCAGGCTGAACAGCCCCAGCTCCCTCAGCCTCTCCTCATAGGATCTGTGCTGGAGTCCCTTCACCAGCCTGGTTGCCCTCCTTTGGACCTGCTCCAGGACCTCGATATCCTTCCTAAACTGAGGGGGCCTTCAGATAATTGCTCCTTTTCAGGGGTATTTTTAAATACGTGTGAAGAGCTTTGGGATAATACATAAATTTTTTACCAATTATTAATATGCCTTTCTTCTTGCATTTCAGTCTGAAAACTGGATTCTTAAAGTGGAAACCAGATTATGACAGTGCAGCTACGGAATATGGGAAGGCAGGTATGCATGGCTGTAAATATGGCCACATAATTTATGATTTCAGAGTATTCTTATTTTAACTGCGCTTCTGTGTGTAAGTAAAACTGTTGTGAAGATAAAGTAAGATGGAACAACAAACAAAATACTCTTACTAGCACTGTGAAATAAATTTTAGATCATACTTGGAGATCTGAAACAGCTGTCAAAATTTTTTTTTCAAGCTTATGACTTCTACTTTGTATATTTCTACATGTGATAAAAATAAAGCTTTCCTTCTTTCACTTGTCCACCCCCAAATCTTATGACTTTGCCTACAAAACCACAAATATTTGAGCTGGTTTTAAAACTTTGTTTTTTCATCATCTTATGAAGTATGTCCTGACAAAGAATGTTTCAATAAGGAAGTGATGCTGAGATGCTGCCAGGTTTGTTTGGTTTGGTTTTTTGTTGTTTTAATGTGTTTTTTTCCCAGCATAGTAACATCTCTCTTCCTCCTCCCCCCACCCTTTTTTTTTTCTTTCCTGTTGCAATTGTCACACTGAATATAAATTTTTTTACTGGTTGATTTCTTTTTGCTCTCAAACAATTTTCTCTTTGTAGTAGTTACTACAAAAGCTTTTTGGCTTCTTACTTTAGGCATTATTACACATTCATTTAAGTCTGGATAAAAAATATAAAAACCTGGAACAGCAATTAGGGCATTTGTAAATTGAAATTTATTTTAAATCCTACTTTTTTATCATATCAATCTAATGAAGATAGAAATACATATTTGTACCAGAAGTGGTTGGGTTGAGGAAGTTATTCTAAGTATGCACTGTTGATGGTACATTTCTATTCCTGCCATACTGATTTTTATAGCCTCTAATGATTAAAACTATATACATATATGTATGCATTCCTGCAATTCTGTAATTAAAATACAGAATGAATGAGTTCCAGAACCCAGCTGAACACATTGTGCAGAATGTGTGGTACAGTGGTGGTATGAAAGTGTTGTTGGCAATAAATATTCTCAGTGGTAACTGACTAAAGAAGCAAGGAAGACCGTTGTGGGATTTTTTTTTTGCAAGATCTTTCTAAACTAGCCATGAATTGAACAGAAGTGGTGAAGTAAGGAAAATGATAAGCTGTAAATAAGAACTTCATTTGATTTCTTGCAGCTGTTGCTTTCAAGAATGCCAAGCAGTTTGACCAGGCAAAGGATGCCTGTTTACGGGAAGCTCAGGCACATGAAAACAATAAAGCGTATCTTTTGACTGTTAATTATTTTTTTTTATTATTTTTTTTTACCAAGAAGTTGAATACCTGCTATTTAAAATGGGGTAAAGGGGCTGGCAGAAGATATTTTAATGTATATCTGCATTTTGTTAGTCTAACAAAATGATCCTTTAGAAGTCTGTTCCTGTGTGCTCTGAGTGGGAATACTGAAGAACTGGTTTTGTGAGAAAATCTGTGTTTCTGGTAACACCTGGAGTGGTAAGGTGCTGAACAGTGCCTGAGATGTCTAGGTACTGCATCAGCAATTATTTTCATTTTTTTATTTAAATACAAATGGATAGTATAAAATAAATGCAGCTCTGACACAATACTTGTCAGTGTTTAATAACTAGGAACATATTTTAAGTAAATGTGCTTCTTATCATATGTACAGGCAGTTGTAATTTGGTATATTGCATGTATTCTGTTGTTAGAAGCATATATTTTGGACACCTTGCCTGAAAATGTAGATTTCATTCAATTTATTGGGATTCCTTGTTTTGAAAATAGTACATGTATAAGATATTGTATACTAATAATTTTTCTGCATTATATTTTTGTGGCTTTTGTCCTTGACTTTGACAATGTTACTTCCAGTCTCTTCCATGCTGCCAAGTAAGTACAGAAGCACTGAGCAATCTGCAAGAAATTTTCTAACATATGGTACAAGAATGAACTGTCCTTTTGATCTCATTGTAGTAAATGATGTGGCCCAAGTGATTTTGGTGTTTCAGAATCAGTTTAGTGGAAGTGCGGGCTAGGAAGTTGAAAACCTCCAATGGCAATCTGAAGAAATGATAAGTTTGATGTTCTTGAGCACATTTTGTTATAATATTTTTTGTTATAATTTAGATTAACTTTCTGTAATTTTGAAATTCTGTATGGTTGATGTTATTATTTTTTTTTAATTACCAAGTACTTCAAAGCAAACAGATAATGACAAATAATCCAAATATTGCATGTGGATCAGATAAGAATAGATTTTTAGTGGGCAGTGTGGTTGAAGTACTTCATTTGTGGAAGATAATATTACATGTGCACTGTCTTATTAAGTAAAACACTTGAAACACCTTTAAAGCACTAAAAGTAACAGTGAAGTGATAGCTGATGCATGGTAACTTTTGCTGTTTTCTTTCAACTTGCTAAAACACACCTTATTTAACTAAATTATACATTTTTTCTTTGCAGAGCTTATGAACAAGCTGGTATGATGCTAAAGGTACTTGCAAGTACTAGTTTTTGTTAAAAAATTCTATTCTAGTGAAGAATGTTGTGTACTGGACCATTTTACAAATATATGTAAGAGAAAAGTATAGTAAAGTGGTATTTTTCTGTTGATTCAGTCCCCACCAATATCCTCAATAGTTTAGGGAAGGGACATTTCTACCTGGGGGGAAAAAAGTGCTTTTCCTTTTGTAGAAGGAAGGGTGAAGGCCTCCTTTCAGAAGATAATGTAAAAGTGGTGCTGCTTTTGCTCTAAGCTACCCCAAAGTCACTCCTTACCTGAAGGTTTGGTACGTAAAAGGGAATTTTGTGAAGTTGGTGGTCAGCATTCACTAGTTGTAAAACTTGGTAAAGAAAGATTAAAATCTCAATAAGTAGGTTATTATAGTTTGCAGAAGTACAGCTTGTGGTAGCAGTGTCTCTCTGACTGTTGTGCAGGAGATGCAGAGACTCCCTGAAGCAGTTCATCTGATTGAGAAAGCCAGTATGATGTACCTGGAGAATGGGACACCAGATACAGCAGCTATTGCACTGGAACGGGCTGGAAAGTAAGTCTGGGATACTGGGGGCTAAAATGCATGCAGAGCATGGGTATGTCTTTGGTATTCTTTCTTTTTGATGCTTCTAAGTAAAAAAATATTTCATCTGAGGAGAAATTATTTATGCTTATTACAGGATAATAGAAAATGCATGCCCAGAGAAAGCTGTGCAGCTCTATCAGCAGGCAGCATCTGTATTTGAAGTAAGTGGGGTTTTTCTTTGGTGTTTGCTTTTGGATTTTTTTTTCCTCACCAGCAAATAATTTTTCAGTCCTAGAAAGTATTAAAAAATGAATGACTTGGTGTTTCAAGTCAGCTATAAAGTTAAGAAAAAAGCTAACATTAGGTTCTACATTATGTTTCCTTCCTTTCATATCGGTGGCTGAGTATTGAAGCTGAAGGCTTCTTATGCTGTAGAGAAGGAAGCTGTAAAAGTTAGGAGTCAGTCTGCTTTTTTTCTCTCAGTTGGAGACTTGACTGAATCTGCATTTTGTATGTTGTTTTCTGCCTCTTGTTGGGCAGCCAAGAGGGTAGGGAATGTGGCTGTTGTTGGGTCCTGAAGCCTAAGAAAGTTAAATCCTTGATGGCACAGAAGAGATGCTCTACCCATTCCATGAAAAGATGAATTGCCTTTCACTGCTGCCTTTGGCATACTTTTCTATCCTCAGTTGTTGCATGTTTCCAGATTAGCAGATTTCCATTAATATTACTTTGTTCTGTAGATCCATGTGGGAGGTGGCTGTGGGACTTGTGTGCACCAATACTCTTCATGTTTCCCTTGAGTGTGTCAGCTACCGATACAATAATTAGCAGCTGTCCTAAGTTACACATAACATACTTGCATTAGGGTCTTGTGGTCTTAATTCCATGCAAATTAAATATGAATTATGATTAAATATGAATTCTTTTTCTCCTTCTCTAGAATGAAGAACGTTTACGGCAAGCATTAGAAATGCTAGGGAAGGCATCAAGACTTCTAGTCAGAGGACGCAGGTATAGCTTGGTGGCTTTTTTTTTTTTTTAATGTAATTGTATCTTTAATAGTGATTTTTCACTGTTAGTGGTTTTTTTTTTCCCTTGCTTTTTAAAATTAAAAAAAATTTTTTTTCTTGGTGTTGCTTGGTTTATATATTGGTACTTTATTCTTCTTTGAGACACACTTGATTAATTGATTCTGTGGGGTGTGCCATCTTTATCAAGGAACCACTGTTTTATGTTCTGGGATAGGAGAACATGGGCTGTAAGGCTTTGTTTGCTTTTTATTTGTTCAATAGCTGGAAAGCACACACACCAGTTTTTAAGAATTCTCACAGAATCACTGAGGCTGGAAAGGACCTCTGAGATGATCAAGTGCAGTCTATGACTTCACATATCATATCAGCTATACCATGGCATTAAGTGCCATATCCAGTCTCTTCTTAAAACACCTCCAGGGATGGTGACTCCACCACCTCCCTGGGCAGTCCTTTCCAATGTCTTTTTTTTTTTCTGCACTAACATGTAGAAAGAACTTAAAAGTCTTCTATAACTGTGTAATATAAAACAGGGGAATTAGGTGACTAGTGCAAGGAAAGAAATCTGTTTGCAGCAGTCTGATTCTGAACTTCTTAAGGAATGTATCTTGGAGTCTCGGTGGGCATTTATTTTAGTTGTGAATTACTAGCAGCAAACTGGATCTGCAATTGAGCTTAGACTTCCTTCACTGAGACATTCAGTTCCATTAAGAGATTGTCTGGATTTCTAACTACTTCTAAACCACTTTATTTCAGTGCAAAACTGTAGTCAGAAAAGAAAATTTATGAAGTAACTTGAAAGTGTGTCTGTGAAATTAAGTGATCAAAGCTTCAGAACATCTGAAATACTTGGTTGCTATGCTGCTTTATAGCTCAGGTGCTATTGCTAATTTCTAAGTTTAATATGATTATTAAGAGAGTGTTCAAACTGAAAAGCAGTTACTATGACTTAATATTGATAGTTTGTGGATATCAGACTTACTGATAGCTTATAGTAGTAACCTTATGACATGAAGAAAATCTGTTAATGTACATAAGAGGACATTCATCTTGTACAGTGTTATGAGTAATGAGGTTTCTCTGAATGAATACCAGAGATGTTGTTCTGCACAAATGCAAAACGAATGGCTAACTATATATTTCCTTATCTTCTCTTTTAGCAAGATCTACTGCTGATTTTTAGTTGTACTGCTTTTTATTCTAGTGAAATTGCTGGTATAATAGTTAAACACTGTATAATTAGCCCCAGGTTCATATGCTGTATTCCTGGCACTATTCCTGATACTTTGAACTTATCTTTTTTTAGGTTAGATGAGGCTGCACTCTCTCTTCAAAAGGAGAAAAGTATTTACAAGGAAATTGAAAATTATCCTACGTGCTATAAGGTAAATTCTAATAGACAATTTCTGATAGTGCAATTTAAGTTTTTCTGGGTAACTAATGGCAGCTGACATTTGACTGACAGTATGTACCTTTTGAATCAGTGATATGTTTCTTGCTGAATGCTGAGAATTTGTGGTGGTGTATGTTTCCCCAATCTTTTAATTGTTTTGTTTTGGGTTTTTTTTCCACTACTAGATTATTGAAGCTAAGATGCTGTTACCTACCAGAGCTGTAAAAAACAATGAATACATGAAAAACATTCTGAAAAATAACTAACAATACAAACTATTACTTGGTGCAACAGTTCATTGCAATGTTACAGATTATAATCTGTTTAGTCCTGGTTGAGAATATGGTTTACTACTTTATTCTTACTCTGTGATCTTAAGAAATACTGTGGATTATAAGGACCTTTTTCACATTAAATATTAACAATCCAGTATTTTTCTCATATTTTACTGTTGATTTCTAAAGAATCACCGTGTTGTTTGTGTTGTTTTTGTTTGTTGTTTGTTCTTTGTGTGTTTTTTGTTTAGAAAACTATTGCTCAAGTTTTAGTTCATCTTCACAGAAATGATTATGTTGCTGCAGAAAGATGTGTGAGGGAAAGCTATAGGTAAGTCTGCTTCATGTTCTATAATACTAAATCAAATGGTTCCTTTCTGTAGGTCTGTACTTATAAAAGAGCAATGGAAATGCTGTCAGGAAATTTTAAGCCTGTACTTAATGTTGATTTGCAGTACAATAATAGCCTGGTATATGGCCATGGGGATTTTTTCTTCACTCCTTAAAGATTTAACTGTGATAACTGTGGTGATTGTTCTTAGTGAACCTAAAATAAAGTTAGTAATGAACAAGTAGTTATGGGTGGCAGGTGAACCGAGATGGAAATTAGAAGGCCTTCTAAATTTTACCCATGTTAAAAGCTGAGGAGAATAATGTTCAGCTGTGATTCTTGCCTTACAATATACTTTGGATTGTGTCTTTTTTTTTTTTTAATTTTATTTTTCAAATGGAACAGAGATGGATTAGCTATTGTAAATGAATATTCAGATTTACACCTGGGTGTTTCTGTGTGTTGCTAGCTGAATTTTAATTGTTTCAGTATCTTTTTGTCATTTCATGTGTGGAGATCCTTACAAAGCTGAAGCTCTCAGCTTGCCATTATCGTATTTTTAAAGTTTGAGGATGGAAGTACTGAATGCAGTCTTAAAATGTGCAGTAACAGCATT
Source organism: Heliangelus exortis (assembly GCF_036169615.1). Lineage (NCBI taxonomy): Eukaryota > Metazoa > Chordata > Aves > Apodiformes > Trochilidae > Heliangelus > Heliangelus exortis. The sequence continues at coordinate 99,128,571 of NC_092423.1, read as the reverse complement.
CCAGTATAATCAATTAAACTATCTAGTATTGTGATTAGATTGAGGGATAGATTAATCTAAATATTAAGTAAAGTTCACAGCATGTCAATTACTGTGTTTCTGGTTATGTTGACCTAGGAGATTTTGTCCTTGTCATATGCACAGAGACAAAAAGCAAGACAACTACTTTTTATTAATTTTTTAGCTTGTTGATAGAATTGAAAGATAATTTAGGAAGCAGAAAGGAGTCCAGTTGAATGCATTGAAATAAAGAGGACATTCTTCACACATCCAGAAGAAAATTCTTGTGTCAGAATCTAGATTAGTGCTTAACACCCTGGTTCCAGAGGCTATCCCAGCAACTCCATTTCACCTTTCATAAGGACTTAAGTAAACAAGTACTGAAACAACAGATTTTTGCTTAAACTGTTCTAGTGAAATGACCTCAATGTATGTCTTAGTTATAGTGTACCTCTTTTAGAAAGATCAGTCTTTGAACATCTTTCTCATATATTCCAGGTCCTCAATTAGAAACTATTTACAGAATTTTGTGTTTAAGGTGGAGAGTTCATTAATAGTCATGAAAAATTAAAATATTATAATCTCTTTTTGTCTTGACTATGATTGTAGTCTTATTGTCAGCATGCAGACTAATATGGCTGACTATTTTATGGATAAGATCCATGTATCTGGTGAAATCAAAGTGGTTATAGGCAGTTTTGTGGAATAAACAGTCCATCAGATTCTTAAAAGGTGCTTACTCTTCTGCTAATTATCAGCAGCATTTAAAAGTGGAATAGCCAAGTATCACTTAAATTGCTGAAATTCCCTAAATTAACACTGAATTTCCTTTAGTATACCAGGTTTTAATGGAAGTGAAGACTGTGCAGCACTAGAGCAACTTTTAGAAGGGTATGACCAGCAAGATCAGGATCAAGTTTCTGAAGTCTGTAATTTGCCACTATTCAAATACATGGACAATGATGTAAGTAGGTCTTGCCTTTGAATTTTTAAAAAAATAATTGTTTTGCTTGCTCAGGATGGGAGATTTTTTTTATTCTAGTAGAGGAATATAAGAAGAGCACTGTCTGTTTATTTGTTGTGACTTGCTTTGTTATCCTGGCCTGTGCCTATGAACTTTGTGTGTTCTTTGACTTTGCTGCCTGCCAATGTAAATTCCCACAATGTTGTTCCTTTCAGACAGTGGGAGGGCTTAGGTGAAAGAGCAGTGTGTTACGGATGTGCTAAGTTTATTGGAGTTCCCTTCTGCTTCATTCCTTAAGGCCAGAACAGTTTGCAGCTTATGCTTTACCTATGGAAATAGCATATAGCTGGTATGAATACCCTAAACAATACAGAATATTATGCCTACAGGATAGCATTGTTGAATATTTTGGGTTTTTTTCAGAGCTTATTCCGTAGCAAGGTACTAAGTGGTGCTTTTTTGTGTGCTAAGGAATTGTATCCTCACCCTTTTTTTTGTTCCGTTTTATTTTTATTTGTTGTGGGGTTTTTTGTTTTTTAATCTGTAAATTGTGGAAGTGTAAGGATAGGAAAGGTGTGAATGAGGCATCCACCTGTGCCAAACCTTGACAATGTTGACTAATTTTACTTTGTTACTATATTGAATAGGAAAAATAAAGATACTAGTCTTACTGAAAGACACTTGTAAGACTTTTTACATAACTAGTACTAGTTAGTTTATGCAGAGCTGCATACTGAAAAATTATTATTTTTTACATAAATCTTAAGTCACAAAAGATGTAGGGTGTGGCCAAATAACCATTATCAATATAGATCTCTCATCCCATTTTCAGTATCTGAGATGGAGAAAAAATGAACCAATGTTAGGCTTACTCTAAGCTGGAAAAATTTACTCTGAAAACAACGTTAATAAATTTTCTGTACTGAATGTTACCTGCTTGCTCATTGTGAATGTCAGTAAATTCTGTACAGTGTAATTCATCAGCATTTCACTTCTGTAATAGTACAGAAATTAAACATGCCTTGTTGTTGTCAGTATGCCAAGCTTGGTCTTACCTTGGTGGTGCCAGGAGGTGGGATCAAGAAGAAATCACCAAATGCTGCACAAGACAAAGCAAGAGGACCAGCTACAGTGGGCTCTCATGCTGATGAGGAAGAGGATGAATATTCTGGTGGATTATGCTAGCTACAAACAGATTGTCTGAGATATCTGACTTATTTGTGACATTGAGCATATCCAAAGGTACTAGATTTACCAGAGCTTCATTGCAATTGTGATATGGGAATGCTAATATTAACTTGGCAGCTTCTGGGTACAGTGCAGGAGAAAAAAGCATGACTGTACCTACCATCTAGAAACATCTTTGGACTTAAATTTCTTACCTGGTAGGAGCTTCCTCAGGGCCCTGCCTTCAGTTGTTAGGAAAAATTTGAGAGAAATTTTTACTAAGAGCACAGTTTAGAAACCAAAAGAAACCAAAACCCCAGAAGCACTGGAGTAGGGAGAGTGGTACGAAGTTTTAAATGCTGGTTTTCAACAGCTGATCCTTTTTGGTCCCAGTAATACGTTTGCTGTTGTTTTTTTGAGTGAAAAATGTGATCGTGCATCTGGCTATTTGTCTCCCGTTTAACACCATTTAACACTGAGCCAGGCAGAATTTTCCACTGGTATAAATACTGGGGGGAGCATTCAGTTTATTTCCAAATTTTTAATTTTTTTTACTCCATGGCAGAGTATTAATGTTTTATTCTTTACAAGCATTATCCAGGTGGGTGTGGAAAATACTAAGTCTACCAGCTTGAAATATATCTTACAAGCTTAAAAGTACACACCCTTTCATCTTAAAATGTTTATTGACCTAAAGTCTTTGGAAATACATGAGTGCATAGTGTTTGTAATGTACATCTTGGTAAAAGAAGGAGTGGACACATTTTCTGAGTGGTGTTTCTAAAGCATGCAATAACCAAAACAGAAACTGAAGGTAGCAGATAATGTGCATTGAGTGTAAAGCTCTGAAGACAGAGTTTTAACAGAAACTTACATGGAATGTTTCAATTATATGTTTGAGTTAATGATTGTTGTAGGTGTTTATTTACTAATCAATACCCTATTCTATGAAGACATTTCATTCTTTCATATTTTCAGTCAAATATCTCTTACAATTGGCATTTTTCAAATTAACTCAAAAATCCAAAGTAACCAAATTTTAATGCATCTTCTCTGTTTGGTTTCAAATCATCCTGTGTTTTGCAAGCTAAACTTCTGTAGTGTCTTAAATTTGTTTGAACATTTTATGCTTAAAAGTTGACAATATGGGAAGCCGTACCCGTTGTCTCTTTCTTCAGAAGAACTTAATTAATAAAGATCTGCACTAGGGTGAGATCACTTGGAATCCAGTAGGGATTTTTATGTGATGCCCAAAGTTCATAAACAGTAGACCAAAAGCACAGTGTTAAGTGTTGGTGCAGTTTCTGCCACATTAAGGAATGGGATATCTTCAAAACTATCAAGCAAATGTCTGACATATATGTTATGTCTGGTGTTTTTTGGTGAAGGTAAACTTTTAGAGACTTAATACTTTCCTTGAGGTGATGAGTGCATAAGCTACAGCATGGTTTGCAGCAAAGTCACATTATATGTTTTAATGGACATTTAACAAGCAGTTCTGTCACATTTTATTATGTAAAAACCAGCTTGGATTTTTAAAGCTATTTGAGACTACACCTGCAGTTTTGTGCTGACAGCTAGTTTTCCTTTGTTATTAGTGATATGTATAGAAGTTTTTGCTTTTCTATAAAATAGCCTAAATGCAGTTTTGAGAATTGAGTTGCTTTTCATTGATTACAAGTATACATGAAAGGTGGTTTTGAAGACTGCTGTAGCTTTTTTTTTTCCACCCTTGGAGCACCTCACTCCAGTTTACTCGATGCCTGCTTTCTGGATTTGTTCAGGAAGGTGACAGTGCACTTTTTATGGGGAGTTTTTATCACGAGGAAAAAAAAAAAAAAAAGCACATGTAGGAGGAAGGAGCACTGGTAACACTAAGTAGTGCTCTTCAAGCTTTTTCTACTGCTTCCAATTCTGAAGTAAGTTTTATTGCATGGTGTGTATGAACAATTCTGAGTAGTTGACATGCATAAGAGGAATATTTGGGAACCTTGTGTGCTTCTGTGAAAGAGCTTGCAGACTTTATTTAAACTGTGCTTGTAGCACCAACAGGCCCTTAAAAGAAAAATGAAAATCGATATATTAAATTCTTAAAGCATACTTTTCATATTGCCAAAAAAATAATATGGATGTGCAAGACTGTCTTGCCACTCCCAATGCTTTTCTCTAGTTTTCCTGTGCCAAGTTTGGAAAATCTGGGACAAAAGTAACTTGTTCTAAACATTCTTAGCTGCCATTGAATTGAATGGAACTTTTCTGGATCTTCCAGATAGAATCTTAATCTTTGATTGCAATGTTGCTTCAAAGACCAAATCTGCAGAAACGGTAGTGTCTGAAAATAAGATGGTTTATTTTATATAACTTATTCTCCTATTTTAGGCAATGAAAGTGTTATAGGAATGTTAACTGCCTTTTAGTAAATGTTTAACTATAGAGCAAGCTATCTGTATATTATGTGTAAGTGTTTGGTTCTATCTCTCAAAGCAATTTGCACACATGTGTAAATAACATTTAAGTGATTTAAAATGGAACAAATACCATTTACAGCAAAAAAGTTTCTAAAACCAGTGTTGACAGTAAGAAAAATAAAAAGAAATTGTGCATGAAGGCTGATTGGTGGCCAATGCCATGTATATGTAAAATCAGAAAACTCCTAAATTATCTGTAACTTAAGACTCATTTTTTCCAAGTGCAGTGTGAAACCTGTGCTTTATTTGTTCTTTTTCCAAATCTATGGTGTATTAGAATACATAATGTGTTTGTAACAGCTCTACAGATGCTGCTTCTTGAGAAGAGGCTGTGTGTTTCACCAACATGAAAAATAAAACTTGAAACAGATATGTTTGTGCTGGCTTTCCCTGTCGTTGATGAGGTCCTGCTGAGCACGACCATTTGAAAATTAATATTATTTATTCTCAAGCAGATTTTGTGTGTGATCATTGTTCTGCAGATCTCGTCACCAAGTTTTGTGGGTGTATTATGTGATCACAGAAAAAGTCTTGGCTCAGGTTTGAGTGTCAGTGATGTCCAGTCTTTGTGGCTTATTCAGTAGACATTTGCTTACAGCCCATTTTATTTATCCTCTATTTTTTTGGTTTCTCTAACTGGCCTTTTGGTATCTTTCTTCTGGTTTTCATTATAGTGATAGTGACACTCATATACAGCTCTGTCCACCTAGAATAAAAGTATGTATGCATTTTACCTTTGCTGATTGTATCAGGGTGCTTGTTATCACTTCATTTCCCAAGGGCTTGAATTCAGAAAACACAATTGTTACGTTGTGTGTCATGCTTGAATTTGTTGTCTTTAACAACGTGAAACAGGGAGAAATAATGGGTTCTCCAGTACTTGGTCTGCCTTTCTCTTGGATAATTATGCAAGGCATAATTGCAGATTTAAAAAAAAGACTGTTTCTAATGATACAGATTCTTATATCTGCTGTCGAAGTAAAGCACATGTTTCCTCAGTTGAGCTGATTAAATGTGGAGCAAATTCTTGAAATCTTCTGGAATAATACACAGGTATGTTCCAAGCATTACCTGAATATGCTGTAAAGATTAAGAATGTTGTTACTGGGAACAGCAGAGATGTGAGAGAGATTCTCACACCAGACTATGCTTTGAGTATCAACACTGACCAACAAATGATGCACGTGGGCTTCTGGGTCTGCTGGAGGCTTCAAGAGGTCCCCACACCAAAACAGCTGAGGGTCAGTTGAATGTGGAGGATGCCTTAGCCATCAGAACTTCAACATTCATTTTTAGCAAGGGTAATTTTAGAAACAGTGTTTATTGCCTAACAAGAACATTTAAGTGATTAAACTGCTATTTAGGTCATAGTCTTTGATGATTTAAAAACAAACTTGGGGGTGCAGTGAAGAGGAGGAAGGTCAGTTTGGTTTCAGAATGGTTCATTCTTTACCCATGTCGTCTTAGGTATGTGCTAAAGTGGGACTGATATGTGTTTAGGCAGCTCTATAGATGAATTTATTTCTTCCAAGTTATTATTTGTAATGCTGTTGCAGATTTGGAGGGATGGTTTTCTTATAAATAATGGAGAGGTGTTATTTGTATTTCAATGAAAACAGAGTCAGCTTAAAGTACCTAAGGTATGTAGGTTTCTGTATATACTGGATTCATACAGAACTAGTGAAGAGGGTGAGAGCCTTTAAAGCATAAATGTGGATTTTAAGACTGCTGTGTTTGTTAGTGTTCATCATATTTATCATTTGGTCAGATTTTCCAAAGCAGTTTTCATCTATGAGATTGGGAGCTTGTAATTATTCAGTGGGAGTCAACAGGGAGTTTAAAAATCTGCTAGATTTCAACATTTGAAAAGGCATAGATCTTAATCAACTTAAGGATGTGAACCTTCTAACTCTTTAGAGATTTCATAATTGCAGAAAGAATCACATTTTCTGCTATTTTTAAACTCAAATCTTCTGGAACACTTGAGGACTTGAATGCCGAGGAATCTGTCACTGAAGTTTTCCAGTGTGATAGGAATCAGATGCTGCAAATAAACAGCTGTGAAAATTATAAGGAGTGAGCTGCCCTTTTAGAAAAACGTTGTTTTTATCATCAGTTTTACGATAAGTAGTGAACTTTTTTTGCATGTAGGAAATAGGAAAAAAAAAAAAAGCAGTCCCCGAACAATTAGTAGAAGCAATAAAAGTAGAGTAAGGAGGAGTAGCTTCTTGGAGCATGAGGGAATCACTTGGGATCTGTGAGTGAGGATGAGCAGGGATATTAATGTCTAAGCTTATGGTCTGTAGAGGCCAGCACCACCAGGACCTGGGAACACCTCTGCTTTGTATGTACCTGTTTGAGATGGTCTCTATGTGTGCTTTTCTGTCCTCGGCTTCCAAAAGGCTGCTGGGTCTTTGTTTCAGAGCCGCTGCTGTTGCCCTTCTGCTGTGATTCCCAGTGGATGTGCTGCGTAGTCTCCAGCCTGGAACGGGAGCCAGAGGCAGCTGCAAGGCTGCACGTACGTTTAGGGAACATGTGGCTGTTGTTGGCTCATCTGCTGAGTCCAGTGGGAATAGTGGTAAGGAGTGTGACCGGGCTCTGAGGCGCTGGCTGCTGGGATGCAACCGGTTGGGATGACTCGACAGAAATGTATTGAGTGACAGAAGGAGTGTGTAAGTGATGGACTTATCGTGTGTAAGGTGATAAGGGGTTATCACTAGTTGCCTTGTGTGTTTTGGATGTGTATTTATGTGCTTCTGTTTTGCTTTATTGCTAAGCTTGGTGGAAACCCGGAGTAGGTTTGTTTTCCCGAGGGCGTTGTTGCTTCGGCAGCGCTAGATGGTGCCACAGGACAGGCAAAGGGCTTTCCTCCACTGGCAGGATGCCTTTGCTTCCTGTCTGGGACAGCTTTCATGTGGAAGTGTGCTCAGCTGGAGGACTGATTTGCTTTGAAAGGTTCACACAGGGCCCTGCTTTCACTGCTGCTTCTCATTACTTGAAACACCCACCTGAAGTTGTTAAGCAATCAGTCCTGCGGCCAACCCATCGCCTTCTCCTCTATTGCTGGCTGGTGCCACACGCTCCCTGCTGTCCAAGTCCTCTGCCATGGTGTGACTGCCCCAGGGTACTGCTGCACAGATGGGGCTGGTGCTGCGTTGCTCCGGTTCTTATGGGTTGCCTCATGCCCAGGCTGACAGGTTGTGTCCTGCCCTGATGGCTGCAGTAAATCACAAGGGCTGCCTGGAGAGCTTCCCTGAGAGCAGGGCTGGTGCCAGCAGCCTGGCAGAGCTGGCTGCTGCTTAATGTTCCTGCTCCCTGCCTCGATGGAGAATTGGTGGCCACAGGCTGCTTTGGCTGTCTGCTGCCAGAGCTGGGCTGCTGATGGACTCTGGGAGTCAGTCCATTGTGCTGCAGGCAGGAGGCAAGGGGCTGCTCTCCAGGAGTTTGGCTCTGGTGATAGGGAAGAAGACTTCACCCATGCTGTGTTGGGTTTTTTGTTTGTTTGGGTTTTGTTTTTCTTGTTTTAGGGTGCCTGAAAATAGAGGTCCATTCCTTCCCCTTCCTTCTGCTGGTACCCATCTCCTTTTCACCTGCCTCCTAAACTTAGATAAATGTTGGTTTTGTTTTGTTTGTTTGTTTGTTTTTCTTTCTTTTTTTTTTTTTCCCCTGGAATGTTTTATCACTCGACAATTGGGCCTTTTAGGAGGTTCAGATCCCGGCTGCCATAGATATGACATATTTGTCTTTCTATCCACTTCTTTAAATGTGGGCCAGGGAAAGCCAGGTTACAGGGTGTGGATAAAGAGTACATAAAACAGTAGTCAGCTTAATAGAAATTTTCAACTCCAGGGCTGGCTAATTCTGCTAGAATTTCAGCTCTCTTTGCATCCACAACATTTTGTGAAATGGTTCATGGATAAAAAGTGCTGATAAGGACAGAAAGACAGAAATCAACAAGTTGGTGGAGGGGGGAGAAAAAGGGTCTCAAGTTGTGGCAGGGGAGTTTTAGATTCTATTAAGAAAAGTTTCTTCACTCAGAGAGTGATCAAGCATTAGATCCTTTGGCCACCATCCCTGGAGGTGTTAAAAAAACACGTAGACGTGGCATTTTAGGACATGGTTTATTTGGGTGGTGATGTTGGGATGACTATTGGGCTTGATGACCTTAGAGGTCTTTTCCAACCTTAATGAGTCTACGATACTATGTGAGGAAATATGAACGCAGATATGTATGGGATTTGCATCCTCTGCCTGCCACTAATTGACTGCAATTCAGGAACTAAAGGTAAAAATCTTGTAGAAGCAGGCAGAGACTTCTTTTTGTGTGTGTGCTGCTGACAGCTTTCTAGCCAATGCCTTCTCTGCTGCACTGCTCAAAAACTGTCCCAGAGTAATTATGTTAGTAATAATATAGCAGGGAATTCATGAAGTGCAAAGACCTATGGTTCCCCATGTGTCTTATTGGTGCCAAGTGTTTCATTTAACTGACCACCATCCAGTAATTTTCTGGCTCCTGTCTTGCATAAATGTGTGATTTTTCCAAGCTGAATAGCTGGAGAAAGAATGAGGGTCCTCTCAGCTGCACCAGAGCTCAGAGCCCAGGCTGGTGTGTAAGGAGTAAGTGGTTAAAGCTGGGTGAATTATCAGTGTAGCAACATAGAATCATAGAATTGGCTGGGTTGGAAGGGACCTCAGAGATCATCAAGTCCAACCCTTGATCCACTACCGCTGCAACACCAACTGGGCAAAATATTTTGAAGCTTTGATGACAGCAATTCAGAAATACAGGGGTATTTTAAACTTCTCCTTAAAGTAAGATATTATTCTGGTACGTCAGTGGTCTTCAAGTTTATCATCTCGGTTTTACCAGATACTGCATCTTGTGGGAATTTTTGAGAACTAATTTTCTTTGAAAGACCAGCAGAGAGTTATTTCTTACCCCTCTGAAATACTTCAGACTATGCCTGATGAAACACAGTGGTTTGGTGACAAGCTCTGCTGCTGAAGAACATTGGAAAGGAAAAGAAAGCATCGTCTTATCTTGATTTAGACAGAGGAAGGTGTATTCAGAAGGCTTATGTGATTTCCAGCCCCTTAAAACTTAATATTCTCTCATGTATACAATAGGTGTTTTTTCCTTTATTGTTCATGAGTGTTATTATGCAATCACATTCAGCCACCTGTTTTTCTGTATGGGTCATTCTGTAGCCAATAGGGATCAAAAAATTTCCTGTGGTCTAGATGGGGAGAACATTAAAAGAGAGAGCATGCACATGCCTGCACGTGCTACTTGCTTGTTTGACTCTGAGTGTATTAACAAAAAATTGCTTGTGATCTCTTGATGGATGGGCTGTCATGGCTTCACATATATATAGTTTTGCTGGGTTTTTTGCCTAGAGATGCCACGATAATGTTGGAACAAATGTGAAGGCCATGTAGTTGGTTAAAGTGCAGCCAAACAAAATCTGGTAGTAATGACATGCAGACAAGGTATTAAATACAAGTAGCAGCCTGACTGCATACACATGCTATGCTCTTATCTCCTTGTGTGCATGACACAGTGGTTTTTTGTCTTAGAAGATCATGGACATCTAAAACCAGGAGATAGATATTTCAGAAGCTTCTGTACAAAGCTTAACTGGGATAACTTGAATTTGGGGTATGCATTAACAGCTTCAACACTTTGAAAGAGAGTTCTATTTCAAGGATAAATGAGACAGATATGGAGCAAAACTCAGCATCTGTGGTCACCCACTGAACTTTTTAAAAAGGTAGGGGGAAAATTCAGAGTTGCTTTTTTTTTCCCAGGGAATTTCAAGAATAGTAAAAGTAAAAAAGCCCACTGAGTTTTCCTTTCAGTGGATTGCAGCGTGGATGATTCTGCTGACTACTCTATGTAGTCTTGTATTTCTATAACAAAAAATATTAAAAGCTTTTGAAGTTACTAGGAGACTCTGATCTTGATGACCCAGAAGATGGAAAATGTTAATTAATAGATTCAATCTGTCTGAAGCATAGAAAAAAAGAGACAAGGAGGCAATATGTGATGTGGAAAGGAGTGGACTCATGGAACAGAGAGCAAGGAGGGTCCCAGCCCAGTGCTAAGAGTACTTGTGCCTTTGTAGGGTTTCCTGTAAGCATGAAGAAGAATGAAGACCAACTGGAGACATCATGTGGTGTTTGACAAATAACAGGTAACCATAAAATGAATTGCACATCTGATGGCTTGTGAGAATCACATGGATCACTGTTTTTGTCAGAGATGTAAAGGCATTTTGAGCATTGTTGCCAATTCTACTACAATTCAGTAGGGAGAAAGCACTTTTGTATGGTGTCCCTTCAGTCAGTGTAAAATTTATACTGCTCTGATCAAATGCATTTCTTCAGTGGAGTTTCCAGGTGCACAGCAAATGAAAGGAATTCTAGTAACAGGGATCCTGTTTGCTGTCTGCTGCATTGTTTCCTTTCTCCGTTCTTTAGGTATTTTGTCTTCACTGCAGCAGTGGGAGTATTATTTGGAGGTTTTTGCTTTATAGCAATTTACTTCTTTTTTTTTTTTCTTTCAGTTTATCTTGAAGGGAAACCAAAACTTTGTTGTGGTGGTGTATTCCAGTAGGTCTTCACCCTTTTGACCATTATTTTCTTGAGTCTCAACATCTTATTAAAATCACTGCTTTTTAATTGACAGAGTGTCAGACTTTCTTTGTGCTCGTTGGAGAGAAACAAGTAATAAAATAATGAACTACCAGGCTATCAGGGAGCTGGAGCTGACAGAAAGATCCTGGTGTCTGTCAACAATCCAGGTGTTGCTGTGTTCTGGTGGCAGAAACGGCCTTTAGTCACTGTTTTGTCTTTATATCTCTGACCAAATACAAATAATGGGTGAATCTGACACATAATCCATAGATTTAGGTGTGTCAAGATCTGTAGATGTGATGGATAAAATGAAGGCTTGAATTTAAAAAAATATAAGCCATTCTTCAGTAACTCTCCACACTGAAACAGACTTCTAAGGACTGTCATATATCAACAAACTATTTTTCTTGGAGTGAGGAATTCACAGTTTTGAGTCAACTGTGCTGTGGTTCACTAATATAGGAAGTGCCATGTGATACAGAATTATAGCATTTTGAGACAGTTGGGTAAAAATGTGAGTTAACTGCTTAAAATGTGAATGCTATGTTTCTTGTCAGTCTTCTAAGTTTTTTCAGTGTAGTTACTTGTGTCTTTGGCTTTCTCCCCAGTTTTCCTAAACATCATCTCTAAGTAGTGCTAAAAGATCCCGATTTTCCTGGTGTCTAAAATGAATGGTTGAAAATCTTTGGCAGTGATTTATTCTTCAGATGAAGATTTAAGTTACTTGTAGACAGCTGTGGTATATTTTTGTTCACCATGTCAATCTCTAAATTACATTTGCCCCTGTGGGAGTTTTTTTGTTTGTTTCTTTGGGGATTTTTGTTTGGGTTTTTTTGTTGGTTTTTTGGTTTTTTATGGGTGCCATGTTACATATCATCACAGTCTGGCTGACACAGTTACTTCACGGGTGTCAAAGTGTTCCAGGCTTTTTTTGATGAATGTCTGGCAGCCTGTGGGCCTTTGGCAACCTCTTATAGCCAGGCTGCAATCAAGTTTTTTTCTGAGCAGAAGGCTAGGACAATTCTTGATTATCCTATTGTTTCTGCAGGTTGAGCTCTTCCATATAAAAGTCTCAATGGCAGGAGGGAGGGGCTGCATGAAGAGTCTGGGAGCTGCACATCCCACTTGCACTGAAGCTAAGGGAATCAAAGGGTTAAGATTTGGTAACCAGCAGGAGAGGATGAAGCACTCCTTATATATATATATATATATTTATTTATTTATATATCTATATATTTTATACATAGATATATATACTTGTATATATTTTTTATTTATATTTATATTTATTTATCTATATAAAGTGCTTATCATCATATTGATAAACATTCTTTGGAACCACTCTGACAGCAGAGGTAAGAACAGGAGTCAGCCTGTCAGTACCTCAGCACTTCTGTTTCCAACCAATTTAAAAAAAAAACAAAAAACCACAAGACTTTGCTGCCAGCCTGCCTGCCTGGCTGGTGTTTAATACTGCTACTCCATCAGGGTTGGAGGGAGACCTATTGTGAATGGCAGCAGTGTGCACTCTGCAGTTACACTGCAGTAATTTGGGCACAGATCAATCTACACACGTGAGTTCACGTACCTTAAAAAACATAATTTTCAGGAAAATTGAAGATGTAACTAAAATAAGAAAACAGCGATTTATTTATTTTTTTTAATTTCTTCCATGATGCTTCTTTATAACTATGGATGTGTTACTAGCCAAATCAATGTGGTGATCACAGAGCTGGAAGCAATTCTGTCAGCAACTGAACGTCCCTGGTTCCAGATCTGGGTCAGCAATTGAATCTCCCTTGAGTTCAGTGTGGGAGATAAGCTCAAGTTCAGCATTCTCCAAGTCCACACCATCCTGAAACAGTAATATATCTCTTTCTCCCATTAATGTGCTTGCCTACAGACACAATGCAGCAGATCCTCAACAGTGTGCAAGGCATACTGTCTCAGGCCTGTATCAGGAACAGCATGGCCAGCAGGTCCAAGGAAGTGATTCTGCCCCTGTACTCAGCGCTGGTGAGGCCACACCTCGAGTACTGTGTCCAGTTCTGGGCCCCTCAGTTTAGGAAGGATATCGAGGTCCTGGAGCAGGTCCAAAGGAGGGCAACCAGGCTGGTGAAGGGACTCGAGCACAGATCCTATGAGGAGAGGCTGAGGGAGCTGGGGGTGTTCAGCCTGGAGAAGAGGAGGCTCAGAGGAGACCTCATCACTCTCTACAACTCCCTGAAAGGAGGGGGTAGCCAGGGGGGGGTTGGTCTCTTCTCCCAGGCAACTCTCAGCAAGACAAGAGAGCACGGTCTCAAGTTGTGCCAGGGGAGGTTTAGGTTGGACGTTAGAAAGAATTTCTTTACAGAGAGGGTGATCAGACATTGGAATGGGCTGCCCTGGGAAGTGGTGGATTCTCCATCCCTGGAGATGTTTAAAAAGAGACTGGATGTGGCACTCAGTGCCATGGTCTGGTAACTGCAGCGGTAATGGATCAAGGGTTGGACTTGATCTCTGAGGTCCCTTCCAACCCAGCCAATTCTATGATTCTATGAAGCAGCCAGCTGTACCCACAGGCCAAAGGATTGCAACCTTCTGCCTTTCACCCCTTTCTCCCAGACAGGCCTTCATGATAGGCAGGGGCTTGACTGAGACTCCTGTATGTGTTTACCAGCCAGAGTCTCCCCCTCTCTTGAGGGAAAGATATCTGCTGACAGGGTATCTGAGCCCTGGATCCTATTTGCACTGAGTGGAAAACAGGTAAGTGGGCACAGAGGTATGTGGCCAAGGATAAGTTGGAGATTGAAACAACATCTACTGTTTGTCAAAGCCATTAATTCCAGGCAAACTGTCTTTGAGCTTTTACTTCTACTGCTACTGTTTGAATTATTACTGCAATGCATCCATTCCCAGAGCGGGCAGCATCAATAACAGCACCGCATGCAGAAATGCCATGGTGCAACAACATGAAAAGTAGTGCTCTCCAATCCAAGATGGTTTTAAAATAGGAATTTGATGCTATTTAGTCTAATTGCTGGGCTGATTATCCTGCAGTCTTCACTTCTGGTTCTGCTCATTGCCTTGGTTCAGAAGTTCTCCGGCTATTCTCTTCTATCACGAATATTTATTGTCACATCATGTGGTCATGGCCCTGTTACACACAGTGATGTTAAAGTAGCTTGCTGTCCTTGTGTTTGTTAAATAGAAAGCACCACGTTTCACTCTGCTGGTTTAACAATCTGTTAATGAGGCAGTTTCTAAGCAGTAGTGCCAGGGGGGTGTAAATCTGCCAGACAGTAAAGTTGCTGTTATTCTCCAGTTGTAGCAAGTGGGTAACCTCAGGTCAACAGCATTTGTCTTAGTGAAATGGTGAGCTGAATGAAGTGTCCTGGAAAGGTGTAAATGGATCTGAAGTATTTGTGTTCAGTCTGTGAAAAAAAAAAAAACCACCCAACATCCGAGTGTTATGGTGTTATGGATTGGAAGCTTCAGCACAATCTGATATACTGTCTATTACAGCCAGCTTTTAGATGATTGATTAAAATCCTCCTAAGACCTGGAGTTTGACATTTTTTGGCTTCTTCCACTCCTTGCCTCCTTCCCTTCACCTTCCCCACTAACATAAAAATAAATAAAAAACCCTGTAGTTTTCTCATTTATGAGACAGTCTCATAAATCACCACGGTGGAATCGATTGTTCAACTGCCTGTGGCCTGCTGGGTATTTGTTGGAGGGGAAAAGAAAAAAAAAAAAAAAGAAAAAAAAGGATTCAAAGACTTTCATGAATCTTAATGTGAGTGATTCTCCATCCGAAGTTTTGGACTGGATTGATTATTCCCCAGTTTAAAATAGTTCCCTCTTCCATTCCAAGAGTACTAACATTAACCTATTCTTAGGGAACCTGTCACCCAAAGTGCAGATAGCAAAGAGCTGGAGAGAAGAGCTGGCAATTCACCTGTAATTTCAAGAAGTTTTTGGTCTTCAATTACCATATTAAAAGGAAGCCAGGATCATTTCACGAGTGACTTACTAACCAAGAACAGAGCTAATTTTTAATAGAGGACATGAAAAAATTTTTCCATCAGTTCTAGTGTCGACATTTGTGTCCTGAACTGGATATAAGTGGAGATGTTTGGTGAACTGGAGTTGGGACTCTGGAAGCTGTCTTGTTCCTCTATCCCTCAAAAAGAGAACATGCTGTGCAAACATGTTTTGAGATACCTTTTGTTCTCTGTGATGATATTTGATATTCATGTGGGCCTCGCATCACCAGTACCAATTTGGACAGGCAAACTCTTGCTGAGAACAGTCAGTACTTTCTTGTGCCTTGGAAAGGGGCAGGTAGAGTTGCAGAGGAGGCTGCCTGGGGTCAGGGTAAGGCTATGTCAGCTCTGCACTATTTGAATTTTAAGCCAGATCACCACTGGATTGCAGCATTCCTGGCACCGCTGTCCTTAAGAGGGTAAAGACAGAAGCCGTTCAGATGTCATCTGCTTGTGTCTGTAGCAAGTTTGCAGACCCTCAGGGTTTCTTTAACCCAGTTTAAAAGATAGGGATGGTGTCCTCTGTTCCCTAGCTTTGAAGAGACCCTTGGTCTCCTGGGACTGTGTGGGAATTGCCATCTGTGTGAAGATGAGAGCATAAGCTACAAAAATTGTGATAGTAATGCATTTGCTTTGTGTTTGGTAGTCCCTGGCTCACATAAGCCATCTGAATCATGTGTTTTCAGTATGTCCTTTTTACTGTTAAGAAATGTCAGAAAGATACACACACACCATTGCCCCAAGGACAGAATTATCTGCAAGCCTGCTTCTCAAAGCTGTACTGCACAGGAGACCCAACCCCAAGCTCGTAACCCACATAATATGAAGAATGCATATCAGGAATAATCTTTCTTGCTTCTGTCTTTACTTTTTATTCTTGTTCATTTAGTTCCATCTGCTGAGATGTGTATTTATAATGTTTTAAACTGGGTATGATGGTTGAGAAACAATCCAGTAAAAATGAGGGATACTGTTTCTCCTCCAGACTTGCCCCCTTGAGGTGAGAAATATAACATTCATTTTAATGCATCTGCTGCCTCAGGTGAAACTGCCTTGTACAAATAATGACAGGATGTTGTCTTCCAAATGACCAACAGTGCTCTGGTGGCTCCTCTTAATTTAAAATACGACTTAATGAAACTAAGTGGTCCTATTCTTTTGGTCATGCACTTCAGCTCACCTCTCCTCAGCCCTTGGAAGGAGATACTGAGTTGAAATCAAGACATAGCATTGTGAGAAACTATGCTCCTCATACGGGGCATCGGCAGAAGTCGAGCATCTGAAAGTAATTGATTAGTAAATTAAATTTTAACAACCTAGAAGCTGCACATGGTCCAGCCCTGCTCCCCTAATATAAATCATTCAGATCTGCAAATATGAAACACGTGTTTTCTGTCTGACCTTGTCTTTTATGGAGCAGTGGAGATTGCAAACACAGATGCTCAGGTTTGTCTGCTTTCTTGGCTGCTGAGGCCATACATGGCAGCTTTGCTCTCAGAGCACGTTACGCTGATGCTGCTTCGCGAGCTGGAGAGCAGATAAGGCAACAGGCAATAACACCTGGCTGGATTCTGTTCAAACAGCTTTGCTCCCCTTAGGCCTTGTTCACCTAGAGGGGGGCTGTGAACTCCAATTATGGCCCTGGTCCCTTTCCATTCCCTGCCCAGGAGGGAGGAGGACACCAGTGGCCCCCATGATGTGTCTGACAGCAGAAGGCAGTCGGTCACCTGCTGTTCCTGTCTGCAGCAAAGAGCAGGGTTTGCCCATTTCCCAGCTGGTTTGGCTTCAGCTCAACAGCCCTGGAGCCCTCTGTGCTCAGCTGGTCCCCGACAGCTTTCCCTGAGCCCCCTCCCTGTAACTCCAAGCTCCAACACTGACTTAGGCACCTCCAGTGCTGCTCGTCCTTTGCCCAGAGGGGAAAGTGCAAAGTCAGTTTTCCTCTTGGGAGCCAAAGCCAGTGAGCTCTTATACCCTGGAGTAAGATGGGGCTCTGTGCATACTGTTCTTTTCCCCTTTTCTCACCAGAAGGGCATGTCCCAGTCTGACACCTAATTTTTAGCACTGCTATTCTGGATCTGGGGCAGGGTCTGCATGTTTAAAGCCTCAGATCTGCTTTGACTGCAGCCAGGGGGAATTTTCCTGTGTAGGTGCTAAGTATTATTCAGTGTAACCAAAACTTGGCCAGTTAGTTTTAACTTTAATTTCCATTATAAATCAAATCCTTTCTAATTTTTGCCTGAAATCTTTCCTCTTAGAGAGGAATTTGTTGAAGCTATAATGTTGCCATGAAGTATTTCAGCCATGAGAAGCTGAAAGGAGTTTTCTTCCTTTCTAGAAGTCATGTTTCTTAGGTAAACTGACTTGGTCTAAAACTTCTGAATGTGACCTGTTGATTTATTTTGACCTAGAGAGTAATGTTTCTGGTTGTTTGGAGAGGAAATAGATTTGATCCTGAGGCCAACAGCTTTGTAGGCTGTGGGGTTAGCAAAGCATTTAATGCTCTCTCTAGGTCCCTAATGAAGGCATCACTGATCAAGAGCTAGCTCTATCTGGTCCTGTGGATCTTCCATACTTGTCCATGCCTGACACTGTTACACTTGCTCCCCAGAGGGGTAAGTGATGAGGGAAAATTTGGTCCCTTGGATTGTTTTGTCTATAAATTGTTATGGCACATTAAATGCATACTTGTAGTGCACCCTCTGCATTAGCTAAAAGGAACTCAGCTCGTGTGCTACAAAACCATCCCATAACACAAATCAGAGTTTGGTAAGAGGGAGATGCTTGGGAACCTACCCTCAGTCCTGCGCTTCAGGTCTAAACTGCAATCCTGTGCACACAGCAGTAACAGGAAAGATAAACATTTAAATTTGACTGCAAAGAGGAGCCCCAAGAGAGCCCTGTAATACCTTTGCACATAGCAACACTCAACAAGATTTTTTCCTAAAGTATTTCATAGCCAAATAATATCTGGAGAATTACTTTGAATTGGGAGGGAATCCCTTGCATGTAGCAAGACTCAACAAGATTTTATTCTAAAAGTAGTTCATAGTCAAATGAACTATCTGGAGAATGGTATCTGGAGAATTGCTTTGAGTTGGGCAGGAATCCTTTAAGTGCTGATTTAGCTGCATGAAAGAGTTTACTCATGTGCCCAGTGGTACAGTGCACAATGCACAGTTAAGCATCACTTTGGATGTTCATAGATCATCTCAAATCTTGTTTACATTACTGAACCTTAAGTCTTAGTGATTGCATGAGGCGTGTGAAGCTGCCTTTGTGCAGAGTGCTGTCAGCAGGTTTATACTCTTTCATTGCCATATTTCTTGTTCAGGGTGGGCAGCAACTTTTGTGTATGTATGCATGGCTTTTTTATTAGTATTTTTAAAGGCTAGAGCTCTCGTTTCCAGCTGATGGAGTCCTTAACAAAGTTAACTGACACTAATGAATAGCCAAGTGTATGGTGAAGGTGGAAATTAGTTTTTCATCTACTAAGATTTTATTGTTATTTTTTTAACATAACACCATTGCACTGGTCTTAATAAAAGCACTATATGCCAATATGATTAGTATATTTTTTAATGGAAGATCTTTCCACTCAGTGTAGAAACATCTTTAGCCTATGCAGTCTATTTCTATTAGAGGCCTGCAGGGCATGCAGATACTAATTTTATGTAGGAAGCTAAATCAATACTCTTTTTTCTCCAGAGTAGCAGGCTACTACTATTTGAGACAGTGGTTTGTTCGGGTTTTTTTTTCCGCTTGTTTTAGGCTTTTAAGCCTGATGATTTTAGTCATTAATGCCTACTATTGTAAAAATTAAAAGCTAAAGTTCCTGCATGAATTGATGCTGGGTGACAGATTTCTGCATTTCAGTATCATTTCAATTTGTATTTTGCTACTGTCTGGATGTGGTTTGTAGTTCTGCATTAATTTAAAGTAATAATGCCAAGAATTTTTTTTTGTTTTCTTCTGAAGGAAGAAGTGTTAACAGAAGTCTTGGTTATGAAGTGAGGCAAGATCATGGCAGAGCTCTCTAGTGAAGCTCCCATTACCAGAGATGTTTGCAAAAAATAGATCCCTTATCTTATATTGTGCATAGCCATCACGAAAACAGGCTTGCTGTTCTGAACAGTTCCCCAGGCTCTCCCTGTTGCCCAGGCTGGCTTTGTTGTCCTGCTTTGACTGACTTTTTTTTTAATAAGCATACTCTTCTATTCAGCAAGCAAACCCTTTATTGCAGCTGCAGCAGCTCCTCTTAAACCTGAGGCCAACTGGAAAGCTGGTCGTGGTGTTTTCTGGGTCCAAGACCATCTGTGTCAGGCTGTGAAGGTGTTGGGCCTCTTTCCAGCTGGACTGAAGTGGACCAGAACCACCATGGGGAAAGGGCACATTGCCTTGCACAGCACAGCTCTATAGCTGTTTATCTGCACTGTCAGAGAAAGAGGGAAACAAGTCTGTCTGGTAAGATGGGGGGGATTTTTGAGCCTTGCCTTTGTGCGAAGTCCTTGTTCCTGCTTTGTAGCCACCAGAAGCCCTGGGGCTGGGCACTCCAGGCAGAGGTGGCTATGAGCAGGCTTGATACTGGGTACTGAATCCTTCATATGAATAACATGTGATTTGTGTTTGTCTGTGGTGTCAATTGCTTTAGAGCAAGGTTGACAAATGCAGGACTGTGACAGCTTGCATTCTTTCATGATGTCAGCTGGATACTGTTTTGCTGGTCTGGGTAGAACCTGCTGCTTGCTGACTGCTGTGTGCTACTGGAAAGGGCTTTGGATGGACTGCTCTGAATTGCTTGTGGCTGGGATTGTCCTAATAGAAGAGACCAGCTACCATGTAAACTTAGCCTATCTGCTTTATTCTAAAATATTCCCTAAACAGCCTTCCTTGAGGGAAAACCAGAAATATTTTTTTAATCAAAAATGACATAAAGTCCACCTCTGCTGAAAAAAAAAAATACAAACCCACTAATGTAACAAATCCATATGTATCCAATACATAAGAAGATACATAATATATAGAAATATATGCATTTAAGTAGCAGATACAGCAGTTCTTTAATGCAGCATCACTTAAGCATGCTGCAGGATGCCACATCATGCACATGAATAAGCTATAAATGTGTTTTCCCAAGCTGTGCTGCAAGGCTGGGAATCTCTGTTCTTTCCTGGTGCCTTACGTGCAATAACTGATGAGAGAGACTGCAGTTTCAGACTTTGCTACAAAGAAGACTTCTATGGAGGGAACCTCACTGCTGAAAGCTACCACATTACTGCCTTTCTCCTTAATTAAGACTGCTGTTAACACTTATTCCCTTAGAAGTGAGACTTAAAGGTGCAGTGCCAACCTGTCTCCTCCACTCCCCAACTGCCAGTTTATCTGAAAGCACACAGTTCCTACAACAAATTTTGCTTTTTCTTTTGTAAGGACTGTGAGGCAGCAAGTTGCTTATGGCCACAGCTGAGCTGGGATGGACCATCCTGCTGTGACAGCAGCAAACTCCACAGGCCATCTGAAGCTCTTCTATGTTGAATAATCACCCGTATTCCAAAATTTAGATGTATTTTTCCCTTTTTATTCCAGCCCCTGGGGAATTAGGGAGTTAAATTTTATTTAATGTCAGCCCAATTGTCTGAAACTTCTTTGAGTGTGAGCTGGGGAATCCCTGGGAGAGGACTGGAAGTCCTCCAAACTCGTAAGACCTGCAGACTTTAGGGAGCTGTTGCATGCAGTTTTTCCAATGTGGATTCCTTTGCCAGATCAGTTCTGAAACAGATTAGAGAGCATTGTGATGAAAGCTGAAGAAGGCTGAATGCTAAAGAAAATATAGCAGCTGCTGGAACGTGCGAATGTGGGGTCAAAGCTGTACATGACTGAGATCCAAGAAATAGAAGTTCACAGGCTGAGGCTCACTGAAATGATATCAGTTGCAGGACTGTACAGTGTAACTTCTTCAAATGAGCTTGTATATATAGGACATCAAACATGAAGTCTCTTTTATAATCTTGTCAAATCTACATGCAATTGTTGCTTTTCCAGTACTGGTACGAGGTCTGCATCCCTTCTTAGGCTTTCCCTCTCTGTGTTCATCTATCTAGTGCTCCCATCAACTTTATTTCAGATAAAGGTGTGCCTGGTGCTTGAATCACTTTCCTTCAATTTTCATTACAAGATGATGCCAGTCACTTCAAACAGGCACTGGGATGACCTGTTCGTTTGCCTCTGGCTAGAACTAGCTCCACTATTTCACATTTCTTAAGTCTTACTGGTCTGGTTTATCTTAGAGCATGGAAGCTGCAAATAAACAAAATGTTTGCTAGTGGTGAGCACACAGAGACTCAGCTATGCAAACTTGAAAGTTAGATAAGTCAGAAGAATGGGCAATTCCCTCTACTAGTCCTGGAAAAATGCTTGGCCAAAAAGGAGATCTGGCCTTCTCAGTTGCAGAGCCCATATTTTAAGCTCCTAGAACTCCTAGGAGTGGGTTCCAGCTCAGCTGGATGTCTCTGTGTAATCCCTGGGATCCAGTTAAAAATAAACTAACACATCACTGAGCAATGTCTACTTTCTCTGCTTCTAGCTCATTCCTCTTTTTGGAAGTTGCTTATCTCTAGGATGCTGAAGAAGTATTTCTCTGCACTTTCCCCCTGCTTATTACAATGCATTCATAAATGATACTTTTCCCACTCTGTATTACATTTAATTCTTATGTCAAGGTTATTTCAAAATAGTTAGCACGGGTAAGTAAAATCCTATCCTCTCTTTTCCCTCTTTTCCTGTAAGATCTCCTGCTCATTTAATTATGAAGGTTGATTTCTGGGAGTTTGGAAAGACTGTGCCTGTCTCCAAGCAAGAGCCAAACAGCTTTACTAAAGCAGGGATCTGCTTACCTTGTCATTTTCCTTGTAGCTTAGCAGCAAGGAGCAACCTCTGCCTTATGTTACTGAAGAATCAGAGCAAAAATGATGTGTTTTGCATGACACATAAAACTCACATTTTCTGTAGACTTTAATTATTTTCTGTGTGGCATAAGCCTCATGCAACGAAATAACTGCTTTCTTGGTGCAATTTCTTTATCCCATTGATGTGAAGATGTAAAGACAATCTAACATTCAATGACTGAGGCTCAACCACTGCTGCAACACATGGTGTTTATAATCTTACCACCAAATTAGGTGCTGAATGGTGTCTGGAGAGGCATATGTGATAATTCAGTTTATTTGAGTTGCTCTGTTTGCAAAAAGATAAAAAAGTTAACTAAATTTCTTTTTTTAAAGTCTTGAGAAATCATGTCATGGACCCGTTCCCTAAACCCCATTTCTGTTCTGGGGCTTGCACCTCTGTGGTACTTTGAGTAAGCAGACTTACAGCTTTTAAGCAATACACTGAAAATTACTGCCGTAAAAGCCTCCAAAGAGCTTTTTAAGAGTCTGGATCTTGCATTTAACAAGCATTGCTGATACTGAAGATGCAAAGAGAGAGGCAATTCTTGATGAGCTATGCATTTCTGGTGGTTAGACTTATACTTCACTTGCCTTCCCTAAAACTTGGTGTCTGTTCTGGGGAGGTTCAAGTTTTTCTTGTAGTGATGCCTGATGTCTCACGTGTTGCCTGAACATTTGGCTCCTTCCAGGCCCAGGAGGGCCAATGCTTTGTGGTGCCATGGCAGCACCAAGGGATGGCTGGAGTCTGAAGGAGCCTCCTGGAAGAAAGTGCAAGGCAGGTCCCATTCTTCCAGCCTCCTCATTGTCTCCTTTCTTGCCCACCCACCCCATCACGTCTAGACTGCCACCCTGCACGGGGCAGGGGCTCTGAGCTCAGCCTTTTCAAGTCAAGGAAAGCTCCCATTGAGGGAGTTTAGCCTCAGAGATGAATGTGGGCTTAAGCATCCAGTGGGTTTATGAGCAGCTTTTATCCTTTGGCTCTTCATGCATGCTCAGGGCCCTGAGTGGGTCAGAGCTGTGGGACATTGTTGCTACCATCTGGCAGCTGGACAGCTTGAATCTCACAAAGAAATTTCTCTGCGATTGCAGAACTGTTTTTGTTCTGACCTGGGGTGAGAGACACAGCTCCAAAGAGTTTTGTAGGACAGGAATGCCATAAAAAGTTGAACACCAAAAATAACTTTCTCCCCCGCCCCGTCTCTTTTCACCTCCTACCCTCCAAGCCAATGTGCTCTCAGGGCAGGGAAAAGGAGGGAGAGGCATGCAAAGACTGTCAGAAAAAGCAGTGACTGTAAAATTCTGGGAGAGTGGATTGCAAGATCTGTTTTGGTTGCTGAGTTCTGAAGAATTTAATCAGTAATAAGACTTCACCCAAACATTGTTTTTGACAGAACTGGAATTCCTATTGAAAACTACTCTTGGCCATTTTGTTGGCTATAATCAGCCCCCAGATGGATTTAATAAGAAATAACTGCATCTTAAATGCAATCAGCACTTTCTGCAGGGATAAAATTTGAAGAAATAAAAGTTCCCCAGGAGATGGAGCAAGAAGATAAGATGTTAGAGGCATCTTTAAAAACAGAGTCTGATCTGGTCACAGAGAGAGAGAAATTAAGTAGAATAGTTCCACAGCAAGATGCTGGACTCAGAGCTATGACAGAACAAAGCAGAACCCAGAACTGAGGAACACAGGATCAGTTTGGTTTGGGAGGGACCTCTGGAGCTCAGAGGAACAGCCCCTCTCCAGGCAGGACCAGGCTTGTAGCTCTGTCAGCTTGCTTGGGGCTGTCTGGCTGTACCTTGAAGGTCTCTAATGACAAAGCTTCCACAAGTTTTTTGTGTCTCTTGTGGTAAACAAAAAGAAATTCTATCTAAAAGAAATCTTCTGTGTTGCAGTTTTTGCCTGCTGCCTCTTGTCCCATCATGGTACACCTTGCAGAAGAGTCTGGCTCCATCCTCTCTACAGCCACTTATCTATGTGGCATTAAATGCATTAAATGTAGGTTTGTCCCACAAGCTGGATCCTAGTGAGCATTCCAGGGAGTGCCAGGAGGGGAAGGAAAGTGTATGGGAGGAGGGGGTGTCATGGGGAGAAGCATAATATTCTTAATAATTGCAGTACAGTCAGTTCAGTTGTGTCTTATAGTCATTATTTCTGTAGAAGTTTGTTATGTTTGTTTGTTTATTTTTTTCCTGGTATGGATGTTTCTCAGGATGTGTGCATGATAGAGGACCAGCTGTTCTAGTGTACCAGTAGAAATATCCTTCTGACTGACTACAATGGCTCAAAAGGGCTTCCCATCCCTTTTAGAATTGTTTCTCTACAGCTGTGATCATTGCAGAAGGTGGTCCTATGCAGAGAGGATGGGTTTGTGCAACAGGTACTGGGAGTTCATCTGCACCTGTTTACTGGTTGGTAGCTATGAGAGAGGGTGGAAGTCTAGAGGTACCTTCCAGAAACAGAAATTACTGGATTCTTGTATTGCAGTTCAGAGTTCAGATCCTATTCTGCTGGTTGAAATAGTCTACTTTTAAAAAAATAGGAAAAAAAGAAAAAAAATAATTCCTGAATTTTACTGCTTTTGATGTCTGAACTACTTATCCTCTGGTTTTATTTAAAAGTGGGATACAAGTTTCTTTAGGATTCCATACTTCAGACTTTTTTACTTCTATGAGACTAATTTTTCAATCTGACTGTTCCATTAAATATAGAAATAGAACAAAGCTGTAAACACCTGCAGGTAAATGTCTTAATTATCATGTCAACAACATAATGTATGGATTTTTAAACAGCATGAGGGACCTAATCTTCCACCAGCTGGCTTGAAATCTAACTATACAAATGAAAAAAATATTGCCAAGTCTTGCTTAAATGTAGTGTGCTTATTTTTGTTGCAGAAAAAGAAAAAAAGAAAAAGAAAAGAAAAAAATAGAAGTGAATTGCTAGGGTTTATTTTTCCTTCTTTAGGTGATGTCATTAAACTATACTGGCAGAGGTGGTAGGAGAAAGGGAACCTGTGTCCCTGTTGTGCATCCTGTAGCAGTCTGGTGGTGTCTGCCTGTCTGGAAGTCAAGTGCACCTGGGCAGAGGTCTGCTCTCCATCAGTCTTGGTGCCTTTGTGATGGCCACGCTGGCTGTCACACCGTGCTCTCATCCATAGCATCTGTAGGATTAAGAAAAGAGAGGTGCAGTGCAAAGTCCTTTTCAGCTATATGTACCTGCAGCTGCCTTGGTCACCTCCATCAGTCATCCCCCATCTCCCCCTTCTTAAAGTTCTCACCCCTTCATTTTCCTCTTTATTGCAGCCTCTTTTTTTTTTTTTTTTTTTGTGGGGTTTATATGAATTAGGGGTTATACACACAGAACACAGCAGATTTAATCTTCTGATAGATCAGCTCTAGGGAAAGAGGGTTTTGAAAGTCATGGACAATGTATCGGCTCAGGCCGATTCACAGTGTCTGAGTCTTGGTGAAATGCAGCCAAACTGTGCCATTGATTAGGTACAACAGTCCTTGATCTATTTTGATCTGTCTTGATAGGTTTTATAAACTGAAAACTGATGGGAAAACTGATGAGGAAAAACAAAACCAAAAAAAGATTCAGTTCACAGTCAGCAGCAAGATGCAGTGTACTGAGAGCTGGCTAATCTCTATGCTTTGAGGACCTTCCAGATGAACTTGTAATAGCAAAGGAGGAATGTTTTTGGAAAAAGGTGATGCCAGATGAAACTGAAAACACATTTCTGTAAACACCAGTGGTTGCATTTGATTTGTTCTCAGAAGTAAAATTGATGTTTTTCCTTTAACAATCCTTCATGTCTGGTCAGCCTTGCATCATTTTTCCATATTACCTGTTGCTATAGTATCCAAGCAGTGATGCCAACATGATTTGAGGTGAACGAGACATCACAGTTCTGTGTGTTTATCTTTAACTTGGACAATAAAAATATAACAGAAAGCTAGACCAGATGTCTAAAACTAGCAGGGCTAAGAACTGTATTTGGTTGAAGGTATTCACATACACAGTTTTAGTTCCATCCTTTCATTCTTTAATTTAGCACTTGGACTCCTTGCACGGTCAGTGGAGGGAGATGCCCCAAGTCAGAGCACACGCAAGCTGGCAGCCTGCTTTGCCAAATAGAGAGCATGAATGTGTTAAATCACTGTTCTTATTTCCCCAGCATATGTTTGAGTGTGGGATTTTGGTTTTGTTTGGGTTTTTTTGGGCTGGTGGTGTTTGTTTGTGGCTTTTTGTCTGGCATTTTGTCTGGCTTTTTGTAGCCTTACTAGAACTTTTTGTTCTTCAGGAATAAAAAAAGAAAAACCAGCTGTGTGGTCTTATGAAAAATATTTAATAACTTCTTTTTCTTCTTGGAATCCTTTATCTTACTATTGTTCATGTGCATAATCTGCCTTGGAGATGATTCATATTCCTGAAAATACTTTTCCCTGAGAGCTAACACAGAGCCTGCATACAGGTTTGTCCTTGTGGCTTCTAGGGACACACAGAGGGGATGAAAAACCTGCTTCCCATGTTCTCCTCAGAGCAGTATGTTCCCTCATGCCAGAGACATGGGCTCTCACTGATTGCTACTTGTTATGATCTGTGCCACTGTCAAATGACCAAAGATTCCCTTCAACAAGTGACTGGCAGAATATGCATGTATGTGGTTTTCATTCTTTTTCCAGACCTGTGTTGAACTGCAGCCTTACATGCAAATAAAATAATCATCTTTTCTTGCTGATGTGACCTCTTAATATTAAAAGATGAAGTGCTGTGGTAAATGAAGGCTTACAAGTGTTTACTTGTTGAATAGTTCTGATGGGAACCAGTGCAGAACTATGAAGTACAAATTTCAAAATGAGAACACCATCTGCAGAGACTTTTTAAACAAGTTAATTCCTTTGCCTGTTCAATGGACTTTTTCAGCTCCTGACCTGCAAGGCATTAAAGTTCTTTTCTTACTCACTAATCCCTAGAGTAAGTTCAGCCCCTTTCAGGTTGGTTTTGTAGTCAGCCTGCTCCCAGGAATCCCTTCATCCTTTTTCCTTTAGCTCACACTCTTGCAGTTGGGAGTGAAGGAAACCTCATTGTGCAGTGCTGAGCTGCAAAAAAAAAATGGTCTAACATTTGCTCAGAGGCAATGAGCTGGGAAGATGCCATCTTCACTGCTCCTCATGGCTTGCTCTTTATTTGATGTCCAGGAGCCTGAGCTTGGTGCATGGGTATCATGCCTGGCAACAGGAAAAGATTAGATTGCAGGCATTGAAATTGTCTTGCCCAGGCTGCAGCCAGGACAATTGGTTCTGAGGTGTTTCCTACAAAGCTCAGCAGAAGGTGGCACCCTCTCTTTGGGTATGTCAACTTTGGTTGGAGCCCTCAGCCCCTGCCTAGGACACCATGACAAAGTGCATCGTAGGAACAACCTCCCTGGATGTCTCTGGGAGGAGAACTGGTGTCATCTGAATCTATACTTGAAAGGAATGGCTGGAGCAGGGGAAAAGAAAAATGCAAGGGTTGTGTTCTGAGCACCCACGTTCTGCTACAGACCAACAGACTCAGCATCTGTCAGAAAACCAGGCAGAGACCAGTGCCCTTCCAGTCATTTGGACCCCAACCAAGACCACCAACATTTTTTCTCATTTTTTTTTCTGAAAGTACTTGAAGCACCTACGTAAGTCCTACAGCCCCAGAGGAATGGCTGTGGAGTCTGTCTAGGCAAAACAAGCAGGAAAAATATGACCTCATCAACAAAGTATTAAGGATATGTCTTGAATCCACACATCATGAACTAATTACCAGATGGGTTGAGTACTTCAAAAGAAATAACTCAGATAAATTTCAAAAAGGATGAAACGCATTTTGTCTCCTTGCTCACACAACCAACCTTCGGTCATTTTCCTTTGCATCACTGTATCTTTTGCTCTATTAGATTTCCCCATCATGTTTTTTTTCACAGTGGCTTTTACTAGGGTGGCATTTCCAAGGAGAATCTTTGCTCAGTCTCTCCCAAGTGTCTCTCCTTAGCACAGGAATGTGAGTCTGCCTGTGCAGGGGGATATGTGGTGCTGGAGAAGGGCTGGAACCAGCAGGAGAGAGTCTGGGAGCTCTGCAGCAGGACTCTGGCAGCTGTGAACTCATGCAGGTTTTTAAGGGGTGGTTAAGGGGACCTGAGAGCTGACGCAGACAAAACTTGATGACAAGGGACAGGGAGCCCAGCAGTAAAAGCCACATTGTTCTCATTAGGCACAAGGAATAGAGCTAGCAGAGTCAGAACATGCAACAGTGGCATGTGTCCTTTAGGTGCCCCTTGGAAGCAGACTTAAATAATATACTTTGTTTATTTGGCTAGCAAAACAATTGGTAGATAGAAGCATTCCTTGAGGTTTTTTTTTCTCTTTCAACTATTTGTTCCCTAATCTGTTTTCTTCTATTTTTCCCTTCCCTTTTGAATAACAAGGCCAAAATCAGTTTCATCTGTATTTCTCTAAAGTCAAAAGCAGTGAGGGCCATGTTTGTGCTCAGCTGATGGTGAGCTAGGGACTAAGAAAAATAGAAAGCAAAGCACTAGGTAACATAGTGTTGTATTAAGCTTAGAGTATCTGGAGTTCATCCCTATTTTGTGATACTTTCTGA
Organism: Heliangelus exortis; assembly: GCF_036169615.1. NCBI lineage: Eukaryota > Metazoa > Chordata > Aves > Apodiformes > Trochilidae > Heliangelus > Heliangelus exortis. Next base: position 99,099,727 of record NC_092423.1, on the reverse strand, counting down.
GGCAGAGTATTTTGGACCTTTAAAAGGTACCATTTAGAAGACTGGAATCCTTCAACTTTGAAAAGGAGGAAGGTATATCCAATTTTTTCCTAACCTTTTATGGGCTTTCTTTTGAAATACAATGAGCTGTATAGCTGCTCTTCTCTTTTCTCTCTCTGACCACCCCCCCAATTCCCTTCCCTCCTCTCCACAGCAGTGGTTAAACCAGAATTTTGGAGCTGGACAAATATGTAGTTAATACACTGTCTTGACCTCCAAAGTTTAGCCTCTATGATGTCTTTAGAGATGTTAGCTGAAAAGGTTCATTAATATTTTACTGCATTACCTCACTCTTGCTGCCACACTGTTAAAAATGAGCTTTCCCTGAATGTTTGCTACAGGAGTCTGATGGTCACATCATCATGAGCTGTCTGTGTCTCCTGGCAGCTCCTTCTTCCGCCCCAGCCCAGGCTCCAGGAGGCAGTGGCTTGAAAAATTAATGACAGCTAATAGAGCACTCCTCTGCAATTGTAAAAGAAGACACCCACACAGGCACAGATGCAGGATGGCCATGTAAATGTGTGTTTCATGGGCACACTGCTAGTGCTTGAACATGCAAGATCAGATGCTGAAGTCATGTAGCAGGCATTAGCTGGCAACCAGCCAAGTAGCAGCATGCACCCCAGCACAGCTGGGCTTCCTCTGTTCCCTGTGAAGGTGACAAATTCATAGAATCGTATCATAGAATGGGTTGGTTTGGAAGGCACCTTGGAGATCATCTGGTTCCAACCCCTCCTGCGATGGGCTGGGACACCTCCCACTAGGCCAGGTTGCTCAGAGCCCAGTCCAGCCTGGACTTCAACATTTCCAGGGATGGGGTATCCACAACTTCCCAAGGCAGCCTGTTCCAGTCCTCACTGTAAGCCCTGATTCCCTCTGAAAATTACCATCTTGGACATTTTGAAGGGGGGTTAGGTTGTAATCACAGCACCAAGAGCTTTAGGCTTGCAGGGGATCCTCATGGATTCAGTTGTGGTACCCCATGTCCAGTGGTACAAAAGAAAATGAGAAAGGAGCAGGAAATGAAAGGACTAAATGTGGTGTTACCAGTGAGGGGAGGCAGGGGGAGATGGTTATATCTGAGCTCTGTGTGTGGTATGTGTCCCTTTAGTTAATCAACTCTGGCTTGGACTCATGATCTGGTGAGTTTGGAGCCTGGGCAGGGATTTTCATGAATTGGAATTTTCATGAATTTTGCTGGGTGCAAGCGTATAGGTCCTTTTGTGCATGTTAGGGAAGAAGAAAGATGGTTTCCTTCATATGTGCATAATTACCCACCTATTCTTGAAGGAAAGAGATTCTGTGGGTGCCCAGGTCATCAGTCATTGTCCAACCAGTCTTCGCTACAGCAAAATATTATTTTAATTAATTATTTCCTTTTTAATAACTGCTTGAAACTGTTTATTGGTACTGGTTTTTGGAGGTGTCTGTCAGTCTGGATGAGGTGTTTGGTGACCACTTGCATGGCTTTCCACTTGTGCAGCACATACCTCAAGCAAATCCTGAAGCTATATTGGGGATGATTTCTCATATCAGGAACTTTATCAACTTAAAACATAGGACTGAAAGAACTCCTTCAATCATAGGAGTTTCCTTGAATTATTCTGAATATTATTTCTCTTCCAGCTCTTTTTCTACTGTCCCAAATGTCCACATTAATTCTCATGTTGCCCTAAAAATACCTGTAGAAGAAGCCCTTCACTACAGTGGGCTGTATTGTATTTGTAGCTTTTGCTCCTTTAGCCACTAAATGAGGAATCTGCCTTTCCTGTTCCATGTTCCACACACATTTCATAAAGCACCCAATTCCCTCTGTTTTCCTCCCTCTCAAGGAAGAAGCAAGAAAATATGACCTATAATATCCCATATGCACCCAGGGTAGAAATCCTCTGTTTAAATGCTGCATGATGCCATGCAGAGCAGCAGCAGCAGCTTTACTTGCACAGCATCACCCAGGGATTAGGTCATTTAGCAAGTCAGGGAAAACTGCTAATACTTTTGATTACAGTTTGGGAGCTGAATGAATTGCCCTGTCATGGATACAAATGGGATTTCTGGGAGGTCTGATGCTACTGCACTGGGTGTGTTGTCAGAGCCCCCTCACTACTTACAAACTAACATCACTGTGTGTGTGAGCAGTCACAGATTTCTAAAATAGAGCTGAGGAGAACATACTGCAGGTGAAATCTGCTTCTCCTCCCATTTTCTGAAGTTATATCAGGACCATCAATGAGCATAACAAGAGAATAAATGCCTTCATAGGCTGGGAAAGAAAACAAGCAGGTCTCTTGGTTCCCTGTGGTCTGGGGGAACAGTTGCTCAAGCCACCAACTGAGCCCCAGGCAGAGCTCACTCAGTTCCCTCTAGTGGGATGGGGAGGACAATCATAAGAGCAAAAGTGCAAAATTCATGGCTTGAGTTAAACACATGAGGAAAGTAAAAGCCAGATGGCCAAGCAAAGCAAAACAAGGAATTCATCCACTACTTCCCATCAACAAACAGGTCTTCATCCATTTCCAGAAGAGCAGGGCACCATCACCCATAATGAATACTTGGGAAGACACATGCCATCACTCCAAATTCCCTTCCTGCTTTTCCTCCCATATTTATATGCTGAGCATGATAGGATTTTCCTTCGGTCAGCTGGGGTCAGATGTCCCAGTTCTGTCCCCTCCCAGCTTCCTGTCCACACCCAGCCTGCCCAGAGTTGGGGTGGGATGAGAAGCAGAAAAGGCACTGCTAAGCAAGAAGCAGAACATCACTGCATTATCAACACTTTGCAGCACAAATTCAAAACAGCCTCATAGTAGCTGCTATGAAGAAAATTAACTCTACCCCAGCTAAAACCAGCAGAGGAGCAAACACCGGTGATGATTCTGCTGTTTTCTAGTATAGGAAAGAAATAGAGATGAGGGGATTTGTTTTTTTCTCTTGGAATGGCTAAAGATAAAGGAATGACCAGTATAGACACCACATCGTAGGTACACATCAATTGGAGTGCAGCTTTAGCTTTTGCCTGGAGAAACTTGCCTAGCTTGTGCTCCTACCATGTACTTCAGTTCCAAATTACTGAAGAAAAACTTTATGGTAAGTGAAGGTTTTATTTTTTTCCAGTGGAAACCAGAGAACATTGAGAGAATTAATTGAAACTCCTGTTTCTATTTCAAGTCACTGGTGACACAACTCTAATGCTGAGGTGATATGATGCAGAGGGATGTGAATGGAGGCAATGCCATGGTTGTGAGCTGCTCCTCTCTCAGCCTTGCCTCTGCCCCAACCCTTGCCACCAGGGCAGGGCTGTCAGTTCCAAGTGAGATATAGCTTTTTCCCAGGCTCAGCCTCTCAGGGTAATTCTTTGATGAATTTGGCCTTTATTGTGAACAAAAACTGCTATTGAGGCACCTCTTAGAGCTGAAATCCAAGATGGTTTGTGGCCGTGGCCACAGGTGATGCGTCCCTACTGTGGGGCCTGGGAAGGCCATCCTGCATCCTCAGCATTCACAGCCTTCTGGAATGTGAGCACTTTGATTTTAAGTGGTGCCTGTTTAAACAAGGTTACCAGGCAAATGCTGGAAATAGGATATGACTGAAACTGCAATAAATGTGACATCATCTCCTTGGCCATGCCTTTAGCTTCGTCTCTGAAAAAACAATCTATCTGAAGTGGAAGAAAATCTTTATTGAATTTGCAGTCAGCTCCCTGTCATTTACAATCAGGTGGTAAAATGCCAACAGGCTTCACACAGGTCTCCCTGCTCTGCCTTCCCTATTAGAACAGTCTTGTACAGGTTGGTTGTATGGGAACAAATGTCCTGGACCTGGTATTCAACAGTGGGGATTCCTGGGGGAAATGCAGGGTGATGCTCACTGTTACCATGTGGCTGCCATAAAAAAGGCTGTAGCTAAAGCCCCATTTCCAGAGTGTAATGGAAAAATAAAAGCTCATCATTGTGAGTGAGTCAGGGCTGCTAAACCTGAGGCTAAGGAATACTGGATCATCTTCAACTTAGTGCCTGATGCTGCAGGAACCACCTGAGTTTGCAAGGAGAGGGGCAGTATGAGACTGTATTTTCTGTGGATGTGGTGCTAGCAGCTGTGATGGTCTCTGACCCCTCTGATTAATGAGGTCTCCCCTGGCCACTCAGCCACGTGCCCTTCTCCTACACAGGAGTGAAGGTAAGGCAGAAAGTGCTAAAGGGCCTATTTTCAGGCAGTGTTGTTAACATTATTTAATTACTTAATCTATTTAATTGAAAGGGGATGCTTTGGTGTGGTGACAGTTCACAAAGAGTTACAGCTTTGTGGTCTTCTGTCACTGGTTGCTATGTGAGAGAATCAAAACTGGGTTATAAAGAGAGCAACCTCAAGTACGTGGTGTGTGGTAAAGGTGAATGGAAGCTGTGAGCAACTCGTCAGGAGCAGAGCCCAGGGACAGCTGCTCCTTTGACCCCTTATTTGATGTAAGAGAGCAGGCTGATCTGCTGAGGAGCAGCAGGGCTGGGTGGTTGCTGTTGTCCTGATGCAGCACCTCAGTGACATTTCCTGAAAAGAGCCACTGGGTGCTTTCCAGGCAGCAGCAGCTTCCCTGGCAGCTCAAGTATTTTGGAAAGAGAACTGCACAAGTCAGATAAAATCCCTTTCAGATTCACAGACTCCTGGCTCCCATGAGCTGTGAAGCTTCTGCATGAAGGTAATGGCCAAGGGCTCAGGAAATGCTCCAAATGTTTCTTGGACTGAGCATTCACCACATTTGTGAGGAATACAAAGTAAGGGTGCCATTATTAGATTTCATCAGATTTGGCCACCTTCCTCCATGCTTGGTTTTCCATCTTGGACCTTGAAAGAGGCCATGACACCATTTTCTAAAGAAACACAGCAGACTCAGCGTGTCCTCTGCCAGCAGCTGGAAAGCAACACTCCTGCCAGCTAAACAAAGGAACTGTACTGGAGTAATGTGTGCATCAGGCTGCTTTTATTAATCATGATGCTGCCAATATGGGGTAACCAGAAGGTGATCTGTGGTTTTCAGTTTGACCTCACAGCTGTGGTTATCTGCTAGCTAGGTCACTGATCCAAGGTCCAGGGCATCCAAAGAAGTGCCTGGTGGCCAGGCCACTTCCAGAGTGGTCCTATGATGAGGGCAGCAGAGTTGAGGGGCTGCAGACCCTGCTTGCTGGATGCTTTAGACACACAGTGGTATCGTGAGCATAAAGAAAAATTGCCATGCTACAAAGCTATGAGAAGAAAAACCAAACAGATATGGGGAAACCTCTGTTCACCTTTTGAGTGACTGAGCACTGGGACAGACCAGAGGGGTTGTAACATTGCCATCTTGGAGGCTGACAGACCACAACTGGGCAAGTTTTTGAGCAAAGTGATCTTACACTGAAATTTCTCCTCCTCAAAAGTATGAATGGTCAGAAAAGTGTAGGTTTATCATTCTGACTCTCGATGGTGCAAGGATGTGTTTTATGAACTACTACCATAGGTCAGTCCCATAAAGAAAAAAATATTGTAATTTCATTTCACAAAAGCTGTGGGCTAGGTTGGTTGCTTTTTGTGACAATACTGCAGACATGACATTTGTCATTGCTGACAACAGAACCTTTCAGTTAGAATGGACCTGGAGCAATCATCCAGTCCAAGTCCTTGACCTGTTCATGGCTGACCAAAAGTTAAAGCATGTTGTCAAGGGCTTTAACCAAATGCCTCTTAAGCACCGACAGGCTTGAGGCATTGATCACCACTCTAGGAAGCCTGTTCCAGTGTTTGGCCACGCACTTGGTAAAGAAACACTTCTTTATATCCAGTCTGAACCTCCTCTGGGGCAGCTTTGATTGTAGCAAGTCCTGCAAGGAAAGTAAAAAACACTGATGCTTATAAAGCAAAACTGATTTTATTCTAAACCTGTTTCTCGTTTTCTTACCTAGACTTATTCCATTGAAGAGCTGCTCCTGTATTGAACTAAATGAGAAGGAGTCCTGAAACCTGGGAAAATAAACCTGATGATCTGTTCCATTTAAGGCTGATCCAGTAGCCTTCTAAAAGGCCATTTAATCCCATATGTCCATTCTATTTGCATAGGTAAGGGCTTACATTATCATCTTGTGAGCCATAATTTCTTGATTACAAGGGTAGAAGAGAGAAAACAGGACCTTTCCCTGGCAGTGCTCAGCTCTGAAAAACTGGACACAGGGGCTTACTAAAGCATGTCTGTAGGTACAAGTATTTCTCTATAATTATACTGTTGCTTTGGACTCGATGGCTTTATTCCAACATTTTGGAGGTGGTTTTTGCAGCAGTCAACCCGCTGTCTTTGGTAAGCTGCAGCATCTCTGGCAGAATCCTAAAACTGTGGCATGATTCAGGTTGCAAGACACCTCAGGAGGCTTCAGGTCAAACCTCCCATACAAATCATAGCTCATAATAAGAGGTTGCTGAGAGCCTGTCCAGTTAGGTTTTGAAAATGTCCAAGGCTCAAGATCCCACAGCTTCTTTGGGCACTTGCTCCAGTGTTTTACTACCCTCATGGTGAAAACAAATTTCCTCCTACTTAATCAAACTTTCCCTTGTTGCAGCTTGTGTCTGTTAACTCTTGATCTGTAGCTGTGCACCTCTGCAGAACCTGGCTCCATCTTTTCTGTATCTTGACATTAGATAGCTGCAGGCACCAATAGGCTGTGCCTTTGGACTTCTCATTTTTAAGGCTGAACATGTTCTCTTTCTGAGTCTCTTTCAGACTCAGTCCTGTATGCCAGTGTCTTTCTTGCACTGGTGACCCCAAGCCTGCATGCAGTTCTCCAGATGTGGTCTCACAAGTAGTAGAAGGGGACTAAGAAATTCTCTTGGCTTTAAGCTGTGTTTTTGTAAATGCAACCCAGAATGCTGTTGGTTTTCTTTGCCTCAAGGGCAAAGAAATGCTGATATACATGTAACTCCCACCCCTGCCTCTGGCTCCTTTTATTGTAAAGCTGTTGCCCACCCACCTACCTAGCCTGAATTGCTGCAAGGGGGTTAGGCTGTCTCAGGTGCAGGACCTCACCTTTGTCTTAGCTGAATTTCATGGCTGCTCATTTCTCCAGCATCTTGAGGTCCCCCTGAGTGGCAGTCCAGCCCTTCTGGTAATGATTGCCCACCTCATGCCCCAGAAGGCCAGTTGACACATTTACATTATCACAAAGCTCCCATGACCCAGATTTGGTATGTTCCACAAACTTGCTGAAAATGTACTCTGTTGGGTTCTCCAGGTTGTTAATAAAGACATTAGATGGTCCTGGCCCCTGTACTGATTCTAGAAGCTGGCTACTAATTTGACTTTATCTGGACAATTGGCTTCAAGGGATGGTCATCAGCAGTACATGTTTCATTTCTTGTAATTAGCTGTCTGGTCCCTGGCACCAGTTTCACTAGAGTTTGTTTAAAAAAAGTTGGGGGAAAAAAAAATCCAACAGAAGAATCCTTTTATTTTCAAAGTTTGATCAATCCATGAAAGAAAGAGCAAAAGCTCAAGTAATTGTACAGCTTATTCTGCAGGTAGATTTTGCTCACCAGAAAGGATGTGTCTGTTAAAGAGAAGGAAGCAGGAAGGGAGCCAGGACCAGCTGTGAGCAGCATGGTTCTGCTGGCTGGTACACATCACACCCCTCACACTTCTCATTCCAGTGTTGCTCTCCTTAAAATCACTGAACACCCAGGTAAGGCTCCATCTGACCACAAAGGGCATTTTAGCATCCCTCTTGGATCCTATGTCAGGGCTGCCCTGTATATGCTTATTTTCATTCACAGGTCCTATGGAAGGAATGGAGCAAGACTCTCCCCTGGGAAATGTTAGCTGGCTCTATGAGCAGACACCTTCAGAGGAAATCAGGTTGTCTTCCAGTGAGTTCCAGTCACCAAATGATTTTATTGTTACAACAAGATGAAGCCATTTTTATTTTGTGCACTTCACAGTGCTCAAAACGTTAGTTTTCACAGTATAGAATGGATGTGACAGCATTTGTCATGGAAGCACTCAGCAAGAGTAGAGTATGTTGCAGCTTCATTTAGTTGTGCTGTTTTATGAAGTTCTGCAGTAAAATGTGCCACTAAATCATGTTGTATTAGTTTCTTTCTGGTGATTAACTAATCATTCATATAATAAATAGCAGCTAACTACAAGAAAGAGATTTATTTGTCACAGAATTAGAAGAATGTCAAACTTTTCCCATTTCATGTAAAAAGGCAGAGGAAAAAATACTTCTAAAATGACTTTGCAACATGTGCTTTATTTTAAGTCATTACTGAATCAAAACTACACAGTATACCCTTCTAACATACCCTACCCAGTCAATGATTTTTTTTTTCAATAGTTCTTTTAACATGGAATGAAACCTACATTGCAATGGTAAATTTTCATGCTACAATGTTCTCTAATGAGCCATTTGGGTCATTAATAATAGTAATTTAAGAAAAAGGCCATTTTTCAAGCTCATATGTATGTCTATATTTGGGAACTTAAAAAAAACCCGTCTCAGATGTAAAAATGTGACTAGGAATATGTAAACATTTTCATATACCTGAAACACTGGAAGAAGAACATCAGCTAACAGCAAAACAATGGTTGCCTTAAATCATCGAAATGGGAAAAAGCATGGGGAGCAGAGAGAAGCACACACTATTCAGTCTTTAAAGGGTTATTAGAAATGAAGTAGCTCTTTAGGTCATTGAATTCACTTTCTTTTCTCATCTAATGGAAAGCAGTAACTTTGAAGAGAATGGCCCAGCAGAACACCCCAACAATTCACCATAACTATTCTAGCCATTGGTTAACCTTGACGAAGTGTCAAGTTTCAGTCGCTTTTATTTTTTTTTTCCTGAGAAAAGTCATTGATGTTTGGTGGAAATGTCTCCTGTGACTGTACAAATAAAATAAGGCATTTAAAGAGATTGTTGCTTGTTGGGTTTTTCTGACTTTTTTTTTATTTATTTTTGGGGTTTTTTTGCTAACAGAGGCTTGTCCACAGTGTCCTTTGTACATCAGAACCTCTGCTTTTCTACAAATGGGTATGGCTAGAATGTCTTCAGTTCCCACTGTGGCCCTGGGTCTTGGGTGTCCTGAAGGCTAGTCAGTGTCCCATTACTGTAGGTTGAAAGTCAGTGATGTACAACAGCATAATATTGCACAATCCAATCTCTATGGCTCCAGGAAGCATTAAGAAGGTACACTGGAGTCATCTGTGGGTTCACTCCTTTCTTTTCTCTTGGAATTGTAATGATCATCTGGAAAATTAAATTAGCCAGACAAAGATGCAAACTTTTTGCTGATTAAACCACAAAGCAGTCCCCCGATTGTAGAAGAGTGGCACATTAAAAACAACAAATCATTCGACCTTCTTCACTGTTGATCCTTAATTTGAAAGGCAGCATGGATTCCTAAGGCCGTAGCTTCCAGGACTCCTTCAGTGAAAAATCATTGCTACCTAACTATAAAAGGCTTAGCTCTTATGAGAATATTGTGCTTTGTTTTTTTGAATTTTTCCTTTAAAATTCAGATGAAATCAACTTGGTTCGCAGTGTGACACCAAAGAGATCAATTAGTTTTTTCCCTAGTCCACTTGATCATAGTCTCTGGTGAGCGGTACAGGAATATGAGTTTGGCATAAAGGTCTTCTTCTAGTTCCAGTTCTCCAGTCTCTCGCACTAAGAAGATGTCAGTACACAGCTTCAAGATTCGGTCCACATTGGGCAGCTCCTCAAACATGATGGAGTGGGAGATCCCACTGAAAAATTCACGGACGAATTTCCCTATCACCAGGACAACTGAGGCATAGAGTCCCATAATGCTGAAAAGAAAAGAAGGAAAGAGTTCAAACCATGCCTTGGAAAAGGGTCAGGCAAGTGTGAGGGAGCTCATCCACATGGTTAAATGTAGTCTGTCAGCTGAGCCAACATTAATTTCTAAGTAGGATCCTGTTTTCTGCTGTGGTGCAGGATGAAGGAAAACAAGGTCTCTTCAAACACCACAGATATCTGGGAACATAAACAGCTAATGAACATTAATAATTAGTCACTAATTGTGATGGTCTCACATTCTGTCTGCTTGGGAACCACAATGGGAAATCTCAAAACTGCTGGCTCCTAAAGGTAAGTAAGTGATCTGTCACGTTTCATATCTAGTATTTTTTATTAAAGTACTTGCAAGTGGTGACAGGCTAACTTTTACCTAGCTTCACTTGATAATACCCCTATGAGGAGTTCTCAAAAATCATGCCAGAAAGGTGTATTTCCTGGGAAGGTACAGTCTCCTGCCTTCTTCTGTCTGTGGAGATGTATTTCAGAAGTGTTTCACACCCAAGGTGCTGGCTATGAGATTGGGAAGGTCATCAAAACTCATCAGTGATTGGGCAGATCTTAAACTCTAGCTAAACTAACATTTTTTGAATTATTTTACTTTAATACGAAATTATTGCAAGGGGTCCTTCTGCCTTTTTTCCCACTAGAGAGCAGGTATGAAGGTTAATACTATTCCTTACAAATATTACACTTTCACAGACAACAGTACTGGGGATTAATTTAAAACTCTCGCAAAACCCTTTTTCTGTAAGCTCAAACATTACAACAACAAAAAAGAAACAACACCCAGAAAATAAAAAACACCCAGAAAATAAAGTTACCTCCACTTCTATCTGACATACATTATTTTAATTTTAGGTAAAAATTCCTTCTTACCCATAACCAGCCAAGAATCCAAGGCTTGGTGGACTGACTTTATCACTGAATATGAAGAGTTCAAGACTCTCTTCAGATGTTTTGTATCTTTTCCCAAGCTGATTCAAAACCCACCACTCACGGACTCCCTCTTCAGACACATTTTTGACCAGGGAAACTGTAATGTTTTCCCATCTGCAGTCTATTGAAAAAAAGAAATGTTAATATGTATACCACGAATTCCAAAAGTCAAACTGCTTTGAGTCAGATACTTCAAACCTCTGCATGATAAAATGACTGAGCAGTGTAGGAGTAAAGGTTCTTTATAATTCCCCTAAAATTTTATAGTATTTCTGTACAAAACTGCAATATCTAGACTGCTATGTTTTTCCTTCTGCAAATCTCATCTGAATGTACATTAAATAAATAGAATGTTTCATATCACCTACATTTTCTTTTGTACAACTGTCAAACCATTTAAATCTCTTTATGCCAAAGTATCAATAGTAGTCAGCATGTCTGCATTTCAAGCCTAAAGAAACACATTTAACCTGGAGGAATAGTGGTCAGCTTCTACATGCCAAAATTAATCTACTGCTGTAAATCGTTTATGTCCTGGTATAAAATATTTTATTCTCTTATATCAGGAAAAACATACTATCCTGCCATGCTTGCCAGTCACACAGATGGGAGGCAAACTCTGGCCCTCCAGATTTCTGGGGAATGTATATTAGCAGTGTATACAGTAAAGGCCTCTAGAAGAGTGCCAAATTAAGTTCTTAAGGACAGCATCTGACTAAATACAGCAAAGCACTCGTAACTTCTACTCATAAAGCCAGCTGCAGCCCTGATAATAATTTTTTCCAGTTAATCTAATCATGCTCACTGAACCTTACACAGTAATGTACTACAGAGTACAGTAATGTACTACGTTGTACTACTACTACTACAACCAAGTGCCAAATTTAACCTCTGTTAAGTAAAGCATTCTTAGGTAATTAATTTTTCCTACTCTTCTAACCCAACAGGCTTTCCACATGTGAATATGTGCACGTGCGTGCATGTATTCTGTGTGTCTGTGAGTACCTGCATTCTCACTAGTAGCACTCTGAAATTTAATATTGAACTAAACTGGATTCTTTGTAGCCAATAAGGAATAGCTAAAAAAAAATAATTCAGTGTCATTATTTAAGCTAAGGAGCAACATTTGCAGAAATGCAGCACTGCTGACAGTGGTATGGTAGAAGGGAGACGCAGAGAAGTGAAATCTATCATCACTCCCTCAATAGAAAAGGGATAACAGTTCCTGAAAGCAGACTTGAAGCAAAAGAGCTGGACGTCATCCTTAGATTCCTTACTGTTAGATACAAAGCTAAAGTACGTCCAGGTGCCTTTTCTGCCTAACACTGTATGACCTCATCTCTCCCCAGGCTTTCAGGCATCATGTAGAAACATTGAACGTGCATTTCAGCCTGAGGTGCTCCATAAGAGCTCTGTGAATGTGCAAGGGTGAGTGCTGTGTTGCACTTCTTTCAACCATACTCTGTTTTCCATGGTTTGGTCACATACCTGACAATAGCTGCTTTATAGGTTTTGCCACAGAATCACTAGGAGCTTTGATGTAGTATGGATACACTGTCTCTAATGTTCTGGAAAAAATGAGAAAGCAAATATTTCATATTTTTATACCTCTAAAATAATTTAGAAATACCTAACAGAGCTATACACAGTTCCCAGTAATTCTTGGCTTAAGCTATGAGTTTATAGTGTTCAGATGTCACATCTGAAAGTTAGCTGGATTTATTAACTATGTTGTCAGTACTTCAGCAGGGAGCTCCATCCATAATGCTGCCATTCACACACCGTGAAACCCACATACCTGGGGCATGTGTGTTTGCAAGGAATGTATGCTTTATATTTTGTTCCCCTTTTTAACAAAGCTGCTTTTATAGTCAGCTATATAAGCAACAAATAAAAAGGTGACACATCACAAGTAATAAACAAGCTAGAAAAATATGTAGCTAGTAAAATATGTGGTGAGAACAGTCATTACTTCAGAATTGCAAGATGTTTCAATAATAACACCTGAAAAAAGTGTGAATTTTTGCCAGAATATTTCACTGGGAAATACTTTCACAGTTTGTGGGAGGATTTCAAACTTAAAAAGAAAGATGTCTGTGAAAATTCTTCCATTGTTCTCAAAACTAAATCATCTTAAGTGGGAATAAATTATCAACATCCAGAGAGACATTTCATTAAAAACAGTTACTGTCCTAAGTTTTCCCTCAAATGACAAAATATCTAGCAAAGGGGAACTATCACAGAAGTCCTGTGACACTTTGATATACTGCATATGCCAGACTGAGGAAGAACAGAGCTGGCCAATTTAGAATTCCTCCAGATCACTCCAGCACATCCCAAAGACAGGTAAGAGCTCAGCAGCCAACTTGTCCAAGCAGAGATGGTGGCAGAAAGCTCCCTGATGAATTAGTCAAATGAATATTAGCTGCCATAACAATTTTTCCCTTTATGACAAAGTAAAAAAATCTCAAACCAGCAATATTACTGCAACACAGGCAAAAGCAGGTATATCTGCTATGTTACTGCTTGCCTCCTGCAAAGAGAGAATGACCTCAAAAGAGGAAAATCTATCCTCCTTCATACTACCTCACCATTGGAAATATTCCACACAGCAGAAAAGAATAAGAGGTGTAAAATCTTTTTAAATGCAACGATCAGATGTGCAACAGCAGTCTGGATGTAAAAGTGTGCGTGGGTGCAGAAAAATAGCTGCTCACAGAAAAGACAAATCTCATTTCCACCTGCTAACAGATATGAACCTCTCAGAGTTTTCAATATTCCAGTTGGCTTCAGCTTTAACTTTTCATGTCTTGCAGCCACAAATCAGATCAGGCCCTCAGGGATGATGGGTTGGTTTAGCAGTATTTAGAGACTGCTGCTGTAAAGTAATCCCCAGTGAGCAGGCAGAAGAGGAAGAGCCAGACTCCTTTCAAATCTGAAAGGAGGCACCACTGCTGTTAATGCTATAAGGCTGTAGCCATAGGATAATGTTTGATAATTCATATGAAGAGCATGCTCTTTCTGCCTTGCAAATTTCCATTACAGGAAAAGATCCGTGGTCAGAAACGAGTGCAGATGTTACCCCCTAACTGCAGTGATTTAACACTTCCTTGCCAATCTAATACTATTCAAGAATAACAATGAGAAATACAGTCCAGCTGGTTATTACACACACACACACAAAAAATCATCAATGCAACATCCTCAGATCAAGCTGAAGTAACTCAAAGCTTGAGTGAATGTGAACTTGTGCTTATCCAATAAATCAGAGTAACTAATAGATTCACCATGCTTGTTGGTGATGTTCCAGTGTTCATGCACTTCTCAGCCTACATTTATCATAGGAAATAAGCTTTTACCTTTCATGTTACTGTTATATGACATCAAGGCTGTTGGCCTCTGAACAATGCCCCAAAGTTATTAGAGGGGGATAGATGGGCAGGCAAATGATACAGTTGCACAACAGTTGCTGACCTCTTTAGGAGATGAGTTTTAAAAAGGGAAGGTTTGCATATTAATAGGCAAAGAACATAACTTACACCTTTTTCAGTTGCTGCCCAGACATCATTGTAGCAATATCTTCTCTGGTGTTCACTGGTAGGGGAAAGGTAAGTTTGTCTGATGCTATTTCGGCTTTGGCACCAAGGGTCAGATTTCTGTTGTAAATAAAAAGAAAGACACATTGTCAACATACAATGAGAGCATAACCTAAATACTTGTTTGCTGAATCCCAGAGCCAGCTATTTAATCCAACTGCACTGATCCTGGGTATCTCAGTCTTTGCCAAAGCAAGCATCGTGCTACTGTGTACCTGATGGTATGTTTTCCCACAGAGGATATGTAGCAGCCTTAGAGATGTATTTGTCTAACTGATTATGCCTTTGCATGTATTACAGGATAATGATGACAGAGTAACATAATTTTGGTCATTTCATTAGTGAAAAAGGAATGAGAAAGGAGCACGACTGCTCTGACTTAGGCAACAGGACCGCCAGCGTTACCACAGATTCTGTGCCCAGGCAGCTAAGGATGCTTCAATCAGCTACAGCTTTCCAAAACCCCAACTCAGCCCAGCATAGATATGTGGCTAACAAGTTCCTAGGACTCTCATGCTTCCCCTCAGTCTTCACACCAGCAGCAGAACACAGCTGGGGCAGGATCAGCTTTCACAGGAAGCCCTGTGCCATGCCCTGCAGTCAGAATAAAGCAGCTGGGGTGAGGCAGCTCCTGGGCTGCAGAGGGCTGCAAAGACCCATCACTGGCTGACGATGTGCAAAGGCAGAAAGTATGTACACTACCTGAAAGTATGACACTAAAAGCTCATCTTACAGATGCTTGTGGTTTCCTGGTCTAGAAGAGAGAGAGCAGTTGCCCTTTTCAGAGAAAAACTGGAAGGTCACTGTGGGAAGTCTTTACCACTTTCAGTCATTCTTGGTCACAATGTAATCCACAGGATATAAATTGAGGGTGAAAAAGTTTTCTTTCAACTGGTGTACGAATGTTTGTAGTTAGGCAAACATATGGGCAAACTGAGTAGCAGTATTAAAAATTAATATAAGGTCCAGAAATGATGGAGTGATGTAACTCACTAGCTAATACTGTACACTTCCAGGAAAATAAGAGAGGTCAAATAAAGTTGACTTAAGGGTGCAGGTCTATTACAAGCCTATTTTTGTCTGTGGAAGGATTGACCCAGCTTGTTCAGAGTCCCCACAGTGATTCATCTGACCTGCTTCTTGTGTACAGTCTTTTGCTGAGGCTGCTATAACAATCCAGCTTCACCTTCTAACACAACGGGTAGACACTGGGGCTGCAAAGGTACTCAATTTTCATGGAATAATGACTTAACTTCAATTTAATCCAGCAGTCTACAGCTAGCAGAGAGTAGTCAAAAAACTACCTCAATAACTGGGTGTGCTCTAGCCTGCATGCAACTAATTTATTATCTTGGCTGTCTCTTGCAAAAACTTCATTATAAAGTGTTCACTGAGGCCAAAAGAACCACAAATAAACACACAAAGGTCTCAACAAAATGAATCTGTGCTAGTCTTATGCTATTTGCTTAACAAAGTCTCTGAGTATATGTGTATTTGAAAGGTAGTGTGTGTCATTTCCAGACTCCCTTAATAAGAGGACCAAGCACAGTTCTATTTGTATTTCCTCACAGTTTTTCTGCCTTAACTAGGTCTAGGCATTCAGTTCCCATAAATGCTAACCATGTTGTTGTTTGAACATCATCTAAAACTGGAGAAAATTTTCTTACTTTGCCCTCCTTTCCCTCAAGTCCCATTGAAAACTCCACCTTGCCTTTCGAAATAACATACTTGAAAGTGTCTCCCTTTCTCTTTTTGTATTTTTTGGAGAACTGCAAGCAGCACACATTTTCCTGGGTAACAAAGGTCACATCTCTCTGTCTCTCTCCCATTTTCACATTCTTTTGCTCAGCAGTACAATAGAATTTGCTGAAAAACTAAACCAAAACCCGAAAACTAAAACAGCGTGGAACTGTTCTGCTGAGTGAATGCTTTGCAAATGGTCCATCAACCTCACACCAGCCACATTAATTACCTTTGAATGGTCCATGAAAGAACTACAGTGAACTCAGCTGAAAAATCCAGCAGTCCCTGTATCATTTTCTCTCTACTGGGAGGGCTGATGGTCCATAAAGAGTTTGAATTTCCCTCTAGGTCTGCTAGAGTTATATCTTCTTTTCCATAGCTCTCTAGAAACTGCAAAGCAGCCTGGAGGTGCAGAAGACAAAAAGAAAATTTCAGTGTAGTCACATTCACAAGACACAGAGCCACATTTCAGGTAAACTCTGTAGAGTCTGTTTAAACTTAAGTTAAAACTTTGTCTTTCGTTAAGCATCTTTCTGAATAGCAAGATGTCTGCAAATGATGAGGCAACTTGCAATTCATGACTTTGAAAGTGGATCAAGATTCCAATATTACAGCTGCAACACCAATACATGGGCTACTAAGTAGGATCTAAATAATATAAATATCTATATAAAAGTTAATTCTTGAATAGACTAGAAGCAGGCATGTCTTTTACAGTTATATTTGATCAAATCCCAGTTATTTTACTAATACAACAGTAGCATACTAATGCTAGTTACTAGACATTTTTTCTGTAGAAAGTTGTGATAATTATGTGCATTTTGCACCACAGAATAGTGGAAATATATTTAAATGTTTGACCTTTTAATGTCAAAACATGTCTGGGCCATACACATTCTTTTGACAGCACCACATCTGCTTACTGGGAGGTGAAAGCTGTGTGTTCTATAAAATGGCCCACAGGCCTTAGAAGTGCCAAAACTGTTGTGTGCCCACTGCCTCTTTGCTTTGGCAGTACAACACCAGCACCAGGTCTCCTAAAGGTTTGTGTCATTTAGAGGGGACGTTTTTATTCAGGTAGCAGGTTAAGTAGGGTTTCTGTAATCCATGATTTTGTGTAAAAATATCTCAAGTAAAGGTAACTTGTCTCACCATAACCCAGCCCTCTCCTGACAAATGATCTATCTGAACCTTTACTCATGCAAACCGTTTGTGGAAACATCTTTGAAATTATGGCAAAGCTGCTGACAACGTATAACTACACAAACAAAAACTCACAAAAGGCCACCATGGAAGCACGCACACATTTTAAAGTAATGAGGTATTTGGCATTTCACTTACAGTGTTGCCCCTATAGCTTCCCAGAAATGCATTGTAGCCAGTCTGATTCAAATCCTTGAGCTGACTCTGTTGAGCACTCATTGTAAATATAGGCTGGGAAACAAAAGAACACACACTTGTCACTTTTACTTCAAATCAGCTGCTACATACATCACACAGAATCCTGTGCATCACAGTCCAAGACAATTAGGGCATTCAATTGCACAGGAGAAGGTTATGATCTCATTCCATTGGGAAGCAAGCTACCTCCAATTATCTTATAGTTACCATGTGGACCTCTAGGTAGTTACCTCAGATGTAGGATAATTTACTCAGATTCCATTGCCAGTAGGTTCTGGTTTTAGGTTACAAATATCATTTTTTACATCACATTATTAATGTGTTTTTAAATCCCAAAGGGATTGTCTGGGAGGGCTTGCCTCATCTCTTGCACAAGGCAAAGGAATTCAATGAAAGGAATAAGATAAAGTACAAGGAAATATGTTGCAAAAACAGAGCTTGCTTTTACTATCTCTTCTTTTTTACCTGATAACCTCCTAGAGTTATTGTGATTGATACATCTAGAGGCTTGTTGGTGATGCCTGCAACAGATTTGACTAAAGACATGAAGAGCAGTGGGAACCAGACAATACAAATCAGCAAGACGATAATCATGCCACCCATTCCATACTTGACAACTTTCTTTTTCTTCTGGCCTCTTGGTTGGGGATATCTCTGCAAAAGCAAACAGCAACATGGTAATGTCTCTTCTGTCAGACGCACGCTTGATATAATTTGATGGGTGGATATATAAAGATCCTAAGGCTTCCCATCTTCTGTGGTAATTTGGCCCATTCTAAGGCCAGTTATTTTGAGATTTTTTGCCAAACCTGCACAGGCACTGAATTTCTGGTGACAACAGAGAAAATTGACAAATGAACCCATGTCAAATGTGTGTCTAGTGTGAAAAATATTGTAAGCCTCAGTGGTTTTGATCCTTCACAACCATACAGAAAGGAAGAATGGGACAGGGTAATTTGAATTGTTTATCTGAATGAGTGCAAGCATGAACTCATAGGAACCATATGTAAAATAATAGCAGCAATAGTGACACAACAGAAAAAGAAAACCCGAACAAGCCTGATATTGGAAGTGACTCTCTTTCTTGTATTTGTCCTTCCAAAAAGTTTTGCATCACAGAATGATGGAACTGTTACAGTTGGTAAAGACTTCTAAGATCCACATCCAACTGTCAACATCCTTCCCCAGGATATTTATCAATGTCTGTATCAACCACTAAAGCATGGCCTGAAGTGCTTCATTTACATGCTTTTCCAATACTTCTAGGGATGGTGATTCCACCATTTCCCTGGACAGCCCATTCCAATGCCTAACTACTCTCTCAGTAAAGAAATTCTTCCTCAAATCCAGTCTAAACCTCTCCTGGTGCACTTTCTGGCCATTTCCTCTCATCCTATCATTGTTCACTGGAGAGAAGAGGCCAGCACCCACATCTGTACAACCTCCTTCTGGTAGTTGTTAAGGGTAGTAAGGTCCCTTGTCAGCCTCCTCTTCTCAAAACTAAACATTCCTAATTCCTTCATCCTCATGAAAAGCTCAAAGCTCCTCTTGAAGCTCCTTAAGGCTGGCTTTCACAGATTGAAAAGCAGCAAGCTTCATTTTAGGTGAAAAAAAGAAAATGTGTATGCCAGCAACTGACATGCACAATCAGTAGGATTGTCTGATATTGCATGACCTCCACATCAATTTCACACCTCATCTAGAGTACTTCCAAGTTGTTTACAGGCTTGATTTAATCTGTTTCAAGTGAATGGTGCATGAAATGCATTTAAATAATATTTAAACTTTTGTTGCTATTCCTAAAGTCTTGACACTGTTGATGTAAAATCCATCCCTTTCTTAGCTTCTGAGACCAAAAGCAACTTTGCTTTTATCCTTCTCTTTTCAGAGCAGATCACATGGTGTATTTGTCCCGCCTTGTCCTTAATTCCTGGCTTCTGTTATTGGCCTTATAATTGAATACTTCAATAGCTTCACCATCCTGTAAAACAGCTTTCAACCACTGTTGTTTATTTCAGTGTATTCTCTTATAAGATTTAACTCTACTCAGTGCTTTAGGATCCTGCCTTTCAGTCACTGCATACTGCATGTGCAAAATAAAGATGCATCATATTCCACTACACCTCAAACACATGCCAGGAACATGGCTTTCAGGAAATTGTTCTTGCTTTGCAACATGAATCCATTAAAGCCCTGGGAGAATATTAAATTTGTAATACAATGCTATATTTAAAAGAAATTAGTTACTTTTCAAAAGCAGTGTATCAAGTAATTTGTCTTGCTCTGCAGAATGTTTTCATTAAACTATCATAGCAAGGATCACCAGGGGTATATTATTTGTCTGCATGTGATTCAGGCACCTTTAATGATATTACAGAACAGCTCAGAGAGCCTCTAGCAGTCAAATTACGAGGCGTACCACTCAGTGCAAGATAGAGAGAATCAAAGTACCTTGAACAACACTCCTAAAGCCATGAGTAGTTATTTTCCTACGTGGCATCAGGACACACATACTACCTTAGGTCTGGAAATCTTCCCATGTCAGCTCTATGCTACATCTAATGCTACATCTAATGCTACATCTAATACATCTATGCTACATCTAATCCTGCTGTAGCTTTAAGGAATGCAGTGAGATGGACAGTCAAAACAGAACTAGATTATTATTTCTCTGACTCCTGAATCTTCTGATCACAATACACTCAAGGCAGAAATGAAAGTCATATAGAAAAGGCTTATGTGCAAGATTTATGGCACTTCAGCTTGAGTTAATCTAAGGGGCATACTTGGGAAATAATTGCCATTAAGAGACAGGATTATAATAAAAGTAGAAATACATCAGTAACACTTAAAGTACAGGTGTTTCATTGCAGATGTACAATTTCTGACTGGTTGGGTCACTCTTTAAAGAATGCTTGATTTCTTTTTGAAATTGGCAAAATAAGCAAGCATATGGTTGCAATGACCAAGAGCTCAAAAAGAATCCAGAATTTGCAAGTTTAATTTGAACTGAAGCTTGAATGATTTCAAGAGACTGAAATTTCAGTCGGACAAACGTTGGGTTTATCTGGCCCGCAGTTCAGTTCTGGATGTGTAGGGACCCTCTTGAGATAAAGGAGGCAGCTGAGTTCTCTCTGCAATTACATGAACCAGGTGTTCCTACACCACGGAGACACAAACTCTTCCTCCTACTGACTTTTCTCTTCAGATATAGTTTCCCTGCTACTGAGGGTTACTCATTTAGTTGTTATGGTCAAAGTGAGCTTGTATGAATACCAGGATTTTCAACACCCACCTTGAAATTCAGGCATGCAATTAAGCTAGCTGGCACATGCTTGTGGAGCTCACATTAATGGTGGAAAAATCAACTGGGCACAAAAGGGAAGCCATTTGAAATTTCACTTGCAGTGATTGCCAACTAATATAAAATACCCAACGGTCTGAATATTTCTGAGCATAAACACCAGGTGTATCTTCTAACACAAAATCTTTACAGTGGATTTCCCAATTATGCACAGACTTGTGGTTATTTCTCTTCATTTCTGCATGGGGGAGAGGAGACCCAGAGGGCTTCCTTACTTTTTCTGACTCTCGCCAGCACTTCAGGATGAATATATGAGCATAGATATCTTCAACACAGATCCAGCTGGAAAGACTGAGAGTGGTATCAGTCCAAACCCAGTCCATTACTGCTCTCAGCTCAGTCAAAAATGGAACCAGGCGGAACCTGAGAGGGGACCAGAGAAGATAACTCATCAGAACTTTTGGGGAATCACATTAAATGAGCACAGTAAGAGTATATATGACAACATGGAGAATTAAGCCAGTATTAAAAAGCAGATTAATGGGAGAGTTTGCAAACACACATACAATCAAATCTTGAGATTTCATGGCCAATACTGATGGTTTGGGGGTGCTATCTTTTGACATAGAATCATAATCATAGAATCCTAGGGGTTGGAAGGGACCTCAAAAGATCATCTAGTCCAACCCCCCCTGCCAGAGCAGGGCCCCCTAGAGTACATCTCCTAGGAACGTGTCCAGGCGGGTTTTGAATGTCTCCAGTGAAGGAGACTCCACAACCCCCCTGGGCAGCCTGTTCCAGGGCTCTGTCACCCTTACAGTAAAAAAATTTTTTCTGATATTCAACTTGAACCTCCTATGCTCCAATTTACACCCATTACCCCTTGTCCTATCACTGGACACCACTGAGAAAAGCCTAACTCCATCTCCCTGACACTCACCCCTTACATATTTGAAAACATTGATGAGGTCACCTCTCAGTCTCCTTTTCTCCAAACTAAAGAGACCCAGCTCCCTCAGCCGTTCCTCATAAGGGAGATGCTCCACTCCCTTAATCATCTCAGTAGCTCTGCGCTGGACTCTTTCAAGCACTTCCCTGTCCTTCTTGAACTGAGGGGCCCGGAACTGGACACAATACTCCAGGTGCGGCCTCACCAATGCAGAATAGAGGGGGAGAAGAACTTCTCTTGACCTACTAACCACACCCTTTCTAATGCACCCCAGGATGCCATTGGCCTTCTTGGCCACAAGGGCACATTGCTGGCTCATGGTCATCCTCTTGTCTACCAGGACCCCCAGGTCTCTTTCACCTACACTGCTCTCCAGCAGGTCAGCCCCCAACCTATAATGGGACATCGTGTTGTTCTTCCCCAAATGCAAAACTCTACACTTCCCCTTGTTGAATTTCATCATGCTTCTCCCTGCCCAACTCTCCAGCCTGTCTAAGTCTCTCTGAATGGCAGCACAGCCTTCTGGTGTGTCAGCCACTCCTCCCAGCTTAGTGTCATCAGCAAACTTGCTGAGGGTACATTCTATACCCTCATCCAAGTCGTTGATGAAGATATTGAACAACACCGGTCCCTTGTTCCTCTAGATTTCCTTCTTAGGCCATAAACATGCTTTTGTATCATTATGCCCAGGAATTGTGATTGAGCCACGAATGGAATGGTAAAAGAGAGACTTTCTTCTATCCCCATATTCCTCTGGCTTGGGAGCAGAGAAACATCCTTTGGTGGGAAACAAACAGAATGGTGGGAATCTGTTTTATGCTTTCTTACACCAAGTAATGCACAGCAGTAGGTGGGGAGTCCTCAGTTTCATATGGGAGAGGGCATCATGAATCAGGATGAAGTAGCAGCAGATCATGGGCCAACAGAAAACCAACAGGCACGTAGAAGCTGCTTAAAATGCATCATTCCTTTTACTAGTCCCTCACTTTTCTACTTAGATCACAAAGAATATTTCATGTAAAGAAAGCTTTCTTCTGTAACTTTTCCTACAGGAATTCAATAAGCTCATACCCAAAATACTGGGAAAAAAGCTGAAATTATTCAAGCTTTTCTGCAAAATGTGTGGATGATTTGAGCTGGCTGAATCATAACATCATAGTAACATCATATGTGGAAGGTGGGCTATAACTTCCTAACACCACCTTTCACTCTGAGGCTACACTGTACCTGTTACTTGCACTACTAGCACTCCTAAATCCTAAAATGTTTCAAATGGGCAGCACTTCTCAGAAGATACACAACGGAAACATTTTTGATGCACAGTTCTTATTTCTCATGTATATTGTCTTTCACTTTATTTTTCCTCACCTGCTAAGGCAGAGCCTGCAGACCTGCTCCAAAGGTCTCTTTGGGATCTGATGCTTTACTAGTTTTTAGGACTACAGAGTTATTTTTAGGACTGCAGAAAACATTACCTGTTTTCTAGCACAAAGGGTAGCCCCTATCTCTGTTCAGAAAGGTAATTTGTTAGACAAGTTTAAAATGTCTCTTTCACATAGGGGCCTGAGTGACTGACTGGTATGGTAGGCTTTTGGATTCAGAGTGGGAAACTGATTTTTTCTGATATTTTCTTTATTGAAACTGATTTTTTTTTTTTTTTTTTTTTTTTTTTTGTGGACTATGTGGGACATATGGCATATACAGAGCATGCTGTGTGAAATTTACTGTCTCGTTTCCAGCAGCCTTAAAGAGAAGTCATGATAACAGATCCTTATTTCACAAAAGAATGGAGGAGAGCTGTAGGTCTTGACTTACCCTTGAAACAAGAACAGGTTGACATAGTTATAACTTTTTGTGAGGAAGTTGCCAAGAACACGAGTTGGATATCCGCAGCGTATCTGATACGCTGATAAGCCAAAATAAACACATTTCACAAAATACCAGAGCTGGGCAACTGTGTTCTGGCTAAATTTCCTGTAATGGAAAAGACAGATAAAGGAAAATGATGAGCTTCATATCTATGTATGACCAAATTAGCTGGAAATGTTTTGAGCTCCTGGCAGTTTCCCTTTCCTGAGATCCTGTGAAAAGCCCTTGGTTTCTGACCCCACTGCAGAGTTAAAACAGTATTTGAACAACACTGGATGAGAAAGTCTATAAACAGCATCTGTTGTCACCTCAGGGTCACAGGGAAGAGACTGGGAATGAGCTTCCTGAAGAGTGAGGGCTCCCTCCCTCTGGATGCTAGATGTGCCTTGCTGCCCAACACAGGCCAGCCTGCCCTTGGCACCCACAGTGGCACATCTTTTGTGTGCCCTGGGTAGACAGGCTTTCTCTTGGCTTTTCTGAGGGCTGACATTAGGACAGGATCTAGGCAGCTTTAATGGCTATTTGTGTTCACAGGGACACCTGAAAAGTCACAAATTCACACAAGAATTTAAGTTAGAGTGACCTCTGAGGACCATCTTTTTCAGCCTCCCCTGTTTAAATCAAGTCAAATTACATCAAATTGTTCAGGAACCTGTCCAGCTGAGTTTTGAATACTTCTGAAGACAGAGATCCCACAACCAGTCTGGGCAACCTGCTCCAATGTTTGACTACCATGATGGTGAATTTTTTTTTTTAACATATCATACTGAATTTTCCTTTTGTTTTCCAACTTGTAGCCTCCTGTCCTGTCTGAAAAGAGCATAGCTTCTTCTCAGTGGCTTCTTAGTAGGCAGCTCTTCACTTTCTCTTCTCCAGAGAGAAGTAGCCCTGTTGCCTCAACCTTTTCTTACGTGTCATGGGCTCCATTCCCCTGACCACCCTGCTGAACAGGTCCCACTTCTGGCTGCAGTTAAATAACACTGTGGAACTGTAGGAGGCACATCATGATGAACAGGATTTGTAAACCAGACATGATCCAATACTTTCAATTAGATCTCATGAAATTCCATTAAGAAATTTGAGAAAAATTGTAAGAGTCGGCCTGACAAGGAAGGAAGTTTCAGATGGAGATTTGAGATTAACAACCTGATATAAATGTCATAAAGCACAGAAAACCAAATTATTTTAGTGCCTTTCAAATGACAATATGAAGCCTGAATTTTCATATAAATTCTAAAAGTGCAAAAGATAAGATATCCACTTGAAAAGTGACTTTTTTTTTTTTCATTTCAAGTTGGGGCACAATTTTTACTACCCTGAGAAAAAAAAAAGCATTTGGTTTTGACAGGAAATGAAGCTTTTCAATCTCTCTTTATAATATGTACTTTTTTTTTTTTTTTTTTTTTTTTTTTTTTTTTTTTTTTAATCCCCTAAACTGACTTGACTGTTAACAAAGAGTAATGTGCTCAGGTGACACACTCAGTTCCAAAGTGGGACAAATGCTTGGCAATTTAAAGTCCTAAGTAAGAGGACAGCTAGCCAAGGGAACCTTAACACCTCTGCAGTGCAGAGCCAGATAACTGCAATGAGAAACATGAGATCTGGGGGTGAACCAGACCAGGGATGTGATACAGGATTTCACACAACAGATGATCATCTCCACAGCACCTCCAGAGTCATGTGGCAGGAGTAGGGTAGGAGAACTTTTGGTCTGCAGAACAGACATGGGTTTTAGAAATTTCTTAGTCTAAAGAGCTTTAAATCCACACTTCCCACATTCCAGGAAAGTACTAATTTTTAAGTTATTGCCAGAGAGATATTTTCTACTCGCTCCAGCATGCAGAAGTCTTGGGAGAGGAGAACTAAATCAGAGGCCAACAGTGTCTCAGCTGAGAGCTCTAACCACTCAATTACAACAAGAAAGTTCTCTTTCTCTGCTTGCATTTTGGCTTAAGCTGAGAATTTGTCTGTACATAGTTATATAATGAATTCTTCCTCAAACTTATGTTGGCCACAGTTATTGCTGTGGAAAGGCACTCCAACATTCTGCCTAAAATTGAGACCAATAAGACACCTGTTCATGATTCCAAAGCTTAGCTAGAACCATCTCAAATTTACATACAAACAACTTAGTAGTGCATCATTATTTAACCCATATTGTCTGATTATAAGGCTTATACCTTTCTGTTACTCCAGGCAAGATAAAGAACATCCAGAAATGTATTCCAAAAACAAGGATGACTTGGAAAATGACCTTCCCCATGACAGTCTTTTTGAGGTACAGTGCTCGATCTACCACCATGGTACCAAACTGAATGAGCACCATCACCAAAAATGCCTCTGGAACCTGATCCTCTGATAGTGAAGAGGTGATATCTGCTGCTGCAGAGTGTTTCTGAAAAGGAAAATAGAACAGAGTGGTCAAAGAAGGAGGAAAATCACATGATACTTAGCATCAACAGCATGTACTGAAAATTTATAGATAGATGCCACTGTGACATACCCCAAAAGCCCAAAATCCAAACACAATGATGATGAAATCCACTGTATCTGCTAGGAACATCAGCACATACACATCAGTCACTGCACTGTAGTCTGGATGAATAAGATTGTAGAAAAACTGTCTGATGGGCACATACACCTGGAGAGTCCTAAAACAACATAGGCCACAATGTGATTTAACAGCACTGTAATATCCACTGAAGAAAAAGAAAATGGCTGGGTGTAGCATGATTACTATTTCCAAAGATATCTAAGATCTATTCTGAGAGCCATCACCAGGCTTCACAGACCCTGGTTCCTAGTTCTGATTGCTTCTAAACTGCTGTATTAGCATTTGTTCAGTAGAAATATACATAGCAAACCAAGTTCACACAGGGTATTTCACTTTCATACCAGGCAGATGCTACTTGAACAACTGCTTGATGTTCAGATGGTGGGACTTCAGAGTGAAAACTGGCATTAAATGAACTGTGTAGATACCCCCTAATCCCCTTAAATTAACAGAAGTCGTAACCTGCTCTCTTTAAAATGCTGTTTTACTGCTTTACTATTTGGAATATCCCCCCCAAACCCACAAAACTTCTCACATTGCTCACTTTTTAATTGTAAAGGCTTTGGCTTTGATCATTTGTTCTCTAAACTTTTCCATAAGAAGCTCTTTTCTAGATTTTTGCTTGATGCTTAGCACACTGCTTCCTTTCTGACTGCTGTTTCGTGTACTGGTACTTCCTGAAAAAAGAAAGGGGAAGACAAGCTAATTTAATATAAAAGATTAAGTAAACAAAAAACCGAAAAAACAAACCACAACTTGAAAATAATAAATCTCAAGACTTCCATCCCACAGGGAAGTCCCAGATTTGAAAGAAGCTTATGTTTGGTCTTTTTCCAAATATGATAAAATGTTGAGAGGATCCAGTAAAGGTTTAATCACTGACAGATCAAAACTTGATTAATAACTAAAAAAAGAGAAGACGACTGAAAAAAGCTAGTATTTGATCTGATTCAGTCATCTTGTTTGGTAACACATACATTCAGGCCACAGTAAGGAATTTACCTATTTACTATTCCATCATTAGAAGATGGAATTTTACCAATTTGAAAATTTACCAATTTTCAAGATGGAATAGGTATTCTGTTTCAGTCTACCTAATCAATACTTTTTCTCACTTTGAGCATCATTAAATATAGGTATGAACAATACATATGCTTTGCATTCTCTCTAGCTGGACATTATGTTGAACAGAAAATCTGGATCTAGGCCACACTGAGCATTCCTTTCCCAGCTTTTGAAAAATGTCATTTTAAAAACATAATGAATCACAAAATATGGCTCTCCATTTGAACTTTAAGAAGGCTTGGAGTGTGTTCAAATGTGAAGATACTTTGGTTCAGATCCCATTTCCTCACTGAGGAGCAGCAGCATTCAACAGACTCTTGAACCTCTACAGCAACCACCACAAAGTTTCAGCAGGATGACCCTATGGGATATATATGTTTCCTCTTCAAATCCCAGAAATGCCATGGAGTTTACCTCTCTTAGATCTGTGTGAGGAGAAGCTGGACCTGTGTGAAAGCTGTGATATGCTGCTAGAGCTTTTCCTCCTGATGGCAGTCTGCTGTTCAGGGAAGTGGACATGGATGGATTCCACCGATGCTGCGAGGTTGACAGACTTCAAAGAGGCAGAAGAGTCTCTCCTGCCTCCTGTGAGAGAGAGCTCATCATCAGTATCTTCTTTATTACTGGAGCTGTCCCCTTTCTCATCTTCATCCCATAATCCATGACACTAGTGGAAAAAGAAGAGAGCTTTTCAACCTTGTATTGCTGTCGCAGTATTTACCAAAGGCTTTGCTAAGCTCAGTCGTGTTTATATGGGGGAGACAAATTCACTGTGTTGGGATATCATAGAGGTATAAACTCATTGAGTTTGGAAAAAGCCTTTAAGATTATCAAGTCAAACCATAAGCCAAATCCACCACTAAACCATGTCCCTAAGTGCCACATCTACATGTCTTTTAGATACCTCCAGGGATGGTGATACAACTATTTCTGGGCAGCCAGTTCCAGTGCCTATTAAACATTTCAGTGAATTTTTTTTTTTAATATCCAAATAAGTGAGCTATATCACGAGTGACCAAAAAAATTAAAACTAAAAGTTTTATATGAAATAAGAAACTACTACATGAACTCAGATTACCTTTAAAATGGATCTGTGGAAGAATAAAGCAAGGAGCTGAACAAGATCATAATGCACGTAACCCTCTTTCTTCTCAATGCCAATAATATTGGGTGGATGGTAAGGTTTATCTTTTGTATAATCCACATACTTATTCCAAGGAAAGAACCCAAACTGAAAGAAGTACTTGATGACAATGGCCACCTGTTCAGAAACACAACACACTTGGGGTGTTTATAAGCATGGCCTATACAATAGCCTCATGACAATGAGAGGGGAGAAATAATTACAATTTTGACAGGTTTATGAGAAGATAAAACAAGGATATTCATTGCTACAGAGGAACAATAGTTCAGATTTCCTCAGCAATAAAGTCAATCAACATTTCCTAGCAGATCAAGCTCAGTGGTACCCGAGAGACACCAGAAGCAGTCTATACTGTCTCTTGACTAACAATTACATAGTAGCTGTTGGCAAACGGTCTGTTCTTGTGATAACTGCTTTACATGCTTTATATGCTCATTGCAATGATGAAAAACACAAACAAGACCTTTTCATACCACAGAAATTGCTGAGGAGTTTAGCAAATATTTATATCAACACAATGGGCCAAAGGACCCTGGTCCTACAGACCAAAAAACAGAAAATAGAACGTCCAAAGCTTACAACTTAACTTTTCTGTGTTAGACATGGGGTTGCAAAACCAGCAGCCTACCTCAGTGTAGACAATAGCTGTCATCCAGAAACGTTTGCTTGGCCGAGGAACAGAGAGCATGGCCCAAAGGAATATAAGGATTGGAAGCACCAGGGTTATCATGGAGGCAGAAATCATGTGGTTAAGGATGATCACAAAATAGCACACCATTTCTGAGCGGGCCACTAGTGTATTGTACAAGGCATAAATAAGAAGCAAGACTCGAGGCTGACCAACATAGAACTTCTCTGATTCCTCCAGCTCATCATCATGAAACATCCTGTGAGGAGCAGAGTAACATAAATGAATTTAGAAGTAATTTCACAAGAGCTGCTTTTTAAAATTTCGAATGTTTTAACTTTTAAAAAAAGAATAAAATTCAGCCGCTGAGTTCAGTTGAGAAAAAAAAAAAAAGGGGGGGGGGGGAATTTAGTATCATAATCAAACAGCCTGATTCTAACCTCAGAAAATAAGAATATCAAGCAAAATAACTAGAAGCACCATTCTGCTGTTTTTAATTTACCCAGACAGTTAATCTGACCCAAGAACTTTTGCCCAACCAGTATATCTCATGTAAATCACACCATGCAGGTGTGGCCCTGTCTGGATTAATATCTGATTTAACAACACAGATAGGATTTTGGAGAACCTCCAGAGGTCCATCAGGAGATGTATGTTATGAGTGGTCCTGTGATAGAAGGTTAGATATAAACTCAAGCTTAATTTTAAACATTAAATGTGTCCTATTTTTCTCCCATTTATCTGACTCAAATCAAAGGCACCAAGGAATCAGGATATAACCTTATATACTTTCACAGTTCTCTTTGCTCTTCATAAAGAGTGCCCTGGCCTGTGAAGAGATCTCACTGAAAAGCAAAAATGACTATGGGAAAACAGAAGAAAAGATAACTGTGTGTACAAAGTCAGATCTACACAGCCTTTCTCTCCAGGTGTAGCCAGGCTGAAATGCATTTTTATGGTTTAAGGTTCTGTCCTTGCACCACTTATCTGAGTAGGCCAAAAAGCAGAGGAAGAAGAGCAAAAGCACCATCCCCACTTCAATGCTGGTTGTGCTACTGAGAGCAGTGTCTGAGGGACAAAGAGGGGAGCATCCTATTCCTTATGGAAGTACTTAGTAAGGTGGTATCTCCACATAACCCACAGCTCCTACTGGCTTAAACAAAAACTCTGCCAAAGGTCATCATTTCCCTTATAGTAATCCAAAATAATTAAAGGAAAAACATTTTCCCAGATAGCCCTGGAGGAAACTGATTTGAAATCCCAGCTGCCTGGAGAAGAGAAGACCTCTCCACAAGGAATATTTAGAAAAGCCCTTGACCCTTTGACAATTGCAGCGCAGAAACCCAATACTAATTGGAACAATTAGCTAGAGTATCTGGGGAGAAAGCAGAGATTCTTTCCAACATGAATTTGAATAATTTCAGAAATCTGTAATTAGAACAACTGCACAGGAAGCAAGCTGCTTCCCTTTAATCAAACTTAGCGGAAGGTCTGTATCAGAAACTTTAGGCTATCTCTGAGACAAAAAAAAACCCCCAACACAGTAATGACAAAACTTCACGGAGCAGCACCAAAAATTTTTCCTTCTCAAAGATTCTTACTTGTTCAGAAGCAGCTCGCTGGCTGTTAGCTCGTGTGTCAGTGGAGGGAGGATCGTGTCATTAAGTCTGTCTGTCCGACTGTCATCTGGGCTCACCATCATGAGGCTCTTACCAGCTGAGTCATCTGGGGAGCCAAAGGGAAGGTGTTCAAAGCTTACAGCTTTGCTATAAGAAGGAGGAGCTTCTGCATTGCTATCCACAGTGGAGTACAATGGCACATCAGTATCAGGAGTATACGCAGCTCCTTCTGAACCCAGGCTATAATCTTCCACCTCCTCTTCCTCCGGCCTTGATATGGAATGAGCTCCTTCCTCTTCATGCTCCCCTTCTACCTCCTCAATGGTTTCTGTTGTCCCCTGACGAGAATAGAGCATAGTGACCTGTGTAGGTTCACTGTTGGGGAGAGATGAAGAGAAAGAGTTGAGGCTTACAAGGTTCAACACCAAGCAAAGTTTGTTAACTGTACCTTGATGCAGGCAGATGAGCAACCCCATCACATTCCCCGGCCTCCAAAGTTCATATAATCTGCTAGAAAATATATCATCATGATCTCCTCTTACACAGCTGGATTATCTTAGTCCATCTATCCCCTGAATGACATCCCTGTGAACTCAGAGTGATTCACTATCTTTTCACACCAGCAAAAGACAAATTAGTACCATCATCAAGAGAAACTACACTAATTACCTGAAAGAAGTTCAAACACTTTATGACCAGAATGAGGACTTGCTATTAGATATATTTAAAGAATGCTCCATGGTAAATGAGAGGCAACCATGGGGTTCTTTCTAAACATGGTGCAATTATCAACCACTATGCAAATTCTGTGTACAACTGGAACATGAATTGAACACACACATCAACTCTGATTCCAAAGAAAAGAACAAGTAAATTGCTCACATGGAGAAATATAATCCATATTACAAAGCTGCTCCAGTGGCAGGGTATCTTGCTTACCTTTAGATTACCCTATGTTCTTCAATACAGTCTTAATTTTTACCTTACCTTCCTGCTTTTCTTCTGTACATATCTGTTTCTTTTTCTCTGCTTGTTCACCTTGCTTACTCTTGGATTTGTGTGTCCATATAAAACTTTCTCTTTTAATGCTCTGTGATCTGCAACAGCCTCAGTCAATGTAAGTTCATGCAGTCTGATGACTCCAGATGGGAATCTGGACACCATCATCTAGAAAATAGTTTCTTGGCCTTGTTTTCACCCTTTTCATCCCTCACAAGTATTCTTTCACCTCTCCCCTCAAATAATCACTCTTTCGCTTTTCAGTCTCCATTCCAGTCCCTCTCCACAGATTAGACAGCAGACATCAACTCAGTGTCTTTTGTTGGCTCTATGTTCTTATACTCAATAGTGATAAAATCAGAGTCCTCAGAGCTCCTATGAAACAAATGGGACCATGTTTTCACCTGAAGTATGACCTTTCAAAGAAAATTGGCACTTGCAAAGCCAGCTGGCACTACCACCTCCTGCCAAAATTAAAAATTAAGTTCCATCTCTTTTTCTTTTACTTGGTTTCCAGACTTCTTGTGACTACATTAGATCACTTTATTTCTAGCAGACTTTTAATTAGAATGTGTAATACTATTAGTAGGATGTGTGTTTTAATAATTCACAGTAGCATTCATCCTGGTAAAAATACACAAAGCCATAAAATCCAATCATTTAAAAACTGATCAACACTGAAAATTTGTAAAACCCTTTAAATGCTGAAAAAGAATGATTGGATATGCAGGTTTTTGCCCGCCAAAAAGTGAGTGAATGGCTCTGAACAGTTCTCTCTTGTGCTGAATGTTAGTATTATTCACTAACTTT
The DNA here is from genome assembly GCF_036169615.1 of Heliangelus exortis. Classification (NCBI taxonomy): domain Eukaryota; kingdom Metazoa; phylum Chordata; class Aves; order Apodiformes; family Trochilidae; genus Heliangelus; species Heliangelus exortis. The sequence goes on along the minus strand of NC_092423.1, from coordinate 99,067,240 downwards.
TCATAGTTATTTTCTCTTTCTTAATTCCAACATCTCACAGGCTGTAAATAAATGGTAAATAATCAAAACATATTTAACAATCTTTCCTATATGGGAAAAACTAAAATTGAAAGAGCGGGGCCACCATTTGCCAACATCTTAATTTCTAAAACGAGACACCAAAGTCCATATTTAGGATAACTGATTAGCTGAAAAACTTCACTTGCAGCTTCCACTTTTAATAAGAACAACCATCATCTCGGTAACTCAGAAAATCAGACTTTTTTTTAGCTGGATAAATACAGCTTTAAACCCTTAGACTGGGTTTAGACAGCCAACATAATGCGGTGTAGCAGCTTTCAAAAATGCATGAATTAAGGATGACAAAAAAAAAAAAAAAAAAAAAAAACAGACCAAAAAACAAAAACCAAAACAAAACTAAACAAAAAAACCCTCAAAAAAAAAAAAAAAAAAAAAAAAAAAAAAAAAAAAAAAAAAGCCAGAATAAGAAGTGAAAGAGCAAATGAGCCCTCGATTGTGACCCAGACTTTGAACCTCAGGAATGTGCCGTGACACAGAAGGGACTAAAGCTTCCATTACCCATGCAAACCACTCTGTACACCACGTATCTGCCAAGGCAAATAATTTACACACACTGCAGTAAGTATCATGGTTTGGGTAAATGAGTGAACAAAGCATGCATGAGGTAAGCACCTGGACACTATACTGCCACTGTCAGCTGATGAGGAGGACATATCCATGCTCTGCATTTTACGGAGCCTAGGTCGGGCGCGCTCACTTGTTTTAGGAACAGTGTCTGGTCCATCTAAATCATCAAGGGTTGACTGCCTTGAGAACAGCATGGTTGCTTCAGTGTAGCAGCTAGCAGCGCAAACAGTTACAAAGACAGTGTTAAATACAATAATGTTACTACACACATGGTTCAGTCAACAAATATGCTCGCCATGCAGGAAAACACTGACACAGAGAAAACAGGTTCGGAGAGAAGATAAGGATTTGTTCAGAGTCACCGTGTAAACACATTTCTATGTACAGATTGCTCATGTTTATATTCATATAGGGCCCACATCAGGCTAAAACCCATCTATTCGCTATTCAAAGACAAGAAACCAGCACAATGCTCTACATGTTTTTCAGAGCCACCAACTTTCACTTGTGAAGTGATTTTATTTTCTTCGTTTTCCCTCTGAAATTTACAAATTCCAGACAAGTGTCTGGGGAAGTGACCTCCTCTGTACTAATTCTTTTTTATTAATGGTATATTAGTGGAAACCAATACAATGCTCTACATGTTTTTCAGAGCCACCAACTTTCACTTGTGAAGTGATTTTATTTTCTTCGTTTTCCCTCTGAAATTGACAAATTCCAGACAAGTGTCTCTGTACTAATTCTGTTTTATTAATGGTATACTGTGCTCAACCTTTTCATGCAGGTACAAGCCAATTTCCTAAAAGAGTCCTTAAAACTGGATAAGCTCATATTCCACAAATAGAAAAACAGCTGTCAGACACTGGCTAATCCTCTTTCCAAACCAAAGAGCCAAATCGGATATGTTACTTAGCCAGTAGATGTGTGCCAAATATAACCTGCTCTGCATGGGATGGCTTTTATTTTGATATTTAGTCAAAAGCTCTGATGATTCCTTCCAGAAGATTTCATTTATTTCAATCACAGCTCAAAACCTATTTCAAAATTGGTAACATGAGCATCTTGAATAAAAGAACAGATACCCTTATCTCCTTTCGCTTATCAAATAGAACAGGACACCAGAGACATAGACCATACATTGAGCATTTATGTGTTACTGGAGAAAAAAAGAACTGGATGAGTTATGAGAAAGACAGTACATAATTAAATACAAACATATAGCAACAGGAAGAAGCAAATACATTAATGACATATGGTAGGCAAAAGATCTATTTCTCCTGTAAAAAAATTTTAAAAACACAGATGTCTATGAAACAAATCCATGGACCAGGTCTTTTAACACATGAAGTGGCTGTCGTGAGTCTCTCAGATAGAACAAGAAAAGAAAGTACCCCAAAGCACAGGATTTACACTCTACTTTTCTTCTTCTGAATCTACCTGTGTTACACCTGAGCAACAGAAGCAGGGAATTGGCTTCCCCTTTTGTCCAGGGGCACAGAGAATTGAGGAAGAGGTCAGAAGGGAACTGCAATGGCATTTTCCATGTTACTTTGGTCTTGCTAGCTTGAAGTGAGGAAAAAAAATCCACTGTCATGAAGTTATAGTTTTGCATTTATTACCTTAAGGAGAATGGGAAAGAAAACAGCAAAACACATGGTGCAAAGTAGCATTTATTCTTAGTCCTACACTCTCTGATGGTCTTTTTTGACAGAATAAGCTGAGGCGAAAAGCATACTTTTGTCTTTGAATCAAAGAAAAGTATCACAAAGATACCAAAGGTACTGTGAAATTAAATTCTTCCTTTAAAAACAGTATCAATGGCAGGGCCATCTCTGTCCTGCCAGTTCATTAGACCTAGGACTCTTTACAAACCACTTCATTATGTCTGTGTGTGCACAAAGGCACAAAAAGCATCCTCCAAGACAAAACCTGAAGAAAACAGTCTGCATGATACATGGTTTGATGAAGCTGCAAGTACTGATTCCTACAGAAACAGGAGGTCCACCCTAGAGGCTTGATTCAACAGCAAGGAAACCAGTCAGAGCTCCGTGTTACTGGCTCCAGGGGGCTATGAGGAAAGGCCTTCCTTTCTGCAGAATCATAGAATCAGCTGGGTTGGAAGGGCCCTCAGAGATCATCAAGTCCAACCCTTGATCCACTACCACTGCAGTTACCAGACCATGGCACTGAGTGCCACATCCAGTCTCTTTTTAATTATCTCCAGGGATGGAGAATCCACCACTTCCCGGGGCAGCCCATTCCAGTGTCTGATCACCCTCTCAGTAAAGAAATTCTTTCTAATGTCCAACCTAAACCTCCCCCGGCACAACTTGAGACCGTGCCCTCTTGTCTTGCTGAGAGTTGCCTGGGAAAAGAGACCAACCCCCCCTGGCTACCCCCTCCTTTCAGGGAGTTGTAGAGAGTGATGAGGTCTCCTCTGAGCCTCCTCTTCTCCAGGCTGAACAGCCCCAGCTCCCTCAGCCTCTCCTCGTAGGATCTGTGCTGGAGTCCCTTCACCAGCCTGGTTGCCCTCCTTTGGACCTGCTCCAGGACCTCAATCTCCTTCCTGAACTGCAGGGCCCAGAACTGGACACAGAACTCGAGGTGTGGCCTCACCAGCGCTGAGTACAGGGGCAGAATCCCTTCCCTAGAGCTGCTGGCCACGCTGTTCCTGATACAGGCCAGGATGCCATTGGCCTTCTTGGCTACCTGGGCACACTGCTGGCTCATGTTCAGCTTCCTGTCAATCCAGACTCCCAGGTCCCTCTCTGTCTGGCTGTTCTCATCCACTCTGTCCCCAGCCTGGAGCTCCCCATGGGGTTGTTGCGGCCAGCCAGGCTGTTGTACTATCAGTGAGGGTTTGGTGCTAAAATATAGGGAGAGGGTGGCAGCAAGTAGACCAACCATCTGTTTTGCAGATTACTTTTCAGCATGCTACATTATCCACACGTTATTTCACCTCTCAAGGCTAAGTTTGCTTTCAGAGCAACACCTCTTATTAAGGTGTTGAAGCATTTTAAATGCAGATGTGGTTTAAAGGGAGCCCTCCAAAGGCCTTAAGCAGAGCAGCTGTTGAAATTGAAGAACGTGCCCGTTCATGTATTTTCAATGGAAGAAATATATGCCAGCTGCCCTCCAAAACATCTAAATTCTGACCTAGGTCAGAATAATCAAAGGAAAAACACCTATTAATCTCAGTAGATAAAAACATTTGACCAGACAGAGTCCCTGCAATAATTTGGTTTCAGGAGGTACTAAATGAAGGATGAATCATCAGAAGAATTATTGAATGGGCAGCTGCTCTGTGTCATTGAATGTCAAGAGATGTCTATGAGATGACACTTGTAGAGCAGTCTGTATATTCTGTATGTACTTTAATAACATGCTTCTGAACAGGAAGGAAATGAGAACACCAATAAAGCAGAGACACTTGCCAAAGCTGATGTTGACTCAGTCATTGACCTATCATATAAATTTAATCCAAGGATATCTTCCTGAGTGACTGCTCAAATTTGTCCTTGGAGACCTTGAAAAGCATTAGCTTCTTCAAATCATTGAAGGACTAGGTATTTTAAATTGGATATTCATTAAAAGCCTGCATTCAAGCATTTTATGTAAAGTTGATAGGGTATCCATTTCAAATGGAGATATATATAGCAGAGATGTTTTTATCCTCTGTGAGCGGGAAATTTACTACTTTATGAGTTCCTTTTTGCTAAACAAATTTACCCTCCAGACAGTTCATTAGTTTAAGGGGTAGCTTATGAATGTTTCTGTTTGGTTTTTTTTTCTTTTGTTTGTTTAATTGTTTGGTTTTGGTTTTGTGCTTGTTTGTTTGTTTATTTGCTTTTTTGTTTGGTTGGTTGGTTTTGTTTTTTCTGTCCATCAGCTAGTATCTGACTAGCATTACCTTTATGAACTACTTCACTCCCTACATTTACAAGCAAAGATGCCAGACATTTCCTATAATTCATGCTCCTAAATCAGAGCCAGAGCCAGATCCAGCCCCCAAATTGGACTCTCCTTTCATCCTTTCTCTTGCCTCCCAAGGCAAATGTTATTTTTCCAGTGCTGTCCACCTCAAGCCCTGTTCTCCTACCTGGTGAGGGAGACATAGATGAAAAATAGTGGCCATAAACACCTTGACTGCACTTGTATGTTCACTGTTAACTGAGGGTCAGGGGCTCCCACCTGCATCTCCTATAAAAGCCTACGTACAGGTGGAGTCAGGACCTGAATATATGTTATTTATGGTGGACAAAAATTAATACAAACTTAATGGGAAGCAAAACCTTGGATATCCTGAAATCTAACCTGGGACCTGTGTCTAGTTGCTATTCCATAATCATAGGCAAAGTCCCACAGAAGCAGCCAAATGTTTTTTGTAAGTTCCCAACAATGTTATTGAAATTCACAAGCTGTTTAACCCAGTAAACAGCTCATTAGTCAAATGGAAACAAATAGCAGCAAAAGCTTTACTACAGCAGCTTCAAATACCTTCTGGCAGTGCTCAAAGGGAAACTAAGCAATTACATTATAAATACCTTATTACACCTCTAGCTACTGTATAGAAAAATTATGGAGAATAAAAGACTGGCCTAATAAAATAGAAAATCCCAGAAATTCTGCAAAACTAATTCTAGAGCTCTGTCTAGGGAAAGAACAACATCCCTGGGTGTGACTTAGAGGGTCAACCCTGAAATTTACAAGAAATTTATAGTTCCTGCCACTGATCAGTAGGATGGCTCTCTCTGGAAATCCAGTATTAAGAACACTGAGCAGATTCCTACAATAATTCCTGTCCTGAGTATTAAGGAATATGTACTCTTATAATGGAATATCTTCTGTGCTTCTGAAGCCCAGTGTACATCCAGACATGTCCATCTTCCTCAGAGATCTCATGTCCACTACAGAATTATGTGTAGGGCACCCAAAGCAGCATGACCAGAATTCTGGTAAGAAACCCTCTGCTCTTTCCCAACAGTTTTCCATTGTAATCCTAGGTCTGTGATGCCTTACTTATTTGCTTTCACATTTACTGGAAATCGTGACTTTGAAATGTAAAATGTCATCTTCTCTTTTTTGGGCAAATAAATAAAATAAATCACTCCATAAACTTACAGGAAGTTTAAAACATCTAACATTTCTGAAAAGCTGTTTTTTAATCTGAGGAAGAGGCATGCAAGGGTGCCCTGATAAACAGATGGCATTATCATTCCATCAACAGACTCATTTTTGCTTCCTCTAATTACAAGCCAGCATTATTACAGCAGATGTGTACAATTTGTAAATACTCTTGGTGCAAGAATATTTCATTGTTTGTTACCAGAAAGAGAATTTGAGATTAGAGAAATCAGCTAGAATACTGCCTTTGACATTCCTTGCTTGATACGTCTTCTAAAGGAAGGGTAATGACAGTAACACGTGTGAAAGATGTAACTTTTTTGTTGCAAAGCAGTTCCAAAGAAATCATCTGTCTGGAAAAGAGATTTTAAATGTGTAAGTATGCTCCATGCAGGGTAACAAACTGGTGGATATTCTGAAACAAAAGACAAGCAGAGCTAAAGACTGGATCCTACCACAGAGGCAGAATTTACATATGAAAATCACATGATCTGGCTTTCTTTTTTATAATTATTTTTGGCATTGGCTTCCGTTTGCATTAATTAAAGTTCTTGTTACCATGGCTGTATGGTAATGGTAACTTCTTCTATCTATAGTAAACAGTATGATGAAAAATTATTTAACAAAAATAGTACTGATATGACTGGTTTTCTTTATGTGAGACTGAACTTTGCAGAGTTAAATTCTGCCCTGCATATACCCAAGTGGCTCCAAGTGAGCTGGCAAAAGTATTTGGCTTTACATTTTTCTCACATCGTCTGAGTCTTGTAAAGCTTTGAGACAAAACACAAAGGTGTTGCTTAGCTGGGTAGCGAGCCATCAAGAAAGATTTGCTCAGATTTGGTATTTTTACTGGAGTGAACCTTTCAAAGGCCGGTGCTCGCCCTGGGGAGTAATATGTGAATGTTTTGTTGAAGCATAGTACTCACAGGCACTCTTCCACTTGCTTTTCAAAACAACAGAAAGGAAGACAAGCCCTCATTATTTTCAGTCTGCTGACATCTACCCATATGTCATTAGTAAAAGCTGTGCAGAATTGACTATACACAGAAGCTACCACGGTTGCTGGGAGTATCAAACACAGAGAACAGGAGACAGCAGAATGCACTGGATTATAAAACAGCTGGCTTTCTCAAGCCCTCCCTTCTCCCTCTCAGGTTGGACAGACAATTTCTTAAAATTCAGGGACACGCTGGGAACAGGCAGGCTCTGGAAGAGAAGGAAGTGAATGTGTGTGCCTCTGTGGGCATGGAGCAGCAGGAGTGTACAGTAGTGTTGGCAAGGGGCTCGATGGCATCCAGCTGCAGAAAAGGAGGAAGGTGGTTTTCCTGAACTCATATGGTTATTTGAACTACACAAGCTGTGGAGCTCTGATGGACTGTAATCATAGCAGTTAGGAAGCCAGGCTCCTCAGATGATATTTGCCCTGTATGTACCAGAAGGGAATTTTGTTCTCTCAAATCCAGACTCTCTCTCAGTGTAAAGCCTTTTTTGATTTGTGGGCAACTATTTATTTTACAAAGACAAAGTATTCACAGTGAATGATGGTTCCCCAACTCCATGCCTGAATTTGCAACACACTACCCCATTAGCATCCTCAGCATGGTCTTATTTTAAATTACTTTTTACAAGATCAGAATCCCTGTCAATGACTCCTAATTCTAGGGGAAACAGAAAGCAGTGAGGTAGTCATGCAGTGGAAATGGAGTTAGGCCAACCAGAGAGTCTACTACTATAAAGCAATATATAGCAATTTTCACTATTAAAATGGCATGGAAAAATCAAAGAGAAGATTCAACATTGATTAGAAAATTTGTAATTAACTAGACAGTATCTAAAATCATGTCTACTGCATGATCCCTCTATCTTTCACAAATTAAACTTAAATCAATACCTGGAGATACTGTCACGGGAAGCTGCTGAATCTAAACTATCCATTCTTTCAGATGCTTGTAAATCAGAGGCTTGACCAGGATTTTTATCAATTGAGTCCAGTCCTGACTCCTTGGAAAGTTTCATCATGTGGTTCTGGTAATACATATGGATGCTCTCCCGTGTTGGCACATTTCCCTGTGGAAGAGAGCACAGATATATGGCAGAGGGAAGGTGTATTCCTTGAGGAACTGGTATCTTCTGTCATTTGGCAAGAAACAGATTAAGGACTGTCCAAACATATTCTAACTTAAATTACCACAGCATGAAGTGTTAGGTTTTCAAGCAAAACTGAAGCAATGCAAGTGTTTTCCTGATAGAAGTAGTGAACAAAACTTTGCTGGGGGAACTACAGATCATTCAGCAAGAAAATGACGTGGGCTGGGACCGTCACAGAACCTGTAATCCAGCAACTTTTGAGATATCACTGGTTTGTAAGAACAATCAAACTTAGTGGTCAGTAGTAACAGCAAAAAAACAGAAACAAAAGAAACAGTCACATACAAACTGATGTAGATCACAGAATCATGGAATGGTTTGAGTTGGAACATCTAGGTTTAACCCCTCCTGTAATAGGCAGTGACATCTCCCACTAGGCCAGGTTGCTCAAAGTCCCATCCAACCTGGCCTTGAACACTTCCAGGGAGGGGGAATCCACAACTTCCCTGGGCAACCTGTGCCAGTGTCTCACCACCCTCATAGTAAAGGATTTCTTCCTAATGTGTAGCCTAAATTTACACTCTTCCAGTTTAAAGCCATTCACCCTTGTGCTGTCATTACCTGACCTTATAAAAAGTCCCTCCCCAGGTTTCCTGTAGCCCCTTCAAGTCCTAGAAGGCTGCTATGAGGTGTCCCCTGGAGCTTTCTCTTCTCCAGGCTGGAAAACCCCAACTCTCTCAGTCTGTCTTCATAGGAGAGGTGCTCCAGCTCTCTGATCAATTTCATGGCCTTCCTCTGGACTTGCTCCATCAGCTCCATGTTCTTCATGTGTTGGGGGTAGCAGAACTGGACACAGTACTTCAGATGGGATCCCAAAAAAGTGGAGTAGAGGGGAGAATCACCTCCCTTAGCTTGCTGGCCGTGCTTCTTTTGATGCAGCCCAGGGTGCAGTTGGCTTTCTGGGCTGCAAGTACATTGCCAGCTCATGTTAAGCTTCTCATCAACCAATACCTCTCAGGCTTAGTTCTCAATCCATTCTCCACTTAGCTTGTATTTGTGATTGATGATTTTCATTATTGTCCCAAAATAATAATTTATTCATAAAGTATGGCTACAGTTGGAAACCCATGAAAAATAAACGGGAGACCTTTAATCTTTCTCTGTGACTTCAAGGTCAAGTAACTTCATGAAAAGATGGTTTTATTAACTGTAAGCCCAGATCTGGGCACAGAATCAAGTCTTTCTGGCAGTGATACTACAATCAGAATTCTCAAGCCTTGTCATAAGAATAAAACTGAGAATTTTATAGCCTGTTCTTAGGCAGAAATACATCCAAATCAATTCACTAGTAGTTGCTTTGACTTCAGAAGACACACTGAGAGACAAGATTGCTATTCCTGTATGGTCATTTTTCTCAGTTTTAATGAAACCTTAAGCAAAGACTTTTTCCAGCTAAAATAATACAAGTACTTTAAAATACAGCCTTTATTTCCTTTGCTAATATTATTAGTTACTAGGATTTCAACTCTGGCTCTCCACACTATCTCAAATGTAAAATTTTTAAAAATTGAAATTTTGTTTAAAAAATATCTTAAGAAGAAAACCTGATACCCAGGTTTTGAATTAGGGTAGGTTTTGGCTTTTTGTTTGGTTTTTTTTTCTGTATGCAAACTGCATTGCTTCTGCAGTATCAAGTGTTAGTGCCATTATGACATCTTGCCTTTGAAATTATGGCTCATGCTACACTCTTGCTTGACTTAAGGCCTGAGATAAAGCACCAGATCTATAACAGCAGTTCCCCACAAGTGAAGGAGAACTCAATTTCAGGTTCTGCTGTTCCTGAGAGACCAAAGGATCTTCATCAGGATAATTGTCCCCTGACTCCCCATCAGTCAGAGAAAAATGTCACCGCTATGGTTGTAACCAGAGGCTCCTCCCTCAGCCAGCAATGAAAGGCCTGGGGCTACTACAGACACCTGCTGATGATTCTGGTGTTCATGGCTACCAGTATTTCACAGGCAAGGGGAAGAAACTAGAAAAAAACCCTGAAGTTTGAAGCTATTGACTTAGGGGAAATTCTTTGAAGGGCCCCTAGGACCTGAAGATTTAGGATTGAAAAGCCAGCATAAAAATACGTTAAAAAGGGACTAGGAAAACTCCAAGAATATAGATTCCCTGCTAATATTAAACATAATGATCCAGATGGAGTTTCTCATTTAGGGTGCCCTACACCATTCATTGTCAAATATTCCAAAGAAAGATTTACTCTGAACGTGCCATCTTTCTTTTGCTCTTGGTTGTTTTTTTTGTTTTGTTTCATTTTGTTTTCCTTTCTTCTTTTTAATTTTTTTATTTGATATTATTATTACTGTTGTAATTATTATTACTGTTGATGATATGCTTACTAGTGGACACTTCAGGGAAAATAACACTAACTAAACACTAACACTGAAGCAGCCCTCTCTTCATGCTCAGTGTCTCCTGGCCATGACCCTCTCTGAGCAGGAAAACCCAATTCTCCCAACCTGTTGGGGTCATGGGCAGCTGCTTATTGTTCCAGCAGATGTTGATAGTGGCCAAGCAATATGGGAATTATTAAGGTCAATACTACTAATGTACTGTTGACCTTTTTGACTTACTCATCTCTGGGACAGTTTGCAGTTTTTTAAAAGAGCACAAAGATAAGAAACAAAGATAAGGCTTCTAAGCCAAGTTTCCCAAAATAGTTGGGTAGCAAGTGAGATACGTAAAAATATCTTCTCTCAAAAATGGGAGCTTTATCCAACTTCATGTATCACCTACTTGAATTCTGGATATCCAGATACATTTCTAGTTATACAATATAATCTTTGATAATAATGGGTTTTACTAATCTAGAAGTTGTTTGTGGAGGACAACATATCTTCATTGCAAGTGAATAATAATTATGCCTCTGTGTTTCAGTAATTTCCAAGGTTAGGTGGACTACAAAAAGACTGAAATATGAAGACTGAGGTAATATTTGAGCAATTTAAAATGCCAGACCTTCTCCTCTCTACTTGAATACTGTTTCATCAAGACCATACTTTATCGCAGGAGTGTTTCAGCCAAATCCTTAGATTAACCTTTCAAAGACTTATTTTTTCCAGTAATTTGCTTTTTGTCCAGATAATAAAATCAAATAATATATTATTTATGTATTTATAAAATAGCAAGCAGTAAAATAGTCTAGACCTATTTTCAAGCTGCACGTTTAAGTGAAATTTTTATTTTTTTTCTCCTTAACACAGCAATCTGAAAAGACAAGCTTTTATTTTTCCCTGAGCTGGAAATCCCATTAGCAGACAAAAAGGACCAAATGTGTTACCTTCTTAATCTCCCTGGTCAGCATGCAGCGTTCGATTCGTAGCACAGTGGAGATATCGATGTGTTCTCTCGAGATGGAATTAAGCCAAGCTGTGAAACTGTCTAGTGTTGCCAGAAAAAGGACCCAAGTGAACTTCAATATATTAAATATCCTCTTGATGATGTTATCTAAGGGAGAGGAAAAGCAACAGAGAGTTAAAGAATGCAAATATCTTTAACTGTATTTCTGCTTGGACTTAGACTAAATTTTCCTTTCTTGTCCAATATTAATAATCCAGGCTGCAAGACCTCGTCATAGTGAGGAATCTCAGAAGATGGCTGGAGGCCTTTTGGCTGTCTGGGCCATTTTCCTGCCTGTATGTCTGGGCTTATCATCTGGAATCCCTTTTCCACCTCATAACTCCCTTGTCCTACCATTGCGAGCCATATATTCGGTCCCTGATTCTAGAGAAATACTTCATGCACAGGTCTGAAAAATGGAACCTTAAGATTCGGGCATCTCCTGAGAGCTATTGAGCATCTCCTGTAATCTCAGCAGCTGCTCATACAGTGTCTTGAGCTGAGCCACTTACCTGCCTGTTTACTTGTGTTTGCACCTGCCTGTTTACTTGTATTTGCTTCTCTCTGCACAGAGTTTGCCTTTTGTGCTTAAGCATTGCTTAGCTAAATTAAAAAATCTCACCTATCCAAACAGTCTGTGAATCTCTCCCAGTTTTCCAGCCACCAAAACACACCTCTTTGCATTTCCTGTTTTAAAAGACTATTTTTTTTAATAGGCTGCCTCAGATCAGCCACCCCAACTAGCAGAAATCATATAAATAATTCATAAAACATTACTCTTGCACCATTTTGCCAAAGCAGTACCATCTCCCATGAGTAAGGTTTCTGGGTTTATACCAACAACAGGAGCTTTTTTTTCCTCAACACATCTGTCTCAGGTTAATCTCTCATTTCACTAGCTCCTTCAGCATGAGCAACTGCATTTCTCTGTCAATAATCTGCCCTGCAGGGACGAGTAGTCTGAACCAGATACTAAGGGACCAATCTATGTGCTAAAGCACGATGCTCTCAACGACCTCAGTTCTGAGCTGTACCACAAGATGGCAATCTGAACTTTGTGGAGTGAACGCTTGCTCCTAACAAATAATACGAAGGTGAAAATGGAATTAAGCAAAACATTTCCTATAGAGGAACATGCACGTCTCTGGGTGTGCAGGCAGAGTGTATGCAGAGTTGTGTGGAGAGAAATTAAGGAAAAAAAAATACATTAATGGCATGTTCTTGCAAAGTGGATGCTGCAGTATGTACCATTAACCTGAGAAATGCCATCAAAGTGGTCCAGTATCTCTGAATATTAGAACATTTAGTCTTCTTCACTTGGTTCTATTATTAATTAAGTAATATTTTGCCTTTTTTTTTTTTTTTTTTTTTTTTTTGCTAGGAATTTTCTATTTTGTTTAGAATTTGAGAAATTTTATGATTTATCAGCTTAAATTTTATTCGCTTTCATTTCAATGTGCAAATCTTGAAGTTAAGGAAGTCTTGCCTTCATAAATTAAACATAAGGCTTTTTCTTCTTCAAGGATCTTTCATTTCCTTTGAATTCTACAATACTATGAATAAGTTAAAAGAAAATGCAGCACTCATACACAGAAATATACCACATATAATATATTTAGTAATAAATTATCATATTATTATTATATTATATTATCATATAATTTCTGCTGCAGGCTTAAGAGGAATCACAGCTTTCAGGTTAGAATTATCTTTATCATTGCCCACCACTGGCATGCCATAGTCTCACCACAGAGCTTTACCAAACATTTCCACTGTAATCTGAAAGGTCATTTCTCTCTCTAGGATGGAGACAATTTAGTATACATTTTTAATGATGCTGTGGCTCTTCTGGCAGCTTTGTTGTCCTCCAAAACTTTTTAAAAATAATTTTTGGGGGGATCGATTGCATCTTAACATCTTCAAAAAGGGAAAGATGCATTTATTTTCTGCAGAGACTGTTATTCTAACTTAGAGTCAAATGCAGAGAAGCCTTGTCTCTGCCTGAGAGTGGGAGAGAGAATTGAATCCAAGGTTAATAATGATACTAGTGCTTCATAAAATTACTGCCTAACTTTTCCATCCATCTTCTCTAAATAATTTTACCTAGGAATGGCCAACAAAAACATAAAGCACCTTAATTTGACTTTTTCCAATATAAATTCATTATAAACCTTTGTCTCCCTAACTCCTGTGATGCATCAACAGTATTCCTCTGGACATGTGTCTGAGTGATTCACTTCAGTGTTTTAACACAAGCAATGGCATCACCAATAAGTAAGAAAAAAAAAAAAGTCCTCAGAACCCCACCAAAAAAAAAAAAAACAAAAAAAACCCAAACCAAAAAGCTCTATAGAAATGCAACTTGCTTATTTGAGACCTCAGTTCTTGTGAAAAAGGAATGACATCTCTTACATCCTTGCAACATCTTCTCTCCTGTGGCTCACTCAGGGATAAAATTCTAACTAGAACTGTGGGAACAAATTTTAAACAGAAAACAAAAATAGCTTTTGAAGACAAAGTCTCACTCAAGGTAAGCCATGATGAAGTCTTAATAGGAGAAAAATCTGTTTTCTGCCTTCAGTTAGAAACAAAGAGCCAAGCTTAAAATTATGATCCATTACACATCTTTCTAGGAAAACTTGCAATATGGGCAAGATCTTCCAAACTGCTGTAATTTCTTCTGTTGTGCAGACAGCAGTTGTTGTCTTCTGTTGTTTCTTCTGTTGTTATCCTTAAATCTGACTATGAATGAGAATGGGTAAGATCAGGAAAATTTCCAATTTTTTAGAGGAGATATTTGCACCTTGCTGAATGGGTGAGTACCCCACAGAAGCATTATCTTAGCCCTGCTAAAACACATGGAAAAAACACAAGGTTTTTCTGCTATTAATAACATTCCAGACATTCAAAATCAATGAAGATTTTAACTTAGGGCTGTACGCAATCAGGACTGGGAACAGCTTAGTAAGTTGGTCTATAAGTAAAATATACAGCAAGAGATTAAGGCTGATCTTGCAGGTGTATTTACTGATGTATGTAGAGAATGAGCGAGGCAGCTAATACTCCAGGAGCAGAAGGTCTTACGCTCAGGACTTGTAACACAAGCAACTGGAAAACCAAAATTTGTTAGGAAGTTCTCACTAGGCAGGTTAGAATGGATTTGGCAGCTTTTGCACAAGCCTGGGATCACTGCAATGATGTGTCTGATGTTCTGTGGTTGCATTGTAACAACTGCATTGTATCTGCCTTGGTCTACATACCTGGTCCATCAGATTTCTTCTTGACAGGTTCCTCTTCACTGTCTTCACAGTCAGCATCAGTGCCACCTATTGAAAACAGAGAGTGAAACAGTGAATGCTCCACCTAAAGAAGTGGGGCTGTAAATGGCATTCAAGCTGGAAAACCCTACAGTCACAGACTACCCCCTCTTCTTTAATTTGCAGTGGCATTTTCTAATTAGATTGTCTGGTGAGCAAGATCATCTGATGGAGTAAATGCAGGCAATCTCTCAGTCACACCATTTCCAGTCTCAGCAGCCTCCCCTTCCACTGGCTCATACTCAAGCCCATTTCTTCACCTTCTGCAAAAGGCAACCTGAACCCATAGTGCTCTGCACCCTTAGTGCTCTGAGCTTCTCCTGTGTGTGACCCAAGAAACTCAAATTCATTGAGTGGGACTTTCATGCTGAAATGAAGTTGGTTTGAAACTGTTGTGTGCTGTGCTGTAGGCCTGTAGCAGAAGACTGATGCAGAGAGTTGCAGGGGAAGCTGAAGAACAAATGACTCCAATCTAATATCCAATAACTGCAGCTTCAGTGACAGCAGTCAAACTATAAAGTTCCCCAGTTTTGTCAGGTGAAGATGCCAAAAGGAGGAAAAGTCCAGATGACCGGACCTGAATGGACCTCCCTCTTCCCCATCTATACTGATAAAAATGCTTCCGAATTTCTATATACTTTTCTGGCTTAAAAAGGGATAAAAGATGAAGAGATACAAACTATTTATAAATTGATTTCTTTAAGCATGAATAATTTCACAGCAACAGTAAAAAACTGTTCACATTTGTATGTTTTCCTTTGCTATCTGCCGAATTCCCTGTGAATTCCTCACTGAGCATACCATGGAAAGTGAAAAACACTTCTTGATACTCCTCCTCATATGTCAGTTCAAGTTTTTTTTAGGGAACAATACACAAAATGTATTGAATTGAATTTTTCTTACAGCTCCACTTAAACTACAGCTCTTCAGCAGGAGTTTCCTCACAAAACAGTTCTTCAACACAGAACGTAAGACTGTCACATGCAAAATTTTCAAGTCATTTTTCCAGTTCCTGGCCAGAAGAGAAAACACTTGCCCTCTAAAGTTCAACTCCTGAGTGTGACCCAAGAAACTCAAATTCATTGAGTGGGACTTTCATGCTGAAATGAAGTTGGTTTGAAACTGTCGTGTGCTGTTCTGTAGGCCTATAGTAACCTGATGGTAACAGATGTTGTTCCTGTCTTTCACTACGAGGAACAACAGGCATTCTAGTCAACACTGTTTGGTTTTTTTTAAATGCCAAAGCCTACCTACCATCCCCAGAACCTTTACGCCTTCGCTTCTCCTCTTTGCCATAACTTTTCTTCTCTTTGCGCCTCTGTCGTAGTGCTGTTTTGGGGTCAGTAATCCAGGCCTGATAAACAAACTGGAAGGAATATACTCATTTATTTACAAGGTTTTTCATGTTTTGAGACTAAGCCATAGAATAGGCCACAAGCGGGACCATATAGTTTGAGTAAACACATTCAGATCTGCAGGGGTAAGGAAATATTTGGACTCCCAAATCAAACACCTCTCCAGCAAATCTGCTGAGTTTTCATGTGCTATTTTTGTAAGGATAAAACCAAATGTGAAAACACTTGTGGGTGAACCAAGTTTCATGAGAACCCACAAAAATTCATGCTCTGAACTTTGGGAATCAATGCCCTGTTTTGCATATGGGCTACTTCACCTGAATCTCCCAATTTAATACTTTATTTCTACTTTATCATTTTACAGGCAGGATACAGAATAATGGAAACTTTAAGGGAAAATGCCCCAATCAGCTAACTAAAGCATCAAAGGATATGGTCATATCTCAGGTATTTATACTTGTACATATGGTCATATCTCAGTACAGGTATTTATACTTGTACATTTCTCATATTTTAGGTATTATTTCCCCCTCTGCAAATCCCAGTGGAACACACAGACATTTGCTATCTATGCACAGTCCCAAACCAGGCAGTGAGGAATTTCTCAAATTTCACCATCATTTTGGCAATGGCTCCCCTTGGCATTTCAGAAAAATCACTTATAAACCCTTCTTCTACTGGTTTTCCAGTTGAAGACAGTAATACTTACCAATCAATTACTTTTCAAGGAGATTTTATGGGGTCAGAGCAGGTCAATAATCTGTTGACTTATACGACTACATGAAGCATGGAACTGGCCCCAGATATTTATAAATGCTACAGATGGTGAGGGAAGTAAAAAAATACCCCAAAGTAACTTTTTGACTAATTGTAATTGAGCTGTGAGAGAAGGTTTCAAAAAAAAAAAGCAGTGACACTCATATATTTTTCTCCTATATGATATAAAATGAGAACAGAAACTAAAGTAACTGTATCTTCTCCACAGCTCTTTAGGAGAGATGTTCTTCCTTTTATAGTTTTCATTGAAAAATAATAATCACCTTCATCTGGCACTGTGTTACCTTCTATTTCTAAGCATCACAGGCTGTTAACAGAGACAGGGAAGAACACAGATGCAGGCATGAGGGTGAAACAGACCACAGTAACAAAACAGTTCTATTAATTCACAATACAAACATGCAGACAATGACAACAACACAAGTGTATCTCAGGGAAGCTGGAACTGCCTCTCATAGGACACCATGGTAGCATTTCTATTTGTTTTGTTTGTTTGTTTTTTGTTTTTAAATTTGCATACAAAAATTGCTTTGGAAAATTAAAAGCCATTTTTTAAAAACTGTCAAAGTACTTGAAATGCATTTAAGAGGGAAAAATACTTTGTTCTCTCTTGGGAATACTTTTGTGAATGTATACACCAATGGAGAGGAAATTCTGTTGGTATTTTGGTAAGAAGGTAATTTTCCAAATCTCTCAAGGTCTGTGCATTTCTTTTTGTATTTCTGACTTGTTCAAAACAAGTACCACATTTTAAAAAATGTGGGATTGGAGGCACTCATTTCTCCTTGCTTTGTAGCAGGTGTTTGCTTGTACAGGTGATCTGGAGGAATGGTGATACTAAAAGTGAACTCATATCAGTAAGTCAGAAACTGTCAGCATCTTCTACTGAAGACTCAACTGAGAAACTGTATGATAGCCACAGGCATCACGTGCATAATGAAATTAGAAGTAAAAGGGAGACTTGGAAGAAGGTAAAAGATTAGAATGAAGAGGAGGCACTTAATTACTAAATTTAGTTCAACTACTAATGTTAAGCAGTGGATATTTTATTAGCTGACAGGGTACATACACTTCAATTACTTTAGATTTCTGCCACTGGACAAACTTTAAATACAGTATCTTTTAGGCTTTTGAGCTGGTACACTCAGTCTGTAATGATCACTCCTTACAAGTATCACGTTACATGTGTGGATTGTAAAATAGTGCTGATAGGTAAGAAATGTTAAAGGCAATAAAGTAGGATGAAAAAAACCTTGAAGATGCACAGATCTTTTTTTAGGAAGATGAATGCCAGAACAGTAAAGAGATAAAAGAGGGCTTGGAGCAAAATGTGTGCTTTACAAACCTTTTTACCAGCTTTCTGAGATCAATTACCACAGTGTCCATAAGATGCATGCAACTGAATGTGACAATCCTGTATAGCAGTGTCAAAAGAAAAGGAGAGCTCAGGTCTGCATTTTCTCTCTGGGGCTGCACTTAAAAACAGATAGACCACTTTTTTTGTAGCTTGGCCACTCCAAAAGTATGAAATGCATTACATTTAGCTAGGAATGAATCTTTGGCTGTCATTTTTTTTTAAGCATTCATGTAAGAGGAAAAATGCAGAGGACAGAGGCATGCATTACATCAGGAACTATGGGATGGGTCACATAATGAGCACTCACAAAATGTTAAGTACCTTTCCTGCTTTGATTAAATACTGAAGAATTGTTTTGGGTAGTTTAATGACAGACTTTGGCAAGGCTAAAATGGCTGAAGCAAATTTCCCAATAGCTCTCTATAAGGAAGGACAAAGCAAGATAAATTAGTAGAAAACAAGGAAATATTAATGAAAGTATTTACTGAATGATTGCATCTAGATTATGAAGAATGAATTTACACTCATAGGCTCCATTATGAAAAAAGATTATTTGTGATGTTCACAATAAAATTTCAGTGAGATGGTTCTTAACTGCCTTAATTCTCTAACAAAATATCCAAAAAATCTCCAAGTTAAGCCTCGAAGTGACTATTGCATGAAATTCACTGTAAAAGAAAAATCAGCAATTCTTTTTCAAGCCTTACAACAAACAAATTCATTTTGCTAGCATTTTTATTAAGACCATGTGCACAGTGTTGGAAAGTGAATAAAATATGATGAGCAAATGATGAACTAGATTTTCATAAACAAAACCAATTTTCTATTCTATGCAAATCCCCTCCTACATAAAGCCATCCGATATCTTCATGTTGCACATATTGCAGAACTGGCTACCTATAAAGAACATTTGGCCAGACTTATTAAATAAAGACCAGATCCTCCATCCTCACATTAATAATTTCAGGACTAAGATGAAGACCAAAGGCACAAAACACCCAAAACCCAGAGTAAATTAAACAGTTTTATTAGCTTCTGACCTCCAGTTTAGAACTCTTTAAAAAAATCTCAGTGCTCGGCACTAGTTCATCTGAACAAAATGCTCTCACCATTTGTAAAAAAAAAAAAAAATACACCTGCATGAAAACCAGAAAGAAAAATGACCTAGAAACTCATGAGCCCTTTTTACAGTCCGTGGTGAGTTAAATGCAAACTATATAGAAATCAGAGTAAAGAGTAGAAAATAAAACTTATCATGTTATTTTTGACCAGATTTATTTTGCCCTTGTTAAGATCAGGAAAAAAGTCTGTCTATGTCATTACTATGCAGGCAGTTTAACAAATGTAATCTGGTGGTAATGTGATATAAGTATATAAACTAATGGCACTTTGTATCAATGAATCAAGTAAAATATTTCTTGTAATTCAGTGAGGTTATCTGGAGAAATTTGTTTGAAAGGTATTGGGATAAGGAGTAGAAGAGCATGGAGGGAGTTTCTTGCTCTTGTTTGAGATGGGTTTCCTATAACCCACTTCTGCAGTGATGTGAAGTTGCATCTGGATGGGAAAAATTATCTGGAAAAAGCAACCTGATTGCTTAAACTTTTAAAGTTACAGACCTTGAAAAGTTTTGTGGAATTTCTGAAAACTTTTCATCAGGTATAACTTTAATCCTGTGATGAATGTAGCAACTCTATATGCATGAGTAGTTCACTAGACTCTTCAGTCAAGTTCTTCATTCCAGCCAGTGAATTCAGTACCTGGTACTGTCTAACATTAACCAGTCTATACAGTCCAACCCTGTCAGGAAATTTCAGCTGTCTTTTTACACACAACAGTACCCTTAACAATAGCCTTTCCCTTCGACACAGTCTGCCTCTTAAAGTGCAAACATATTAATTAATATTCTCCTTAAAAAAAAGGGGACAAATTGATGTGGTTTCCTTTTATAATTTCGTGTTCAGTTCTTTATGACCCAATGATATGCATCTCTGGTCCAGTAGGATCAATAATTTTTTAAATTTTTTTTTTTTTTTTTTTTTCAATTAGATAATCTTTCCCATGAAAAAGTGCTTGTTTTGGGGATAAAGTCTTCATGGAATAATAACATACTCAAAATCAGAAAACCACTGAAGCATTGTACAACAGTGTTAGAGGCAAGCCAACTTACTCGCTTGTCTTTACTGCAATAAAGAAAAAATAAAACTCAGATTCTTAACCTTTGTTTTTGTATTTTTTGTTTTCCTCAGCAATAAATGGATGAAGATATAATTTTACTATAGTTCCTGTACAAATCTGGCAATGCTCAAAACAGGCAACCTTGCTTTTTAAATTGGCAAAAAAATTAATTTCCAATACTTTTCAGGTCTTCTTTAGATATACTGGCTGCAGTAATATATGTGCCTGTGTTACAAGAAACCTGTATTTTTTTCCAGATGTCAATTAGAAATCAGAATTCTGTAAAGTACCTGAAATGCAGATTTTTTTCGAGGCTCCTCCTCTTCTTTTTTCTCCTCTTCTTCTTCCTCTTCACTATCCGTCTCAAACAAATAATAATTTCCACTTCTGACCACTAAGTGAAACAAAATATTTTCTTATTTTTCTGAAAATTTCTAATTCTCAACTTCCCCAAGACCTATGAGCAGCCATCCAGTCATTTACAAATTCATAAAACCACAAGAAAGGTGAAAACAGAGAAGCAAGAGATTAAAAGGTCTCGGGGCATTTACTTGGTGTTAGTCTGTGATACTTTGGGCATGAATGAGAATTGCACAAGAACTAAGGAAAACATCACCATGAGAAGAAATGTAAAGGAAAACTTTTTACACACTTTTTAGAAAAAAATGGCAGTTAAGTTAAGCCTAAATTAATTTGGAACTGAGGATTAGTTGAAGGAGTAAAAAAGCCCAGCAGGTAAGAAAATGAATTTACATGAATAGCACCACTGGACAAAAAATAAAGAACTTTTCTTTAAAATGCTGAGGCATCCTTTAAGCTACAGAATGGGATGGTATTAGTTATTGCTTTCTTCAGACATTTAAATTTTGATGAGGTAATGGATAACCTTGGTTTGTTTAAAACAAATCACTTGGATTCTATTAACATGATTGCAAAAGAGTTTCAATTTTTTGCCCATGGATTCAGAAAGA
The DNA here is from genome assembly GCF_036169615.1 of Heliangelus exortis. Lineage (NCBI taxonomy): Eukaryota > Metazoa > Chordata > Aves > Apodiformes > Trochilidae > Heliangelus > Heliangelus exortis. The sequence goes on along the minus strand of NC_092423.1, from coordinate 99,046,017 downwards.
TTCTGAAACCTTGATACAGTAAAGATGTATAGTGAATAACCTAGGCCTTATATCCTTGAACAGAAGCAAAGTTTTATTTCTCAGATGGTAACAGGCCTTCATGAATGAACAAGGGAAACAAAAGAAATGAAAAATAAGGTAATGAGCAAGAGAAAAATCAAAGTCACAGCACTACATTCAGCAGTGAAAACTGGTAAATAATTTCACATTTAAGCTGAAATATTTAAAGGAACAATTACACAGACAAAATGTCACACAATCTGGATATAGGCAACAATACACATTTATATTGAAAATTATATTTTACCCTCATTATAGGTTTCTGGAAAAGTAACAATTGCTTTAATTCAATCATACCTTGAATTCTACACAGGTCCTCTGGGCACAGATGGCAACGCATAACTACTGTAGAAACTCCACAGTACGTTTGCTGTGGAATTTGCTTGAACTCTATTGGATCATAGCTTCAGCATCTGAGGCTCCCTCATAAAGGGAATTTTGTGCCTCATATGCCTAGTTATGACTTTTCACATTTAGGAAGACCCTGCAGAGGGAAAGAAATCCACTTCCCTAGTTCTAGTTGCTGAACTGAGGTGAAAAGAAAAAAAAAAGAATTTGGTATTTTCTTGGTTAAAGCAAATTAATTATTTGGCATAGGGCCTTTTAAAAGTACCCATTTAAAAAACATGAAAGAGAGGAATGCATTTTAAGAGCAAGTAGCCTCCAGAACTCTCATAAAAGAGTATCTTGTAGGTTGCAACAGAAATTGTCCATGCAGATCAGCAGAATAAGGTCTGACATTGAAGGGAAACGTATTGCGGTGCAGTTATATTAATGGCTCCGAGTAGCACCTGGTCAGACTTGGACACCTGACCTGGCAGAAAACAAATCTATAATGTTCTATCTCTAATATTTTTAGATTAAAATGTATCTGAGGGAGACACTATAGTGTAGTAATTACGTTTCTTTAACAACTAAAGAGGGAGGTATGATTGAATAGCAATAATGCACTCTTGCACACATCAAAATGGAATAAGAAGTGTGTTAGTCACCTAGAGGGTTACAAAATTTTACTAGTAACATAATTCATGGCCAGACTGGACTGGAGGGAACCCTCTCCTGTTGCAAAATGTGGCATTCTCCTCCTAAGGAAAGGGACTTGGTGGCTTTCCTTGTGGGATGAGGTAGAGGAGGCAGATGGCGAGCAACCAGCACAATCTCATCATCTGCTTGGGAAATGGCTCCTCTGGACAGCTACAGGCACCATCTTCTGTACTACATTAGACACAAGTCTGTGTCCCAGGAGAAGCTGAGGATCTCAAAGCATGTGGCCCTAGCTCCTGCTGATCTTTGTACAACTCAATGAGTAAACCACAAGCATGGGAGGAACCATACTTCCCCATGCAAGGGAGAGTGTGAGTGAGTATCCGTGAAGAAGCCTCACTGGTGTTTCCTATCTGTTCTACTCAGACTCAAATTTATGGCTTTTTAAAATTCCTATGATATTAAAAATAAGGTATCTTTTATATAATGCAATTATAACAAGTACTATAAAGGAAACAATAAAAATCTACATTAACCATCAGAATTGGCATAAAACTTCAAGTTTCGCTCACTTGAATATACACATACATATAGCCACAAACCCATTTACTGAGATGGACAGCCAGGAGCAGCAAAATGCTGCAGAGTTATAACACAATCTTCCAAAAAGGATAGTTGGGCAAAATCTCTCTATTTCTATCTATTGTATGCTTGTGAACACCTACTGTCAGTGTGATGTTTTGTGATGTTTCAGTGAGTGTGGATGTAAGCCATGTGGCAAGCAACCACTGACTGCAGGATCAGGGTCTGTGATGTTTCCCACAAGGTTTTGCATTATTGCAGTAAATAATTTCAAGAATATTCAGTATTAAAAACAAAAAAAAAAGGTTGCCACCTAGGGATAATAAATAATGAGGGTGAAATAAGTAAAAGCCAAAGTCAACATCTCTCTTTGAGCAGTTCTTCTTAGTACAAAAAAAGAGACCATATCCCATTCCTTCAATATTACCATGGCCAGAAATTCTATAGTAAAAAAGTAAACATTAGTGTTTATCTGTTTTCTCACTGTTGCACTTACTGAAACTACAGGGCAAGAATTTAATTTTCATAAGACTTTTGAAAAGGGACAGGTCTCTCTAAAGTGGCTGTGTGCCCTTTAGAAAAAATAAAAATAGAGGCACAGTTTACTTGTGACTTGATAGAAATAAGCACATGACATTCTATTAAACACTGTTGGTAGACATACATGTTTGATTTATAAATAAATAAGCATAGGTAAATGAAGCAGCATGTAGATGAGTGAAAGTATGACTTGGAGTAACTCTTAAACTAAATAATCAGAAAAAATATAGACATTCACAGTGCCATAAATCTGAACCAGCTCCAGAGGTTAATAAATAGTTCATATCTGATTTCCTTCAAAAAAGATCCAGTAGAGGATATTCAGTTTTCTTGTTTTTACCCAATCTGTAAAGTAGAGAAGAACTCTATCATATGCCCAGACTGGGCTACAAACAAATTAAAATACCATAATGCAACAATTATATGAGTGATACAGGCTACTAATTTCTTGTGCACAAGCTGAATAGATTTTGCTGTCACATAAACACACAAAAATGGAAACACACAAAGCAACTGGCATCAACCTTACATTTAAGTGTGATCAGAGTTATTCAGCTGAGCTCTGCACAGCCTAGTCCTGAGAATAGTCTTGCTGTCTTACTGTAGTACTCGGATTTCCAGAGCTGACAGTGGAATGACTGATGAACCATAAAAAAAAGGTGGATGATGTCTGTATATGAAAAATAAATTATGACTAATCTTATAATACATTGGCAAATTTTCGCCTTCACATTTTTAAAGATATTGTACTTCACAGAAGTGGGGAGTTGAAACTTCTGAGGCCAAAATAGATTCTTTCTGGCATGTATTTATCTGCTTTGATATTCTCTAGGAATGCCCAAAGCATCATTAGCTAGCTATGCTTCCAATACAGAGAAGTTCAAACTATGGTTGAACTCACTCCTTGATGAATTGGAAGTAGAAAACATTTGTTGAAAAAAGCAAGCATTCTATCAAGTCACAATCTGAAAATCAGGCATAAAACAAACAGGTCATGAGAATGCCTTCATTCTGGTCAAGGATATAAGGGTTAAATCCACATATTTGTAAGATGATTGAGAAAACCTACTGGAAGCATGATCAACCCAAGGCCGCCACCACAGCTTTTTTTTGCCCTTGGCTTTCTCTTTGTCTGCTTCTCCTAAAATAAAATATGTCCAAATATTAATTTTACAAAATGAGAAACATGTTTCTTACAGTGATTAATCATTTTAAATTTCTCTCATAAGAGCTAAAATGTCATGAGTACATCAGATCCTAAGTCTACTGAATACATTCAACGTTAAATCATTCAGAAACATGATCATTACTCAGAAATACTCTGGTTTATGCATCAGTTAAAATAGCATTCTACTCTAAAGCAGATTAAAAGTTCAGTTTTGTGTTTTAAAACATACAGTCACATTTGAGTGTAATTTCAAGAAATAAATAATTTCCCTTCTGTCAAATCCCCTTATATTTCCACCTTCAAAAAGTCTAAATCCAGTCAGTGCTGATCCCAAGTCAGTGCTAGAAATGCAGCACTAGATAGGTTTAATCTTATCTGTTCTCATGTTTTAAACAATATTTTAAAATACACAAGCACTTCAGTGACTGAAAAAAACCCCACAGCATGCAGAAAATGTTTCTGGGAAAATGTGGATGCCACCTATTTGTAACACTGAGTTTTATAGATAATGACTTTGTTCAAAACAAATCTCTGATGCTACTCAGCTCTTTACCAACAACCTGAAATTAACAAGAAGTAACCATAAGAAAAGAATTTTCTCTAAATCTTCTTGCAGTACACAATCCCACGCTTGTTTGCTGAATCAAGCTCCAAAATGATACTCAGCTAACAACCTTTTGACCATGATGACAGTTTTGAAGAACAATTCATCACTTGTCCAGCTATTAAATCTCTTAGGTCCTTAGTGCTCAATTGCAATTAGGATACAACAATATCTAGTGGTACCTTCATCATCTTCTTCAGAAACCTTCCGAATCTCCATCCCCTCTGTAGAGTCTTGGGTCATGCTGAGCATCCTCTCTTTACCCTTTTTATATTTTTGCTGCCTGGCTTTGATGCGATCCATTCTACCAAAAGGAAGAATCTTATTAGATTCACGTCTATACCCTTACAGACCCACCCTTAAGAACAAGTAAACACATATACAAACATTCCAACTTTTCTAAACAAAATACCCATCCCACATTGTGATTTATTCTGCCCTTAAACATAAGGAGTTAAATGACTATGAAGGGGCTGGTTGGAAGGGTCAAGTCTAGATATTTGTCCACTAGTCAGTGAGAGCAGTGTTATACCTACTTCCCCTCAACTATATTATCATTTAGAAACAAAAGAATAGCTGTCAGGAGCAACAACACAGCAAAGGAAGCTCTAAGAAAAAAAGGACTCCTGCCTAAGGCAGTGGTTTTCCTGAAACTTGCCACTCAGAACCAGGGATGTAGCTGTTGCTGCACTATTTGTGCTATATCTTCACCACTTAAGCTCTCATTCGTCCCATATATCTGGAAATATAGAAGAGTTCAACTGCCCCATTTTTTTCAGATGTATGCAAGCCTTCAGTTCTCCTTCTTGCAATCCTCTAAAGTTATCACAATCTGGTCTTCTAAGACTTGTATGTTTTCAGTTTGGAAAACAGTAGTTAAAAAAAAGTAACAGGAATAAATTCTTTAATAACAACTGGATTAGAAGCAAATAATTAACTGACCAATAATGTGACCAAAATACACTTAAACACACTCCTTAATTTGTCCATTTCTTAGTGGATAACCACCCACTAGAGAAGGAAAAATTCTTTCAGCTCAGCTAGTTGCTATTATTTAGTAGATTGTCACATTTCTTTCCCTATCATTCATTCTGCTGCTGAAGTCATGCAGTGTCAGGTAGGACAAACCTTCTGACTGTACTGACAGTTCTCTTCACCCTAACCAGCCTAAACTGCAGGAAGTACTGATTCACAGTATTGAATGAAATAAAGCAATTAAATCCTATTGCTGAAGTCAGAAATCCAGCAAATATAAGCTAGTGATTTTTAGGGAAACACAGAGTAATTGTCTTTATTGCTAGCGAATCTTCTTGATCTTAAACTCTGTAGAATTAACAGAAAAGAATGATTTCCTAGACAGACACATCCTGAAAATTGGGATGAGATTGATTCAAATGCAGAGCAGAGGCAGCACCATCCCATTTCATCATCTGGTGGGAAACCCCAGGCATGCAGGCAGGGAGCTTGGTCCCTGCAGCCTTCTGATGCTTCTTCAGTTGTGCAGGTGTGGAAGAAGCTCTTCAGCAGTGGGCTTTGACATCTGCTTAGGAAGCAGTTACTGCTTTTCATGCATGGTAATGGATGAGCTTTGAAAGCTTTTTTCAGTTATTAAAGAAGGTTTCATCCAATAGAATGAGGAGTTGCTTATTAGCTGTAAAAATAGAAAGGATCTCCACTCCAATTAAGCTAAATGCAAATATTTTCAGTGAAGATTAATATATTTTAATAAAAATAGTACAGAATTATTGAAAGTTGTAATAATTCATAATTATTATAATTACTACAATCCATAATTAATATTTTGCACTCAAACACTATAGGAGGAACCACAACTGAAACAGAAGCATCAGGCACCAAGCAAATTTTATCAGGAATTTTATCACAGAACAAAATCCTCATAATAGTGAAGTCAGTGAGAATATTGCCATCCATTGCAGCAGGACCAGAATGTTACTCAGCTTCCTTAGCCCATAGTGATTTCAGGCTACTTATGTGGTTCATAATTACAGTTTCCCTAGCTAGGCCCCTTGCTGTTTCTATTTCTGTATTTTTGGCTTTTTTTGTTTGTTTGTTCTGTATTGTTTTGTTTGGTTTTTTTAAAGAAAACTATTTCTGTGACTCAGTCTCCTATTTCCTAGCCATCTAGGTTTGCACCTTCAAACAAGACAGGGTTAATGTGGCACTTCTGATTAGTAATCTGCCTAACTACTACTACTAAGATGATTAAGGGAGTGGAACATCTCCCTTATGAGGAAAGGCTGAGGGAGCTGGGTCTCTTTAGTTTGGAGAAAAGGAGACTGAGAGGTGACCTCATCAATGTTTTCAAATATGTAAGGGGTGAGTGTCAGGGAGATGGAGTTAGGCTTTTCTCAGTGGTGACCAGTGATAGGACAAGGGGTAATGGGTGTAAATTGGAGCATAGGAGGTTCAAGTTGAATATCCGGAAAAATTTTTTTACTGTAAGGGTGACAGAGCCCTGGAACAGGCTGCCCAGGGGGGATTGTGGAGTCTCCTTCACTGGAGACATTCAAAACCCGCCTGGACACGTTCCTAGGCGATGTACTCTAGGGGGCCCTGCTCTGGCAGGGGGGGTTGGACTAGATGATCTTTCGAGGTCCCTGCCAACCCCTAGGATTCTATGATTCTAACCTTCTCATGGGCTTCATATGGCATTTGCAATTGACTGTCTTACTCTTCTGAGAGGCAGGGACAGACAAAATAAGAGAACAGCAGGATAACCAGTGGAAGGAAAGAAAAAATGAAAAAAGAGAGATTTTTTCCTTCCATGTTTAATCTGCATTGTATGCATTCATACTACACAAAATAGGATCACTCAAAACTGCAACTGAGTTAGACCTCTAACAGTGAAAAAAATAAAGCACAGATACAAATTATCTCATAAAGAGAAGACTATATGGTCATGTTGCTCTGATACATGGGTGTGGAAGAGTGAAAATCCGATATTCTTAACCTGTCACCACTGAATTCCTAAGGTTCAGAAGATGTTTTATAGCAAACATCTGTTTCCATTACAGTTTCAGGTTCACTGAGGAGCAGGTAACTCATTACATTCCCCTCTGACTCTTTATTTTAACCTCCTAAGCTTTGGTCCATAAAATTTAACTCTTTGTTTCATTGAAAGTTTAGATTCTGTAGTATGTTACCTTTTTGGAAAAGAGTAATCTAAAACTACACAATATTGGAATACCTAAGATCTCTGACTACCCAGGGAGTAGTTTTTGTAATTGAAAAATAATTCTTCAAAACCTAATCAGCATTTCTATAGAAGAAGGTGCTAGATAAATAGCAACAATCAGTGAAATATTTCAATGCATGAAATACAATACATATGTGTGTATACATATATAAATATATTTATATATATACACACAAATACATTAAATACATACTGTCTTTTCAGCTGATCCATTGATTTTTTTTCCTCTTCAATTCTTGCCTTTACAGCCTTGACAATTGTAGCCTGGAAAAGCTCAGCACCCCTACAGATGAAAGGAGGGGCAGAAGAAAGGAAAAAAAAAAAAAGGGGAGGAATATTAAATGGTTCTAAGTTTCCCTTATGCCAACTCTGGGTTGCTTCTGTACATGTCTCACTTGCATAAACCAAAATGAATCCAAGACCTGAAAGAAATAACAAGTTACTCTAAAATACTAATCTGTTTACAGTTAATCTTTTCAAAATCTGGGGCTGTGATCCCTACTCAGTCCATAAATTCTGGTAGCAGCTGTTCTGGGAATTCAGTTTCCAGTCACTGAGAAGGCAGAACATGAGTGGCTTTGAGGCAAGTTAGAACTTCTTTCACACCTCCAGGTGTGAATTTCTGGTGTGAATTCACCAGAAATTCAATAAGAACAGCTATAGTTTCAGAAATCTACTTCTAACTAATTTTTCAACCATGTTTTCTGTGAGATTAATTATTCTGCCATGCCATATGCAGGATAGTGACAATTTTTAATTTTTTCAAAGAAATACAGTCAAGACTGGCCATCATTATTGTCCCAAAGTATGGTGAAGTACAACAAGGAAGGAAGTATTCTACCTAACAAATTCATCACTCCTAATTTCTTAGGGACTATGGAAAACCATTGTTGGATCCTCATCACTATTGTTTGAAACATAATTTAATTTTATTTAGATGAAGTATTTGTATTTCACAATATTATCTTGAACTAGAAAACAGGCTCAGGCTGTGCTGTATGAATCCACTCCACTGTCCATGTAAATTCTAACTTGGATTTTAGCAAGACAAGCAGCTAACTATAAAAAATTAATGATATTACTATATTTACATTACCCTCCTTCCTGTAATATCTCGGTGCTTCCTGGTCATTAATACATTTATTTTTACAAAGCTGCTGACATAGGCCAGTATGGCTCTACTTTTGCTGCTGGAGAACTGAAGCCTGGTTCAGAACCTTACCGAAAGACACAGAGCTGGAAGTAGGAACCAAATATATTTCTTTCAACCCAGCCCAGTGCCATTTACTTGAGTCTGCTCTTTTCCTCTGGAGTAAACTTGCCAACTGAGGAGGCATTTTGATTTTTTTTTGGGGGGGTGTGGGGGACGGAAGAATCTTTGGACGTGGCAATCCTAGAAGTCTTTTCCAGCTGTGACAATTTGGTGATTCTGTGATTAATTATTTTCTGTTCTTTTCACTGTGAACACAGTGTACAAGAAATCCACAAAAAGATGGTATCCATCAATCTTGGCCATGAGCAGTGAAATTCTCCCTAGAGCAAAAGTCTGAGAGAGGCAATTTGAGATTGAGGTGTAGACATTTTGGCAGCCCTGTTTACAGTAGTGAATTTTGTTCAGCATGGGCAGATAAACATGTCCCCTTTTTAAAGTAAACCCTGGAGGGGAAAAAGAGGAATATAATAATGCTTTCTTTCAAGATACGTGAGCCAAATTTTGTCCTCAAACACAGACAGAAGAGCAGAAGGTCCATATGTTTTCCAGAGGCAAAAAATTGCCAAAATAAATTGAATCCAATATTGACAAAAGTAATTCCTTAAAAATCTTACTGAAATTAAAACCAGAATTTCATTCCTGATCTGTCTTGTTACTAAACACCAGAAGAATGGTTGTGCTAGAGATAGCTATGAGTAGATGCTTGTGGGAAAGTATAAGTAACAGACTCAAAGGGGGTGATATTTCCTTGCCACACCCAATTAGTGTTCAGTGATATGGCACTTTCTGAAGGATTTCCTGATGGTCTTACCAAGCCAGATGTCATAACTTGCCTGTATTTTTACTTGTGTGACATTTTGGAGTCAAAATTTCCAAGTCATGTTATCTCAGACAGGCTCTGATAGCAGAATACTTTCCAAGCCTTAGAAATTCTGGAATTTGCTCTCACATGTATTGATGCTGAGAGAACACTGCAACACACACCAACTTTCACAGCTTTTAATAAGGTCTATGAGAGAAGCACATGCTGTTTGGTAGGAAAGATGGTTTAATTTCTGCCAGATTCTCCATTAATTTGTTTTCTCAGGTGTGTTTTCTTAGCATTGGGTTTGCAATTATGAGTTCAACACGGATTGTTTAAATCAAAGTTAAAGGATTCTTCCAGCACTACCTATTGTAAACAAATAAGTACCATTCCATGAGAGACTTGAGCTGTTTCATTTAGTTTTTTAAAACTTTATATTACCTTGATGCTAGGATCTGAGAAGCTTTTATGTCTGCAACCACATGCAGGAAGTAGTAACTCATGAAGACTCTTCTTTGCAGCAGCAAGAAAGCAAAACATATACTGTCCCAAATGATTCCTGCTTCTCCACTGGGAAGTTTACAATCCACATCATTGGTTGCTGGAAAAAGACATCAACATAAGGACCGTTGTATTAATTACTCTTTTTAAATGTTTAATCAATTAAGTAACCCTAGCTTTTAAAATTATGTGAATTAAAGTCAATTTAATTAGATTTTTCTTAGAAAAACTAATGTGCTTTTTCATTTGAAGTGTACCATATTTTTTTACTGTAAACTGAAAAGCTTCCAACAACATGATATCCCATGAAAACTGAGAATTCACCAGAAGTGAACCTTTTGCAAAAAAAAATCTCTTTATCTTAAGAAGTACTTCGAATCAGAGAAAGGGAAAAAATAATTTTTATTACTGAAATCTTTGATATCAATATTTTCTAAAATGGCATGTTTTAATTATTATTTTTTATTTCAAAGTCAGTTTTTGTCTCGTTTTTTTCCATTAAGAACACTATGAACATGAGAAAGAAGCGTTCTACTTTTGTTAAAATAATTTTTTGACTGCCACCACCTAACGTTTTTATTTTTCCTCTCCACAGCTCAGTTCAATGTTTCTTTCCATTGCATAAGAAAAAAAATATTTGAAACCACAAGAATGCTTCCTTTGGGGTAGGAGGAGACAGGCAGAGAGGAAATCCCATTTCTCCTACATCTAGATTTTGGCTTGGGCTATGTCTTTCTTTCTTTCTTTCTTCCTTTCTTTCTTTCTTGTCTAAGAAACAGTTCTCTTGGGGATATTAAAAATGGAAACTGGGTTTTGTGGAGCTAAATTATAAACTAAATGGCCTATGCTGCCCTATAGAAGGGACTTGAAGGACTCCAGGGACAGACTCTGGCTTGAAGCTGGCTTTACAATCAAGCAGACCAGTGTAATGAAGGCAAGCTCCAAGAGATTGAAAGACTGCTGTGCCCATTCCCTCAGGAGTCAGAAACCCATGTCTGACTTTCTGTTGTTGTTCAAAAAGTCTTTCATAACACAAGAACTACTGGGCACCTCTGAATTTGAATCTTCGTATTTCTCTTTTTTTCTCCTACTCCTCACTTCTCTATTAGAATCAGACATAATGACAGAAACTCAGAACTTTGCTGCAGACTCACTAGGGAAAACCTTGTCCATTAAATTCAGGTAAAAAACCACCGAAATAAAAATCAGGTGTTTCCAAACCATGGGTCCAGGGTGGCAGGACAGAGGATAAAAAATAGCAGCTGACTGATAGATGAAGTGTCTTGCTCTCCATACATCATTCCTCTTTTCTCTCACCTCCATTGACTCACACTATCCACTCCCTACCTGTTATTGCCACAAATATGAGAATATTAGAAAAAAAAGTCTAAACTCACTATCCTTGCAAACAGTGGTCTATGCTGGCTGAGCCCCTTGCCATTTCAGAGCGTGGAACTGGTTTGCCCTTTGAGAAATGGGAAGTGAGACACAGCACATAGGGAAGGGTGGGAGTCTGCAGCTAGGAAAAGGTGCCCTCTCCTTGCAGTGCTGGTCAGGTAATATGTCAGGAGAGAGAACAACTTAAATATGGCAGAAGATTTTGAAGGTGATTCTTTATTTATAGAAAATGATGAAAAAAAATGAGCTCTACTTACGTATCCGGTAACCTTTAACTGTACAAGCCAGGCTAAATGCTTGAATCAACCAGCAGCTATTCTGAATCAATGATTCAATGTAGCCACATGCTCCTATCTGGAAAATAAAAGAACAATTTCCTATAACAAGACACAGCAGAAGCAAAGATAAGGAAAGTGGCATCTATTTACCTTACATGAGAATATTGTGATTGCCCTTGGCTGTATTATATCTTATTACTAAACCAGAGAGTGTCTTTACCTGTGACATATATCAACTTTAGATAGCAAGTATTTGTTCTTTTGATTATCAGGGGTGGTATGTGGGTCTTGATTGGTTTTTTTTTTGTTTTTTTTTTTTTTTGCAGATGAGACATCTGGCACACTAAGCAACTTTTATAGATCACTGACTTAATCTTGCAACCATACAAGGACAAGCTTAACACATGCATGGCTCCCCTGAATTCCCAAGCATAAAATGAAGCACATGTAAGCATTTAGAACATATGCAAATTCAAACCACCCATAAATTAATTTTAGTTCAGTAAAGTGACTTATAGAAAAGTAAAAAGAAAAGTGTCTACTCTTTTCAAGCCAGCACTAAAAATGTTCAAAGCTAAAACAGCAATTGCCAGGAATAAATCTAAAATTATATTTTTAAAAGATTTAAAGTACCAGCTTGTCTCAATCACCTATCAGCGTCAGTGCAAGAATCCACTCTAAAGAGCTAATTAGTGTAAGAAAGCTGTTCGTATTTTGCAGAAGTATTTGGCATTTAATTATCAAATATATCTGTTTTCACCTGAATCTCACACTAGTTCTAAAGGAAGCAGGAATGTAATTTTTTAACTTGTAGTCTGCTTCATTAATTACATTACATCACACCACACGACAACTGCATCTAGCACTAGGTTTGAAAATTCTAGTTTTAAATAAAAGTTTTCATTAAATGTGCCCTATTTTCTGACATTATGACTACTCTTGCACTTCTTACTCATTTCTGACTCCACTGAGATTTTCACAAGACTTCTAAGGGGAGACCTTCCTAGACAAAGAAACTAGAATTTGAAAACAGCTTTGAAAACAGCTTGTGAGCTTGCAAAGAGCCCAGCTCAATACAAGGGTGCGTATTTCCCCATAATGTATATTCATTACCATTCCCTGGATATGCACTTGCAGTTTCTCTATTAAAATGGAGACTGCTCTGCACTTGCAGGAGTCTGTGGTCCTGGAAAAGGGTTTTTAATGACCACTCAATGCACTGTGCACACTTCCACTGAAACCCCAGTGCTGAGGGCAGAGGAAAAGCAGCAGCTTCTTACCGAGAGGATGTTTTTCATGGTGATCACAAAGACATTGTAAGCAATCAGCCAGTCCCAGTAACGCAGGATGCTCCTGATGGGCTTCAGCAACAGATCCCCACCAAAAAGAAGGAAATAAAAGCAGGCTACCAAGTAGCCCATGCAGAATATGCTGATCCTTGTGGTCCCCGTTATGAAGATTATAGTGAGCACAAACCAGAAGAGGTAACTAAATATTATCACCTTATACATGTCTAAATAGGACCTGGAAGTAAAAGATGGAGAATAGGTTACTATTTTTCTGAGGGCAATAATACAAATTTTACTCTAGTTGTGCTGCTGGCTGACACTTTTGCCTAATGTCTGCTGAGTGCTCTTGTCCTGCTTCAGCATTGGGAACCTGCTTGGCTAACACCAAGGTCACTAGCCCATTCATCTGCCTGGCTTATAGGCTTACTTGGAGCTTGTTCAGGTGCACAAGCCCCTTGCTACACTCAGTCAGGGTGCTTTGCATCACACAGGATCAAGCCTTGTACCTTGTAAAGGGGGAAAACATGTCCTCACCAAACCTCATGATAGAGTGAAATTATCTGGCAATGCTGCACAAGCAATCTAAAAGCTATCTGAGATGTTCTTGTAAGAAGTCAGAGCAAAACTACAACAAATTTATCTTCAAAAGACAGCAATAGTACTCCATTGTAAATAATTGTGTGCTTATTCATGAAATAATTGAGTATTTATTCATGACTACTAGGGAATTCAGGCTAGCTGAAAGCTTGGTTTTCAAAGATAGCTCCTAAAGATATCTTTCTCCAATGGAGATAAACTGTTAAAAGTTTTGAAGGGTAAAAGGCTTCTACAGAACATAAATGTGAGAGAATTTACTGAAACATTTGCCAGGAAGCTATGAGACAGAATGATCTGAAATCAGCCTGCCCCACAGGGGGAAAGAGTGAGAAACATTTTGGTATTTTCAGATTCCTTAAAATCTTGACTTAATATTGACTCACTGAGCTTTCATCTAAGAGTATCTGCCAAAGGCAATACCTTGTACTACATATAGCTAAACACTGTGAAACCAACTAATTTTTAGCTTCCCCCATTTAGTGTTTTGGTTCCAGCTGTAACTGTGTTTTCAGGGTCTGTTCACCCAGGCTGAGAAACTGGATTTGTCAGGAAACCAGGCAGGGACACAGCACCATAGGAGTACACTCCTAAGCCAAACTGTGTAAGAAGTAAATGAACTAAGTGCACTGCATGAAGCCATGTAAAAAGGCCCCTGCTGCTTGATGTTCTCAGGCTTAGAACCTTCTAGGAGTATGTATTTATAGTCCTACATTTATAGGCCTGTATTATACATTTCACTTGCCAGAGCCAAACAGAGAGGCACTTCACAAAACGTAATGAGAAAAGCCCCTTTATGTTTATTTCCTTCAACATTTGAGAAATTTATGGACTACTGCCTGCAGAATCTAAAAATGTCATGACTGCAGAGATGCTGCCAGGTTTTGGGGGATACTATATTAACAAAGAGCCTATATACACTGGGAAAATAAAGAAGTGGAAGACGTGAGTTGAAAAGGTCTTCATTAACTTACTATGCACTGGAAATGGTGTTCTGACTGTTTCTCCAGCGAAAAAAAAACCAAAGCCAACCATAGTATTTGGTGTTCCTGCAAAAATAACTATTGATGTGTGGGATAGCTGGGAAGAGATCACCTTCCTGATACCACTCTAACAATTGCAGTATTTCAAAAATCTGGTCCTCTGCTACCAACAAAATGCATCAGCATCTTTTGAGAAAACCCTAAAACAGAACTGAATTGATCAAACTAACGAGAACATCTTCATACTCTTCAATAAAAAAGGACTGTGACTTTTAAAGACAACTGGAGCTGGCTTGATCCAAACCTTCATATGCAGTGACATTTGCTTGAGTCACCCTCAGGTTAAAAATTCTAGAATTAAATAGAATTTGAAGACAAGAATTTAGCTATTTTTTTTGCTACAATGTAAACAACTTGCTACATTTTAACAGTCACCTAAAATACTAAATACATCTGTTCTTCTCATTTTCAAAAAAATATATTAAATATAAAAGCATCAGACATCATTAAACCAACCAAAGACCAATACAGGATGTAAAGATAGCATCTCAAAAGGCAGGAGGCAATACAGCTGTGTCGGATGATGACTGATGTAGTTCTTAGAGATGGAAATAATTCTGATTTTTATAAATATGGAATTACGAGCAAGTCCAACTATAAAAATGGCTCACAAGAATTCACCTTTGAAATGGACATCTTGCAAAATGGTGTTTTAAACATGATATACAGGGCACAATTGACCAACAAATATCACCAACCATCCCATAGTGTGCAGGCTCCAGAAAAACACCACATTAAACACAAGCGACAGAACTACACTTGAGTAGTCTTGGGCAGATAAAAATATTCTTGAAATCACACTTCTTTTAGTTGCAATTTGCCACAACTCCTTGTCTGCTACAGTGCAGAGCTATGCATCCCCATGGTTTCCATTAATTGCTTATAATGATAAAGATAGGCAGGTGCTGGAAAAGCAGGAAAGAGGACCTGTCTTGGGGGGCAGCTCTCAACATATTGCATCTCAAATTACTTGACACATTCTTGGATACAAATCTTTAAATTCTGCCTCAGACCCCACAAAGTTAGGAAGTTCCTTGCTCTGGGAATTATAATGCAACAATGGGAGGCTGAAGCACAAAGCCACTCCAACAGCTAAAAAGACCTTACAAAAATCCAGGTCAGTGAGGGTGTTTACTCTATGTTTGAAAACTTCTTCATAGACAGCAGAAAATGCTTAGGCTTGAATAGCATATGCTATAATTTTATGCTTTCACTGCAGACCACATGGATCATTAGTTTAATGTCAGGTAACCTTCCAAACCTCATCTTCTAAGCAGTCTCTAAATCCACATCCAGTCACAGAGAGGAGAGGCCACTCTCAGGACGTGGTATTTGACAGAACACCTGAGAAATCTGAGAGCCAACTGCTTCCCAAGGGAACAGACCCACTCCCCTTCATCTCCTCAGCTCTGGGTTCCAGCCTCTTCTTTGGCTTTGGCTCTTTGAATTGGTTTAAAGAAGTAAATTTTCAAGTCTCTTTGTTCTGGGAGAGGACAGAAGGAAGAGAGAATTTTCTGCTCATTCAGCATATGAACCAACTCACTGCTGGTGTGAGGAATGCAAAAGTAGGCATGTGTAGCTGGGGGCCAGGCACGCAGCCACACATCTGAGGCAGATTAGCCACTATTGCCAGTGTACCAAAAGCATCAGACTATGGCCTTTTGTAGCATGATAGCCTCTGAATGCAAAATTACACAGAAGAATTCTCAAAGACAAATAAAAATAAAAAAATGCTGATTTGCCCTCTGATACTCTGGATAACATTTGGAAAAAATTACTATATCATTTTGCTAAAAATCAAGGAAGACAAAGTCTGAAGTTCATTCCACCCATCCATCAAAGCTATAGCAACCCCAGATGGCTTTCCATATCAAACGACCTATTTTTTCTCACTAAAGTTTTATTAGTTGTATCATGTTTGCTTCAATATTTTATTTCCACAGAAATTAGTTTTTAACCATAATGCAATCCACCCTGTTGCAAAAAGATTGCTCTAGGCATAGTTGTGTTTCCAGCACACTTAATGATGTGTTTGGCTGTGGCCAGTCCGGTGTCCAGACCTCTGCCTCCAGACCAGGTGCTGATGCTGCAGCCAATGACCCCGTGGGGGAAAGATGTTTGTCTTCAGCCAGTACTTTGAAGTTTAGGGAAAGAAAACACTTCTGCTTACACACCGATGAGAGAATATTGTGCTGTCACACTGACTGCTACAGCTTAATGCTTCTTCATTCTGCAGGAGCAGCTGTTATGTAGCTTCATTGCCTTCCCTTACCAGCCACCTCTTTTGCTTTGAGTGAGGCTCACCACCTCCATGGAACTCCAGGGCTACAGCCCCCTTCTGATGACTACCTTCTCATCCTCCTTCAGTCATATTTTCTTTCTATATAGACATTCTATAAGCTATCTCTCCTCTCCAAATTTCTTTTTCCTTTTCCTCTTCCCTATCTCATGCTTCTTCCATCCTTAGGAGCCTGTGTGACCTTGCATCACAATCTTTTTCCCCTTCGAATCTCAATACTGATAATTTCTCACTAAACTCCCATCCCCAGAGCCTTTCTCTGTAGCTCCATTTCAGTCTTCAGAAGGCAGTTTCATTGACTGTGCTTTTGCCCAAAGCTATATTGAAACTCCTGAAAAGAAGCTCCCTTACTTCAACAGACTTCTTCAAATTTAGTGTTGTGGATCCTATAGGTTTTAGTTCCCACTATTTTCATCAAGCCCTCTTCTAGGACTGACATACTCTTACTCTCACTCTTACCAGTGAAGTCCTTCCTTCATGCTTCTATCTGCTTTAAAAATCAAAGCAGTGTTATTTTATAAGGCTGAATTTATTAGCCCCCAAAATGTTTATCTGTTTAATACAAGAAATACGACTGGGAGCCTGTAATGATGATTTGCTGATGCTCTCTCACTACTTCAAGTTAACATTGTAGTTCTAAGAAAGACATCACAGCTGCCTTTGTGAACCTTTGTGAACTTGACTCACCTGGTGATGGTTCCCAGGGTGCAGGTATTAAAGCTGACAGTTCAATGACTGGCTTTTAATATTGTTTCTGCTCTTAAGAGGAAAAAAGTAGATGGTAACTCCATTTTTTCCCAGTCAGTTTCTAGGAGAACATCTGAAAACTGCTTGGGAACTGCAATGAGGATTTTCCAGCAACAGACTGTGGGAAAGGATTATCCTCAGTGAAGTTGCTTTAAAGCCTGTTTGATTTTAAAAGCTCCTACTTCTACTCTTCACTTTTATTTCTGTTTCGAAGACCTTTAGTTGTACTCTCCTTTGGGGTCAAGCATATACCCCCTGAGAAATCTGGGGGTGGAATGACAAGAAGATTTCAGGAAATCTCTTTCTTAGACTGTATTTATCATTGTTGAGCTCAAGCATTTCTCCAGAGAGAAGAAAATTAAGTATTTAAAAGTATGTTCTTTTTCTGCCACTGTTTATATTGCAGTTAAAAGCTTTTTATCCATGCCTACTAAAACAGTGAACAACTGGCCTCTTCTCAAGGGAAGAGACACATCAGAAAGGCAGCTTCAGCCTCCAATGGCCACCTCTTTTACATAGTTAAAGTAAATACATATTGGGCTTCTCAGAAAACACGAGTACTCCTAAACACTAAATTTTTTATGTTTTGTAATTTGTACATAACCATGTTATCGTCACTTATTTTTTTGGCTCTTTCTGACTGACTTCTGGAGAAATGCCATTTTTAATTTCATTCACTTGGATAACCTTTGAATCAAGTTCTTATCCACGTTCCTAAAGATTTAGAACGCTCTAAAACCTCTATGCAAAGAAATGTTTTTAGACAAAGTCCTTCCAGTTCCAAATTGTTTTGGATTGAGACCCGATACATACATCTTTTTCTGAGGTATATCTTCAGAGGATTCCCCTGAGTTTCACAGTCTTTTTTAAAGATTCATTATCCCTAATAGGAGTTTCAGTCTCCCTAATAGACCATCCAGCCACTCACTGGTTCTTCTTCGAAACAAATTCAGCATTTAAGATTCCATATGTACAGTGCAGCCTCTCAAACACAACATCATCTAAAGCCTGGGAAAAGCTGCATTCTATTGAAAGCACTGAAGGAGATACTTAAGGGCTCAAAGGAAGGGAACAAGATTTACACAAGATCTATTATGCAGGTTTTTTTACTAAAGGAAGGTCTGCTTATACCTATATACACTGTTCTACAAGTATGTTCTCATTACAGGTTTAGAAGGGTAACACTGGAAAAAAAAAAAAAAGAAAAAAGAAAAAAAGTTACAGCTTACCTGCCCAAGCATTTACAAGAAAGGATATCATAAAGAGGAATTTCCTCTGTTTCTGAAATTAATGGTTTTTCTATTCATCTGATAGATGTTTTCAAACAAAAATATTTTTTTTATTTTGCCTTGTTCTTTTCATTCTGCTTCTTCATACACCATAAAACTATCACATGAAACAGTTGCAGAGATTTCTGTATTTAGCTGGAACTAATATAAAGTTATCACAGTTTATTTGTCCAGATCACCACCACTTATGGGATTCTTGGATATTCTGGTTTTTTGCTCTCCACCAGCAACATTACTTACTTCTTAACAGAAGTTGCAAACTCGCAGTCTACACATGGGTCTATTTTTTTAGCACATGCCAAGCAGTACCTTTGAATGAGTGTGATGCCACCAATGACTTCAAGCTTATGCATACCATGCACATGGATCAAAACATGGGACTTTACCCAAAGGACTGGGGAGTGGCAGCAGGCCCATTCAGCTTGGACTTTAAGTTCCATTATAAATCTGACTCTGATTCCCATCTAAAATCTTCAAAGAACATCCTCTGTGCTTCAGATTTTCATGCGTGGCATTTGGGAGTATCTTTAACAGATCACCAGAAATACCCACCAGATTTTAGTGAACTTTGAACAGATTCCAAAAGAGTCTCCTTAAAAGCAGTGATTATCTTGCCTCCTTTTCCCTTCTGAGGATAGCCTCAAGTCACATTCTCATAATCATAAAAATTTTTTACACTGTTTTTTGTTGTTTTGTTTGGTTTATTTTCAGTTTGTTGTTGGTTTGTTGTGGTTTTTTTTTTTTTCCTGGACTAAGGGAGGGAAATTTAACCTTTTCTTTCTGCCAGCAACTGTGTCACCAGTGACAGTATTTTGTCAATGACCAATCACACCAGTGTGTCTGATGCAACTGCTGTATTGGCTTTTGCTAAGATGGAAATCACCACAATGGCAAGAAAAAGTCTTCAGGCAATTCCCCCTACACATTCTTCTCAGCCAAGCCCTGTATAACAGATCATCCCCACTTGATGAAACATTCTGAAGAGAATTTATAACTTCTCTGGCTTATCTCACTGAATCTCAAGCCCTGGGTCCACTGTGTAGAGTAGAAAAAACTCAAGGGGAGCAACTCTTCACCCTTTGTCCAGAAGAGACTAAAAATCTCTGGACAAATGGGGCAGCTGAATGTATTTGAATGGTCTCCTTTTCAAGCCTATTTCAAGATAGATTTGGCCACCGTTTCTAACAGAAACAGCAGGACCAGCTTAAAGATCTTGAGAAGGACTTTTGCTGTTAGCACTTTGCTGGCAAAAGAAAGAAAATTTTATCAGCAAAAGGGAGATTTTGCTTGATTTTAGTACAACTTAGCATGCATTCACAAAAAAAAAAAAAAAAAAAAAAACCAAAAAACCAACCCCCCCAAAAAAAAAAACTGGTCTGACAAAACACAAAAGGTAAGAAATCTTACAGGCTCTCTGAGGATTTGCCCCCTGGTCATAATATTCACCTTCTTAAATAACCTTACATGAATACCGGAAACAGGAAATGGAAAGACACACCAGTTTGCCTTCCAAACTTTTAAGATTCTTATTCCAAAATGAAATAGCACAAAGGAGAGTCTCTTATATTAGAGTATTAATTTGATTGTACCTAGACAACAACTCAGTGGGATATGACTGACAACTTTGGGGGATTAAACACGTACATGGGGCAAGCTCAGGCTACAGTGGATTCTTTGCAGCATGCCTTGTCTTTTGGAGGAAGCCACCAGAGTGCTGAAGCCCATCATAAATACTCTTTCATAGGGTATTCATGGAGGAAATACATTCTTTCAGGCAAGTTTATCACTGAATATCCCTCTGAGGAGTACTTAAAGCCAGCAGTGTTAGGACACCTTGTTTTTCATCTGCCATTTTATAAAGCAGAAGCTAATTACCCAGAAGCTAGCTATCTGCTGTCTCATACAGCAGTAAAAGATATGTTATGAGATGGCAACAAAAACTAATATAAATTCCAAGTAAAATTAGAATCTGTGAGAGTTACTTTCACAGTACAGAACTTTACAAAAAGGAAGGGCTGTATTTTCCAAGTATTTAAGATTAAGTTCTTACCGGCAGTGAATGAAGTCAGGAACAGGATTATGCTGGCTAAAAGAGGCTGCATCAAGATTCATGCAGATTTCAACATTGTCTCCAGCCATGATTCGTACTGCAGCTTTATTTTCATCCTCAAAAGTCTGCCTTTGTAATGATGCACAGAGCAGCAACATGAAATCATCTGGGAGAAAACAGTGCAGTTGCAATGAAAATTCAGCCATTATCCTAGGTGTAGTGAATAGTGGTGATATATTGAAATGTAGTCACCAGACTGTTTTCCCACACCTTGAGCCCCCAAGACTGTGCTATATCAACACATTTAATGTAATTTTTGAATTTATTCGTATCTTTACATTTTGTACATGTCACATTCTCTGATTTCATTGGCAAATAAATTAGAAAAGGGGAAATAATTAATTTTCTTTCGGTGTTGATTCATTAAAAATGGGAGATGGAGAAAAACAGATGCAGAAATTACTAATTATTTGAAATTTTCCAGTGTACAAAGCCACACTTGGTATTCAATATGCCACAGAACTTATTGGATTGCTACTGAAGAGTAAATAACAGGAGGACTTCAAATTACACTGTACAGATTTTTTTAAGCAAAGGACATGTCAACACTTCACAACTATGTGCTAAAATACTTACACACAAGGAAGACAGGGTTTGGTCTCACAATGAAGTCTGGCAAGTATAACCACTTTATAATGTTGGAGTTAAAGTTGGCATTCCCACTTCTCCATGGATAGTCTGTATGACAGAAGCACACAAAAATGCAATCAGTACTTTATAAGAATGACTTCATCCTTCTCTTCTGAAGACTTATCAAATTTCTAGCACTTTTCTGGAAAAGCAAGCAAGTCCTTACCTTTACAAGGAGCAGGTGGGATGCCAATGCAAAGGAAGTACTGGAATGTAATGATGCATGCCAGAAAACAGCAGTATTTTGGCCAGATCTCTGCAATAGCTTTTCTTCTGCGTCGATACAATACAGCAATCAGCCAGAAAGCATGAATCATGGCATAAAAATCCATTCGTTGACCTATTACATTTACTGATAGAAGAAAACAGGTCTAGAAAAAAAGCAAAGAAACATAAGCAACATTTGTAACTTGATGGCTAGTCAATGCAGCAATGAGGAACTACTCTGAGTCCTGCCAGAATCTTGGACATGTGCTGAGGATGACTGCAGAAACCCTGTGCAAACCAACACACTAACTAAAATAGTTTGTATCTCTCCAACAGCAACATTCCCCACCCTGCTCCAATACCCCAAATTTTCAGTACTCTCTTACGAAGGTCAACTGTGTGAATGCAGCACTAAAGCTATAATGGTTTTCAATATGTGATAGCTAAAGATACAAAATGGAAGGAGTGTTGTCTTAGTAGCCTTTATGTAAAACATTTAATTTTTCCAAACAAATTACCTATTGCACAGCCATATATTTTGAGAATACTTACAGATATAGAAAAAAGAAAAATTCTTAAGAACAATAAATAACGTGTATCTTCATGTGGGAACCAGACAAAAGCATAAATCTTCTATTGGATATAGACAAATCTAGTCAATTGCTGTAAGGCAGCTTTAGTTCTCCATTTTTCTAAAAGCTCTGCATCCCAGAGCATTTTTATTCTCTGGCTCCACTTAAAACAGTCCCAAACCTCAGTGCCACAAAGCATGTTTTCAAACTTAAAGGATAACTTGTAGTGAACTATTTATTCAGTACATTTCACTATTTAGATTTTCTCTATCTTCGGACTGGGATGACATTGAATTTATTCCCCGAAGGAAATTGCTTGCTGATTAATTTTGGTTTCACTCATCCTTAATCCTTAGACTGTCTAAGGTTACTCGTCTATTAATAGTATGGAGTGATATTGTCCAATATGTATGTGAAGAGCATCATTATTATTAGATTTGGGATACATTAGCTTAGGAGTTGCCTACTTCAGATAGCCATAGAAATTAGTGAAAAGTGATATTTTTGAAGGTACATTTCCTGTGTCTGTGGATAAACAGACAAGGTAAGGGAACAAAAAATGAAACTTTTTTTTTTTTTTTCCTTCACTTTGGGATACTACTGCTGGCAAATGGATAAACAGATATTTTACTAAATAAGACACCCTCCAGATACATCACAAATCTTCAGAAAAATCCATTCACTCTTTAGTACCTGGCTTCTCTAATTGTCTGTGTGTTTCCTGTCTACTGAAAAGTTCTTTGGAGAGACACCTTTTCCTTACATCAGTGTCACAAAGCAGCTTTGCAAGAGCAAGGTTTGGATCTCCTGCATATTAACAGCTATTCTAAAAAGTAGAAAGAGAAGGATGCATTCGTGCAGCCAAAGGCAAAAGAAGCTTGGAAATGTTTACATAGACAACAACCTGCAAGACCCTGCTTTCTTCTGCTCCTGTAGTCCCTGGTTTCCTCTGTGTGTGTGCACATGAGAGGATATGCCTTGATTCTGTCTCTTGTCCCATCTGTTATCCCTTTTGTTGGGTTATAAATAAGACATACAAAGAAAAGCAAGAGGAAAACCACTACTAGCAATTAGTCATCCTCCTGTAGTGAGGTCTAACATCCAGCTGCCAAGCATAGTTCAAGCTAATATTCAAAAATAACACAATCAGGAACTGTGGTTTGGAATGATGGTCTAAAGCAAATTAATACTAAAGGGATTTACCTCTAAACCAAACTTGTAGAAGAAATAGTTTATGAAATACTTGACACAGTTTACTAGTCCATCATCCAGATGTGCTCTGGTAATATCATGGAAAATGGTTTTAGTCACAGGTGCGGTAAGGTTATTTCGACATCTGTAGTACTCTTGATGACGGTAGATTGTAACTTCAAAAGCCAGAATAGCCAGCATCAGTAAGTTATTCTATGGGAGATACAATCAAATCAGAAGAAAATTAAATAAAACTCAGACCCACAAGAAACTATAAATTTTTTCTGGTAAGCATAAACCTGTGACTACTGAAATGGATGCCAACATTGACTGGTTCCACGCTACAGGATTCACTAGCACCTATTCACAGCTACTATTGAAACAATGCGAGGTTCCTAAAATCTTTAGAATTTGATGAAACACACTGACATTCAGAAGATACATCTAAAGACATTCATTAAAACAATATAATGAACTCTATTTGGAAAGGAGAGGCGGGGAAAATACATTGGCCTATTCATGTGCCTTCTCATGTTTCATAGCTTAAGATATCACACCTTGCTTTGTAGGAGATAGAGGATACAATAACACACAAAGCCATCTGCAGTTCTGCTGGGAAGAACTGATTTCCTAAACCTGTGAGAGTGCTGGCTAGAGCAGATGAACTCTGGATATTCTTTTAAATTAACAGTAACTCTAGGTCTTCACTCAAGTACAGCTCCATCTCTCCCAAAGCCACTTTGACTGGGATGCAGTCTCAAATGTCTCTGATCTGAGTTTTTTTCCTTCCTTGATGAAGGTCTTCCCTATGCTCAATGGAACAGAGGTATTAAACAACTCCAAAAGCTGGTCAAAAAGACCATCTCACAGAAAATCCCACAAGGAAGCTGACACTCAAACTGAAGAGGCAGTCTCTAGATCTCTGTTTACTGAGAAATATTTGGGACATGAGTGTCCTGAGACAGATGCTACCGCTTTGTTTTTGGTTTGGATTGTGGGGTTTTTTTGACACGTTATTTTTGCTAGCTGTCCCTTGGCTTCCTACTCTTTGGGGGTAAGTTTTACACAATCCATCAAAGGTAGGCCCCTCACTTCAAGGCTTCAGACTCTTTGAATATCTGTTGTTAAAGAGGCACAACAGAAACACACCAAGACTTGAAGCTCAGGTCTGTCACTGAATTGAATTCCTCTATTCATTGCTAACTCAATGAAAACCCTTCTAGAACAATTTCTAGTAAAAAAATACTACTTATTTATAGCTGTAAAGCTCCTAGCATCAAACCAGACATTACTGGGCAACTTCACTCTCCATGCAGAACTCTTGGGTTAGTAACTGCATTTCCCCACATATATCCTTAAGTGTGGGAGGTATATGGCTAAGGGAGTGAGAGGCAGAGGCACAACCAGGGCATGATATGTTGACCAGCAGAGCTTGGCAGGTCTTCTCTATACAAACAAAGCAAACAGAGGTGAGGTCCCAAGGAAGAAATGAGGAATAAATAGAGTTAGATCAAAACTTGCTGTTGTTCAGTCAACAAAGTTCTGACAGACTTAAACTGTGTATACAAAATTTTGCGGATTCTTGCAATTGAGATGACACATGTAAGGTGTCAAAAAAAAAAAAAAAACACAAACCAGGAGATGCCACATGTTTATGTAAGTAGGGTTTTCTAATCAAAAGAGGAATAATAAAATATTGCTCTCAGGCATTAACCAAAAACAAGAAGAAAAAAAAAAAGACATCCATTTACAACTGTCTGAATGAATAACTCCCTTAATTCATTATATTTGCTAATCCGTTGCTAAGGAATAAGCACTTCAAAAAATTAACTGCTTATAGCATACACTGTCATTCAAAGCAATTACTCCAATTAGATCCATCAGTTCTTTAGTACCTGAAAGCTTTGTACCTCTTAATACCTTAGAGCTCTTAAATATCACATTTCCTAGAGTGCTCTTAACAGATGGCAGAGACTGAAAGCCGAGCTTTCCAATTAAGATTATTTTAATTTGTACTGAATCCCTTCTGGAAATTCTCTGTATAACAGATACGGTTTTCTGCTGCCTCTTCCACTCTGCACTTCCCTCTTATCGATGGCATGCATTGTATTTTTTGTATGTGGCAGCTTATTTATTCAAAGACACTTTTAATTTCACCGCAAATAAGAAAACATCTCAATGTAGATAATAAAAGTAGTTACCCTTAAGTACACAAGCAGAGGATAAGACTTCCTCAATCCAACCCATTCTGCAGGATCAACTGGCCCACTGTAGAGGACTGAAGTTTTGAGTTCTTCTAAATTGACCCTAGTTTCATTCTCTCCAGGCTAAAAAGAAAATGCAACAATTTCTGAAAAATGAGCTTAAGGCTGTTAGGGGAGGGATAAACAACAGTAGAAATCAACAGCAGTAGATCAGGTGAAATACAGTTTTCAGTACTTGATATGCTTCCTTTTGCTCTTCTTCATTGAAGAAGGCAGCAGTCAAACCTTTTCAATGTGCACTTGTACTCACCAATGTACAGTTACTGGAAAAAGTGCTGGGGTCAATAGATGTGAGCTGGTACAACATTTTGCAGACAATAATCACACATGTCCAAACAGTGCAGATACTGGATGCCAATGGGCGAAACTGAGCATATGGCAAAGCAAGAGCCCAGGCAATTAAAAACACAAAGTTAAACAGAGACACCTGAAAACACAAAAACAGGATGGAAATTACATGGAGTAACAAGACAACTGAGAAAATCTGACCTTTTTCATAGGTCAGACCTTATTTTAAATAAAAAAAAATATTCCAAGAAGAGGGACATGGAGAAACTGAGAAAAACACTGAAAAAAAAAATTACACCAATATTCATGATAACATAGACACAGAGGTAAGAGAAGAAAAACAGCTTAGTTTTCTCAGTTTAGGAAGAATGTTATCTCCTATATAGTATTAATACTACTAGACCCACAAAACTGCATACCCACCCAACAGACATGAAATACAAATGACCACAGGATGGTTCAACTACTTTAGTGCATGTGAAGCAAACAAGATGACAGATCCATGAGTTTGAGGAATCCACCTTCATCCTCTTTACCTTTGTGCCCCAAAGATGTGAGAAAAATGACTTTTTATTTTTATTTTTGTTTTTTAGTGAATCCTACCCTACTAGCCTGTTCTATGTCAGGTAGAGAACTCACACTGCCCACACCAAAGGCACAGCTAAAGGTGTTGCTCTCTTTTTCTTTAGGCATAGCTTCAAATGCCTGTTTCTTCAGGACCAGACCCAGTTTAACTGATTTTCCTAGCTGTTCCTTCCTAACCCTTTTCTACACCCTCCACCCCTGGATGGTGTCTGCAGTCAACTTGAATAGGGGACAGATTACATCTCCTGAGTCACAAGAATTAGACTAATAAAACCTTAATAGGTGGAGAGGAGGACTGAGAATACCTTGGCAAGTAGAACATCACTGTGGAGGTGGATGTCAAGGCAGGTGCCCAGCATCTGACAAAGCCCAGCTGGATCCCCCGATTTCAACAAGGTCTGATGTGAGGAAGGTATCTCCCTGCACTTGGGTGCAGATGCTGCCAAGCCTCTGCCATAAGTAAGATTTTGATAGGAAGTATTTACTTGCCTCTTTCACTGTGACCCAGATAATGTAAGAAGAAACGATTTTGATGATGTGCAACTCCAACAGCCACCACACAAAGACTTGCATCTTATGGAAATACTCCAGGAATTTCAAAAACAGCACTGTAAGGCGGTCAATCACCAGATGCCACTTGTTCCTTAAGTCTGCAGAGAGGTTCAAGCAGAACCAGTGGGAAATAGAAAATCAGAAGTCTCTTTTAAAAGGAATGATCCACTAGGCAGCAATGAGCTTTACATATTCTGTAGAAGCTTCTCTTCTATACATCAGAATAAGACAAGAGGTTAAAGGCACAGCTCAGTGACAAAATGTGGTTGAGGTCCATTTAGCTGTGTTGTGCTCCCTTCTGACCCATATTCACTGAAAGGATTCCCCACATTGAAAGTGGCGGTGGTGGCTTCCCTTGCCAATTCTGCTTTTATTCTTCTTTAGCAGAGCCACTCTTGGGCTCCATTTTCCTCCAGTATCTTTGGATCTAAGTTTAGGGATGCCATCCAGGGACTACATCTGAGACACTCCAGCACTGGCCTTTGTCCAGCTCCAAAGAATTAGATTTTGTTTGGAAGCTATGGACCCCCATCTGTTTTCAGAAAGCACAGACTATACTTTTCAGCCAACCAGGCAGAGATCCATGCACACTAACAGCAGGATTCTTATCACATGGCTTAAGAGAGCTATACTACAGATGTCTTCATATATCAGATTTATATAAACTGCCTTGCAATAGCACACCCTCCTAGGGCATGATTTGTGTCATCTCAGGACAGACACCTAAACCAGTGTAGTCCAATTGAATATTTCTCTCATTTGAAAAGGGAGCTTTAGCTGAAGTCTGATGAAAGCATCCCTTTGAAGACAGCATTTTGCTTAAAAAGTCACCCTCCCAAATAAAAGCCCAGTGAGCAAGCTTGTGGCAACATTCATTATTACATTAATATATATGGCAGCACATATGGTCTCTAAATGCCATCTTTGCTTGTGGGCTAGGTGTAGAAACTGTTTCACATATCAGTGTAAACTCTTCATACTGTATTAGGGATTTCAGAAGCACTTTGGAGATTAGGAATGATTTGGTGTGCTTTGAGAACATTCTTACAGTAACATCAGAGATGCAAACATTTGCAAGTGGCACCAAAACACATCACCGCCTAAGCTGGTAAATATGCCAAGGAGTTATAAGCTTCTGAATGAATTTACTTCAACTTATCTAGTTATTTTATACAAAAAGCAACCCAAATATGCAATTCTGTGCATATTTGTGTGAAGAACATAGCCATACTTGTGTGTAAAAGCAGACTTTTGGAATACCTGAAAACAAAATTCCATTTTTTTCCCCTCCTGCCCTTTTTCTCCAACCACAACTTAGAAAATGCTAATAAAAATGCTGGGTGATGGGAATTCCATGAGTATATAATTACACACAACAAATAAATCAAGCTACAGAGCTCTAATCCTACATCTGTGTTTTTATAGGTACAATGAGTGTACTTAAGGCAAGTTTTTATTTATAGAATTAGATGTTCTCACACATTCTTCATTGCATTTATTTTAATTTGCAGTGTTGCCACCGTGCAAAGTATATCCAGAAAGTGCTAGTTAAATGTAGCAGGTAGCTAAGGCCCTTTTTTGAGCTCTGCCTAGCCTGTCCAGGCACTACATGCACAGGGGACAAAAATATAGATCTGATGGCATCCATCAAAACAATGTACATCACTGTGTAATAACATCTGGACACATCAACATGTTAAAATAATGTCAAAACTCCAGAC
This sequence comes from Heliangelus exortis, assembly GCF_036169615.1. Taxonomy (NCBI): domain Eukaryota; kingdom Metazoa; phylum Chordata; class Aves; order Apodiformes; family Trochilidae; genus Heliangelus; species Heliangelus exortis. The sequence goes on along the minus strand of NC_092423.1, from coordinate 99,017,286 downwards.
ACATTGATATACAAAAATGATAACATTCTTTGATAGAAATAAATGCCTGTAGAGCTTGAAGACACTTTACCCAAGGCAAGCATCACCTCATGCTATTGCCAAGCTCCATTTACTGTGGTGCTGAAAGGGCCCCAGGGAGAAGGCTGCAGCTCCCCACTGCCCTGCTTGATGTGTTGGTGCATAGGGAAACCTCACCAGGTGGCCTCTGCCCCTCTTCCAGAATATAGAGATGGCCAGAGTGCAACAACCTCATCTCCATCACAGACCACATGAAATCTGGCCAAGACAGGTTTCCATGGCTCATGAACACTTCTGTAAGGAAAGACTGTCCCAGCCAGGAAAGGTAGAATCACAGAACATAGAATGTTTTGGGCTGGAATGGACCTTAAAGATCCTCTATTTCCAACCCTCCTGTCATGGCCAGGGAGTCCTTCCACTAGACCAGGTTGCTCAAAGGAAAGTAGTATCATCTGAGCTTCCCTGGAGCCATTGTGCCTTGACAAAGATCTTGTCCCTATTTATGCATCATTGTCCTGTGAAGATTGGCATGAGCACCTCCATTTGTGGCAAGGACATTTCCAGACAATGCAGCTTCCTTGGGTGTTAAATGCTCTCCCCTGGTTTTCACTCATGGCTCTTATTCCAAGCTGAGTTACAGAAATAATTCATGTTACAAATTCACCCTAGCAATATCAAGGAAGAGAACACCACTACATCTGCCCTTCAGCATTTTCATGTTCTCTGGCATAAATTACTCATTCTGTATTCAGAAGTGAAAAATATGGCACTACAGTGCACATGAATAATGAAGCAAAGCCATTGGGACTTCTGGAGTGGAGTGCCTTGAAAGCATGCAGTATCAGAGATTAAATATGTATGTGCATTGTCTTTATTATAAAGCTATTTCACTCTAAAGGAGCTCTTAGGATTTGGGGTAACCTCCTATTAATCCAATCCAGAACACCTAGAAGAGTTGCCTTCTGAAGAAAGAGGTGGGTTGATCTATTTTTTAATTCTTTCAGCATCCTACAGAAACAGTATGGTTTTTTCCCAGAAGAGACTGTAGGCTGTTGAATAATTTATAATTAGCCATCTGCTCAGTTCAGGCTCTTTTGGCAAAGACTGTATGTGAAATTAGAAGGAAAACTTGATGACCTAAGTGAGTAGGGATGACCAAAAATGAATCATCTGTTGCCACTGCTAACTAAGACTGAGGAAGGCAAAATTTGAAATGTGTAGAGCTTACCTGTAGTTTCTTCTTCCTCTGATTCAATGTCTTCATCATCATATTCTTCCTTGTCCACATCTTCCTTCTCTTCTTCTTTTCTTTTTTCGACCCTCCCTTTCCCTCCCTCCCCCTCTGGCTCTTCCATTCTTTTCTCACCAGCTTCTTCCAGCATTTTATCCTCTTCTTTATCTCTGCTAGTTGTTAAATTCATCATAGTTATGTCAGGCAGGCTTCCATCTTGGTGCACCAGTCTGTTGGTAAATAGTAGAATGTCAGCAAACTGAGCAGTAGTGACATGATAGGCTTTTTCTTTTTCAAGATGTATAATTAGAAAAAACAAACTGCTCATGGAGAATGCCTTAGAAGTGGAAAAGTTAATGATTCTGGTACTTTCTCCAAACACACACTGCAAATTGATTTGGAATGTATTAGTAACTACTTTTCACTCAGATACTAATGGTTAGTTAGTAATGAGTGGTATTGACACTTAAACTTGACATTTTCCCCACTGGAGAAAATGGCCAGAGTTTAAGATGTAGAAGCATGAAATGACATTGTTTAAGAGGAAACATTTCATGACTTCATAGGGGACTTACTCATTTTGGTGGTTTGGTATTTTTTTCTTGAGGCTGCTCAAAGTAATTGGAACAGAAAGAAAAAGGGAGATGAGAACAGAGGGGTTACAGAGAAGGTCACTGACAAATATGTCATGCTATATCACAAGTCATAAAGCATTCTTCTACTCCATCTGCAGAAGCCTTCTGATGCCAAGAGCATGCCATCATGACATTCACAGGGTGCTTCTAGAAAGAAACATGGAACTGCAGCACAGATGGAAAGGGGACAACTTATTTACACCAGTGATAAATGTGGTCAGCTCTGAACCACGCTCTTAGTGCAGCTGAATCATCACAAGTACCTGAATGATCACTGCAAAGCCATTCCCACATTTTTCCTATTGAAAGGTGCAACTGGGAAGCCAGAGAATTTGCAAGTGTTCTTCCAGTGCCAGGTGTGGGAATGAACAAAGGCAAAAATTCCATGCCTGTGGTTCCAGTGTATTCATTCCTGTCTTTGATAGTGCCATTCATTCTCTCTCTTTTCTCATTCTCACAGAGAATTTTGCTTGGATTTATAACTGTCTCTTACTAAATCTACTAATACTCTTCAGACCAATAAAACAGAGGTACACAGAACAGGTATTTCTTTATTGCCATGCTGCCACTTTTTATATGATTTATTCAGTATATACCTTTTCTATATTGAGAAAAGACACATTCCCTTCTGGCCTCAGATATTTTCTATCCCTGTCCCTCAAGCTGTATTGTTGGGACTCACCTCTGATATTTGCAGAAAACCCACTTTTCCTAATTCCCTGACTCTACGTGCTTTGTTCAGCACAGTGTTTACACCATAAATAGTCCCTCTGAATACAATTTCTTGCCATAATTTTTCCCTTTGGCAAGTGCATATCTAACCAATCAGGTCACTAAATGTTTAGCCGTGCTACTGAAATGAATATACTCTTCACACTTTCAAGAATCTGTGCAAGTCCAGGTTGTGCCTGAATTAATGCAAGTAACTTCAACATGCTACAGTACTTTCTCAGTGCTTTTATTTTATATGATGCAAAACTCAGGCATATTACAATTTAGACAGGAAATTCTACCAATTTTAACTAAGATTTTTACACTTCATAAAACTAAAAATCTCGATTCAACCTTCTGATCATTAGAAAATAAGCACATAAGCTAAGCAGTTAAAGAGAACAACAAACAAGCAGAATTATTTTTCCAATAATTGGGAGTTGCAGTTTCTTCAAGACTGAAACTTTGGTGGCTCATATTAGGGAAAAGATACAGAAACTTGACTAAGCACAGAATCACATAATCATAGAATTGTTCTTGCTGGAAAAGATCTTTAAGATCATCAAGTCCAAACATTAACCTAACTCTGCAGAGTTCATTGCTAAACCATGTTCACACCTCTAAGTCTTTTAAATACCTCCAGGGATAGTGATTCAACCACTTCCCTGGGCATCCTGTTCCAGTGTTTGTAACCCTTTTAGTGAATAATTTTTTCCTAATATCCAAGCTAAACCTCCCCTAGTGCAACTTGAGGCCATTTCCCCTTGTTCTGCCACTTGTTACTTTGAGAAAGAGATTGACCCCCACCTCATTGCAGGTAGTTGTAGAGAGCCATAAGCACTCCCCTTTAGCCTCCTTTTCTCCAGGTTAAATGACTTCAGTTCCCTCAGAAGCTCCTCATAAGACTTGTTCTCCAGACCCTTCACCAGCTTCATTGCCCTTCTCTGGACTTGCTCCAGAACCTCAATATCCTTCTTATAGTCATGGGCCCAAAACCAAGCAAATCGTTCAAAATTCAGCTTCACCAGTGCCTACTACAGGGTCACAATCCCTTCCCTAGTTCTGCTGGCCACACTATTCCTGATAAAGGCCAGGATGCTGTTGGCCTTCTTGGCCTGCTGGGAACACTGCTGGCTCAGGTTCAGCTTCCTGTCAACCAGAACCCCAGGTCCTTTTCCTCTGGGCAGCTTTCCAGCCACTCTTCCCCAAGGCTGAAGCTTTGTCTGGGGCTGTTGTGACCCAAGTGCAAGAGTAATAGTAATGTCATAGATATTCCTGAAGGCAGCTTAAAAGTAGAAGTTAAATAAGAGAGTTAAGCACAAAATAATCTCACAGAATAAATGTATTAATGGCAATGATTACTAAAACCCCACATCATGGGGTTCATGGGCTATGAACCTCAGTGTCAATTAATCTGAAAATATCTTATACTCAAGAATATATTCAGTAGCTTTGGCTATTGTAAATAAGGCTTTTCATCCAACATACTTTATTTTCCTATTTAAGCCAGTGTATATGCTAAAAGGATATTCAAATCTCTAAAATGGCCAAACAACTATATTCCCTAAAATGACATAATCTAACTATATATCTATTTAGAATTCTAATAATGTACCAATAGAGTGGTCATGTACAAAGAAGAGAGAATGAACCTTCATTTTTTTCAGTTCAATTCAAATGTTAGGGAGATTTTCAGTGATTATAAATCATCAGAGAACATTCAAAAGCCAATGCCTCATGAAATGGCAGTATCCATATCATCAGACAGGTATTGCATATCTGCAATTGCTTTAATTAGGTATTTTTCCAACTGACTTTTATAAGGGAAAAATCTACACTCACACTGGTGTAAATCAAGGATTTAATTACTTACCTTGGTGTAAACTGGAAAGAAACAAAGTAACCATACAGGATAGTGTGTGAGAGGTCTCATTTTTCTCTCAGTGGTATAACTCCCATTTCAAGAGATTCAGAAGATGATGGGATTATAAAGATAGAAGCATGCAATATATATGCTTGATAAAGCTTTAGTATGAGCTTAGTTTTCAGTATGTCAGAGCATAGTTTACTGACATCAGCAGGCTTGAGCATGGGACTGTGTGCTTAGGAGATCCAAGGCCTGATAAAAAGCTCTGTCCCCTATTCAGAAAGTTAGTCTGTTTGGAATCTTTCTTCCCAAACCTCCTCTTTTATTGTTTTTTTTTTTTTACTACAAGATCCCATGATATCATGTAACAGACAACACTGAGGTATTGAGTTAAAAAAACCTGCACTACCTTAGGATATCTAAAACAAGCTACTCCTACAGGTTTCACAGCAAGTCAGGTGTAACTTCAAGTCAAAAAGCACGTACTAGTGGGAAATAGAAATAACAAAAAGATATTTTGGAAGAGAAGTGGCTAACTAATAATTTGGACAAGAAGCCTTGAAAGTACAGCCACTAATGATTTTGAATGAGAGCGTTTCTTGCCCTCAAGTTTATTACATAGGGTTTCAATAACAAGAAGTATACTAAGAGATCTACTTTTAGACACCAAAGCCATTTCAGAGGCACCAAAATCAGGCATGTGCCCCAGGTTCTTGCTGGACACTGAATCCTTTCATCTACTTGCAATTTTCTAAAAGAGCAGAAGATGAATAACTTACTGAATGTATTATGAAGTATATTTTTTCTTTGATAATTTCTTGCAATCAGTTTAGGGAGCTTCAAACTTGATGTCCACAAACAGTTTCTCAAGAATCTCTCATGCACAGCCTTGGTAACAGAAAGCTTTCTTCTCCACAGAACAGTAGTGACGCATCTTCTGAACAATCAGCATGCAAAATTCAAATTGAGCATAGGGTGGCTGTACTTTCATTGGCAGAGTCCTGAGTGCTCTCCCTGCCCTTGCAGGGGTGTTTTGCTGCCTGCATGCAAGGCCAGCTTGTTGGTTTGTGCTGGGATGTGTGGCCAAGCCTCAGTGCAGGGGATCCCTCTCCTTCCTTTGGGAGCTGTGCTCACACTGAGGCTCTTCTCCCTACTCTGGGGCTGAATCACATCTGTGCCTCCACTTCTCCCGTGCCCCCCTGACCCTAAGCCTGAAACACAGACTGACCATGCCTTCATCTCTGATCTGGATCATCTCTATGGACTTGCTGGGAGCTCCTCAGGCTGGAGCTGACGTTTCTTACCATCTCCAGATCTGATCCTTACCCTCAGTTGCTGTTCCTGCTCCTGACACTCCACGGAGAGAGAGCCCAGCCTTGCCTCTTGGCAGTGTCCCTCAGCTCCTGACTTGCCTGCCCTTGTTGAGCCACTTGCCCTCCCTGCTCCCTGACACACAGGCTTTTTGCAGACCAGATTTCCAGATCTGGTGAACTTTTAAGAACCCTGGCCTAACCTACATGATAACACTCGAGGGAGCGTGAATATGGCACATAAATTAACTTCCTGTTAGAGCAGGTAGTCACAAATATCTAAACAAGGGACTTTCTCATCTTTTCTGTTTAAATTCAGTAGCAACAACAAACACAGGAGTCCTTCTGATTTTGGAGCTGATTAAACAAAAGCCCACATTCACTCCATTAAAATATTTTGACAGAAGTCTACTTTATGGAACTGTTTTCAAGATGCCATTTATAAAGGGATGACAATGATGGCAATGTGGGCTTTTGTAGTTTGGATCCTGCAGCACTCAAGTCAGCTTCTGAATTAACATCCTTAGCACGCAGTGGTTTCAGTGTACTGCGTGTTCCACTTCTGTCTCTGACTCAGGAAATCTCAGTCTGTACAAATTTAAAATACATACTGCACATTTAATTAACCTGACCATCAAACCCCCTTTTTTAGGTTCTTGCAAGGAAGACAGGGACATGTGTCTCTGGCTGTCTGTGTGTCTCTGTGCACATGCAAGCATGCATTTTTCCATGCACAAACAAAGGGTAGATAAACGAGCCTCCTCAACCAAGTCTATTGTCTGCAGCCAATTACAAATAGCACCAATTATTCCTGTATTGAGGCATGGGTAAATTTTAAGAGAATTCCCAGTTGGAAGATGAACTCACAACATATACAGATGTAGGAGAGGACTACTGACTGCTTCAGCAGCCTTAAGAGACTACAATACCTGAACATTTTCTCCTTGCATACTTCACAGTATTGTGCAGAAGAACATATGTTGTTTTAAGGTTAATAAGAAGTAACAAAAAAGTTAAAAGTGTATGCATTTTAAAGGAAAGGAAGATCTGAAGTACCCACCTATTAATTATTAGATAAACACGGCCATTGACTTTGGCATGGCTATGAGGTGGGAGGTGAAATCACAAGAATGCATGAGATGAAAATGGGAAATGAATTAGAGAGAGAGAAAAGGAAAGAGTTAAATAGGAGTGGATACACTTTCCTGGTTAGTGAGAGAGCCCTATTGACATAGCAAAGCACAATCTTAAAGTGTAACAAATACCTCACAGTGAAAAGTCTAGGAAGCTTATATATTAAACTATATGCAGCTTCAGTCATAACTGCAAGTTCTTTTCACAGATCCCAAAATGTGAGAATAGTCTTTATTGCTTTATCTCAAGTAAACCAAAGAATACTTTGATTTTTTTAAGAGATAGTTGTAATGGAGCATCACACCACAGAAATGATCTTCCTCACAGACTTTATCTCTGCTACACCATAATTCATGGTGCAGCAAGGAAACAGGCTTGGGAAACCCTAATCAGACGTTTTTTCTTTCTCTTGCAGATATAAAACTGGTCTTTATAAATCAGCTTTATAAACAGTGACAACTACCAATTTCTGTCCCCTCAATTAGCAGGTAGCAGAGTCTTATTTTTGAACACGCCTGCAAATTTTGCTCACATAAAGCAGCATTTTAATAGAGGAACAGTCTCAAAAATTTTAATAGGACTCTTCAGTTAGACTCAAACATAATACAGTAATAATACCTAGCTGTTCATGAGCAGATAGAGGACTTGGAGCTGCTTTATTACTTTTATGACTAGTTCCTGCTTGTTTTAACAAGTTTGCTATTAAAAGGATATGTTTCTGTCTGCTTTTTAAAAAATGAAGTTCAGGTTTTTTATTTAGAATTTTTTGTTTTTCTGCAAAAGAAACATAAAAGCACTTTTGAAAGTAAGCCAGTTGCTAGTGTTTTTGAAGAAAAAATGAAGTTTTACTGGTTTTGTAAGAAAGCTGCATGACACAAATGAGTCTTTAATCTTTAATTGTCCTTGCAATTTATTTCTGTTGCTAGCATTACTGTTTAGCTGGAGCTGGTTGTTGTGCTAGTTCTTATCCACCTTTATGCATCATCAGTACAAAAGTCAGCTGAGCTCTCATTCTGAAGCTTTGAATTATAAAGCCAACTGATGCTTACTACTTATTTACCTCATCAAAAGAAAACAGTTGGACTTTCACATTAGGTATTATTTATGGCAATAAAACCCAGAAAAAGTGTCCTGGTTTGGGAACTGGATACATTTATGAAAGCTTCTGAGTAGAAACAAACACTACATATAATTAGCTTATTTTGAAATAATTTGAAACAGCAAATAAAGCACATAGACCATATTTACAGGTTAAAAATACCTAGCTACTTATCTGACAGCTCAATACAATCTAGTATATGTTTAGACTTAAAAAAATAGCAATATAGTAGCAAGGAGGAAAAAAAAAAGCAAAAAAAAAAAAAAAAGCTAATGATATCACATGATTCTCTTCACCTGTCATTCTAGTAAAAAAACCTAGTGTGACAATGTGTTTACTTTCAGCACCCTATCTAAATGTTACTTCCTCATGGCTAAAATGTCACTGACTACTGATAAAATCTACATCCCACAGTTTTCTTTTCTGAACATTTTTTTTTTTTTTTTTCCTATCAGCAGGATACTAAAAACATTTTGCATTTTAAGTTTCAGTGGTTCCACCCTCTGAGAATGATGTGGTTTCAGACACAGTGGTTCTGTTCATGCCAGCATTTGGAGAGCTGAAGTGAATATTTTACTACTTTTGTATGTATAACAGGAAGATTTTTAAGTAGTGATTTCACAGCCTGAGGGTACTTACTATAGCATGAATGCACCTAAATCCTGGCAATGCCTTGTTTTTTGGGTTTTTTTTTTGTTTGTTTTTTCCCCCAGTTTGTGCCTAGTGGGTTGCACTAGGAGGGAGGTAGAAGATGTTTCTGTGTTACTCAGCACAAGTGTAAATTGTTTCAGCTACAAAATTGCTTGCACAGTTATTGCAAAGTGTAGCACATTTCCCCAAATGCCTCAGCTCAGGAACAACCCTGTTTCAGCTCAGGCACACAACTAGGATCTGGGTTCAGGGCTATTCTGTCCAGTTCTATTAACTTGGACTTGCTGCTGCACAAAAAGTTTGCTCACAGGCCATTTCTCTTGCATCTACCATCAGATTTGGCAACTCATAAAAAAAAAAAAAAAAAAAAAAAGGAAAACTTTTTAGGCAAAAGGTCATTTTCAATGGTAAGTTAAAAAAAAAGTACAACATTGCTAGGAAATTTTAGCTAGTTTGATTTGTTCTGGTTTTGGCAGCTTGAGTAAATACAGAAACCAGAAGCATTCTACAAAAGTAGATGTTATTCATATGCACTGCTGATAAGGAACACAAACATACTTGTACCAAGAACTGTAAATCTGCTTCATGTTAAATGGAAAGCATGTAAAAGATCTGAAATGCTTTTGTAAATGTAGCAATCCTAGAACAGAATCCTCTGTTAAGATAAACTGCCATTATTCCACACCACTCTGGGGTGTACGTGATGTTATTCAGCCAGTCCTCATGCACAGGAGTGAAGTTGAGTTACACTTATCATTGGGCAGGTAAATACTCCAAAGTGGTGTTGAAATGAATTAGTTTCTTCAAAGAACTAGAGTAAATGTAAATGCATAAGGTGACACTACATACTACAAAAACCACTTCTCTCTCATATTCCTGGTGCAAGATCCTAGGCCAGACATGGTTTTATGCAGGAGAATATGAAAGAATTAAACTCGTGAATTGTGAGCTCTCAAAAATCATGAAAAATCAATAATGAACTTGATGAGATTGCTGCCTGTTTCAAAGAGCTTGCATAGCCAAGTGGCAGTAATTTAAAGAGTGACCTGAGGCTTGGGATTTTTCCATTTCTGAAGCTGAGCTTTACTTTAGCTGTCACAGTTACCAAGTGCAAATGTGGCATTTGTGAAAGATTGCCCAATTTTCATCTGGCCCTCAAAATGGACAGAAAACACAAGTGACACAGTTTACAAGCCATATTTTCTACTATTGATAGGACTTACAAAGAGGCATGCATAGCAGTTAAGCATTAACTCCCATTAAAAGTCAAACACACTGAGATAAATAAATATTATGAGTACCTTTGAAAATGTATCCCAAAATGAAAAACTTTAATGTGTAAGGGGAAATGGGGAAAGACAGATCCTTGACTGTGGTTTGTTTAGCAGGGTGCGGGATTCTAAGGGATGCTGATTATTTTTTGCCCCTTCTTTTTAAAAAGGTAATCATAGCAAAGGTAAATAACATCTAATGAAGAGTGAGCATAAAAATTCAGTCAGAAACAGCATTTTCGTATACAGCTAATTAATAGTTTTTTGGTTGGGTTTTGTTTGGTTTTTTTTTACCTGTAAATAGTGTTGTCCTGTTTGCTGGTCACAGCTTTTAAATCAGTGAGCTGGAGAAATCGGTCATGGAAATAGTGAAGGTGTAAGATACAAGCCAGTAGGAAGGAGGTGGGGATAAAGATGCGTGTGAATAGCTCAGCCACAGAGAACCGCTTTAAGCCAAGGTCTGCTAGTCTGGAAAAAAAAAAATAAGTAAGTCACTAAGACATCTTTTCCCAGTAAGATTTCTTCCTTGCCCTGAGACATTATTACTAGCTACTTGCAATGGGAAATAAGGGGCTTGTAGTTGCTATTTATTTTTAGTTCTTTTAATTCTTTTAAACCAGTAAGTTTGATGCTGCAAATATCTTACATTCAGACTCAGTAACATAGAGAGATATTGTAAATTTACAGATCTAAATGAATGAACCCTGACGCAGATCTTCTGAATCAGATGAGTTGTCTCTGATGGGAAGTCCTGCTCTGGAGAGACATTCATACAACACATACTTTCTAATAAGCTCCTGTTGAGAAATGCCCAACATATCACGGCAGATCCACCTACAGCAGCTCCAGACATCCTGAAAATACGCTCCTGAGCTCTCCTGAGATCTTATTGCTATGGTCAAAGAGGCAGAGAGAAGTATTGGCACTGAATTTGGAACAGAAGCAGTGCCAAGGCCTTGGCAGCAGATGGGAGGAAATAATGACTCTTTGAGCCCCTCTCATGATCTTGCTGTTCTCAGTTGTTACACAAACAAAACTATGGCTTCAGAGCTGAGTGCTTAAAGTCAGCTATGCCTGAGGATGGTCTCATAACTTTTTTCCCTCTCAAGAAAGAAGAGTGCTCTCAGAGCATTCTACCACACAGTTCAACTCCAAAGAAGAAAAAAAAAGAAAATAAATGAAAATGCCTACTTGTTTTCATCCAGGCCTGTCATGTTCTTCCACAATCCAGGGAATGACTCAAACTGGTACGTATAGATGAAGATAAGTACCAACATCGTGTAAACAACCACAGACATCCAAAAGTATTTTAAAATCCTTCTCCACCATTCATAGTGCACCTGAAAATCACACACTAAGGATGTTGAAACCAGCTGAAAGGAAGGACACCGACAAAAATACTGACAAAACTGTGCTGGCAAAGTCTAAGAACATTGTTTTTCTTAACTGCCCTGAAGAAAACAACGCTTACCCAACAGCAGCCACAGTTCTTTGAGGTACAGTTTTTATCCTGATGCACATACAACTAAGTAAAGTCTTCTGTGTAAAAACATCTGCTGGGACAGGGCCACAGCCATAAAGGCCAGGGACAGCTTCAGTAACTCTGTTTCATCAGCATTAGGTGATGAAAGTCCAGGAGGAGAGAGACTCCATGCTCATTGGGGTGTGGAAGATGTTTGTTTTGGCTGTCACAGAAACTGGTGGCAGCACAGGACATGCACAGGCCTGGAATTTCCCCACACATGTTCTCCAGCTTACAGTAACATGAGGTGGAGTGTCAAAGCAGAGGTGTCAGTTGGTCTGCATCTAATTTATGTGCACTTTGCTTGTCATGATAATCAAAAGACAAAGGAGAATTAGACTTAACCCCTTCAAATGATCTTTTTATATTGTATCTAACTAAAGAAGAAACCCATTGTTTATGAATTCTGCTTGGAGCTACTTTATTACCAAGCTAAAGGTATGAACCATTGTATTCAAGAGCAAACTCCAGGTAACACAGTTCTCACCCACCTGATAGAGGGCCACACAGAAGAGGAACAGTACCATATAGATGATTTTGTACATGACAATTCTGCCCTCAAAGCTGACAAAGAAGAACATGCCTCCACAGACATAAATCCAGTACTTGATGAACATAGCCATCACCAGCTTCCCCAGGACTTTCATAATATCCTGTTCATCCTCATCATCCTCTTCTTCCTCTTCCTCCTCCTTCTCCTTCTCTTCTTCTTTCTCCTTCTCCTCCTGTTCTTCTGCTATTTCTCCCTCTTGCAACTCCTCCTCTGCAAATACAGTCACATTTGGCCTCTGTTTTGGGGGACTTTTAGTAAGAATTCAAATGGGTGGAAAGTAAAATCTCTGCATACAACACATAAATTTAAAACACAATATTCACTAGACACTGTATTTTTGAATCATACATGCCTCCAGAGCAGGGAAAAGAGTTTTAACTTCATGTGAGCTTCAAACTGCTTGTGTAGCCATACAATGCATAGCTATACATCCTTACTAGACACCCATCTCCACTTTGTCTGAAATGGAGGCAGCTGTAGTGGAAAATTAGAGACTAAAGGTTGTATAACAGTCAAAATGCTTTTCATGGCAATACCTATACTCCCAGGCAATAAACTTAAACCAGAAATAGAGAATCCACCAGCACAGTCAGAAGTCTCTCATCATGAGTTTGAAGTTTAAACTCTCACCTTGAGTTTGAACCTCTCATTTTGAATTTTGTCCTCTAGATAATATTGTGGTTATCTCCAAAAACCACAGACAAGAGAAAACATTAACATAAAACCAAACAAGCTTAAAAAATACAAATGCTGCACAAATACGGTGGTTTTTCAAAGTATCTATCACTTTTCCAGCTTCCCCTACTGTACCAGAGCCACTGCAGAAAAATCAAACTGCTTTTGCTCTATGAAGATATTAGGATCCCCCAGCTATTAACCCTGTGAGGCTTGTGGAAGGCAGGATAAGTATTCCCCAACATCAAGCACACATAAGCAACCACCCAGGTAAGAGAGCATGTCAAACTCATAGCAGGTGGTTCACATTGAGTAACATGTCAAGACTTCACCATCACAAGTCTTGCCCACCCACTCCGTGCCACCCATCATCCCTCTTCTCAGACTCTTTGATTGCTCTTGACTTGCAAATCTTTGCAGTGTCCCTCTCTGATACTGATCAGTCATTTTACTGAGACAAATATTGTAATGACTCAAACAGGAAGCTAAATCCCTGGTTCCCAGTCTGGTTTTCTACCATATTAGTGAGTTGAACTTGTTCAGGTCAACATCCAGAGACACAGAAAAGGGCAAGTAAAGTTTGGAGGAACATGTGTCCAGTACCAAAAGAGAGAACAGGGCACAGAGCTATTATATGAGCTGAAACTTTGCTCTCAGGTATGCCTCTGAGAGCATGAGACCCTGCACTAAAAATAGAGATGCTTATTTTCCCATTTAAATCAGTATTTTGTAGAAATGTTTCTGTACAAACAAAACTTCCAAAGAATTTAACAGCTTTACTTTTCCTATGTAAACTCTTTATCTCTTGTGGTTAAACTCCTACAGCAATTAACTTTCTGGTTTGAGTTTGGGACACAGGAGTAAACTGCTAAGTTGAAAGTTCCATGAGATTTCTCAAATGAGTTATTTCAATTATCTTCCTTTTTTTTTTTTTTTTTTTTTTTTTTTTTTCCTTGCAGTTCAAAAGTAAAGAGAATTTGCATTTTGTTTGCATTTCTAAAGTTCAATTTTGCTTTAATATTATATCCTGATAGTTGCACATAAATTTTCTGATATCTTCCTTATCTAAAACAACTATCTTGCTAATTGCTTTGAGCACTACAATAATGCAGTAACTGGAACTTCTATCATGACTGAAGGAGTAAATTGAATGTGGCTTTACCTTTTTCTTCATTTTCTTCACTTTCAATTTTGACCTCAGATAAAGTTGCTTCTTTTAGCTGAAGTGCTTTTTGTTCAGTGAGGTGTTGCCTAAGCAGTAGCCAGAAAGTAATTGTGAAAAGAATCTGCAAACAAAAATCAAAACAAAAACAACAGACTAATTGTATATCCTATAGCCTGCTAATGAAAACATATATTTCAAAATTTTTGCAGTCTTTGTTTTCCCTGTCCATCAGAAAATGGCAATGATGACATCAATGTCGAAGTGCATCTTTGAGGAAGTGAAGTTATGTCCTGTATTAAAACCAACTTTCTTTCATTTCCCTTTTCCATTGAGTAATAACTTTTCCTGCACACCTTTTCTTAAAGGTGGTTACCTATACAGTTCTATTGCCCACAGTCCAGTTTTAACTCTTGTCTTACAAGTACAGGGATCTTCACACTATATACTGATTGGTATAATTTCCATCTGTTCATTTTTATTCACTTTTCCCTTTTTAAAGGGAAGAAGCACAGACAGGTGAATGCATTGTCATTACTAGAGTTTTGGTATATATCCTGAATCTTTTGATTTAAGGAGTGTTCAGGAACTTAAATGCAATTAATTTTAAACCCAAAATTTCTTTCTATGTCTTCAAGTTACAAAAGACGCAGTCAACTTCATTTGTCTTGCATCTGGAGCAGCAACCAGAGTTAAGATGGCTCTTAATTCTTTGAAGAGTTTTAAGGGATGATAATTCCATAACCACAGCATGCCATAGAAATAAATAAATCTCTCTAATGAAAAGTGCATTTCAGTGCTTTGCAAAAAGCTAAATTCAGCAGTGTGCAACATTCAGAGCTGGACCAAATTCAGGAAAACAGCATGATGCCTATTCATCACTTCATTTTATTTTTGCCTCCTGCAAAGTTTCCACTGACTCCAGTGGTGCAGAACAAGGGTTATTTCACTACTTCATAAGTGTGTCAGAGCCAAATGTTTTGCATACAATAGATTGAAAAGGCCAAAAGTACAAAGTAAAGCACTCTCATGTAACCTGCCAGTGCTTCATGGCAGAAAGGAGAGGCCCCAGGCTGGTGACAGCTGTTTTCACTGACTTCGTGGCTATGGCTGAGCTGCAGCAGCAGCCTGGCAGCCTGTGTCAGTTGTCTCAGCCTCTCCAGATGCCTCCTGGAGCTCTGGCATTTGAAACACAAACCATTGATATTGTAAAACATTAGCTCTGTCTCCCTGCTGCATTTACACCTTGGTCTCTTTGGAATTTCCAGAGTCGGAGATGGCTCTAAGAAAAGTCTTGAAGGGTGGAAGGTCAAAGAAATGTTTTCAGTCCACCTTTTACAGTATTAATTTCATTTCCTTTTCAGATCAGGAAAACACACAGACAGCATGCAGAAAATGGAGCAAAAAGAATTAAAGTACATTTCTTTATATTTTCCGCTCTTTGCAGAATACATTATCCAACCTTTAGTTAAAATACAGCCTTTATCTTTAGGGCTATAAACTAGGAGTAACAGGAAGGGACAATTACTTGAATCCTTGAGAGGGCATGACAGACAGGCTGATGAGCAAAAGACTCCTGGGGTCATGAGAATAAAAGGAAACACATAATAAACAGAAAAAGGGCTTTTGTGGGGTCGTCGCTAGAATTTCTATGTAAGGAAGGAAATGCTTTCAAGGCACCAGTTCAGGGAAACCTTTCAGGTACCTTCTGAGGAATTAGCATGCTGGGTACCTCTCTGAAGTGCCTGTACACTACTGCACGCAGCATGGGGAATAAACAGAAGGAATTAGAGACCTCTATGCAGGGCTATGACCCTGTTGGGATCACAGAGACAGGGTGTCATGGGTGCAGGGGTGCAATGGAGAGATACAGGCTCTTTAGGAAGCATGAAGCTGCAATTGGTTTGAGAGCATAGCTGGAATGCATGGGCTGGAAGAGGATCAGATCAGGGAATACACAAACAAACTGATCATACATAAATCCATGGGTCCTGATGGGATGTGCCTGGAAGTGCTGAGGGAGCTGCCTCAGAGGCCATAATTTTTGATTGATTGTGGTGACTGGGATAAGAGCCATACTGGAGGAAAGCAAATGCTGCTCCTATCTTCAAGAAGGGCAAGAAGGAAGACATGGGCCAAAAAATCTCACCTCAGTCCCTGGGAAGGTGTGGGTGGTGAGATGCTAGAACAAGTCACTTAGGGAAGTTATGGATGGTGCCTCCCTGGAAGTGTCCAAGGTGAGGCTGGACTGGGCTCTGAGAAATTTGATCCAGTGAAATTGGCCTAGTTGATATTTTCTGTGATTATAAGATGATGGAGCAGCTACTCCTGGAAACAATTTTTAGGCATGAGAAGGATCAGAAAATCAGAAATAGTCTGAGTGATTTCACTAAAGAGAAGCCATGTTTGAATAATCTCAGTGATTTCACCAAGGAGATGTCATGCTTGATCAACTTCAGGAACCTCTACAATGAAATTATTGGCTTGGAAGATGAGGGGACAGTAGTGGATACGATCTACCTAGGCCTGAGGAAGGCTTTTGACACTGTCTCCCATAAGATCCTCATAGACAAGCTAGAGAAATATGGGCTCCATAAGCAGACAGTGAGGTGGACTGGAAACTGGATTAAGAGCTGAGCTTAGAGCGTGGCTATCAGCTGCATAACATCTGGCTTGAGGTCAGTGACTAGAGATATACTCCAGGGGTCAATACTGGGTCCAGTCCTCTTCAATCTCTTCATTAATGACCTAAATGATGGGGTGCAGTGTACTCTCACCAAGTTTCCTGATGACAAAAAACTGGGAGGAGCAGCTGATAGCACCATTCAGAGGACCTTAAGAGGCCAGATAAATGGGCTGACAGGAACATCATGAAGTTCAACAAGAGGAAGTACAAAGTCCTACACCTGGGGAAGAACAACCAGTTCAAACACCATTACATGTTGGGGGCTGACCCCTGGAGATCAGTTGGGCAGAAAAGGCCTGGGGGTCCTACTCAATAAGTTGAACATGAACAGACAATATGCTCTTATGACAAAGACGGACGGAAAGTTGTACCCTGGAATGGATTAGAGGTGTTGCCAGCAGGTTGAAGAAGGTGACCCCTTCCCTGTATACAGCACTGTTGAGGCCTGGATTCAAGTGCTGTGTCCCATTCTGGCACCCCAGGACAAGAAAGTCATAGGCATATTGGAGACAGTATGGATGAATGGCCGCAAAGATGAAGGGACTGGAGCACCTCTCCCATGAAGAGAGGCTGAAGTAGCTGGGACTGCTCAACCTGGGAAAGGGAAAGATCAGGGGAAATCTCATCTGATGTCAATAAATACCTGAAGGGAAGGTGCAATGATGACAGAACTTGGATCTTTTTAGTGGTGACCAGTGATGGGACAAGAGACAATGGGCATAATCTGATACACAAGAGGTTCTCTCTGAACATCAAGAAACACTTTTTCACTGAGGGTGGCTGAGCCCTGGCACGGGTTCCCCAGGGAGACTGGAGTCTCCATTCTTAGGGATATTCAGAAGCCACCTGGGCACTGTCCTGAGCAGTTAGTTATAGATTTCCCTGCTTGATTAGAGGAGTTGAACCAGATGACCTCCAAAAGCGTCCTTCATCCTCAACCAGTCTGTGATTCTGTGAAATTCACTGAGTGCATTATATTGAGCATAAAAAACCCTACTAGACATCCTTTATTAGTTTTATGGGTGTGCCCAAATCATCAAACATACACAACAGTTTCCTTTCTCAACACCAGTTACTTTTAGATATTTGATGGTGTAGGTAATAAGGAATAATGTCAAAGGGGCTGACCTATTAACAAAGTTAAAATTTCTTAGAGATTTACAAGGTCTCTTACAAATTTACAGCTTGAAACTGCAAAACTTCTCCTGCAGAACCTCTCGAGGTTCATCAGTGTTACTAAAGTAGCCTTACATCTTTACAGCACTCACTAGTTTTCAGATGCATTAAAGACCCAGAAATGGCTGTCCACAGGACACTGCCAACAAGGAAAATCACTTACAGAGTCATCTTACATGGTAATTAGCAGTCACAAGGGAAGTGATTCACTTAGCAAAGGGGAACAGTGCCAACTAGATGCACTCTCTGAGATGCCCCTCTGGGGCTCTTTAGGAAACAACTTCCTATTTATCTCATTCCTTCCCCCAGAAGCAGACCCAGCAAACTAAATGCATCTTGTAGTGCTTTCACAACACCAAAGGAAAAAAAAAAAAAAATCTGTCATGCACTGAGGTCAACAAACTCTTTTTTTCCTGACTTGAAATGGATTCCAAATCATGCTGCTTCAGGTGTAAGAATAAAGAATTAAAGCTCAGTCACAGCTCTGAAATGCTGCTTGTGCCAAATCATAATGGAGAGAGTAGCACTGGTAATTGCAATGACACCAGAGTTCCAGTTGCCATTATATTTAGAGACAGACCTGATGTCCCATGGGTACTAGTCTAACAAATCGAATCATATCTTGTTTTGCATTCATTTTATAAAACCAAGCAATTGAGCAATTTACATCTTCTAAGAATTTGGTACAGAATGATCATTAAAATCTACGAAGATGTCTGAACAATTTGTTACAGTATTAGCTTAATGAGGAAGAAGCAATTTTATGAAGACTATTTTTTAATGATTTAATCGTTATTGTAGAACTGCTACTGAACAGGATTATGTTGAATACTGAGGATCCACTCTTAAAGAAATGCCAAGAGATCTACACCTTTTATGATCTATTTTGTGGTTTCATAACACACAAGCTGTTTGTAACACCTACCTTTGATGCCAACTCCCCAGGTTCCTTTCTTTCCAAAAAACCAGATACCTGAGGAAGCTCATCATTCCTCAGCTCAATACTCCATATATACTGCAACGTTAGCAACAAATTTCCATAGAATACCATAAATGGTGAACTGATCATGGCATATTTCCTTCGGTCCCGAATCATCCACAAGGTGCAAGACCAGATCAGTAACACAAAAGTCAACCAGCTGTGATAGGTGATGCTCCACGCCTTGCGGAAGGAGACAAGAAAGGAAAAAGGGTTCACAGATACATTCAGGAACAACAATGATGCATATTGCTGGTTATGCTTAATTTATACTTCTCTATTTAGCACACTTTTCATCATCATAAGACTCTCACTCATATTAATCAGCTACTCCACCAGCCACAATAAACCCCTTGGAGAATGTGCAGAAAGTGAATTCTTAAGAAGTCCCCAGCTGAGGGCAACCCCTGCTTTGTGCATTAATGGCAGCCTAGTAAGGTTTTTAAGCAGACTCATTGCTTCTCATTACAACAAACTAACAGAGAATGAAAATACAGACTGTTGGGCACACCAGATCTTCTTACAAAACTAACAGTAGAGTAGGAATAGTAAAACATATTCAATGACCACTACAACTTTAGGCCTTTGACATCCAGAAACTACGCTACCTCCACACTGTTCTAGTTTTTGTGGAATCAAGTTAAAATGGAAAGCTATGGTGTGTGCATATTGCGTGTACCTAGCCTGAAGAACGTTTAGTTTACACTAACTATGGTAGGTTACCTGAAATACTCACAGCTACAGAAAGTTTCCTGTAGCTTGAAGAAATAATGAAGCTTGCAGAAATCTGTTACTGAAAACTGTTCTATTAAACACTTGGGAAAAGGACTGGTGTTTAAAGTGCTTGTTCTTAACATTGTGTTATCAATTTAGGACTAAATTCAGCTAGAAATATGCTGCTGTGACTCTGGAATAACTGCCAATAAAAAAAAATTTAGATTCTTTCTCATTTTAAATAGAAACTGGATGTTTCAAAATTTTCTATCAGCTTAGTAATTCAATTCATTTCAGTCAGACTAGCTCAGCCCCCTTGGAAATTATTCTTTGAAGAACATGTGAAAAACACTGATGTGCTACTTCTCTCTTCCCATTTAAAAAAATAATTTCACTGAGCTCTCCTTAGCTATGGTGTAAGTGGAACTTTTTCAGATTACACGGTAAATAAATAAATTCATAAATGTATTTGGGTCATATAAAATAGGGGTATACTACTACAAAAAAAGCTAGTAGTGTCTCAGGCTACAAGACAGCTCCATTGATATTGAGAGATATGACCTTAAAAATTAATTAAAAAGTTAATGCAGATAACACAAAGCATGTGAGATTTAAAAATTGGAAAAAGAGGCATTGTGTCAATATGAACACAACTACTGTCTCAGAATGCATCCATCCAGATGCAGATTCTGCACAAGGAGTCTGCTTTATTTAGCTGAGAAATATTTCCTGTTAAATGACAGCAAATAAAGTTTGAAACTTTATGCAAACAAGAAGCAGCCAAGCTAATTTGTTTTACAATTTTTAGTGCAAAAATGGGCCAAGAAGCTTTATGGTTAATTTCATCATAGTTGAAACCTTTCCAAAACAGTAAACTAAAGCTTGCATTGGGAATATATATAGACAGATTTAACCATTATGCGGAAAACCTGCTATTGGTGCAGCTTGAGGTATTTGCATCAAGTGGGCTTAAAAGCAAGAAATAACATGAGAAAGAGAAATGAGGGTGGTATGTAAAACAGCAGAATCTTGCTTGACACAAAACTGTATTTTCTTTGAGACTTTTCTGTGTGAATATAGGAAATCAGACTTTACAGATCTTTTCTTCTCAGAGGCTAACTAGATGTATGCTTCAACCTGAAATAGGAACTATATAATACTATGAAATGCTTTAATTTTGTCAGCAACTTTCTGAATGGAGCAAATGACGAGTCTGTTTATGCAAAAGCTTTGGAATCAATAGGGAACTGAGCACCAGTGCTTTTCTAACATTCAACAGGCAACAAAGCCCAACGTTTGCAATTCTGGAAATGAGATGCTTTACCCAGAACTTCATGTGTTGCCCTGCCTGTAGGTCTATAACAGGACTGAGGGATTAGGCATTAATAATCTAAAACAGACCCAAAATTTTGCAGACAACATACTGACATTTTCTAACTGATGTAAACACTTACTGAAAACCAATTGATGAGATTATTTTCAGGAAAACATTGAGAAGACTCGTAATTTCTAAAATTGACAGCATCATTTTGTTGTTGTTGTTGCTGGTACATACCATCATAGCTATCAGAGCACATATGTAACTTTGTTTCATAATAAATTGGAACACAGAGACCAGGGCATGTAATTTAACATTTTCTTTTTCCTCCTGAACCACTTCCTCTTCCTCTTCCTCCTCCTCCTCGTCCTCTTCCTTTTCTAAGTAGAAAAATAAATTCTTATTTGCAATTCATGCTGGTCTAAAAGTAGAATATTCACTCTCTCCTGAAATCATTTCACTTGTAAGCACTCTGATGCCTACTTCTACAGCAATCCACAAGCTCAAGACAGGAGCCAAAGAAAAATTGCTTTTGAGCGCAGTAAAGCAGCCCCAAACCCACAGTTTTGTGTTGGTAGGCAAATTATCTTGGATAGTATATGCCTACAGCCCAGTAGAAAATTGCTGTGTCCTCAGCCATCATTGTAAGCTGACAGTAATGCTTCAGCAGGCCAAAGAGCTTACAGAAATGAAAATACATGCTAGAGGCAGTGAACGGAGAGAGGATATAAGAAAAAACATGGAACTGAGGGTAATTCCCAGGCAATTCACTACCTGACATGTCAGCTGAAGGTTCCCATTTGTACTGTGGTGTTGAGTACATGTCTGCTTTGGCCGGCCCATTTTCTAATGGCAGTGTGGGGTGGATGGTGTGATAGTCAGCAGGATTCCCATTCACTGTTACCAGCAGCACCTGCCAGGAGAATGGAAAGAGGCACTGCATTTATGGTGACTCTTGGAAGAATGAGACTCCTACCTCTGTGCTTCACTAGTGTTGGACTGCCAATGTTACAGGAGTTTCACAACTAACTGCATTTACTTCCTTCCAAAAAACCTGACATGTTAGACCCACGTTGCATGCAAAAGTAGCATGTAGCAGCTCCCAGAATTAATTGCTGTTAGATTTTTTTTTTGCAGTATCAACAAAATTAAAAACTTGTTTCAGTAAAAATATTAAGCAAACTGTAAAGTGCTACTGCATCTTTGAACTACAAATATTTCCATTAAAAGATTTCAAGTTTTCTTTCAAACTCCCAGAGTGTTACACTGTATTAGGTAACACTTAATTGACACACAAGCCATCAGAAAAGGAAGCTACGTTACTGCAATCAGCTGAGCCATGGTAAATGCATATTTGCATGCTCTTGCCCTGTCTAAGCTATGAAATTAAATGGAAATAGAAAACAACATAAAGATGGACTAAGTTAACACATCCACAGCTGGAGAATTCTGAGGCTGACCACATGGTTCAGTGCACAAACAGTAACTCAGAGAGCCCATGTTCAGCCACCCTGCCTTTGCCAGGATTTATTGGCTTTTTTCAGCCAAGCTAGAAAAGTATCATTATATATCCTGCATTTAAGTTAAACCATAACCAAAAACTCATCCTGCTGCTTAGAAAAACTAATACATACAGATTTTCAGACTTTATCATTGAATCATAGAATGGTCTGGGTTGGAAAGGGCCTTAAAGATCATTTAGTTCCAATCACTCTGCATGGGCAGGGACACCTCCCACTAGACCAGGTTGCTCAGAGCTCCATCCAACCTGGCCTTGAACACTTACATAGACAGGGCCTTAGGTCACATCTAACTATTTATAGTACTTAAGAAAATAATTCTTATGAATTACTTTCAACTTTTAATTTTTGCTGGTGAGATCGACATTTGCTGCCATTAATAAAACCAGTTGTGGTAATTTCTATTCAATGCTTTTTCGATGTTTTATTTTTGTGAATAAATTTGTGATTTTCAGCCACTGTGCTTTTTTTGCAACCATAATTATAAATCATAATCATAAATATCTCTCCTATCAGCAGAAATTCACATGCAATGGGTTACTGATGGCACTATATGCTGACGATGGACTTCTTAGGGTGTGAGATAGGAGAGCACTTTGCCCTGTGCACGAGCATGTGTGGACAGATTCAGAATAGTATCTAGGTTATGTCTGGTTCTATTCAGCAGCTACACCAAGCACAGGCTGTGGAGCACATCCCAAAGTTCATCTGCATCTCCATTTTTCCATCTATGCTGAACAGAGGGCATGTTCCTGCTTTCAGAGTCTGCTTGGATCTACAGCAGTCAGGATAAATGGATCGTTTGCTGTCTGTTCAGAGACTTGGATTTTCTGCAGCCTCTAAATTGAACTCATATGTGTTGTCACTCATGCTTTAAGGGCCTCAGCATTTCAACACGAATGAAAGAAAAAATACAGCAAAGAAGCTAAATCAAGTTTAAAGATGGCTTGCATTAGAAAGCATATTTTGATATCTGATTTAACCCAATGAAACAGCAAAGATTGTTTGCCAGTTGGAACTACTACAAGCAGTTTCATTTCAAGTTATCTATTTTAGGGCTAATCAGTGGTTTCTCAGTGCAATTATTAAGGAAGCAAAAGACAATTATATTTAGGATAATCAAGGTTATAGGGTAAATGGCAAGCTAACCAAAATAAAGAAGCTTTTAAAATGTCATCTAAGTTTTTATCTGGATATATCAGTGTAATCTGTATTTACACACATTAAGAATTATTACAAAATTACAAAGACTAGTAGTATACTAACATCCGATGGCTTGTATTCATCTTGGGTCATTGACAGAAGCTGGAAAAAGCAATGCAAGGACAAATTATTAAAGAAGCATGGCTCAAGCATTAATAAGTATAACTTTCTGAATATATGCATGCATATTTGCTGACTTTTGCATATTTGCACTAAGAAATTCAGAAAGAATTCTTCAAAAGCCAGCACCATCAAATGACATTTACTGTGCCATAGCATCGACATAACTTTACTCTAAGTTCCTATGAATCCTAAAACAAAACTAAGAAGGTTGCATTGAAATTTTAGATATTAGGTCAAAAAATTAATCAGTATAGCATTATACTGATTAACTGCTTTCTAATGTCTTTCTAATGATCCAATGCTTAAAAACTAAGTTTTTAAATGATCATTAGAATCACTTTAATTATAAAAAGACTTCCAATTAAATGTTTTTGTTAATATGTGATGCTTCATTCATTGACAGCTTATTTACCATTTTATTATTATTATTATTACTATGGTGGAATCCTTGGGGGTCGGGGCTATGTGGTTTAACAGACTGTTTGCATACCCCAAATGTGACTGCAACGTGTCAAATGAAATTTTGCACTGCAGCTGGTGAGGACAGATGGCAGAAAGCTGGACCTTTCCAGGAGCTTTTACACCAACTGCCTTAAATGCCCTGACATAAATATCCAACACGGGCACCAGTATGCTTGGAGGAAGATAAGCTGGCAGTTCTCCCTTACCAAGGACAGTGCTCATTAGTAGATACAGGGCAGATGAGATCTTCACATCAGGATTTAGCTCCCCAACAGACTTTCTAGCGTTTTCGTGCAAAGATATTGGCCCCATGCCAAAGCCTGGCCCCAAATTTTTTAAATGAGAAAGCTGAAAGCAGAGCACGCTCTTCTTTTACTGCCTTACACTGGCTCTTGGGTTTGTTTTATTAATTTTTTTCAAAATATGTTCCTGCTCTGCCACAGAGCCTTGATATCTGCTTTATATGATGACACGCAAAGATTTTTTTGCTTGCAACCAATGCTGCTTCCCTTAATTTCAAAGTAACTGTCAGAAATTTAACTAATTGATTGCAATACATTTAATGAAGAGACCCTTCCCCTTCCAGCCTTACTTTTCTTTCATCAGTTGTATAGTGGCTTGCATACCACAGACTTCGTCTTCTCTCTGCTGTCATTGGAACTGGGCTGCAGGCTATTTCTTTGTCATCTTCCCTGCTAATAGACTTCTCTTCGTCAGGTATCTGCTAAACAATACAAATTACAAGACTAGTTATAGCTCTCTGAATAGCAGTCATACCAGAGGAATTTTCCCCTAATTGAAGGTGCTTCCCCAAACTGTGTCTTTGAAACATCTTTTAGCTTCTAATGCACTTGACCTATGATAGATGACTCTTACTGAGATGACATTTTCAGAAATGATGACAAAGCTTTTCTATAACTGCTAGTCCATCAATGCCAAGATGTTTCCTAATAGTTACAAAGGAGCAGAATTACACACACCTCAAAAATCCTACCTTACTATACAGTCATATCATAAGCTAGAATACAGGTGTTTCATTCGCAAGGCAGAAATTTGGTTTCTTTCAGCCTTCTAATACCTAAATTGTAGTTTTAGAGAAGGCAGAATTACTCTTCTCACAACAAGGCATGGTTATAGGAAAAGAGGCTGAGGGCATAATTTGCTTCAGGGAAATGCCTTCTGCATGTGAAAATAAATTTCAGTGAGAACAACTATTCACAGGCATTGGCTGCCTTGCTGAAAACATCCAAGACTTGGCCCTAGACTACCTACTCTGAGGTCCTGCTGTCACAAGGAGCTGGATCAGATGGTCTCCTTCCAATGTGGACCATTTCATAAGTCTGTGATTGTGTTCCACAAGTTCTATTTCTCCACTTGTGACAGGAACTAAATTACAGGAGCACTGAATTGCAGAGTCTTAACTCCATCTTGTATTTCAGCTTCCAATGAAGTCTTAGTAAGCTTACTTTTGGTTTGCAACAGATATACCCATCTGTGCTGGTACTTGCTGTTTTACTTAAACACCATCTGCTGCCAACAAAGAGGTACCTCATGGCTTAAAGCTTAAAGCTAGTTTTTATCAGACCTTGAGGTGTTTCAAAGGTAGGCTTTTAATGGGAACTTTTAAGCTTTTAATGGGTAAGTGCTCGAATTGGTTATGCAAGATCAGCTGATACTATAGAATAAAAATAAACCAGAATGTTGGGCAGAGGTTCGCATAACCATGGAAACGGGACATCCAAACATTCTAGCTGGTTTTGAAACTATCTCCCTTCCAATCCTAACAGTAAGGTCGAATTTTTTAAATCTTGACTTAGATAAACAATGATTATTAATTTAGTTTTATTTTTCTGAGGCAATGGTAGCACGTCACATACCATCTTGTAGCTGTATTTGATGCTAAAAGGGCATTCCTATCCAAAATGCAAGATTAAATAAGCTTACCTTTTTTTGCCATTTGAAATTTTAAAGGAAATGTGGATCATTAAGAACTGTTTATCAACAGTTTGATACTAGGGTGACCAAAACAATACCAGGAGACCTAAGGTGTAGACAATGATTTTAGTACCATATGTTTTATCTTGAGGAACTATTGAGAAAGGGGGAAAATATTGTTTTCTCTTTCTCAAAAGAGGAAGAGAAGTCAGAAAACACAGTACTAGGTGATTACAACATTTGAAAGTTGGCTTCTCTAATTCTTCCAGTTCTTCTGCTACATGAGAAAAATCTCAAATGCCCCTTAATTAACACAATTCTAAAACTTTTGTGAGCACTCCACATTTAATTGGTGTAAATCTGCTGACTTCAGTACTATTCCTTACTACTCAGTGGTCAGAATGAATGGGCCCTATTCATATATTCAGTAGTAGCAGTTACAACTATGAGCTGAAATCTCCAGAGGCAGATGGCCTCTTATTTGCAGAGGTAGAATTTCATAAGACTCAACGTTATAACAAATCAAAATCCAAAACAGAGGGTGTAAGGAAAGGATAATTTCTACTGACAGCCAAGGGAGTTTTGCATGAATAAGATCCATACAGAATCCCATGCAGAAACCATACACTGAAATCTCACACGTGTTTTACTTGGACAGCTTGTGGCTCACACAAAAAAAAGCTTCACCCTGAAGCTCAAGATTTGAAGTTATCATTGTTCTTGTAAAATTGCTCATCAGCTGCAGTATTCAGAAACAGTCTCAAGAGTATCTGTCTCAGAGAAAACTCCTGCTGCAGCCCATAAGGAATTTTGTCCACGGAGAACCCCAAGACGCAATTCACATGAGAAGGAAAAACTACCAGGCCTACGCATCTTCCTCTGCTATGGAAATCTGCTACACCAGCCTTATATTTAGTTTGTGCACATCTTTTAAGACTGAGTAAATAACTCCTTGCACATAATCTATCCTGAATATTTTATTCAAAATATTTTATTTTTGAATAAAATTTCTAAGATGAGTGACTTTTTACTGTACTTGACAAAGGTATGCAGAGGACAACTGCTTTACATTGAAGCTACTTTCTTTATCATCCATCCAGCTCTCTGTAGATTGGTGGTGATATCCAGAATACAGTGTGACTCTGAAATCATTGGGGATTGAAAATGCATCTTAGTTTCATAATGAATCAAATGCACCACAAACCCACAAGTAAAAAAAAATTTCCATGAAACCTGGAATAGTTACTTCTAGATTTAAATAACTGAGAACAGAGTCTAGCGGGGCAAGCTAGTAAGATAAATTCCTGATCTATGGAACCACTAAAGGAAAATAAAAGGCGACTGACTGAAAAAAAAAAAAAGGCCACAAGGAGAAAGTGTTTAACTGTGGTAACTTTTGCTAATCTCAGCACCTTTTTCTAATGACAAATACTTGCATCACTACATAATGTGCATCAAAAATAAACATTAATGTGTGGGTATCATTTTCTTTACAATATTCTCTGTCCATTTATTTCTGGAGGGAAGCATTTTTCCCCTGGTATCTGAAGGTCCCAGGGGGGTGCCAAGACTTTGCATTTCCTCTCTTGTAGTGATGGTTTTGAGAGACATCAACTTCTCTTATATTAATCTATTTTAATACTTACTTGCTCTAGCACAATTGCTTAGAAAGCATTTCTAATCTGACTTATTTCCAGTTCTCAGAGACTGATTTCAGTGCCTTAAGGGAACATACATTGCAAACAACACAAGCAATCTAAAAGAAAGAAATGCATGCAAGTCCACTGTAGTTTCTCTCTAGATTCATCTATCCTGAGACACACAGGCTCATTTTTCTCCACTGAAAAAGCATAGCAGCTAACTTAGACCCAGCACCTAACTTTAAGATAGAGAAGGGTGGGTGAAAACAACCCAGGTTCTGTAAATGTATTCCCAGAGATTCTGAGATCACACAGCTTCCACTAATTGCATTTCACATGTGGTTAATCCTCTGCAAGCAGTCCTCGTGGTTTTACTATGCAGTTTGTGAGCTGTGAAGTTTTAGTTACACACCCATTGCTAAAAACATATTATCATTTGGAAATCTCAGTTTTCACTTAAGGAAAGAAAAAAAGCAAGATTCCAGTTGCTGCAGCTGAAAAAAAAAAAAAAAAAAAAATAGGAAAAAAGTTCTAAGAGAGCCTAACGTCAGAAGGCATTGGACCACAAGCTTTTAAAACCTTGTGACTTCAGAAAAGTCAGTCTTAATATTACTGGAAACTTAGGACACAATTATTGAATAACTCAAGTGAGCAGTTCTGGCATAACTCATCTATTACTGTAAAGCCAAATATATGTAACCCCCAGATATTAGACATCTCAATTCAGAGGTGATGTATTTTGTCTGCCTTTTGAAATGTTAAACTGATACATTACCCACTATGTGAAGAAACACTTTCAAAATAAGAAAACCTTCAACATTTTTATTGTTGCTACAATCTCCACTAACCCACAGCTCAGTCACAAATATTTTCATTCTGATTTACAGGATTGCTAAACCTGAACTTTGAAACTCATGTTAAACCTCAAATGATCACAAGGTTAAAATAAATAATGCTTAGGTATATCCTCTTTATATTTCCAGTTTCTAAGCTTTTCAGATACCTTTCTGTTCTTATTCCCTTTTTCCTTGGAGACTGAAAGAAGTAAAAATTTACTTTCAATATCCTTTTCCTATTGCTCTTGAATGAAAGCTGAGGTTTTCACTCAGGTACATGGATTTATAGTTATGGAATGGGTTGTGTTGGAAGGATCATTAAAGATCATCTCATTCCAACCCCCCTGTCATGGTCAGAGACACCTCCCACCAGACCAGGTTGTTCAAAGCCCATCCAACCTGGCCTTGAACACTTCCAGGCAGGGGGCACCCACAACTTCTTTGGGCAACCTGTGCCAGTGTTTCACCACCCTCACAGTAGAGAATGTCTTCCTAATATCTTATCCAAATCTACTCTCATACAGCTTGAAACCATTATCCCTTAACCTATCTCTATGTTCCCTCCCTATTTTTCCTGTGCCAGATCTCCTCAGAACCTCCTCCTCTCCAGGCTGAACAACCCCAACTTTCTAAGCCTGTCTTCATAGAGAGCTGTTCCACCCCTCTGATCATCTTCATGCCTCTCCCCTGGACAGCCTCCAGGAGCCCAGTGCCCTTCCTGTGCTGGGGACCCCAGAGCTGAACACAATATTCCAGATGGGATCTCATGAGGGCAGAGTAGAGAAGGAGAATCATCTCCCTCCACCTCCTAGGCATAAATCTTTTGATGCAGCCCAGGATATGGTTGGTTTTCTGCGTTGCAAATGCACATTGCCAGCTCATGTTGAGCTTCTCATCAACCAGCAACCAAAAGTCCTGCTTGGGGAAGTTCTCAATCCATTCTCTGCCCAGCCTGTATTTGTGCTTGGTATTGCCCCAACCTATGTGCAGGACCTTCCACCTCATTCATGTGGTTTGCATGCACCCACCTCTCAAGCCTATGAAGGTCCCTCTGGATGGCCCCCCTTCCCTCTAGTGTGTTGACTGCACCACACAGCTTGGTGTTGTCAGCTAACTTGTTGAGGGTGAACACAATTCCTTCATGTATGTCACCAAAAAAGATGTGAAACAGCACTGGCCTCAGTACCGACACCATTTGTCACTGATCTCCACTTGGGCATTGAGCCACTGACTGCAGCTCTTAGAGTTGTGATCACCCAGCCAGTTCCTTATCCACCAAGTGGTTTATCCATCAAGTCCTTATTTCTCCAATTTAGAGACAAAGATATCATGCAAGACAGTGTCACATGCTTTGCACATGTCCAGGTAGATTCAGAAGGAAATTTATAAAGAAAATTTTTCTTTTTCTATGATGAAACATCAAATATCTTGTCTTACTGTATCCTGTGCTAGCCTGTATCCAGCTTCATCCTGCTAGACAAGCCCCGGGTGTTTGCTTTCTATTCAATAACACCCACATTAGTTCATAAAAATTTTGGCTTTCCAGATCAGAGTAAGTGTTAATGCTCTCCCATCGTAGTCCCTACATAAATAATCCTGCTGACTCAGGAGAATTTCCACGTAACTGCTGCAAGATTGGGCTTTCAGAGACACTTATCAAAAAGACCAAATTCAAAGTACCAACTTGCACTCTCTGTCAATGTCCCTTAACATTCTTGAATGTTTGCACCTCTGATAGTAAGACTAACACTGGCTTGTCTCATAGTCATTAGCACCAGAAAAGAGAAGGAATTTACCCTTACAACGGGCTCCTGTAACCAAAGGCGGATAAGGGTTGCGAGGGTGTAATACATCACCAGCAGTAAGATAGGATTAGCGTGGTGATACCAATGTAACTCCTGATTTTTGATGATCATCCAAGTGTTTGAGCAATTTGTCTGTGTAAGAGAAGTCACACCAAACAACCTGGGGGTATAAAAAACAACAGAGTTAGAGAATAAATGCCAAAACTTAAAATGTTTAAATAAAATTTTGGTAATATTTTTCTTACCTATGATAGTGATTGCTCTTTCAAAACCAGTTTTTGCTATCTTATCTAAATGATAAGTGAATATTTTAACTACACAAAATTTACTGAAAAGGAGAAGATTTTGAACTTGGCTTTCAACATGAAAAATGAGAGTATAATATTATTATATCTCCTATATCCATTGTGAAAACACTAAATGGCCTGTGCTCTCTAGGCCCAGTGCTACACAAAAAGGTGAGAGAAAATCCCAATGCAAGACCACTTGACAAAGCACAGTGACATGAGATTTAAAGTATGTGTGTACATATACATATACATATATATATACATATATATATATTTATCTTCTCTGAAGAGATGTACTTTATAGTTTTGTCCTGGCACATTGCAGAAAATCTCACTCTGCCAGAAATAAACTGCAAAGTACATCTCTTCAGGACATTGAACAGGTTACTCATGTGTGTATATACATATATATTAAATATAATTATAGTAATAATTTTCTATCTAATTATGCAAATGTTTATAAACATACAGACCTCCACCGAACTCATAGCTGTTGTGAACAGAAAAGGCAGACATTTAGAAAGGCAATTGTTCTGGATTATCAAATTATTAAGGAAAATAAATGAATCACATAATTAATATTAGTGCATCTGTGGTATATATTTCAATAGTTACCATTTCTGGAAAAAAATAGGATCTCACAATATGTCTATCAAGTAAGAAAGTTATTTTGGAAAAAATACTGAACAATAAAAAAAATCTTTAAGACAAGATGTCAGATGCTTTGTGTTAGATGTGCTAGGTGCTGAAACAAAACTAGTAGGAAGTTAAAATTAATCTGGTTCCTTCAGTGTAAGAAGTTTTGTGGACTTCCAAAGATAGCACATAGATTTATCAGTCTTCATTTTAAGAGGTTTTGTTTTATTGACAGAGCTTCACCTTCCACAATGTGTATGCAAGTTTCCAGTTTTTACAAGAAATAAATTTGATTCAAAGAGAAGTTTAAAGAGAACTATTTCTTGATCAAAATAAAATCAAAACAATCTATTGTTACTCAAAAAGAATCAACCAAAAAAAAAAAAAACCCAAAACAAAAACAAACAACAAAAAGGCTTCTGCTAGGGGTTTTAATTGTAAATAGTAAATATCTAAACTATTAGTTCTTCCTTTTCCTAATAAGATACAACTTGGAAAGATGAATGAATGCAAAGAATTATATTCAAAAGACATGTATGGCTTGAAATCTGCTCTTTGTATGCTATAGGGTGAAAAGAATATAAAAAAGAAGGTATTATACCTGTTCATTGTCTAGGGGTTTCTGGAAATGGTATAATATCATTAACTGCCAATTAAACAATTTATCAGCACTCATTTCTTGTTCTGAGTGTCAACACAAGCCAAAGGCTACAAACTTAAGGACTTCTCAGAGCTTTTGAGCTTTCAAGTGGATCCAAGGTATGAAACAAAAACAAAAAAACAAAACAGACAACAGAGCAAACCAAAAATCCTGCATACAAAATAAAGTGTTGTAACTTAAAGGAGCTGGCAGAGATGTGTTTGGAGTTGACCCAGATTCAAACTTTCATAGCAGCCAAGCACATTGAGGGCTGGTGTTATGGTTTGGCTCCATCTTGTTATGATTTGTCCATCTTTGGTTCATTTTAAGCTTTTCTGTGTTTTAAGCACATACAAATTATCCTATTTCTGTTTCACAGACATGTCATAATCAGAGTGAAATCCAGTTCTGCTGAAGTAAGTAGTCTATCCATTGACAGTGAATAGTACTTCCTACAAAAATTAAGGAAAGATCTGTTTATGACTACCCTTCAACCCTTATGACAAGCAGACATGATCTTCATATCACATATTCCATTCCTATAGTACATAACCTTATGTGCTGTAACTGTAAAGTCCCAAAAGCTTGTATTTTACTTTTATTTCCACTGAAGAAACATTCCACATAATCGTACCAGTTAGGAAACTTGATTATGTTTCAATTAAATCCTCATTCTCTCAAGTTTCCTTTTCTTGCTTCAAACTATCCATACATTTTACTATTGGACTTAATTCTGCTCCTTTCTAGCCCCGCATTCATCAAATATACGAAAGTTACAAAGCAACTAAATGCATGTATTTATTTAACCCATATCACTTTACCTCACAAATTTGGAATCCAGAACAACTGCTCATTTCTTAATTCTCCTTGGGTGTTGAGATGTGTTAGTCACACAGCATTCCCTGACTATCAAATTCAAAATGCACAGACATCTTAGGAACAGTCTTTCTGTCTGTTCTTGCTGTACAAGTTGTTACCTATTCAATATTTATGCTTCATCATCACCTTCAATGAGAACTACTGGTGAATAACATTTTTCAGAGACTGAGAGACATCTTCTCTCATTCAAAGTTTCTAAATACACAGGAACGACTGCCATAAACCATGTAATAATTTACAGTAAGCAACATATATCATGGCACTATTTCAAGATGCATACTTCAAGATGTCACTACAACCAGTATTAACTACAATCAGCTCCATTGGTGCCCAGGTCTGATCCTGGTGTTACTTTGTTTTGGACAACATACATGTATCCCCTCAGTAAAGTGAGAATGAATCCAAAATAAGACAAGCATATGCATATCTGGATACAAAAGAAATATAAAACAAATACTAAGGAACCATTTATTAATGGAAATACTTTGCTTTTGAAAAGACTGTGTGGAACATCTAAAACATCTGAAGGCTTCCATGGTGCAATAGATCAATCTCTCTGTTCTCCCAAAGAAGTAAAAATTCTGTTTTTTTCCAAAATCCTCATAAGTATTCTGAAAAATGCATTTCATTAAAAAAAAAACAACAAAACAAACAAACAAAAAAAAACAAATAGAAATCATGCTCCTAAACAACACAGTGAAAATAAAGGTGATGCCTTTTTGTCCAGTTCATACTCTTTAAACTTGTCTTCCTTCAGAGCTTTTTACTGAATCTGTGAAACATCCTTCTGGCAAAATCGCTTTCATCTTTTGTGACTCTCTGATAAAGCTGCAAGTTGTGACAAGAAAAACCCACTACTTTTTATATCAGCCTAGCATTAAAAATCAGGAAACCGATTTCAATTTTAATACAAAACAGAAAAACAAATTTCTTTTGCAGTCACAGATGTTTGACCTAAGGAGCTGCTGAAATGCCACATTTTATTACTGCATTATATGTATATTGTTAAAGCTTCTCCAGCATGCATTATTTAATTATTACACTAACTATAGCAAAGTAACTGATGTTAGTAAAATAGTCATGATATTAAATATAAATAAAAATTGTTAAATAAACAAAAAAATAGTGATTTGTCTCATACACATATTTATCAAACAGAGTAGTTACAGATGTATTAAGTCTGTGAATGTTTGTGAATTTTGGCTCCAGTAAAAATTATCTGGAGCCTTTTCTTTGCAAAGATACCTTTGTTAGTTCAGATGCTGCATGTACTGACATTTTAGGAGTCGATTTCAAACCAGGATTTGAGTTATAAGTTTCAATGCTGGGAAGGGAAGTAATAATTCTGATTTCCTGCACAAGTAGGACACTCAATAATTCTTGTACTGAACAAATAGCTTCTGTCTGAGCTACACTTTATAGTTTTAAAAGGCATTCAGTCAATTTCAAATGATAGCAGATCTACTGCCTTGTTATTTTCTACAGTTTTGTCCAGGTGAGATTTCCAGTTGCTGCATCTTCCTACAACTCTTTGCACTTTTCACTACATAACAGGGCAGGAGTAATTTTCCCATATTTTCTCTGAGCTTCTCAGTTTATAGCAGCCTCAGGCAATGATCCAGAACAAGCATCTACACTCCACATCCACTGCACTGCTCAGTTTTCCTCTCTTCATACAGACTTGGGGTCACGTGTGGACATGATCCAAAACACCAGAGTAGAAGCCTATATTTGCATGTTTGTCCAAAAACTTTTGGGCTTCTTTGGACAGTTTAACATCTGTTAGGAAATCAGTGAATGCAGCTTTACTGCTACTGTATTAGACCTGCAATTCCTAAACATTGCAAAATCTTGATACCTTAGGACACAAAACCAAGGAAAAATAAAAAAACATCACCAGAGGAGCAGGAGATAAAAATGGCACAAAATTCCTCCAAGCTACCAGAAAATATCTAACTTGGAAAAGAATAGGGAGTTTGGTAGGAGATGGAGGTAGATGTGGAGAGAGGAGTCCCACTATGTGAGAAGATTTGGAGTCAGTGAGAAATCCTGAGTTCATGACTACCAATACTCACCACAACTATTTGGACATTTAGAAAATCCAGTCTGAGTGAAATTGAAACTAATATCTTAAATTCTTTCATTTATTTTAACTTGTGTGCAAAAACTTGAGCTGACACTGGACTTCAATTCTGAGTTTGAGAGTGGTTTCATTTGTTTGGACTGGGAACAAAAATTACATAAATAATTGTCTTGCATACAGCACTTGCGGATATACATCAAAATACATTAATAAAAAAAAAATGTTTTATGCAGAAAACCTCCAAGGTAATAACTTACAATGTTTTATAAACTTACTTCTGACTCACTAAGAGGAAGCAAAAGACATACAACATTTTTTCTCATGAGTGCAACATAACTCCTAACAATGTGTAAACTGCACATAAAAAATTCATTCGGTGCTTTCGATCAAAGGGGACAAGAAGTGATTCACAGTGGCAGGAAAATGTCTCTTACCATGTCCTATTGATTGCATTTCCTCTGAAGGGTCAGTGAGTGCAGTGAGCTCTCAGTCTTGCCAGAAGTTGCTCAGCCTTACTGGACTAATTACAAATGCTAATGTTTCCATGATGCTTTTTTTTTTTTTTTAATATGTTCAAGCCAGGTATCAATGTATGGTGACTGAATTTCTCTGGGTTTGCCTCATTGGTAAACATATAAAAGCTTAAAATGATGTGCAGATGTATTCAAGATTTTTCTCAACAGCACTTATTACAAATTGAGAGATATAAGACTATGTCAATAAAATAACTGCATGTATTAATACCATGACATAGCTTTAAGTGTTCTTCATTCATAAAAATATGGAAAAGAAACAGAATTTACTAAGAAAAACTGAAAGATCAGGGATCAGAATGAAAGGAGCCATGTTCTCCTAGCATATATTCTCCTAATATATTCAACCTTCTGCTTTATATGAGTAAAGATTCTTTCCAGAGTGATAGGGCCAAAAATCAGAGTGAAACCAGCTAACTGCAGGGAAAAGGGAAGAAAGAAAAATCTGTACATGTATTCCATGAAATGCTACGTTGCTTGTTGGAAGCCAGAAGCTACTGATTCCATAAGCTCATAAGCTGTAAAGGCAGAATGTTTGAAAATTGACAACAAATGTGATCACGCTGTCTTTTATCAAGGGAAGCTATAACAATGTACGTTCTTACAGAGAAGTGTGTAGATGGATTAAATATCAATAAATAAATTCATAGAAGAAGGAACAGTCTGGAGATTATAGGAACAACTGTTGTCCTTTGCAATGCTTACCACTTTTTAAACCATGCCCATTTCTTTAAGGTTACTAATAGTAGTTGAAGAGGCTGTGGAGTATTTAGGTGGCATTGATTTGGAAACTTCAGATCTCATGTTGTGGTGGTGTTCCAGCACTGATATTACTGAGTAATCACAACACTGAGAAAACTTGCAAGTTTCAGTCTCACCTCCATAGCTGCTTTGACAAAGAGAACAGAAAGGGATGGAGGTCTGCCAGCAGGGGAGAGTCATCCTTTTTTTAGCCTTCTGAACATAGCTGCTACTACATGTATGTATGCTGCACCATGAGTTATCCATACTGAAATATATGATCTAGATTTGGGAATGAAGAACTCAAACTATGGTTTTAATTTAGAACACTAACACACACAGAATTTTGTGGAAAATCATTGAATCATAGATGGTACCTTATAATTTCCAAGACTTTTTTACAGCTATTTCAAGCTTTCGTCATCCAAATATCCTTGTTATTAAATGTAACATTTGCTTTTTATCCACAATAACCTAGATGTACATTACAAATACTGAGTGATTTAGACAGGAAAGATTATTTCACAAGACTTGCTTCCTGTTTCAGGAAAAGATTTACCATAGAGTAATAAAATAAAACAATAATACAAGTCTGCAAGTCTTTGACATGGTAGCAGACTGGAAATTAAATCCAGAGCAGGGCAATGAAGATTACAGTTTGAAGAAAATGTCTGCATCAAGCCACATCAGGAGCTGTATTTCCTGATATAGTATTTATGATTACAGGAATTTTTTTGCTGGGGCCAGTATATATCAGATGGTTTATGCACAGCTATGGCATCAGAGACTGTGCTGAGTTGAATCTGGGGAATCCATCTTTGTAGAACTTCTGTATTTCTCTTGCATTTTATGAACTGTCTGAACCTTTCTGTCATCTGGATATCTTCTGTTGCGTTCTTATTTTACTCTGCTCACACGGAAGGACAGGGGAGTGGTGCCTGCATGTCTAGGGGAAGAGAACGGACTATCAAGGCTGACTTTTGAACAGATGAGACCTAAAAGTGGCCAAACAGGAAAAAAGGAAAGGAAACAGAAAATGGATGTAAAAGGGAAGGGAAGAGAGAAGGGAAGAGAGAAGAAGATGGAAGAGGAAAAGGAAGGGGAAGGAGAAGGGGAAAGGGAAGGAGAAAGAGAAGGCGAAGTGGAAGGGGAAAGAAGGGAAGAGGAGGGAAAGCAAGGAGGAGAGCCAGGGAGAGGAGAGACAAGAGAAAGAAGAAACAGTTTAATTACAAAAAGAGACAATAACATAAAATCTCAGAAAATGGAAAAATGTGGAGGGTTTTCCAGGGTTTTGTTTGGTTGGTTGGTTTTTAGGTTTGCTTTTGGAAGGAGTGGGGGTGGTGCTAGAGATATTGTGTTGGAAAGAGGGCTGATATTCAGGGAGAAAAGTCAATACTTCATTTTTCACATACCTTGCCCCAAAGATCATAATTCATGGTGAAGACCACCTGAAATATTGAAAGGTCTACATCGTAACTCTAAGCATTGACTCTTGTTGAATTGAAAAATGCCCTGGGGACAACGTGATGAAGAAGAGGAAAGGAAAAGGGAAAGGGAAAGAGAAAGGAAAAGGGAAAGAGAAATGAAAAAGAAAAGGAAAAGGAAGAGGAAAAGGATAAATTCCTGTGAGCGACCCCACTTCCCCCAGTCCACCATATGGCTATATGCCTTAAGAAATACCTGCTGTTGGAAAGCACTCAGCCAGTCCTGTGTTAAGTCCAGGCTCATGGTTGCCTTCCAGAAGGTTCTTACTCTCTGCGCTAAAGGCTTGGAATTCAGAGCACACTGGGAATAGTGCTCCAGGGTACACTGAGCTAACACAAGCTTTTTACAGAACTGGGAGAACATGGGGAGGAAAGAAGTGTGAGTTAGCTGAAGCCCATGAAGTGTCCCATAGAATCAGGGTTAAGATGAGCAGGAGGCATTTGGTTGCATATGGCTTTTTAAGGGAAAAAAAAGAACAAATGGGAAAATGGGCATTTGTCTTTCCAAATATGTTTTTTCCAAATCTCATTATTAAAAGAATCCACAGAGGAGGATGCCTTCTCTGCAGTTCAGCAGGACAACTGTGTTGCGAGATACTGCAGACACAAACCCCAGTCCACAGCTTGGCTGAAGCTACCCATTTATCCATTTTGAAGTGACACAAGCTTTAAGAAATACTTTTAGTGCTTGAAAGCTCTACAGCCTGCTTTGCTTCAGACTTGGATAATTCAGAACTGGCTAAGTGGAACTGTGCCATGTTAACAATAACACAAAAATTTGATTGTTTGAGTTAAGAAGTATTATGATAAATTTCAGTTTAACAGTTAATAACTTTTTTGGATATGTTTGAAAATTTACACTGGAAGCTTTTTCCTTCAGAGTGATGCTATCAAAACACTATAATACAGGCACAGTGAATATAGGGCTGGTGGCTAAGAAGAACATTCTAACTTGTTTTAATGTCATCATATTTCTATAGCTCTTTAGCAGATGTCTCGTACTTTTTTTTTTTTTTTTTTTCTACCAAGTCTTGGTTTCCATCACTCTATTGGATCAAAACTTTTCTGGCAATGTCAAAACCAGCCCTGGTATATCTCCCACTCTCTTCTGAACATTAGAGACTTCTCTTTAAAGGAAAACTAATTTCCAATGTGATTCTACTGCGTGAGAAACCTCATGAAAAAATAAGTAATTTAAAACTTTTGTGCTAATATCTATATAATGAAGACAGAGTGATATTATAAGCCATTAATCCAGGAAGCTGTAGAGGAGAAAGGACAGCTTTAAGGGTTGTGAATTATATAAAAGCTTACAAAAACTGCAAACACAACACAAATCTTAATTCAGGGAGAACAAAATGACCGTATAAGCAGCCACAATAAAATCACTTTGCTCTCAAGTGAATTAACAACTTTAAACCAGGATGTTAAATAGCATCTGCTCTATAATCTGTGAGTGTGGGTTGTTTTTTTTTTTAAGTAGCCAGATAATGGAATTTTCTCTGAGACTGTGTGACTAGAAGCTGTTAAGGACTGGTCCATTAAAAATGACTAAACTTCAGACATTCAAATACTTCACATATCTGAAATAAAGCAGCTGCCTTGAGGTGAATTTAAGTCTGAATGTGAAGGTTTCTGAGATGTATAGCACATTTCACCCAGCACTCAAGCTTTCTACTGAGTGCTTTTCTATTCCCAAACTCACAGTATGATTTCATTGCCTTAGAGGCAATAATTCCCCACTGTTATCACTAATAGTGGACTGGTGTCTATTCATCCCTTGCTTACTGAGATAAAACCTGTCTTCAAAAGCCTTACGTGAAGAAGGTTTATCCTATCAGTGGGTTTCCTTTCAACATCCTCAAACTTCTTCATTACCTGTGACACAGCTAAGATGTGCTCTGAATTTCTGGTGAGCATTGACATTGATGTTGCCCTCATCAGCACACCAGTGAACCTGAAAAGCAGTGATTTGCTGTAGACCTTGGGGACCTTTGCAGTGATTCCCAGAAGTAATCAGATGATGAAGAAACATGCTGAAGCAGTGACTCTGGTATTTTTTACCAGTTCTTTAATTCCAAACATATAGCTGAGCATCTGCCAGAGAGAGAACCACCACACAGGATGGGAAGAAGGTAAAATGGGGATAAAGTTGCTGAAGAACTTGCTTTAGGGTCCCTGCTTTAGGGCCTGATATCTTAACCAGAGTGACTCCTTAAACATGATCTCCTTTCTTACCAGCGCCAGCAATAATCACTGCATTGACAGTAGCAGCCTGGCTCATGTTTAGGTAAAGGGTTAGGGAGATGTTTCTTCTATCACTGATGTTTTAGTAACTGTAAACTATAAAAAAATAGTCTAAATGCAGCAGCTGCTTTCTGATTTTTTGGGGGGTTTGTTTGGGGTTGGTTTTGTTTTGTTTTTCAAACAGTTTCAGATACAAACCAAAGGAAACCCAGAGAGCATGGAGACTGCAGGAGCTGATGCAGCACTGCTGGGATAAGAGGATGGAGAAAGAACTGGTGTCCCAGTGGAGGAAGCTGGTTGGCACCAGGTGCAGTGGTTTGCCCCTCACTCTCCTTCCTCACACACACACAGCCCCTAAGACTGGATGGGGGAACAAAAGGCAACTCGTACTGAGCAGGACTACCAGGGGAAGGATGCCACTCAAATCATGCCAACAATATTTACATTTTTTAATATTTAGTTGCATTTTCTACTCAGAGCTGAAAGTAATGAGTAAAGAGGTCCAGGCTTCTAAGGAGCCACACAGAAAGCACCAGGGGGAAAACCGAGGGTGTGATCAGAACCATTCATAGCTACAAAGATTTCCTCTTGCCAGAGGGAGAGTTTGGACACCTTGGCACACAGCAGGTGGCATGGCTTAATGACGTCTTTCCACCCCAATTAGTAACTGAGGTTATTGGTTTTTCAAAGTGAGTTGGCAGAGCTGCTGGAAGGACAGGAGCCAACAGTCCCACCTCACACAGGCAGAGCAGGGGATGTGAAGGGAGTACAGCCTGCTCCCAAAGCTCAAGCAGATAATGCTGCCCAGAAATGGCCTTCTTGTCCTCAGCTCAGGTGCTGGGAGGGGGATGGATGCTTTTATGCAGCAGGTCTGTTGAGTGTAAAGCTTCAGTAGAAATTATTCAGGAAAAAGGAGACTCCAATAACCCTGGTGAGAATCACCATTTAGCAGTGTGATGCTACCTGACCAGAACATGCAAGTGACCTGGTATGACAACAAACCTTGCAACTGCCTGCCAGCATAAGGGGTTAACTGCTACCTCTTGAAACAACATATACAGAAAATGAGAAATTGTCTACCACGTAGACCTACTTTAGTTTTGAGGTAACTTGGTCTGTGATAGAGGAACCTAAGGACACAGACTGCAACCAAAACCTTTTGAGTTTCATTCCAAGCTCTGGTTACCTGGGAGGGTTATGCAATTCATCTAACTTTCCTGTTAGGGAATTTTTGTACCTCTGAAAGGGAATGATGATACTTTGCAATCACACTGGGCCAGTCTACTAGGTTCAGTGACACATGCAGAGGATAAAGAGATTTTCTACTTACTCAGCTGGAGGTGAAACACATTGCAAAAAAAGTAAGTGATTGATACCTAAGTTAAAAGATTCTGAGGTAGAAAGTATGAGCAAAGAAAACACATTTTTTAAGTGGAGAATACACTAAGGCAGAAATGATTCCCCTTTGCTTTTAAAGAGAAAAAGAGAAAATAGCAATAGGGAAGAAGCTAATAGGATAATTAACCACAAGGCTTGGGAAATGTGGGGAAAATGACTAATTTCAAAACCAAAGCTGTATAATACAGCTGATTTAAACTAGTTATAAACTGTACCTGATTATCTCAGTTTTTATCAGTGAGTTTCCAGCTTCAGCTAAATGAAGATATACAGGAGATTAAGCACATCCAATCTGAGTGTTTACAGAAACTGATGGAGACTGCCTCTTGCAAACACAAGGACTGCCTTCTCTGTGTCTGCTTGACTGAGGTTAGTCAGGACTGTCTTTTGTACCATCTTAAAAGAATGTGGGAGGATTCATTTGTCAATGTTTGTACACTGAGCTGAAAACACAAAATGCTACACAAATGCTAAATATTTATCTTCTAAATTTCTGAGCATGACAGTGTATGAAAATAAAGGCTGGGAAGCAGACCTCAGGAAAACAGGAAAGAGAAGCTTGTAATGTCAGGAGAAGTTTGGTAATTGTAATCCAAGTCTCCTAATACCACAAAGCATTAACTATCCAAATCCACTAGGAGAAGAAGGTTTGATGTCTGTCCACACCTTTTCTGTCCTTTTTTTAAGACAATTTTACTCAACCATCTAAGCATGTAGATTTGTTTCTTAAAAAAAATAAGAGAAGAAAATTAAAGGGTCAGTTCTACAAAGTCATCATCTCTGTGCCCACAGAAGAGACAGCCTGTGATGGGCAGGGGGTCTGTACTCCAAGTGTCTGTGTGGGAATCAGCTCCATGCAAGCAGACACATGGAGGAGTGGAGTGATACAGCTCTCCTTGACTATGAGCAGAGATTCTGTCGGCAGACAGGTGCTCTGGTCCCACACAAATCACCTGTCTAAGTTGATGAAAAAGTAGGGAAAAAGTTACAAAAGCGACTGAACACCCAGTTCAGTTGAACCAGAATCAGTGAGCAAGTTTATCACGGTACATCAGTACTTTAAAAATCTTCGTCAGTTCCCTCTGTCCCTACATTTCAATGCATCCCAAGAAAGAGGCACCTTTTGCTGCTCTTACAGGAACACACAGCTATTTGGAGGCCAGAGACAGCGAGGAAGCAGCATGTTGCCAACATTATGTCATGCAACGGTGACTGATTTTAATGCTTACAGCTTAGGCTCAGTCTCCAGATCCAGCATACACATTGTTGGGAGTGCCAAGGCTTCCCTCTCCCCATTAACAAGAACCATGTGCAACCAGGGCCAGCCCCATCAGTCTGCCAGGGAGCTCACTGGTCTTGGGCTCACTGCTGGGCAAAATGTGGCTCGGAAACTGGTCTCTCCCACAGGCAGAAACCTGTTGTTTTTCAAAGGCCTTAGCATACCTCTTGGCTTACCTCCTTTGGAAATCCAGGGGAAGACAGATCACCTGTGGTGCCGTGTCAATAACTTGACTAAAGCTGGGCCAGCTTCTGCCAAGGATAAGTCTGGGACTTTGTGTGGGGCAGCGTTTAGGATGAGCACCTATTGCTCTGCCATGGGGATGGAGAGCCACCACTCTGCAGAATCCCAGGGAAGGCTGGGACAGCTGCTCTGCCAGAGAAACTGCTGCATTTCACTTAATTAGTTCATCTGCTGCTTTTTTTCAGAGAGTTTCAAACTTGCTGTAAATCCTGGCACAAACAAGAATTTGCTGATTTTAATAAAGCGCAGTATGCAGCAAAAAGGGACTGATTTTAATAACCATGTAGAGCTCAGCAAGGGCTACAAAGTCTCCCTAGTAAAGCTGGGTAAGTTTACACAGACTTCCCTGTTGTCACCACTGGACTTCCACCAAAACCTGAGCTAACCATTTTAGATCAATGTTGAGTACAACTCTGCTATAAAATGAGCACAGCATGGACATTTATTACATGCCTGCTGATGAGTGAAACTCCAAGGAATACCTCTGAATAAGTGCTGAAAGAGGTGAATTCATTTTGGATGAATCTCCAAATGCCCATGTGGCAGACACTAAGTTGGAAACCTCAGAAGAGTGAGTAGCTTTTCAACATTTCCAAGACTTTTTTTTTGCCATAACCGACTGGGAACTCCACCAGTGGTTTTCTTATGTTTTTATATTCCAGACAGTGCTATCAGAATGGTTAAAAGTGTGAAATTCATAACAGTCAAAAATTACATTAACATTTTTCAGTCTTGAAAAAAGTTCAATTTGTAATGAAATTCTGAAGGGGTTCACTAAACAGGACTCTTTCTTTCTCAGTCATCTTCAGCACTTTTTGATGTAAATCACACTTGCTTGTTCCAGTGAGGTAAAACACTAAAAGGGAACTGAAGAATATGAAAGGCTTAAGAACCAGTGCACCATCCTCTTGGGAAGAAGAAATAAATGTAACGGAGAAGGTTAGAAGATTTAATATGAATTTCCAGTATTCCTTGGTTCACCTACATTTTCAGCTTTTTTTTGTCATGCTGTCATGAATTCTGATAACTGTCTGCTCACCAGCCCCAGACAGATGTGGATCTTTCTGGAGACCAGATATACTTCTTTAGATAGCAAATAAAAAATGTTGGCCATGTGGATTCTGATGTCTCAGCTGATAGCAAATTAACTCTTTACTGTGTGGTAAAATTTGGTAGTATATTATTGAGGTACTCACTTTGTGTGATGCCCAAAGTCTTGGGAAAAAACATCTTGCACAGAATCATGTAGTTCAGAGTAGAATTTAGAATGACAGAACCCTACAACAGCCCAGGTTGTAAGGGACCTCAAAAGATCACCTG
The DNA here is from genome assembly GCF_036169615.1 of Heliangelus exortis. Taxonomy (NCBI): domain Eukaryota; kingdom Metazoa; phylum Chordata; class Aves; order Apodiformes; family Trochilidae; genus Heliangelus; species Heliangelus exortis. The sequence goes on along the minus strand of NC_092423.1, from coordinate 98,973,277 downwards.
GCCCCACCTTTTGAAGGGAAAGGGAGCAAAGATAAGCCCACATACCCCAGGCTACCTCACAGTTTAGGAATAGATTGTGATAATAGCAAGGATTATTACTGCCTTTTGTCAGAGGGAGTCTGAACTTTCATTTTTAAGCTGTTAAAATAATTCAATGCCTTTGCGAGATAATTAAAAAAGGAAAAAAAAGTTGAAAAAAAACAGATGGGCTAAAGCTAATTGTCTCCTAAGCTGTGGTGCACTTCGTGGTGCAGATGTAGTGCATCTCTAACAGAAAAAGTTGTGAATTTCCCCTCCTTGGTGCAAGGCCAAGTTGGATGGGGCTTCAAGCACCCTGGCATCAGGGAAAGCGTCCCTACCCATAGCAGGGGGCTTGGAATTAGATGATCTTAGAAGGCTCCTTCCAACCCAAACTCTACTATGATTTTATGGTTCCATAATTATACAGCTAATAAAAAATTTGGCTGCAAAACTTCCATAAGAATAACGCTAGCTGATTTCTATTCCTCTGCAAGACAGAACTCCTGGCTCTCAGACCTTATCTGGCCGTACAGGCAAAGGTGTTGGCTGGTCCAGGGTGGTTTGGGGCATGGTCTGTGACTGCAAACTGTGCTTTTGCTGGTAGAGGCTGATGGAACCAGAAGGGCAGTGCAGTCTCCTCACATGGCATATATCCAGGGATCTCTGCCCTGACAGCAGGTGTTGCAGTAGCATAGTGGTAAGTGGCTAAAAAATCAAGCAGAAGGTAAAAAAGCTGCTGTACCTAAAGGGCAGCTCAATATTGGATACACAAATGAGCTTTAAATACTCTGTTTTGTCAAACACTGCCTTGTGACCAGGTTACAGGACAACTCCAAAAACCTCAGAAAGTGTTACTAGGGGTAGAAATATTCTGCCTCTCAGGGTGAGCTGCCTTTGAAACAGGTGTCAAAGGTGGACTGCAGGAAGCAGTAACATCACTGTAGCTCAGGTGAACGATGTTGCCCAGAAACTACAAAGCATCAGGAGATCAGTGCCTTGCCTGCAGAGAGGAAAGATACTGCCAACAAGGTAATTGTTCAGCTGCATCTCACTATTTTGGCAATATCTGCTCTCCTCCTGAGATTTTATTAGCCTCTGCCTTAGTAAAAATTATTACAGCTGGATATCCCACTCTGATTTGACAACTCCAGAAATATTTTTGAGACTGTTATTAAGCATTTATTCATCTATTACCCTGGATAAGAAGAGAATTTGGGCTTAAAATCTTGAATCTAGATCAAAGCTTTCAAGGAATTTCAAATGGAGGGTTTTGGACTGGGCTCACTTCAGACAAACCTGAAAACAAACTGGGTATTCTGAATCTACCACTGGTAGTAAATATCAGTGTAACACTCCTCCCCCCCTCCAAAAAAGAACAGTCATTCAAGCAAGCTTGCTACTAATAACTGTAAAACCTATTTTTAAAGTTCTGCTTAAAGAGATTTATAAGCCTCTTTCAGATTAAAATTTCATGTTGAAAAGACAGGCTTAGATTAGATTTCCCCACTCAGGTTACAACAAAGCAATCAGTTCTGGAATTCCAAATTCCCAGTCACTTAAAGAAGATGTGAAATAACATATCATTATCAAATGGATGACATGGCCTGGACTTCCCATAAATGAAACCATTTGTATTTCAACTATTTTGAGCATATGTTGCCTGAAAACTACCAGCAATACAACACAGACCTAAAACTTTGAGAAAGCACAGAGGTTTCAATTTACATCGGATTAGTGAATCTTTAAATGGATACACTTATAAACACAGTGTTGGACAGGAATAACTTCACTGACTCAGGATAAACTTCATACCACTGCACTGATTCTATTTCTTCACGTTGGCAAGGCCTTATCATTTCCCCTATTACATCCTTTTGCCAAAGTCAACAACATCAGGAGAAAGGAGTCAGCAATCTGAAAAATGGCAAACATTTTATGGAATATTTTTTCAGGCCGTGGCATTGTGTACATAATTTCTAAAGCCATTTTAGCTCATTGACTTGTTTTTATTAACTCAGGTGAAAAGAATTTTGTGGCAGATATAAGATGTTTTCATAATTTTGCTTTAAGTCGATACTCCTTGCTATTGTTTTCCCACCTCTGTAAATCACCAATTTTGCAATATGGCAGCAAGCCAACCCAGAAGATACCTATTTTAAATGAAGTTATAAAATGAGTGCAGACATTTGATCAGTTGGTATTTAACCAGTTTTAATTTATGCAACAAGGAGACTCCTCACTGAAGGGCAGATTAAGCCTTATTTACATTGGCCCTCTGGCACTATTTGGGACTGAGAGCACCAACTTCCAGCACTGCCTTGAACAGCTGCTGCACACTTCTCTGTCATAGGCAGGCCTGGAGAAGAAAATCTAGTGGTGGTAGAGGCAGCTTCATGCAATCTCTGCCACTGCCATGCCCTACCCCTGAAACAGTAGCTATACTTCAGTCTTTCCAGTACCTGACACAGTTTTCATCACTCTACACATTTTTCAGTACCCTCCACAGTTTTCAGCCCACAGATCCTAGTGTGCACTGGATGGTGTTCCAGTGGATGTTTGTGTTATGCCACCTCTGCACCTGGTAGAACCAGAATCCCACAACAGTAGATCTGAAACTTTCTTGTAGCTTTGTGCCTTCATGTTTGCTAGCAGCACCAGAGTTTTTGGTTTTTTTTTTTTGTTTTGTTTTTTGGGGTTTTTTTTTTGCTTTCAAAATCCCATAAGGCTTCAGGGAAAAAAGCATGTAAATTTACCAGATTGCAGACTATCTCTTCCAAGAAAACTTCCTTCAGGTGACATTGTTCAGCCATTTCTTACCATCAGAAGTGCTGCATTTTGGGATGAAGGTTCTTAAAAGGAAGGAGCAGCACAAGGATGCTGCAAATCTTAGCTGAAAGATACTGTTAACTTGAGAACTTTCCAGCTTGTTTTGGCATCATTTAACTTCATTTAGTGTGAAATCAATCAATACAGTGGCAAGCCGAAAGCATTACTGTTCAGAGACAACACATTTTTTTATTGATCAGAAACAACTTGTACATTTCTGGTGAACTTGAGAACTCAAGCCCAGAAACACCAAGATTAGCAGCTTTTTAAAACATGAGCCTTAGACTATGCAGAGAGAGATAATATCCACCAGCAGCCCAACAGGACCAGTTTTCTCATCTGTCCTTGCAGAGCTTAATCCGGGGACTCAAAACTTCACAAAGACATAGAAGCCTTTCTTTCTTATACTTCAGCTCTCCTTCTATGGATAAGGGTTTATTTGTAATGGCATGATAGCTAACACAGGCAAATACATGTACCTGCTGTACCTTATTTTCATATGGTGAGTTTACTGCAACTAAGTAGAGCTCATAGAACTGAGAAAGTATGAGATTGATCTGCTGCTCTCCCATTGCAAAAATACATTGAACAGTGTAGTCTGGGCAGAGAAGAATAGCAGAGAAGAATTTCTCAAATCAAATTATTTTTTCAGCACATAATTTACCTGTGGAAGCCCCCCACTTGTATTAATATGAACTCTATATATTTAGCTCTTCTTTAAACAAAGATTGTACATAAAACAGCAAGGTATCAAATTTTTTAGGATGAAAAATATTGAAATATTTTTCTGCACCATTCCAGGACACATGTCTCTCATTTTCCTCCTCTAACCACTGCTTATATACCAGTCCTACTCTAATAATTGAAAATTGTATTAGTGGCTTTACCTCACACTCATACTTGCACTTTCAAGCACCAATAACTCTCTTCAGACACATCTTCCTGACAGTATATCAAAGTAAATTCACACCACAAAGAACTGCCAGTAAAGACACAACGAAGATATATTTTCTGCACCTTCTGTTAAAATGTTATAACTGTTTCATTTATTCAAACGTAATTTCCTATGTAATTTAGAACACTGGTCCTTCACATGCTACCATGTGTAAAAGGCAGAGTTCCCAACATTACCAGTTAAGAGAAAGTCCACGATATAAGACAATTTTCTGCTTACAGAAAGGTCAGAACATACTCCAGTGTCTAATGGTGAGTTACGTGCAATACTTATTCATGATTTTCAAAACTAGTGCCTAAGTTAAAGCTGCATATTTGCACTGAACCAAATTTTATCATAAAATGTAGAATTACATCATTTATGAAAACGTGAATTAATGCAGAAAAGAATCTTCAGAATACATTAAATGAAAATTAAAGTAGGTAAGTGTTAAAGTTTTTACAATTTAAAAGAAAAGAAGGAACCTTTTTCCCCCAACATATTCTAGCAAAATAGCATGAAACATTCTCTTTGGGAAAATATTATTGGTGTCTGATGGTAAAACATTGTGCCATGATATCCTTATAGCCAAATAGTTGAGAATTTTGAAGCCATGTTTTATTTCTTTCCTTAATACACGGAGAAAATAATATAAAGGTTTTAGGGAAGTTGAGAGCGTCTTAGAAATCCAGTGGTAGAAATCATCCATTCACCTCTAGGTGGCACAAAAGAACCTAACCTAAGCAGATCTCCGATTTTTTTAGGCAATGCTTTGGCCTTCCAATCAGTCTCCTCAAGTCAGCAGTTTCAACATCACAAAACACACATCTATTTACCTGTACTAAATAAAATGCCAAAATAAGTGTTAAAGTACCAGCTGTTGTAGCTAAGCAGCTCATTTTTTACTGGTTTTAAGGAGGTGCGGTTGAGATACAAAGCACTGATTCTCCTCAGTACTCTTAATACTCCCCTTTCACCTTCAACTTATCATACTTAAAAAGAACAATAGCCTTACTTGAAATAAAGCTAAAGCTTAAACTTAGTTTATTGTAAGGATTAATGAGGCCCCAAAAATACATACCATAAAAACAATTTGCAGTCTTAACTGAGCAGAAACAAACAGAACAATGAGTAAAAGACATCCGTTACTTCATCTCATTTTAGATCACAGTATAAGAGCAAGTAGAAATTGAAGGTCCAGTGAAATCCAGCCCAATCAATAATTATTGCAGCAGTAACTATAAATGCTGCTTTTTGACTATAAGCTGATGTAGCTGTTGATACAAACATAAGACAGACATGCTCTGCAAGAGCAGAGAGAATTTTTGTATTACAGCCTAATATCATGTAAAGCAGGTGGAGTACCATGGTAACCATACACACACATTCTGCCCCAGCTAAGACTCTATGACATTAACCTTCAGAGCATCTATTTTCCTCTATCAAAAAGCATGGGTGTGTACACTGCCCGCTCATCAGTGCTGCTGGTTATTTCTTTCAATCTCCTGTCACAGCCAAATCATTCTCACTCAAATCTGAATATCACTCTCACCAAAACCAAAATCACCTTCCTCTCCTAACCTGCCCCAGCCCTTTGCATAAAAATGCCCAGGTGGGACTTTACCTACTCTATCATCCAAAACCATTCAGTCCAAAATGTTTCAGTTCTCCCACGACTGAACCTGAAGATTTGCATCACAGTTGTCAAAGCATTAGGTGGAAAACTATTTGCATCACCACGTGATAACAGAGCTCTGCACTGTGGCCAGAACTAAACATAAAAGTAATTTCTCTTACCTGGCATAGAAATCTTTTGGCGGAATAACCTCCTGAAAGAACTGTAGCTGGTACAGGTAAAGTCCAATCAAGTGCCCCGCACTGAATATAGCCATTAATACACACAGACAGCTGAATATCAGCGGATCAAATGCTTGGCAACAGGACCACCATGTGCACAGGCCCAGAAATACAAAGAAATACACAGCTGAGGTCAAAGATGGCACCATCATACCTGTGAAAATAAAAACAGTGGAGGGTTGGAAAAACAGGGGAAATATCAGGAGATGTTAAACTTTTAAGTCTGACAAGAAATCTTTTAAAAATTAATCCAATTATAATTTAGGGTAATTAGACTATTATTATCTTGGAGACTAGAAGAAAAGGATCTTTTTTTTTGTTCAGTTCATTCATCCATAGCTTAGCACTTGGTATGCAGCCTCTCTCCAGACCTTCCTCTGAGATAAAATCTTTGCTTTCTAAAGATGTTTAACAAAGCATGGAGAAAATCAGAAACATGGCTGCAAGGCCAGACAGTAGTGCCTGATAGCACTGATGTATTAGATTTCAAAACTAATTTTAGGTAAAAGATGCTAAAATGACATGATAGATGAACAGTGAAAAGCCTTCTCATATCAATCTTGACATACCTTGAAGATATTAAAACTTAAAAAACTCTGATGCAAATACTGAAAATAAAAAATATCTAAAGAATATTGAGTAAATTTCTGGATTATTTTCTTTTTAATTTTTAATTCTGAGAAACTTGTAATTTACATATGACAAGGACTCTGCTGTCTTGCATATGTATATTGGTTTTGCTCTGGCACGTGTAGCAGAGTATTTCACTTGTGAAAATGTCTTACTGGTGAAAGAGACATGATGCTCTGTGGGCTTCCCACAAAAGTAACCGAGGAAGGAGGAAAGACATCCATGCCTAAGAGCTCCTATGTCAAAACAAAATGATGTAAGAGACCTTACATCCAGCATACCAGTCTAGTAAACAGTACTGAAGTGAACAGGGATGCCTGCCTCAATTTAAATTTTTCACCAGGCTCTTAGTGCATGTCTAAGAGCCATCTTCCCCCAGGACAGCTCTGCAGGCTCTTGGTGGCTTGTGGCTCCAGTAGGTCTGCTGGCCCTGCAGCTGGGCCAGCCTTGCCAACAACAGGGTTTGTGCCTTGCCCACTGCTGACCCCCTGTGCTTTTTGGGGACTGCACATCAGAGGTCAGTCCCTGGCTGGTCTGAATCCAAGCACTGCCCAGAGAGACCTGTGACAAACCCAAATGCTGGTCCTGAGCATTTCCACCAACAGCCTCTGCAGAGCAGACTCTTTGCAAAAGGGTAAGAGAGAGGGAGATAGGGGCTCTCACATTAGATTTTAATGGCTAAAAATCATGAAAAGCTCTGGTGATGCTGGGCAAAAACATGTGATGCTGGGCAAAATACATGTAGTGCAAGGACAGGATGGGGTTCAACAAGGCCAAGTGCCAGGTCCTGCACTTTCACCACAACAACCCCATGGGGAGCTCCAGGCTGGGCACAGAGTGGCTGAGAGCAGCCAGACAGAAAGGGACCTGGGAGTCTGGATTGACAGGAAGCTGAACATGAGCCAGCAGTGTGCCCAGGTGGCCAAGAAGGCCAATGGCATCCTGGCCTGTATCAGGAACAGCGTGGCCAGCAGGTCCAAGGAAGTGATTCTGCCCCTGTACTCAGCACTGGTGAGGCCACAGCTCGAGTCCTGTGTCCAGTTCTGGACCCCTCAGTTCAGGAAGGATATCGAGGTCCTGGAGCAGGTCTAAGGTGAAGGGACTCGAGCACAGATCCTATGAGGAGAGGCTGAGGGATCTGGGGCTGTTCAGTCTGGAGAAGAGGAGGCTCAGAGGAGACCTCATCACTCTCTACAACTCCCTGAAAGGAGGGTGTAGCCAGGTGGGGGTTGGTCTCTTTTCCCAGGCAACTCTCAGCAAGACAAGAGGGCACAGTCTCAAGTTGTGCCAGGGGAGGTTTAGGTTGGACATTAGAAAGAATTTCTTTACTGAGAGGGTGATCAAGCATTGGAATGGGCTGCCCCAGGAAGTGGTGGATTCTCCGTCCCTGGAGATATTTAAAAAGAGACTGGATGTGGCACTCAGTGCCATGGGCTGGTAACTGCAGCGGTAGTGGATCAAGGGTTGGACTTGATGATCTCTGAGGTCCCTTCCAACCCAGCCAATTCTATGATTCTATGACTCTTGTCCAGGGACATTTTGCCTGAACTTCATCAGCACATCCTTTCACATCATATTTTTAACTGTCTTTAGACAGGGTGCTTTTTCCCCGTTCCAGAGTAAAACCTGCTGGTGTTTCTATAGGCTCAGAGATTTAAAGCATGACAGGACTACAGGGATCATTTATTCTGACTGCCTTCATGATGGAGGCTGTAAAAATTCAGCCAGCGAATTCTGCCTCAAGGCCATAACTATTTCCTTTCTTCTTTCAAAGAGATACCTTGTCTTTATTTAAAAACTTAAGGAAAAGGAAAATACACTTTATACACTTAAAAAAACACCTTATTTATTATGGCCAAATACTCTAGCTGTGAAAAATTCAAAATTAATTTCTGGTCTGAAATTGCCTAGGTTTAACACAACTACTGGCTCATTACTTCTATTAAATGAGATGTCTTTTAAAAAAATTGAGGCACTTTGTACCTTTGTCAGTACTTTAGGGCTACAGTCAAATCACCATTCATCTTTTTTCTTTCTTTTTTCTTCTTCTTTTTTTTTTTTTTTTTTTTTTTTTTTTTCTTGGCAAACTACATAAGGAAGGAAGTATTTAACTAATTAAACTAAAGGTCTGTCTCTGGAATACAGTCTTTCCAGATCTCAAGTACTTTTTGTAACTCTTGCTGAATATCTCCTGACTCTTGGCATGGGTTGGACTCCCCAGATAAGCTGCCCAACACCTTTCAGGAGAAATCACTCCTTGCTATGGCTGCTTAATCCTTCTGCTTCACCCTCCTTGAGTGACATTCACCCATGCAACAATTGCACTGAAACCATGTTTGTTTGTCTTTACTTATCAGACTTTTTAGATTTGTTTTATGTCATCTCTCTTCCCTGATGTCAGCCTCCATGGTGATCCACATAACTTACTTTTCTCCCCCTTTTTAGATTTATTACTTTGCATCTGGCTACATGTGAAGCTGATGGATAATCTTACCTTACTGAAAGAACCACATCTGACCAGTCCATGTCATCCAATACCAAGCATTTTTTGTACTATCATATTATATTTCACATATCAGCATATTTAGATGTTAAGTATACACTTTCAGTTATAATTCATATTTAAGTACTCAATTCAAACATGTGAGCAGGCAGATAAATGCTAATTTACAGTGCTAAGAACCAATTTTAAAATTCATTCTTTACAACCTCCAGTGATTTTGTACACTTCCATTCTATCTGTAGCTCATTATGTGGTACTAAATCAAACTTCTTACAAAAGGTTGACTATATCATATCAAAACAGCTACTTTTACTAATCAAATCAAAACCTAACTGCTTATCACTATTTTTGCACACTGCATAGTCAACCTATTAATCTTTTATATTGTTTTTTTTTTTTTTTTTCCAAAGGCTATGTGAATACAGCTCCTTTTTATACTTGGAAGTGACAGAATTAATGCACACTATGATCACTTATAATATGCAAACATTCACAATTTAGTTATAACTCTAACAGGGAAAGTCGTGTACAGAACGATAGGACAGTACAGCATAAGTACAAAAAATTAAGCAACTGCATATTTTAGTGCCTGGCAAAAAGTTAATTTAAATAAAATCATCAGCAATTTCTTTTCCCTGAAAAATTTCTATTGTTATTCCCCCAGGTACCAAAGTGCTGAAAACACATTTGTTAAATGCTTAATATAATGGGCTCTGGAGGAAATATTTCAAATGCACCAACCTGCTGAACCAAGTAAAATTGTGACAACAACTTTTCCAGTGGTGATTATCATATTGCCAATAAACTCCCTCAGTTTGGATGCTATGAAGGCAATTCTACGCAGCAGTTTTAATTTCATGGTTTCCTCAAATTCTGCTTCACCACAGTCTTCATCCTCCAGATCTTCTTCATACATCAAAGTATCATCTGGCTCTAACTTTTCTCTTACAGCCTAAAGGAGAAGGGGAGAAATAAAAAGAGAAAGCAAAAGCGAGAGAGGGAGAGACAAAGGAATTAGGAATTAAAAACCACACATATTATATAACAATGAAATCTTATTATAATTTTTTACTACGTGAATGTAACAGGAGAGTTATGAAAGATATACCAAAGCTGGAGTTGTGCATTGATGGCTTCGACTTGGGATCTGTCTCAAGAAAATAGGACGTAAAGGGTTGTCTCTGAGAAAGACTGTAGTCCTCCTACATGTGCACCACAGGATTTTTGTCAGAAATGTGGTTTGGTTTGCTCAGCATTCTTTACATCTTGCTATCTATTAAGCTTCTTTTTGACTCAATGACTTGAGCCATTAAGCACAAGTACCTTCACTGTTGATGTTCCTCAACAAAGCTCAATTTTCACACCCTTCCCCATGAACTCTTCTTGAACTTGAATATGAAAAAGCTAGAATGGAGACACTATGAGTGATCCGAGAGAGGGCAACAAGGGCTGAAATAGTTGGCCAGATAGCTCAGTGGTGACTGAAGGGGAGTTTGGGAGAGAAAAAATACACTAAGCAGAGGTTCAAGGAGAGAATGAGAAATGATGAGGTTGAATGATGCTGAATGAACAAGAGAAAAAGTGCAAAAGAGAAAATTAGTGAAAACCTGAGTGATCTGCAACAACTTAGAAGAGGAAATTAGACCAGTGGCTTAGAACTACACAATGGAAAAAGGAAAAGAAGGAAAGTCCTCTCATACTTGAGCAGTTTGTTAGGATTTGGCAGTGGCTTTAACCATCAAGTCTCCATCGTATCTTGGAGACCAGAAGATGTACACAGCTATTGAGTGATGCAGATTAAAACATAAACCCATGGTGAGAAACTGAAGGACTAGCAGGAGGCCCACCCAGAGATACAATTTAGGGAAAAAGTTAGTCATTCACAGGCATGTAGGGGAATATTTAAAATAATAATAATTTTAAAAGTAACAGTTTTGAGACAGGTTCTCATTTGGTGTAATACAGCACAGCTTCTCTGGCACTAATCTGCTCACACTAGTTCTGGCCAAACTGTATTTCTGTGTGAGAAATGAGAAGTCAAGACCATTGATACTTTTCATCAGAATAACAGTTTCATATTTATTGTTGAACTTCAGCAGGAAAAAATTCCACATCGACAGATAAGATTGCAGGAGGAACTCTCAGCCTGCTTAATCAAACTTTTCTGTACCATTTTGTTATGTGGCTTCTCAGAGGGAAAAAAATTCCCTGTGAGATCCTTCATTTCACCTCTAAGCTTGGTGCCAACTTTCTCCTCTTACTCTGGAGCATTTAATAACATTGTGGATGCCCAGAAAAAGCCTGCTTACTCTCTAGAGTATCTATTTACAGACAGTGCAATACATACTAAATACAGTCGGGCTGATTTGGGAAATACACTTTTCTCTTGGATATATCTGGCTATTTTACTAGCTATACCCATTATAAATGGGGCATACTAGCATTTCAATTGCTTTCTTATTGTCATCAGTCATCTATACAGCTCTTAAGAGATGAATTAGTAGATCCTTCTGCAAAATAATGGAGAGGAGATGGAAGCCTAAACATGCAGTCATCACATTTGGAGCCATGCAGCACACAGGCATTTGGTCTCTTCATCACTGCTGCTCCTATCTGAGCTCCTATCTAAACAGGAGCTACTTCAATATTCAGAAACAATGCTGACAGTAGGCTGAACAATACATTATGCTCCTACTTCTGTCCCAGCAGTTGCAGTGAAAAAGACATAAAAAGGGTAAGAGTTATAATTTCTGCTAGTGCTGTAGTTAGTAGCCTGTTCCTCACCTATTCCTTTTGGGCCCAATCCTGGTCCTCCTGGACTGGCTCTGCTGCTCTGTACTTTGAGCTTAATATGGCCAGTGAACAACAAAACCTTCAAGGGTGTCCATATCACAAACGAAAGAGACTGAGTGAGACCACTGAAAATTTAAAAGTTATGAAAAGGTGTGCCTACTATACATGGGTCTGTGTGATCCTTGTTATGCATTAAAATGTGGCGTTACTTATAAAAAGGTGTAGAAATAATTTCAAAATAAGTAAGTTATTTCATGGGCAACTGTCAGGACTCATCTCTCTGACCATCAGAAGTCTACATTGAACATGAAGACAATATTCATACATTTATTACAACTTTAGCTGAATGAGAATTCTGCCCAAATTGCTGAGTTGGCACATACTTATACGTCTGCAGGAAGAAGAAACAAATGTATGAAGAGTCAAAGAAAATGTTATCCATGCAGAAACAGAAAAGGTTCATTTTCACAATATGAAAATGTTTGTAAGCATATTTTGTAGGAAAAAACACAATACCTACAAACAACAAAATAAGAAAGAAAATACAGAACCAAGAAAACCAAATAAAAACAGATCAATAAAAGGTAGGACTTGATAAAATTTTTCTGTCTCTTCCTCCAACCCTCTCACCTCAGGTGCCAAATCACAGAATCACAGAATTGCCAATCACAAATTCTCAATTACTCCTCAAAATGCGTCTTTGGATTTTCTATCATGGTAACTAGGACCATAACTTTTTGACTTGGCAAGACTAATCACTCTTGCTTCATTGATCTGACAGACCTTTAGGCTACATTTTGTCTTCATAGCTCAGTATTAATAATCTAGTACTGGCACATGTGACATAGCATGCTCAGGAAGAAGCACTGGGAAAAAGGATATTTTGGTGGATCAAAATAGATCTGAGAAGGAGATGACAGTCCAGAATTTCAAAGGACTGAGGCTTACCCATTTTAAGCATAGCTAAAAGCTTGCAAGTTGATGATTTACCAAAGGAGTTAGCTTTCCTTGTATTTCCACTTTTATTTAGATATGAAAATATGAGTTCTAAGTTCTAAATAATATTAGGACCTCCCAAACACTCACAGGAAATGCAGAACAACCTACCTTGGTGCTACTGAGCTGCTGCACAGGAAACTTCAAGATTCTGCACCTCACTGAATACCAATCTGATTTCCCAAGTTTTCCTTCTAAAACTGCAAATCTCTGCTTGGAGCTAGCAGATGGGAAAATCTGATTATCAACAACAACCATAGTCTGCAGTCCCAGAAGCTTTTCCAGAGCAGATGCATACTGTTCTGCAACTTTTCAGCACTGCCTGAATTACCAATGGTTTGGCTGTGCAAGGGTTGCTTGGTTTCAGAAACCAGGGCACTGCACCAGCAGGCTCTCTGGAAGAGCCTGGATAAATTCCACATCTGCCTCTTCCCTATCTGCAAGTGCTTTCAAGGATGATACCTTAGTTTTTAGCCTTATTCTCTCTTGCAGAGGTGTCATTCATGACCCAGTTGATGATTATTTCAATGAAAAGCCTATGAGACAAGTATAGGTTTGATATTTTTGTATAAATATAAACATGTCTGTAATTTGTTATCCAAGGTGAAGTCAAGTATCCGAAAGGCCACGTTCCTGTGTATGTCACAAAGACAAACTTTGGATTCCCCCACTCTCGTATTCACATCCCACCCTCCAGATTATCTGGGATGGATTTCCAGTTTCTCACACTGAGCACTTCAAATTGCTGAAGGCAGGCAAAAGGTGAACAGTTTCTACATCCAACATGGTGATAATGTGCCTGTTGTTTTAACACCTTCTGATAATTAAATAGCCATTCAAGTGCACACACATCAGAGAACACCATTACTCCAGTCAGACTGTTTTGCAAAGCTCTTTTTACTAGGTGGATTAGTCTAAAGCTACAAACCCATGCTACGTAGGCTACAGTTAGAAAAATACTTTTACTTCCATAATAAATTACTTATTATGCAATTACAGGATCCCTGTGGATGCTGATTAAATCAAATAAACTTCTCCATTCAAGGAGTATAGAGCATTTGTGAAGCCATAAACATGTGTTTCCATGACCTTTGCTCTGCAGAGCAAGGCCCCAGGACTTTTTATAAACAAACTAAATGCAGTTTAGGTTTTTTCAGCAATCGCGTGCAAGTCCCAGGAGTATTTATTGTACAACACTCTTAAAAATTGCCAAATCAAGATAGAGAACAGGCAAGGAAACAGTGAAGCCTCTGTGGCAGCTATGGCAGCTACTACTGTGGCCAGGGCCAGAATGTCCATTAGCTGCTTTTGGGGCTGCTTTATTAACATCCAACAAATGTTTCATCTGGTACAGTATAAACACTAGTGCAGAAAGATATCCTCTAGTCCCAGAGATATATTTACTAACAGGAAGCCTTAACTTCAACATAAAACTCATTCTTGCTTCAGCACACTCCTTGCTTTGTACCTATATTTAATGATACTGTGTCTGTAAACACAAATTTGCCTATTTATTGACTTTTCATTTCTAGAGAGATCATGAATTAAATTCCAAAAATTCAGTCACGAGAGTAACAAAATTTAACTAACCAAAATTGTTACAACTAAGGATGTAGGAGTCTCAGAATGGACACAGCTCCCATCCTGCTGAATGCACTACATTAATTATTGGGACCTCTCAAGCATGCACTGCTAAACTCACAAGAATAAGTTCTCATGAGAGCTCAGGTGCTTCCTCCTTCCAGTTGGCTCATAAATGCTGTACAAATAGTCTCTTTGTCAGTATTTTGACATTTCCTCCCAGCCAGACCAGGAAAAAAACAGAGTGGAGTGAGAAAATGAAAAATAAGCCTCAGCAAAACATACAGGTAGGTGAGATTCTCCAACTGTTTTTAACATGTTGCTTCTAGAATTTTTAAGAAAAAATAAATGAATGCTTCTGTGTTAGCTCAGTTTATCAATTTATCCATGTATTATGTGGGCAGCAGATAGAGTGATAGCACAGATACAAATACTTAGACAACCTTTAATAGCTCCATTCAAATCTAAATTTTTAATTTTCTTTTCATTTTAAAAAACTTACTGCTTACATTGAATAGTTGGGTTTAAGAATCATCTGAGACAAACTATTTCCCTCAACTGCATTAGTGCCAGCAGAACTATGGAAATAGGCTCTCTACTATCATATAATTTTGCTTCAATTTCCTCTGTAGTGCCTAAGCTGGTGCATGCAATCCAGATGGAAAATATCATAATATGACAGATCCTATTTTCAAGCTTGCTTGAAAAGTCTTTTTTTTTCCTAAAAAAAAAAAAACCAAAACAAAACCAAAAAACCCAACAAACCAAAAACAAAAAAACCCATCCAGCAAACCAAACAAAAAAACATCTTTAACCTTTATCTTTAGAAATGAGACAGTTACAATAGTAGGAAGAATTCATTGCCTACTTTCCTTTAGGAGTAGCACATACCATAAAATGCATATAAAATTTAATCAAAATAACATAATATTCTTTAGGCAGACTCAGCTGTGAGTACAAAAGCCAGAATAGAAATTTAACTGCTACTTGTTTTCCCATCAAAGGACCTTCCAGCCCTTAACGAGATATAAATGACTGCAGTTTTAAACTGCAGTCAATACTAAACGGTGTTAGGGTAAAAATTTATTGAATTTCCAATTTTGCAGGAAATAAAAGAACTCCACAGTTGTTTTGAAAGTGGCAGCATGCGAGGAGTGGATTTCCCTGCTTCTTCTGACATGGAAGGGATTAAAAACTTCCACATAAACAATTCCCACGTCATTTTATTTGACCTCTACAGAAATGGGGCTGCCGAGCAAAAATGCTGCCTTTAAGGTCATCTGTTATGAGATCCACATGGTGCTCAAAGACAGCTCAGGTGGGTCTACAAAAAGGCAAAAGAGAACTCCACTCTACACCTGCCCAAGGGGTTCACTTTGGAGGGGGGACTGCAGACTCCAAGACAGGATAGAAAAATGCAACCACTCCCACTGCTCAGCACTCTGTACTTGCAGGCACCGAGTGACTAGAAGGAAGACCCTGCTAAATGTGTGAGCTGAAGTCATCAAGTAACTGAAATGAATATTTTGGTAGGTGTGAAATTAATTTGGAAGTTAAACAGTACTCTAAAATTTATATTACAGAACTGAGCCACTGAAAAAAGAAATCTTAAGGTATGTTATATAGAATGTAATGAAAAATTTTATCACTGATAGATCTGAAGTATACGAAAGCTTGGGTTAAATGCCTTCACAGTATTAGAGAAATTCATTGAGGATGTACCATCAGAAATAACTCAGTATGTTTTCAGTGTCTGAGAGTAACAAATGACATCCACTTCCACAGTCAAGTCTTCCTGCTGGAAAGCCATTCACTACATGAAAGGATCAGCTTTTTACTGGAAGCACACAGGAACAGAGGCATTTAGCAATTCAAAGGAAATGAAAAATAAAAGATTAATAAAGACAAACATAGTTCTGAAGCAAAATAACAGGAAAGCAACTCGTTAATTCCTGTATCCAATAGATATTGTACTGATTATTTCACTTCCCAATGTACCTACAGCACCTGAGCAAACACCAAGTGATTTAAGGAGAAGACTCACTTGGCTTATATGGAAATACAATTTCACACTTTTTTTTTTTATTTTTTTTTTTTTAGTGAAAAGGAAATAGCAAGACTTGGGTTATGACTACAAGGACCAATTCAGTACCAACTCTAAATGAACCAGTGAAGGTATGTTAAGTAGCACATCTATGGATTGATCTCTAGACCTAAAAATATACAGATTGCACCATTATCCATCTTGCTAAGAAGCACAATAAAGAACCCAATGGGAGTGTTGTGCTTCTTTGCAATATTGCCTCAGCTCATAAAGAAGTGGTTTGGGTGCTTCTCCAGTATCACCCTGAAGAGCCTTGGATTACTGGGATGAACAGGACAATGGGATATCTAATTTACATGAGGATCTAAAATTACTTGATTTCTTTTGTCTTGCAGAACGGATTTTGAATAAATATGCTTTTTTTCCCTTCCAAAATATCTGAGAAATAAATGCCAGGGAAGGAAACAATATAGTCAATAAAAAAAAGCAGAAAAAAAAAAGCAGAAGAACTAAAAGGGTTATAATGCAGTTATGAATACATGTACAAACTAAATTAGAGGTTTTCTAACCACCAGAAAAGAACAGAACAAGGTACTGTCAGGAGCAATGGGATAAAGAAAAACTGCCCTGTTTTTCAGATGGTGCTTCCTGCCTTCCAGTGGGAACTATGTGATACATCCGACTGCAACAGCAGCAGACTGGATTCCATGACCCAAGAGACTCCTTCTTGTACTGTGTTATTCATCACTTAGTCCACAGGCAATAATGCTCCAACATTTTGATCTCTTGGTTATCAACTCTGTAACTCAAAATTCAGAACTGAGGACTGTTAGATGAGCCAACTAGTAAACCCAGTGAAGAGCTACCTCAAGAATTTCATCATACATCTGTCATGTTTCTAACCAGAACAGGAGAGGACAGGTTCATGCTTTAAGTTTCATGAGGAACAGGTTAACAGCACCTGGTAATACGTAATGTATTGCTTTACATTTTTATGATGTAGCTGAGGCACTGGTGTAGTATAATTACATATTTCTGTTAAGACCTATCCAAAAACATGTGCATCAAACCAAGAAGCTAATGTAACTTGTAAACTTTTGACCCTTGTTAAGATGAGATGCATTGGAATTGTTACTGAGGGAGGCAGCTGGGTAAGGTCTGGCAAACTTCACCACTACAAGCAGTGCAAGCAAAGCGATAAGGGAGCATCACCTCTTCTCTTTAAACCACAGAAATAAGATATCAAATCCTACTTACACCATGTTCGAAGCACATTAGGACCAAGTGGGTTTGGACCAGTTCTCTAGAGGTCAAAACCAAAGGAATATTTATAGCTAATTAGAAAATGTAAGCAAATGCTGTGCTAAATAGAGATGCTAATGAGAAGTAAAAAAAAAAAAAAAAAAAAAAAAAAGACGAAAAGAACTGTCATAAAGAAGTCGGGAAGCTTCAGTGCTCTCTAAGAAGTTATTTTTCCTTCTTATCACTTTTAGTATTTTTCACACTATTTTCACCAACATGTCAGTGAGAGCTAGTGAAGCCAGGTGAATGTCTGAGATTGGTAAAAGAACATTAAAATAAGATAAACACAAACCAATAAATAACCTCAGGAAAATATATTTATTCAATGCTTTAAGAAAAAGGGGATAGCCACCTACACAGGGTAACAGGTGTAGAGCTCAAAAGGAGATCTCCCCTTCTGAAGGCAAGAAAATTGGCAAGGTGTTAGCAGCTACAAGAAGTGGGACAGCAGATCTTTCTTGGAGCTGTGGACTAGGTTTAATTAATTATCTATATTTTATGGGATGTTCAGGTATACGATGCACTGGTAGAATCATCCAGCTCAACAATCTCTGAATGTAACAATGAATGCCATAATACCATAATTCAAATCAGCAATAAATAGAAACACTGAGGCACTGATATTCCCTGTAGCTCAAGAGAATATCACAGAACTATAGATCGTTAAGAACAAAGTTATTGAAACAAAAGGAATTGAAACAAAGTCTGGAATTTCTTACCTTCTAAAGGACAAATATGCAAGACAATAAATACATTTGATTTCTCTTACATTATCTCACTCTAATTTTATAACATGCAATACAAGGGCCCTTCCATAAAATTAAAGGGTGTTAAATCTAAAATAAAATCAGAGAGCCCTTATTAAATTGTGGAAGTCCTTGCTTCATGATGCCACTGAAGCCAAGAAATTAATGAGGTTTTAAAAGGGTCTGGATAATTATATGTTTAACAAGATTATTCAGAGTAGCTATAATTAACAACAACATTTTTGGAAGAGATTTCAAACCACATGTTTTAGGATTCAAGCCAGTCTCACTAGCAGAGATCAGGATAAACCATAGTGTTAGAGATAGGAGATAGGGAAAAAGGGTATTCCCTTACTTGCTTGTTGTTGTTATCCAGCAGGTACCAGCTATTTTTAGGATGTTGATATTTTTCTAAATGGGAAATTTCTAACCTAGGAAGTCCTTGGACAAGGCATAAGATATGTGTAGCTTTCAGAGCTCATCAACTCTGTCCTATAAGTTTTGCAGTCACACCTGGAGACCTGCCCCAAGAGTGTGCTCTCGATGTACCAAGTTCCCAATCTAGGCACAGGACAAAGAGCCCTGCTACTGTTTAGAAAAGCAAAGGTAGGAAACTGAACATTATGCCTGTTCCTATTTACCATGGTACACAGAAGCCAAGAGATATATGAAGTAAGAGGTTTGAGGACACAAAGTTTTTAGCCAAAGTGAGAACTATGTTGGTCCCCCTGACTCCCATCCTATATCTTGACTCCAAGCTGAGCTTTCCTCACATTCTTCCCAAAGCTTAGTTTATTTTAAAACATTTTTTCCCTTTCCTTTTTAAGCTCAAAATAAATAAATAAATATATATATATATCCCTGCCTTCTGCACTAAAAAGGAGGGGCACAGGTTCTAGGATCAAGCCTGCCTCAGATTATTGGATAAAGTAGAGACTCAGTGGTCCCACTTGCTTTCTAGAAGAGTATGGATGAGAAAAAACCCTTGAATGGGCACAGCAGCAAGTGCTGTAGGGAGAAAGTTGCATTTAAGATTGCAACTGTGTATTTCAATTAAGATCAACATCTCTTCTAAAGTTTAGGTTGTGCAATCTCAGAACAGCTTTACTCCCACTGTCACTTACAATATTAGGCAATTCATCCATGGTCTCAAGAAAAAAAGCCACTTCCTGTCTAATACCTATCAGACTGTATATACTGTATCTGCATTTTGGCATATAAACCACCATCTGCATCAAATAAAAAATGCCATAGTTTCATCTGCAGCTGGGAGTTAACTGTTCTTTCTTATTTTCTTCCACCTTTCACACCTTGTGACTGGCATTGTGCTTTTAGGCATTTGCAATCTGGGCCTGTCTCCAGCTGAATTCACCTGCTTTAAATTTTCTGAGCCCTAATAAAAAAGGCCTGCAGACACATTTGCTCCAAGTGTGCAACCATTTAGGGGTGGTAATGAGTTGGACTGCAGCCTGGTATCTGGCAGACCTTCCTACTCCATGACTCACTGTTAATTAAAACCACACTCTTTGCTTATTCCTGGGATAGCATTACTTACAAATAATTGAGACTCTCTTACTGCCTTCCAGCCTCCTCCCTCAGTTCTGTTCTGTAGAATACACTTTTCCCATGGAGATCTGTTTCCCTTAAAGTTGGAGGCAGTGTAATGAAGAAGGACATCCATTTTTTATTGGATCTTTGTTGTGGATTCTGATGCTTTTTGTTATTTTGAATTGCATCTCAATCAATGGGTGATCTGATCCATTGTACTCTACAGCTGGTTTCTGGAGGCTACCGCCACGATGAAGTATGGCACAAAACTGAGGAGTATCACTCACAAGCTATTACTCAGCTCCAGGCATTTTTTCAGCAAGCCCATATAAATGAAATGAGAAGGGTTCCCACAGAGCTTTGAAAAGGTCACTTTTAAAAATATTGAACCAATAATTTAACAGGTTTTCTTATACATAAATTCTGAAAGGAGTAGAGAGATTTTTTCTTTTTTTTTTTTTTTTTTAATTAAGGCTGTTTCCATAGTATTTTGGTCTCCTTCAAAGCAAAGAGCTCTGAGAATCGCCCACCATAATTTCATACAAAAAGGTAAAGTTGCAAGACAAACTCTTTGCTTTTGCCTGAAAGTAGCAGTGCTGATTTCCTCATTTACAGAGCCATGTGAGGCATCTAGCATTGCATCTAGCAATCTTTATAAAGAGGCATCTCTCTCGTGGCTCTGTTGAGCCTGTTACAATCAGCTGATGCACACTTGACAAGATCTCACACCATGAATCTCTTGATGACCAGTGGCAGGGACTCTCAGCAAAAACTCTTTGACTCTGGAGGTAGTTACAGGGCTGGTCTAACAAATGCAGAACTATTTCCCTTGAAGGCAGAGGACCAAGCTTAACACTTCTCCTGAAGCGTTTGTCTGTAGGGCAGTTTTTGCTGAAACTCATTTAACTTTTTCCAGTTCAATGGAGTTAGAGCATCCATAGACAGCCACAGGCATCAGACACCTAATGCAGACTTCAAAGAATAGATCACTTACTTACTTTTCCCTTTTCCAGTGGACTCTACCAAGGAAGAAATGTAAATTATTATGGGAAAGCCACAGTTTGGACTCACTTTAGACCAATACTCTCCCAAACTCAGATACTCAGCTGCATGTTCTGCATATGCATTAGGTTCCTTGCAGTCAGTCCTGCCAAATACATATTCCTAGCAGATTCAGCTGCTTCTGCAGCTTCCTCCTAACTAGCAGAAATTATTCCAGGATGCTACATGCAGACACCTACAAAGAGAAAATTGAAGCTGGAAAAATATATTTAACAGGTATTTAACCTTCCACACTCAATTCTTCTCTGTCTTTAAAAAACAAGCAAGTTACTCTGATGCAAATTCATCATTTCAGCTAGGAAGACCACAATTCCTTAGAGCATTGGGGTTCAGTTCAGTTCACATGGCAATAACTATTATCCCTTTAAATTTTTTTTTTCCTGTGAGTTTTGGGTACCGATAAATCTAAACCCATCTGCCGAGATCACTAGGTAATCTACAATATATACCAATTACCAAACATAAATAATATTTGCTGGGTTTCAATGCAAAGAAGTAAAATATATTTACACAGGTTTTCATCTGTCCAGTTCTTTGCAGTCAAAGTTTTCTCTTTCTTCTCCCTCACTCTCTTTCTTTGTGGAACATTCTGGCCCATTTAGTTGCATTGGTGGATTGCCTTGAGGTAGCCAGTCTAGGATTTACTCAGTTAAAGCTACACTTCAAAGAAGTCTGTTCCAGCCCACTTTGCTAAAATGCAACTCTTTCAAGAGACAGGATGAACACAAAACATGCCAATTAGCCACACTTCTTCTTTCAAATGGTTCCCCTTATGGGTATAGCCTTAGGTTCTTGCCTGCTGCTAAATCCATTTCACACAGCTCGAACCACAAGAAAAAAGCCCAAAACAAAAAACAAACAAACAAACTAAGCAGGTTTAAAGTTGATAAAACTGGCTTCCAGGAGACACAGCCAAGCCTTGTAGCATTATCACCAGACCCGGGCCTACAGAGCCTCCAAAATGTAGTTAAAAGCTTCAATCTTCAGGCGATCTTCAGCTGCCAGGGTGCCAGGAGACCCCATAAAAATCACAAGCAACTGTGTACAAAGCACAGTCCTGATACTGATCTCTTGTGCTCAAAACTAGAGCAGCTTCTGGCAACACCACAATCCAGACAACATGGCAACATGCAGAGAGACTTTTTTTGCTCTCTTTTTTGTTTCACCAAAATGGGCAGCTGTTCTCCCTAAATAATTCACCCACTTCAAAGTGCAATTTCTACTTGAAATGAGCAAGTTGCAACTGTCTACCCATAAAACTGAGATTCAAGAGTAGAGAAAAAAACTTTCCACACATACGTAAAACAAGACAGAAAATGATACTGAAGGCACACTAGACAGTCTGATAAAAAACATGCTAAGATTAGTAGTAGGAATTTGGCTTCACCCTAGGCTTAAACCCCACTGTGGCTTTTTATATTATAAAACTATTCCCCTCTCTCTGCACTTTTCTCCATTTGGTGTCTCTGCCATTCTTCTTCCCACTAGAAAAAGACAAAGCAAACACATCAACACTTCCAGATAAGCCATTCCCCAAAATTAGCATCAAGGTCACTGAGTATGACCACAGTTTCAGAAAACTTTTTTCATGACTGTAATACACAGTCTGCCTTTCTCTCTTCTTAAGAGTAGTTTCTTACAATCACTCAGGTGCTGCTGTTATTCTCAGATAGCAAGTGTGGAAATATAGATGCCATCCAATAAACTGATCAATGTATGCAGTAAAACATTGCTGGGCTTAACCAGCAGCAACTTGTGATTGGCTGCCATGATCATTTCTTAACTCAAAACAACTTGAAAAATTTAGTAGCATATCCCACTTTCCATATTCTGCTTCATTTTCTCAAGATAATAACATCTCTGACTTCTCCACTTTAAGAACAATTTTTGAGCTTCCTGAGAGTAAGCATCCTTCTTAACATACCTCTTGCTCATGGAGCCATTTCAGAACACGTCTTAGACAGGAGTGCCAAAGCTCACTATTAGCTCAAAGTCAGGCAGATAGAAATATGTATTTGGTACACTATTAGCTAAAAAGTCGTACAGATAGAAATGTGTATTTGATACCATTTCCTCATTTTCAAACTGCATGTTGCACTGTGCTGCATCCTCGGTTATTGGCTTCTGAAACATGTTGCGGCAGATGAGCCATATTGTCAGACTAGCAATGAACATTCCAATATCTGGTACAAATAGTCTGATCACGTTGCCAGCATCTGCTCCTTTCACGCTGTATAGGATGAAAAAAAAAAAAAAAAAAAAAAAAAAAAAAAACAACAAAAAAACAAAGAAACATTTGTTACTTCTAGTGACATTTTCAACTGGAACAAAAAGTTAGCTCAAGGCGAAGAAAAAACCCAAAAACACAGTAATAAGAAAGTTTCACAATATGGGAAACATGAAGATGATCAAGGAACTGTAGACAGATTATTTTTGCTTTCCAGAAGTTCAAAATAAGAGTTTATTCAATGAGAGTTCACATACTCATATTTAAGTGATACTTAGAATTCTGATTAAACCAATTCTGGATCCATTTTCTGGAGAGCAACACAGGAATGATCTTCAGGTTGAAAAAGAATGACTTCAGTTAAATTCCTGGAATATTCATGTGTATAAACCACAATCCCTTTACTGGCATCCTTTTCAAAGACAACAGCATCTAGCTCCAACAAGGAGGTCATGCAAAGACAAGATAGCATTCACGTCACCCCTAAGTGTGTCCTGACTATCCCTGGCACACAAAGGAAAACCCAGAAAGTGTGTAATGTTTTAATACATCTTGCTATGTTAACTTATGTTTTCCTGCACGACATTCTGATCTCTAAATTGGAATTACATGTATTTGATGGATGGAACACTCACTGGATAAGAAACTGGCTGCATGGTCACACCCAGAGTTGTGATCAGTGTCTCCGTGTCCAAATGGAGGTGTGTGATGAGTGGTTCTCCTCAAGGGTCTGTACTCAGACCAGTGTTCTTTATCTTTGTCTGTGACATGGACAGTGAAATCAAATGCACCCTCACCAAGTTTGCTGACACCAAGCTGTGTGGTGAAGTCAACATGCTAGAGGGAAGGGATGACATCTAGAGGGACTCTTAGAGGCTTGAGAAGTGGATTCATGCAAACTGCAGGAAGTTCAACAAGGCCAAGTGCAAGGTTCTGCACCCAGGTCAAGGCAATCCCATGCATAAATAAAGGCTGGGAGAAGAAAAGACTGCAGACAGCCCCCAGGAGAAGGACTTGGGCATGGTGGTGGATCAGAAGCTCAACATGAGCCATCAGTGTGCACTTGCACTTTAGAGAGCCAACCAGGTCCTGGGCTGCATCAAAAGAAGCACAGACATCGAGTCAAAGGAGGTGATTCTCCCCCTCTACTCTGCTCTTGTGGGACCCCACCTGGAGCACTGTCTCCAGTTCTGGAGTCCCAGCATAAGGACATAAAGCTCCTGGAACTTGTCCAGAGGAGAGCCACTAAAATGACCAGAGGGCTGGAGCACCTCCCTTATGACAACAGGCTGAAGAAGTTGGGGTTGTTCAGCCTGGAGGTGGGGGTGACCTTCTAGCATCTTTCCAATATCTGAAGGGGGTCTATAAGAGAGCTGGGGTAGGGCTTTTTACATGTGTGTGTGAGAGAGGGCAAGGGGAAATGGTTTAAAACTTGAAGAAGGGAGATTTAGGTTAGACATTAGGAAGAAATTCTTGAATTTCAGGGTGGTGAGATACTGGAATTGGCTGCCCAGAGAAGCTGCAACTGACCCTCCCTGGAAGTGTTCAAGGCCAGGTTGGATGGGGCTTTTGAGGAACCTGGTCTGGTGGGAGGTGTCCCTGCTCATGCAGAGCTGTTGGAATGAGATGATCTTTAAGGTCCCTTCCAATCCTAGCCATCCTATGATTCTATTATTCTAACAATATATTTTATTCAACCAGGCTTCCTAAATACCTTTTTGGGTATTTAGTTACTATTAAGTACAAATGTTTTTACAGTTATGTTTCCACCAAGAAAATCTTTCTTCTCTGAAAGGTTTGTGGGGCTGGATGACTTTTATGTAGAAAAATTCTGCATAGCCTTATTATGCAAATTTAATTATTTAGGCTAGGAAAGATAACTTAATGGGTTTGGATGAAGAGTCTGAATTTGGCTCACTCTTAAAATAGAGAGCTTGGATTGAGATTTAATGTCACAATGAACAGTTCATTAAGCTGCCACATGGATTTACTGAATTTTTAACTATTAATGAGAGGATATATTCTTAATTATTTGGAAGTGTACAGCATTTTTCTGCCAGACTTAAAATTTAACACATTTTAAATATGCAGCTCCAATTTTAATTTAAATTTAATTTTTAAAGGGCTTTGTTCCAAGGACAGGTGAAGCATCAGTATAGCTCCTTGGGCACTGGAGGGTGTGCTAAAGTAGCTCTTCATAACCTGAACTGGTAGAAAACATTGAGAGATTGTTCCATAGAGGAAAAAAAAAAAGAGAGCACCTCTGACCTTTCTTTGTCATAATACTAGCAGATTTGAAGCCTAAAATAAAAGCTATTTGTGAAGGAGTAAAAAACAACTGCTGTGATTAACTGCAGATCTAAAGTATCAAAAAAGTCTCTAATGTGATTACGATACAACCTCTGCCAGGAATCTTGTTGGCCTGTTCATATGTCCAAGATCGAATCCTACATTTCCATCACTGCTGCTGAGCCAGCTTTTCCACTGCCATATATCTTGCAAAACAACATATATCCAAAGCAAGTGACCGGAAAGCTAGCTGTAATATTTGTTTCAACAGGTACAAATGAGTCCATCACAGGAAGCAGTGAGCAATGTCCTGGTCTGTGATGAAACCCAGAAGTACTACTGAATTGATTCAAAACAGGAGAGGGAAAATTCAAGCTCTAGTTCTTCTTATATTCAGACAACGACGCAGACAATGACAACATCAAGCTACCTAAGGAAAATAAGTTTGAAAGTGAATATGTTAGTTCATTTTCCAGCTCTTACTGTAGCTTTTGCTGTCACTGGAGATAAACTAGTCAAGGCTCTGAGCCTGCACTTTCTCTTTTAGCAGAAAGCAGTAAAAAGTACATTTAATGAACCTAATTCCCAACAACAGTGTACCCAGGATTGACAAGAATAAAAATTAATTAGTTTCACTCATCTTGATCGTTATGCTGTACTTCTATAATAAAGCAGTTCCACTAAGTGGCCAAAAAAAAACCCTGATCCCTTAATTCTGAAAGTATGACTCAGGAATTTTTTAGAAAAAAACCCCCAAATATGAATCCAGTATTAGTTAGTGTAAGAACAGTATAAATTTGCTAGTCTCATGTTGAAAAATGGATGACATTATTTCTACGGGGTACTGTAAGTGAACTTTTTCTCTGCACAGGTATGGAGTCCTATCTAAAATTATCACTTCTGAACAAGTCCATCAGATTCCATCAGCTACTCACACACACAAAACGTGGTAGCCTTCAAATATCAGTGGTTCTTAGCTGCACCAGGTTCTCCTTCCTCACATTGTACTCCCACAGAGCCACGCTGGGTCTTCTCTCGCTTATCCTACTCCCCACAACAAGTGAAGACCCCAGCAGGAGCACTGCTTCTGATGTGGCTCACATTTCTTTCCACTAATCCAAACCAAGTGCTTCTGATCTTTCAAAATAAATCATGAGCATGTTGTTGTGAAAGATGTAATGTTCAGTTCAGACTAGCAACAGAGAGGCTGAACAGTGATACTTAACCACAGAGCAGGGAAAAATTGTGCACATGAATAGTTTATTCACCAAAACCCATCACAAGTGTATCTGTCTCCCATCTCCCCATGAAAAGAAAACAAATTTACCTCAGTGTGATAATTAAAAAGGAAACAAAAGATCACTTGAAAACAGAGAAATGTATATTCTTCTGTAAGGCAGAATAATAAGCTGCTTCATTCGACCCCACGCAATTTGCTCCCCAGTTTTTCACAGCTACAGCTAAAACAAAAATCAGTTATTACCATTTGTTAACTCTGGCAGTACAACAAAGAGTGGTAAATTCTGCAATCATTCCACATACATTTCTCACTTTATTTACGTATTCACACATGGACATATTTTGCATTTGATAACAGTCTGTGCATTGTTCTCTTTCCTCCAAAAGAGGCTTCCTAAAGATGAAGTTAAAGCAGAAGCATAGTAAACCTATTCAGAAGATCTCCTAGAGAAAGAAATTTTTTTAATCCCTTCACAAATCACATCAGAGCCCTTGATCTACAACTAGTGCAGTGTCATTTATTCACCTAAACTAAATGATTTACCTGCAGAGTAATTTTCATTGTAATCAGTACCTCTGAATGAAGCTTCTAACAGGCATAAACAACACAATAAACAACAGCTTTAGAATTATTTTCTTTCTCTTTAATTTTTTTTTACAGAAGGCTCAAAAAGAACTCACTCCCCTGAAAAAAACAAAACAAAAAACCAACAAACAACCAACAAAAGAAAACCAACAAAACTGGCAAAACAGAGAAAAAAGAAAACAAAAAACCACACCCAAAAATAGAAGCATTAGGGGTTTGAAATGTTTTTCTACCTTCCCTTCCTTGATCAAGTAAATTACATGGTGCGCAGTTTTTAAGACAAAGTACTACTACAGTTAGTGTTGCAAGAGTTTCTCTGTAACAAAAAATAAAATTTTATGGGACAAAAATGACTTTAGCACTTCTGTATCAGTATGTGAAACTGCTTTATCATATCAACAGACCCTAATATAGCAGCCTCCTCATCAGCCTATCTACAATCCCCTGTTGTTTTTAACCGTATACTTTAAATTTAAAGCACTTTAGAAAGAGATCATTTTCTGTGTTTATGAATAATTTTTCTAGGGTTGTGTGATCATGTGTGTCCATTTCTGAAGTTCATTAGTGATGAAGAAATCAGTAGACAAAATTTCCAAGTTCATCTGCATTGACAATAGAGTTCCTAGAATCATAGAATGGTTTGGGTTGGAAGGGACCTTAAAGACCACCTAGTTCCAACCTCCCTGCTTCTTTTGATGGAACCTAGGACACAGCTGGCTTTTTGGGCTGCAAGTGCACATTGATGGCTCAAGTTAAACTTCTGGTCCACCATCACCCATAAAGTTAAATGTGGACATGCAGGTTAAAACTGCTATCTTACTTCAGGAAAACTCATGAGCAGTCAAAAAAACCCAAAAGTCTTGAAGAAGTGAAGCCACGATATTTTTAAAATTATATCCTTATTTGAGTTTTCAAAAAATGAAAGAGTTTTCCTTTCTAGAATAACCATGTTCCATAAATTAGAATTATTCTCCTTCGGTTGAATGAGCGAGGTTTTGATGAAGAGTGAAGTGTTAATACTGCTTTATCTGGTTTCATTTCCTTAGAATGGCAGACATTACCTTCCTCTATTTCAGGTTTACAGAATGAAACCAGAAAATCAGCAGAACTATTAGATTTCAAATTGCAATTGCTTCAACAGAAAAACTAGAATTTATAGTAACACATGTGTAAAGCAAAATGCATACTACTCTATAAAATACTCAGATAGAATGAAAAACAGTGGTCTTTGAACTCTAAATCTTTACTGTTTTGTTACAAACAAAAAACAAAATGGGGGAAAAAAGCAGAATAAACTTTTCTTAAGCAGAATTGAATTTTGTTCACCATCAGCAATATATTACTGAAACACTAAATCAAACAATGCTTCTCATTAAATTTCTGTAAAAACACTGATTTTATATTGAGTATGGGGTAAACAAAGTATTTTAAACTTAATTTTTTATCAGAGTTTTAAAAATTTCTCAAAAACCTTGTTCACTACATACTATACTTCCCTTAAGAGTTTTCTGTAGCACCAGTTTACTTTCTGATGAACTGATTTCATAGAACTGCCAGTAGGTAACACTGCATTAACGGTTTAGAGGTAATAAACTAAGGAAGTGTCACGGTTTAACACTGCCCAAACCAGGACAGGAGGAGATGCACAGGTACTAATAGTTTCCATTCAACTTGCTTGGTCACACTGAGACATCTGCTAGTTCAAAGAAGACTTAAGATTTCAGAGTACTTTATGCATTTCTATAAATATTTACAACACAGTTCCCTAGGGCTTTATCTGCCATTGCATTCACCTGGACTGGAGGCAAATCAGACTCAAGAATCATAAGTAGAGTCTCCTAGAAATGTGGACTGGCAGTATCACAGTGATGTTACCAATTCTGTGAAGGAGATTAACTCATTTGTTTGTCACTGGTACCCTCTCTGTGATCCAACAATAGCAGAAACTTTGAAGGTAGCAGTGAGTAGGAACCAGATTGCCTTAGAGTTGCACTTGCGGATCCTCGCTGTTGGAACTGGGTCTTGGGGATGGTTGCAGCTGGGAACAAGTTGAAGAGATCCCTTGTGCTCTCAGTTTAAAGTAAGGAAGAAATGTCTGCCACTGTACTTACTCTGCTGAGAAACTCACACGTAACATGTCTGGGTGAGAGGACTATGGACCAGAACTGAGCCCCAACCAGCACTGCAGTGAACATATGATGCTAATGGTCCATATTCATGCTGGCATGACTTGTCCCTGCTGGTTCCAAAGACAAGTTAGATGTGATGTTGACTCACATGACATCTTTGATATGATCCTCAAGACAAACCTCTAGTCTGGATAAAGTATGCAAGTTGCTTGAGCACTGGTAAATCTGTCTGTAGTCCTGCCCTTACCTCATGCTCACCCACAAATTGAAAGTAAGTTGTGTTACAAAAATAAAATACAAATTTAGTCATATTAATATTCATATCCACAGGGCTGTGCACGGTCAGTATTAATTCTGAACTACCTTAATGTGACTGTCTTCTCAGTTTATGCAGAGCACACCATGTGTTTTACCCAAAATACCTTAAGTTGCACTTTGAGAGAATTTTGGTCACACTAAGCAAAAGAGTGGGAGGAAAAGGGAAGCAAAAATGCATAGAAAACTACCTATAAAAATATTTAGCATGCACTGACCTCCCCAACATAAAAGTTCAAAGGGCTCCTGAAGTATTTGCAAAATCTTAATCACTGCTTACAAACTATGTCTGTGTGAATTCAAAAACCAAAAATACATTTAGCTTTCTCAGGAAAGATACCTTGCAATGAAGAACACTTTCTGTATTGCAAAAAGTGCTTAACCACGTATTAACCAAACATTTGCTTTCCAAACACTGCTGCACAGAGAAAGAGAGAGCAGCTATATGAAACTCAATGCACGTCGCCAAGTTTTTGGTGCCTCATTGCTTGCATAAAGCATTCAACATTAAGAAATTACGGATACGTGCAAGATATAGACTGCTGATTCAACCTAATTTTTCATTTTTTCTTTAAAGCACTCAGTTTTTTTCCTTGTTCATTGATCTCCTAATAAAGGGCAAATCCCAGGTTGCCTGGGGCAGCAGGCAGAAGGCATAAAATGTAGCTGGGATTTAGCAGCTGTCACGCAAAGTGCTCGGCTGTGCCGCTGCCAGACTCGTGACAGCGCAACATCCCAGCTTGGTTTGCCCGCGTCCCGCAGCTCCGAATGTGGAGCAGGACTGGTGTTGCAGAGCCAAGGGGAAGTGAGCACATTCCCCTCCACACCCATGGCTCTGTGCGTGCCAGCCCCCGCAGCGCTGTGGGGATGACAAGCCTGTCCGCAGCACAAATTATTTCACGTTAAGATGGGAATGCGATTCCAGAGTGGAGGCAGAGCCAAAGTGAGCAGAAGAAACCCGAGGACGCTTCAGCTGTAGGTGAATTTTGGTCCAAAATCTTCAGAGACCTTCTGTTGCAAGTGCGTATGCCTCTCACTTGCTTCTCACTGACACATACATTGTATAGGGATTTGACTAAAGCACTAATTCAGTATTTGTTGATCACCGCAAAACACTCACTGTGAAATTTGTCCAAAATGCTCATAAATACTTGGTGAGTGCCTGCAAAGTGTTTACATAAAGGCATACAGATATCCATATGTTCCACAACATTCCTGACTAAAAGAAAGTGCTGAAAAGACTGAAGCAGACTGACATCCAGTGATTATTTCAAAACATATCACTCTGTCTCTCTGCAGCTTTCACTGGCTGGAGCATGACCAGATCATCATTTCAAACTCCTTTTTCTATCATTCCTTAGCCAGCGTATAATATAATCACAGAAAATAAAAGACACATCAAAATTTTCCAGTCAGCAGCAGATGAGGAGGGAATAGTATTTCTTTCAGTTACAGCAAGCGACATTGTAAATTACTGTCATTTTACAAAACCAAATTACCCTCAGTACAGAGGAAAGCCATGCAGCCATGAGGGAACAAATGTGGTTCTATTTGGAGTGCCCACTGCACTTCAGCAATGGGGGACCTACTCCCCCACCCCTCTTTCCTAACTCAAAAGTATCCAAGCACCCTATTTGCAGGGACTGGACAGTTCACCAAGACCTTCAATTCGTCCACAAGAAGAAGCTCCCAGCTACCCTGCTTGATCTGAACATGCCCACCTTTCTCTTCATGGCACCACACAGGACAGGACAGAAGGCAACATCCTTCCCTGCTGTCACCTGCCTAAAAATCCCAGTGATTAGAGGCAAAATCACATGAACACTGCAGACTCCAGCCATCAGGGGCATGTGTGCAGTATTTCTCCTCACCTCTCAGATGATTTCTAATAAAACTGGCTGAAAGAAACGTGCCAATTTACCCTGGTTGCACTTAATTTGATTCTACAGCATCACATCGAAAAAGAGCTGTAGAAATCAGTGGCAAGCTAAGTTTCCCAACAACCTGAAATGTCACTTCTTATTTTTCTGCAAATGGAACACATGATACAAGTCCTGGGGGGCACATGTCCCAAGTGCACGTGGGAGGGGAGAGAACTAATTCCCTGCCTTGAGGCTGTCTGCTCAACAGCTGCGATGCGTGGCCACCAAAGTTCTCTCTCAGGCGTGGGATGCAACTGTGGTAGTGTTTAGCCACTGTGGGAGACTTGCCTTGGCTGAGCATTGAAAAGGACAGGATTGCTCAGATCCAAACGGAGCAAAAAGGAGCTGGAGCTGAGTGCTCCTGCTTTTACCTGCAAGCTGGGTGCCCTTTGTCAGCACACTGCAGCAGCCTGGTCAGCTCCTCTACACGGTGCGTTAGTTCTCCATCAGCCACAGGCTTCCTTGTGTTTCGTGTGCCAATTGCTATTTGGAGACCTCACATGATTTATTCATGAACAGAACCCAACAAAAACAAAATAAAATGCAAAGCCAAACCGTTAAGCATGCGTCCTAGAGAGTTTTTGGATACTAATTGCAATGTTGATTGCTCTCCAGATTAAAACAAAGACTGGCTCACATTCTGCTGCTGGTGGGTTTACCACTGTATTGCTCCCAGCTACCACTGTACTGCAAGAGCCTGGGCCGTGCCAAGAAAAACACTGACAACAGTCTCACAACTCAAGTGCTCAAACAACACAGGCCATAAAATATCTTCTATCAGATGCTCATTTCCTTTGAATCTCTAGGTTAAATGGCATGAGAAAAGTTAGCTGAAATTAATTTAACTGAAAAGAAAATAAGCATAAGAGGTGGCAGGAAATGAGCAACCTAAAAATCTAAAGCAAACAGTTGGATAAATATGATTCCTATTGAATGGAGATGACTTCTGAGAGGACCTTGTGCCATTGCTGAGGCATCCCAGACCATCAGATCACTATGACACAATGGCATAGGCTTCAGAAGTGCAAGATTTGTACATGGAAATTACACAATTGTCTGAGCTCAGTGAAAAAATCTCACTTGTGGCTAGAAAGGTGAACATATCCAAAGTATAAAATCTAACACTTAATAGCTCTGAATCCTCAGTTACAGAGATTCCTCTGCAACTACTTTCTTGCCTCAGTTACATGACAAACATTTACCTGTCATAACACCTCTTGCTACACAGGTGATATGAACAAGGTTGCTCTTTTATTTTGCAAAGTTTCTAGACCACTGTAGCATGCTGTTGGAAGTGACAGAGAGTAATACCATACAATTTTTAGCAGGAATAAAGCTTTTGTTTTCAATGTAGTAGAAATGTATTATTTTCTAATTAAGTTATTAAAAACACCCGTGTTCAAATTTAAGCTTTATACCCTTTTAATCTCACTGGATTGCTGCAGCTGTTAGCAGAAAGTAAAATTACCTACTTGATTTACATCCCTGTACATTGTGATCTTTTTTTTCCTCACTGGTTCTATCTAATCCCTATCTGTGAGTGTAATTAAGAGTTTTTATTTTTTTTTAAAACACTGGTGTCACATTAAAAAAAAAATACTAAGAGCTACCACCGTGGGATCTGAGAATCCTCCTGTCATATAAGTATATATATTAATATATATATATTTATGACATTATAACACTCATTCAGAGGAGCCTGGCAGAGAAGTGTCAAGATGAAAACAGGTATACTGTGCTCTGCTACCATTCACTAGATTAAACAGCCTCCTTCCAGAGCTCCCTCTCTTAAAAACCTAAGTCTCCAACTAGAATGGAATGCAATGCAATGCAATGGAATGGATCAATAGAGTAGAACAGAACATTTCTGAAGAAACCTAGAAAAATCATCTAGTCCAACTGCCTGGCTGATTTTGGGGCTCACCAGAAGTTAACCAAATGCCTCTTCAACACTGACAAGCTTGGGGCATCAATGATCTCTCTAGGAAGCCTGTGCTAGTGTTTGGCCACCCTCTTGGTAAAAAAATGCTTTGTAATATCCAGTTTGAGCCTCTCCCAGTTCACCTTTGAACTATTCCCATGCGTTCTGTCACCAGATGCCAGGAAGGAGAGCTCAGCACCTCCCTCTTCATGTTTCCTCCTCAGTAAGGAAGTTGTAGAGAGGTCCTCAGCCTCCTTTTCTCCAAACTAGACTAATCCAAAGTCCTCAGCCATTCCTCACTGTAGTGAGGCTTGAAGACACCTACTCCTGTTTCTAAAGGCATAATAGGAATAAGGCAAAGAGATTGACAACAAGGATGTTTCAGAACCTGCATTAAAATTAATAAAGAACTTTGTCTTTCAAAGTTTTATCATCTCTTAGACAGTAAAAGTAGGAAGATAAAGTTCTTTGCTCACTCATTTTGCCATGGAGAGACAGATGATCAGCTCATACCAATTATAAATTATAGGTCAAGTTTACAGAAGGAAATGAAATATGGGGGCAGACTGATCTGATCTGTAGCAGCACTGAACTGAAGCAGATGTGAGCATCAGCTCCTGCATCTCTTCTTTCCTCCCACATATCTTTCTCTCCTCTGAATGGTAGCCCATGAAGGGAAATCTTGGCTTCTCAGTAAGTTCTCATAATTCATTCATATTGCACAATAACAGTATATACTCCTTTATGTTCTGACAATGTGCAGAGGCCACAGGAGTCCCCAGTGAACTGGGGGTGTTAACCTCTGCTCCATTTTTCTCATCATGTGCATATGGGAAAGAATATTTACTGGCTGCTTGTAAGAATCAGTAGAGAACATTTACTCATGTCAGAAAAATGGGAAAAACCCTATACTGTGGAGCTCTCTTCCAGGGTTGGATTAATTTTTCAACACAGATGTTATTTTCTGAAAAAAACCCAGAAACCTTATGCATTTCCTCTGATTATTTTTTCCTGATTAATTACTTACTGATTTAGGCTACTCTCCCATTAGCTTACCATTTTCCCAAAGCATTTAATAATAATAATCTTTTTTAATAAAGACAAAGCCTTCTAAAAAAAAATTCTGCTTATTCAGTGACTTTGGGAGGTTTTTTTGTTTGTTTTTTGCATAGAGAAAAGGCATTTTCTCTAATTTCATTTCTCTTAGTTTTCTAGTTACTCTTGAGTTTTTTCAGAGCTCCAAAGAATACTTGACCACACTTGAAATGTATTTTAGGACTTGCATACAGTGAGGCTGTTGTAACTAGTGTGTCATGATAAACATGTTTTAGATCATGGTTTTTATTTTAAAATAAACTTTATTAGCTGTAAGTCAACTATTCAAATGAATGTAAAATAAACCTATTACAGAATCCACCAATTAACTCCTTCGCCTTTGAATTATATCAGGCTTTATTTTTCCATTTAGTTTTTGCATTCATGGGCTTTATTATCTTCGCTGATGAGTTTTTAATTAAAAAGTTACAGCTGATTTGACTGCTCACCACTGCATCTGCCATGGCAATTATTCTTACACTTGTGCAACCATTTGCCAATGTCATCACATAGCAGGGGGATGCAGCCTGGTGGCGAACACACATACACTTAAGCTACAAGAAGACAGCAAGTAAGCAGAAAGCAATCAAAGTGGTTTTTTACATGCTGAAGCAGAAAAAAGAAATTTTATGGCACTGCAGTGACAGTAGGAAGGGAAGGAAGAAGAGATGACAGACACAGAGGACAGATACACTGCCTTTTGCAGCAGTATGGAAGAAATCATTTCCACCCTGCCAGTTTGGTTGTCTGCAGCTGACAGAATCAGTTGCTGAACTCATTCTCCTAGAGCAGAAGTTGGGCTGGCATACTGGAGACTAGTTAGCTTAAAATAACTCCCCCTTTATGACTGAGATCAGGGTTGCAAAACAGTCTTCCAGAGCTTAAACATCACCTTGATAGCTGCCAAAGCTTTACTGAAGCCCCTGTTTTCCTAAAGTTTCACCTTCTTGGAGCTATGTGACTGAGAGTCACCAACTTTTCCTTACAAAGAACACACATAAACTTTTTCAGCCCCCATAGCTATGAAGAAAAGCTCTGAAATGTGGGGCAACTTCACTTCTAAAGGTTAGAAACCGAGAGAAAAAACCCCAACAAACTAACATTAATTTCAAATCATTTGACATTGAAGCTATTCAGAATTATTTCTGGTATCCAATTCTTTTTATTTATTTATTACTTAGGGTCTGGCAATATCAGAAAATACTTCAGGGAGTGTATCTTTATATCTGCAGAAGTAATTAATGTAGCATGGAAAAGGAATTTTTTGTTTTTTGCTAGACAATATTTCATACTGAAAGATACATATCTTTGGGATCTTCATCTGAGACCATCTACTGCCAAACACATCTTTACAGGCAGGAAAAATAAAAGCATATGAGAAAATACTCAAATGTTTTAAAAAGGCCACAAAAAGTGGCATTTTTTTCTTCAAATTATAGAGACTGGCTTTCTGTCTTGAAATCAAACTTTTAACTGCCCTGAAATATGGATTTATATTTCCAGTGCTTCCCACCCCTAGACTGACTGCATGTGAATTATATATAGAATTACAAAGTTCTTATCATTAGAGACAGTACTTCAGTACAAAATTTAAACTTCAGTTTTGACCCCAGTTTTGCTCTGGTAAGCCTAGTTTTAAGACTAGAAGCATGGGACAAGACCATATTAATTCCTATTTTGTCCTGAGCTATTAAGTTATTCCATTTCTCAAAAGATTTCTGCAGGGTCAGAAAAGCTGGAAAGTAATTTTATAAAAGTATTTGGCTTGGATTCTAAATGCACCTTTGCTGGACTGTTAGAGAAACACTGTGATGTATGTAAGCAATCATCACTGATGTTGATAAATAAGTTTAAGGTTTGTTTGAAAAAGTTCTCAAGTGGGTTATATTTCAAAGTTGACTTATCTTAAAGAACAGAAGATAAAAAAGGTATGAAATGCACCACATGAAGCCATGTAAAAAATCAGCTTCCCAGTGTATCCTTTCAGAAAAACCAACAACTATGAAGTTTCTTCAATGTTTAACTACAAAATTGAGCACAGCTCAAAACAAGTTTTACATGGATTTCTCCCCAGGATTATTTCCTATATCCTTCATTATGGATTTAATATTTTATGCAAGCATGAAAGGAAGAATGTTTAATGCAGTAAGTTTGTTATTTTATTAGGATCCACTAGGATCAGGCATATTAGGAAGACTAAGGCAGAAGTAGACCTTTTTAGAAAAAATAAAAAAGGGAAAACATCTAGTGGATTTTTGGCTCATGAAATACAGCAGTAGAAATAGATTTGGGCAGGGTTTTCGTTTGGAAAGTCAGAAGCACAGAGCTGATTCAGCTAAGTTCCCAGCACTTGCAACAGAAAAATTACAGATTAAATAAATGTTCAAGAGTCAGAAGCATTTGTGAGTTAAAAACCCAGCTCCCAAAGCGACTCAGGCACTTGAAGGTTTTTATTTGATTCTTTTAAACAGGTCCGAATGTTAAAGTGTTTGATTTTTAATGTTCCCAGATCCAAGAGTCCCCTATTTTTTAAAGAAAAGAGACCCTTCACCACCCAATTTCCTAATTCAGCAAACTGGCTAAAACATGCCAAGAATCAGGCAGTCTGAATATCACTGGAAGTGTCTGATTTTTCTAGTGAGGAGTGAGGACCACTGGCAAATGCATACTGACACTGCTGGTCTTCTCCTAGTTTGAGAAAAACCCAATTTGATCTCTTAAACCCAATAACCCAACTGGAAAATAAACCAAAAATAGTAAATCAAACAGGATGAAATCTGCCTTATTCATAAAGCATCTTGTAACTAATAACACCAATGTGTTTCCCATCTACACATGGTTAAACTTGATTTATTACAGTCATGTCAGATGATTACGAGATTGATTATTTGCAAGAGCTCTGCCTCCAGGATGTTTGCACACCAAATCTTTTGGTGGGTGCAGAGGAGGTTGAACAGGAAACAGGACAGTCATGCTTCATGAAAATAAGTGGCTTCTTGACCTTTGGCCTATCCATGCAGAGGATTAAAACATAGCAATTGCACAACTGTTCTTGACTCGTAGAACAAACAACGTGATTCTCATTTAGACTGCCTGATATGATGATGTTCACCCTGAATTTTTAAATCTCTAAATTCCCTCTAAATTAGAGAGTTAAGAATCCTCCAAATTCTAGAGAATTGAGCATATCCTTTAAAATGGTTTGTTTCTTTATGTCACTATCAATCACTTCATACCTCAGTTCATCTCATGTTCACTCACATGAGATACACCCTTAAAGTCCAGTGAGTTGCTTATATAATTAAGGACTGTGTGTTCAGACATCTAGAAAATTCAAACTGCTCCTTTCTATATTGTTTAAAAAGAAGGTGTCCAAGGTAGCTGCAATCAAGCCAGAGGAAATACCTTTCTTGTCGTATTACAGTGATCCAGTTCAGGGAATACACGATTACTATGACTATTTTAGGTAGACATTGTTTATGCTACTACTAAGATAATTGCATAAAATGAAATATGAAGGATTAACACCTAGAAAATCTCGTCAATTTGCTAAAAAAAAAGTTCTCTTAGTGAATGCTTATATCCTCCATGATAGATAGTTTTATCACTGGTTTTAATAAGGACAGCCTTGAGAAAACCAAGTAAGGAAGCAATTATTTCTCTATGTGTTTTTAACCACATGGCACCCATCTCCTGAAAAGCTTCTATAGAAAAATCTCACTTGGGAAATCAGTCTTCACAGGTGTGCACACTCACAGGTGTGCAGCAAAAAAGCAAAACCATAATTAGCAATATATTAAAAAATACTATACGACACTATTGTTGAGAAGTGTGCTTATCTTGCAGAAGGTAGAATAGTACATTGTAAAACTTATGCAAGTATCTCCCAACAAAAGTCAGTTTTTCTTAAAACTACCTCAAGCTTAAAAGTTAGTTGAAGTTTTGAAAGTAAACTAAAAGGACCATTTGTAGAAGAAATTTAGAATAGGGTAGAATAGAGTAGAATAGAAAATAGGATATAATTTGATACAACAAGATATGTTATATTACAGTATCTGTAAAGCCTGGGAGCCTTTCCCATTTTAGGGTGGTTTGCGGTCAGCATTGAATAATCTCCATCTAGCCTAAAATTAATCTTTTTCCTGTGTTTAGCTTGTTTTTTTCCCAGCAGTATAGGTCATGATGCGTCTGATCCACCTCAGAATGGAGTTTGCCCTCTGGGCTGCCAGGGCATACAGCTGGCTCACATGGAGCCTGATGCTGACCAGCACCCACAGATCCCTTTCTGCAGGGCAAATAATAGAATATAAGCTTTATCTTGGAATTAGAAAAAGACTGATCAAATTCTAAGCAGTGGTCTCAGGAGCTAACTGACAGATGCTGTATTTGCCCCAGGAGAGTAGGGTATTTGCTTACTTGGCAAAGAAAGTTTTGGTACAAAAAGTCCTACACTTCTGGAGAAAAAGACACAAAAGAACAAAAAGATTGACTTTAGATGGAGCCCTCCTAAAGGTCATTTGATGCTGACCACTAAACCAACCCAAAATGTGAACAGCTCCCCAACTTTAAGGATACAGCCAAGATTGGACTTAAGAAAATTTTCATAGGCTTCTGGGGCACCATGAAATACAAGTGGTAAATGGGATAATAGTCCAAAATAGGGCACTTATTTGTTCTGATCTCATTTCATATTATGCTTGCTGCAGGGGTGAGGGTGGCTCTCCTGAAATTATTTCCTTCTCGGAGGGAGCAACAGGATTAGGTTACTTCACAGGCTACTACAGCATGTCCTATATGGGATATTTTTGCTAACAGGCAACCAGAAAAAGCTTTACTCATAGTAACTTGTGCCTGAGCACACTGGACTGAGTACACACTGATTTCAGCATCACTGGAATAAAAGGGGGCATTGGAATAAGATCCACAAAGTTAAACTGGTTTGAAAGTAGTTAATATGTTTCAATTTCAGTTTTTCATACTCACTAAAAGATTTCAGCTGACAGAGTACTAAGGGAAAGAAATCCAAGAAAACACTTCAGTTTTCTTCATCTTTTTTAAAAATCTTTTTGTTTTTTTTTGTAATTATAATCCAATTTATTCTGGCTTTCTCTGTAACTCCGAATTTTATTTCAAAAGTCTCACTTTTTGTCGGAGCAGCAAAGAAAACTCAATTCAAGATAGAACCTCAGGCATTAAATATGTATCAAATGAAACTGAAAACACATTTCTTCCCCATTTTCCCAAACTATAAACAGAACAAGAACTTCAACACACACATGCACATATTCCCCATCCCAGCCACCACAAAGTCACAAAATGAGGGAAGCTTTGAAAAATTAAGCCAATTTTTTGTCTTCTCAGGACGTGGGACTCGGTGCTGCTCTTTGCCTGGAGACAAATACATGTGTGTGAGAAATCCCCTCACTCATCTTTCACCACCCCTTGAGAAAAGAAATGCAGTGTTGCAGCTGGAAGGACATGAATAAATCCTTCTGGTATGGTCCTCTGCCTCCAGATCCCTACCTATCCATTAGATAACAGCCAGACAGGAACAACCAACCTGAGACACCACCTGGAAGACAGCAATTCTGTTCTAAGCAATAAGCTACTGCTCTTTTATTCACAGCCTCCCAAGGGAAGATTTGGAATTTGTTCCATCTCCTCCGTAACCCAATGCTACATTTATCTGCTGTATAATTCAAAGAACATACGGAACTGTTATCACTGCAGAATGAATTCACATTCATTAATTCCTACAAAAATACAATCATTAGACACAGATGCCACAAGACACAGATGGACCAGTAATGCTGAGGAATTCTATAAACCATCTGCTGTCAAATGTGAGACCCAAATGGGCATAGCAAATAAAGGTACAAACAAAGCATCAGTTTATCTAATTTTTCTGATATAAAGCAATGAAGGAATAGTACTCTGTAAAAGAGAACCCTGTCAAAGTAAGGGTGTGTGCCTGGACACTGAAAACTTGAGCACTTGCTTAAGTGCTTTGTAAGACAGGAGACCAAAGCAGTCACAGAGGTACCCATAGTGTTTTTTTCCAAAATGGTGAAAGAGGTGCCTGGCATGGCTTTCCCCATGTCCCTCCAATTGCATCACTGAATCCATCTTTCCTTACCTACCAAAACTGGAATTATCTATTATCTATTATCTATTGCAAAATACACTCAGGCTGTACTGTTTCTTTTAAAATAACCTCTCAGGAATCAGACCATGCCGCCTCTTGCAGCCCCTGGCTCAGGCAATTCTCCCAAAATGATGTCAGCAAGAGCCTTGCCCAAGAAAGGGCTAAAGGATTCAGCTTTATGTGAAGAAAGAGCTTGAAATTATGGAATATGGTATCAGGATAAAACTTTGTATTTCAAACATACATTTATTTGTTTCACTGAATCACTGAAGAGTGTGGGGAGTAATGGGGGATGTGACTAGAGAAAACCATATGGCATTTGGATTTCCAAGCCAGAATTGTGCATAATAAATATTTATAGAATCCAGTGGTATTCTCGTCTTTCTGTTTATTCTTTACATGTCACCCAGAGAAACTTTGGCCAAGCACCAATCAAATATCCCAGTGAGTTACAGGCAATCTAAGTATGGGGGAAAGAGCAAAACCAGATTGCCAATAGGCTCATAATCAGTAACCTGGACCTGGGAGGAGGCGCTTGGGAAGTGCCTCTGATGCATCTGGATTCCAGCGCTCACCGCACGTCACCAGTGGTTTCGGAAATTGAGTTCTTGGTCTCTGCAAGGGGTAGGGAAGATACACACAATATTTTTGGCTAGACTGAGCAGGGGCATGTGTGGAGCAGCTGCAAAAGCAGACATCCGTCTGCTCTCAGAGGCCAACACAGAAACAAAAACGCGTCTCTCGGCGATGACAGCTAACTTGCTCCTGGCTTCAACTGGGAAAGCTGTGACTCCCTACCTGGGGCACACAGGGCTGCTGTGTTTATTTTGCTTCAGACAAAACCAATGCAGATTGACCTCCTTATCACCTTGATTAGAAGAGTAATTGAAGGAGCTACCAAAATACATAGGAGGTCTGGAACCTATGTTAATAGGGGTCAATCTTCTAATCCAGAGTCAATCCTTGAGATAGCAATCTTTTGGTCTTTTCCTCTTTCCCTGATAGTTTTATTTCTTTTCCAGTACCTACCTTCTCTCTCTTTCCTCTCTTTGAGGGGTGAGAGCTACCAATCCCCAATTACTATTTCATTCTTCAGAAACAGTAAAAGGATTTTTTAAAAAGCATAAGAAGCCCACAAGTACATACAGAGTACTACACTGACTGGAGCAGCTTTCACTGTTGATCCTCAGCATCACTTTAGCCACAATCCATGGTGCTGTGTCTTACACTTTCTACGTAGACGTTGCTGATGTACAAATGGCATACAATGGCCTTATGTAGAGCAGAACTCACATGCCTTTGCACATAGAAACACTTAACATGAAATTCTACATATGACAAAAATAATAATTTCAGAATCAGTTTGAAGCTGTCAGCTGAACAAAAGCTGTATCTCTGATATGGAAAACTCATTTTTGCATACAGATAATTACAATTTACTAAGAAATCGGGGCTCAAAAGTTCCTTTCTTTGTGCTACTGAAACAGCTATTTATGATGAAAAACATATTTATCAAATGTTGCCAAAAGTGTGGTAACCGCACATCTGTTATTCTTCAAATATATATTTTTTAAACAGTTGG
The DNA here is from genome assembly GCF_036169615.1 of Heliangelus exortis. Taxonomy (NCBI): domain Eukaryota; kingdom Metazoa; phylum Chordata; class Aves; order Apodiformes; family Trochilidae; genus Heliangelus; species Heliangelus exortis. Next base: position 98,930,984 of record NC_092423.1, on the reverse strand, counting down.
TATTTACTTAGCATATAATAAACAGTTATTAAGTCATTCTGAAGTCTGTTTTGTGAAGCTATGGTATTCTCACACGAGAGAAACAACATGGGAACAAATGTAAAAAGGGAATAGATGTGTTGTTAGTAGGTGAGTAGTTACTAGTCACATTTCAAATTACAACTCAGAGAAGAGCAGTGAGAGGAAGACTTGAGTCTGGAATCCCTCTAGGACACTGATTTTTAAGAGGCCCAAACCCATTAACCTAAACTTTTAAAATTATTTTAAATTAAACTTTTAAAAAATTTCATTTCTAGATCAGTCAATACATAATGGAAAGCATTTCTGTAATCATTATTAAGTCAATTAGACAAGTATAGAAACTCCATCATCCTGTAGTTCAAATTAAAGAAATTTAGATTTTTAAAAACTCTTCTTTTGATTTTCATTTTGTGCAGTGTGGAAGTGGCAGTTTCCCCAGCACTGGCTGTGTCTCTTTCCAAACTCTGCACTGCAGACCTCATCCCAGCCATGAGCTGGAAAAACCCTACAAACTGTGTTACAGGAGAAGACCGAGTTGCTTGAGATGCAGGTATCACACATGCTCAGCATTTTAAACCCTGTTTCTTGTAGAAGAAGATAACATAAGAAGATAATATAAGAAGATAATACAACTTAACAGTTTTCATAATTCTACAAATTTCTCCAAAATGTTCTGCAGAAAATGAAGGCAGATGCTGCAGTCAAGAGCATGTTGGACAAAGGTGATGGCCACTCTAGCCTGTTACAATTAGCTTATTTGTGATGTCTCAAAAAGCAATCAATAACATGAAGACCTTAATTTAAATCTATCAAACCCATGTATACTCCATGTAATTGAAAAGCTCTTAACTCCAGTAATTTCCTGGATATTAAGATACTTTACTCAAGCTCCAGCATTTTTAATTTCTCTTACACTGAAAAATAGCATCCTCAGCTCACAAGTAATGCTTACATAAAAGCCTCACAGCCAGATTTCCTGGTGCCTCTGTTTTTCAGGATATGAAGACAACAGCAATGTAAACACTCCCCTATTGCAGAATAAACATCACGTAACCACAAAGCAGTGATGACATAACCTGTATAATTACCTGAGCCTAATTTTCTGCAGTGTAAACAGTGTCCGCATCTCCTGCCCCTCAATCCACTCTAAACCAGCCTGTTAAGAGGAACATTTTGTATGAATTTTCCAGGTTTAAGCAAAGACTTATTCCTTCTTGGGACATTACTTTGAATGTCATTCCTTTTGTGTATCTAAAAACCTTGCTTCCTCCTGAATAAGAATGTCATTGCTCAAACAACACATTAAAATGCTACTGATATTTCAGTAATATCAGTACTGATATTTCAGCTGACTCAGGTGTGCTGAAGACAACATCTTGCAGAGAATACGTTTTTAAATAGCAAAGCATGTGCTGTTGCTGCTGCTTTTTGTAGTGCTGATATACATAATCTGAGAACAGTTATAGAGGATCAGACCAAACATAGATGTAGCTCACTATCCTGTCTCTATCAGTGGCCATAAAGGGATGCCTACTGGTGAGAATAACACTAGGGAAAGCACATAATGGTACACACCCAGAATAATCTCTCAGGTTTAAGAGATCTTCAGACCTGGAATTTCTCCTTCTGTGAATGCAAGTGCACTTTCCAAATCATTGTATTATATATAGCAACACATACATCTTTTGTTTCCTTCAGAAACTATTGTTTAAAGTATAAGAATTTCTAATCTTAAGGAATCGCATACAAAAAGATATTAAGCAAGTACTGCTATAAAGGATTTAACCCTGGAATCCATATGTTACTCGTGGATCTTTTAGTCAACCAACTCGTAGTACTGCTATAAAGGATTTAACACTGGAATTCATGTTACTCATGGATCTTTTAGTCAAACAACTTGTTAATGTGGATATACTCACATCATACAAAAGCTTGTGTTAAAAATACAGATAAGAAGATTAATAGTATTTTTTTTTTAAGTATTAAAATCCTTAATTATTCTCTCTCTTTAAAAGACTCTATATTTCTTGTTTTCTCCTTGTGTGTTCTCTGGAAAAGCTGGTTTGAAAACACTTGCTTCTATGATAATAGCAGGCCAAGCACACTCAAATTTTCACACCATCCATGCTAACTAATTTTCTGCTTCAATCAAAGTTACTCCAGGATAACAACCAAGTTCTTTGGGGTGCAGAAGTGCATCTGAAAGCCTTTTGTATTTTCAAAGTAGAATGACACTAACGGGATCTGCACGGGAATCTCTTCTAAACGTTTGCCTCCCCTCAGGCAGGCTGCTGAGCTCTAATTCAGTCTAATAAGAATTCTCCGTGTTTCCTGTGCACATATGTTGCACGTACTCAGCTCACGGGGGTTCTCCTTGCTGTTTTGAAACATCTCACAATTTGGAAACCGCCAAAAATAGAACTTCTAAGGAACTCAACATAAAAAAAAAGTGAGCCATTTTCCACTGGAAGTTTCAAACCACAGACCCAAGCTAGCACTTGTTAAAGCTCCTTTTTCTTCCATTCTGATGGAGACAAGCAGCACCAGCAAGTGTGAATTGGAAGACTCAAAAGAAGAACGGGAAGATGAAAGAGTCAAAAATTTACCAGAATTTTACAAAAATTTACTAAAATTTACTATGTTCATCAAGACACCAATCTGGGTGTAAATTTAGAGAAAAGCACAACCTATTAATAAGAACCTTTCGACAATAAATAACTTATCAACTGAGAGTGCGCAACTTTCACTTATGTTCAACTTTCTTGCAGCGCTTTTCAAAACATTCTATCTCTAAATAGACAACATCCAGTAAGGTGTCACAGTTAGGGATTTTCTAGTTTGATTCTTGATTTGGTACTATGTCTCCTCAAGTTGATGTTTATGAACCACATGCCCTCCCCTGATTCTGTAGAGAAATGGAATCATTTATCCTTTCAATCATAACTGTGCATTATGATATCTACACACAGGTTTAAGAGAAACAACAGGTTAAGTAGTAAATTTCTTTTTATGTTTGCTAAAACTATTTTTAAAAACTTCTAAAAATTGCAAATATAAAAAAAAAACGAGACAGAAATATATTAAAATTAATTTTTGTCAGAAATCTATCCAGAACTGCTAAATTTTGACATAATAAAAGACTGCAGTTTTGACACAATAAAAGAGTGCAATTTTACACTCAGGATGCTTATATTATTGGGCCATTTTTAAGCTTATGGGGCAGTAGGATCTATATATTTTTATTTAGCGATCTGATTGACGTCTTAAAATATTTCTGACTAGTGGGAAGCTATGAAATGAAAATGCTCATGTTTCATCAACTACAAGATGGTAGCTGAGGAATATCAGTCTGAATTTTCAAGTTGTGACAGAAAGATATGGCATTAAAATGACACTGTTTGTGCTTGGTTTTTTTCTGTTGAAAAAAGTTTGGCCAAAGTGTTTACAGGAGTGACTTTATTGGCCTCATAAGATTTGCAACAGAAAATAATTTAACCTCTCTGCATTATTTGGTATAGGAGAAGTGTTTTACCTGTTCTGCAATATTTTACTTTTCAATTAAACCAAGCCTGTAAAGCTACAAAGATAGCTCTGTACCAATGAAAAGCTAAATTTCAAGACAGGTCTTTGTCACATTCAAAAGTGATTTGCTTGTCTATGTTTCCTCTGAAGAAACAAAATAATATGCACCAACTTAATATTCACAGCTATGAGAATAATAACAAAACATAATTTTTCCATGCACTTCTGTGTCTACATAGATGCTTTCAAAATCACCTTTAAAGAAAGAGAATTACTAATCATTAGGACATTAGCTCATGGACACTTCAAACAGATGTTCCTATGGAGAGGAGGGTGACCACCCTTTAGAGATGACATTTGTGGTACATCTCCTGAAGACCTGGAAGCTATTTAGAGATGGCTTTAATCCTTCCCCCAGGTGCCACATTTCTAGACAGAGGCCAGAGAAAGTCAAGTATTTTGAAATTTATTTCTTAAGGTGGAGCTAGATAAGAAGACTCCTTCTACAAAAGGATGATATAGAAAAAAAACTTTTATATATTGCTGACATGCTCTGAGAGTTTGATCTAGTTAGTTAGGGTAGGTAAGAATCAGTCTTGTGACTGAAACAGGTTTTGTTGTAATAAGAAGTTTATGCCAAATAAAGGACAGAAGAAAAATGCAGCTTGCTTTCTGGCTGTGAAGAAGTAGCAAGTTAGTCTATTTTCTGTTCTGAATTATTTGTGTGGCTATTTATTGGATTCAGAAAAGCCTGATTGTCTGTAGGGTCTGCTGAGATGTCCCAGGCATTATGCAGGATATGTATTCATGCAACATTAAGAAGAGAAACCTGTTCTATCCTGGTCAACAGTGAGCCAGGCACACTGGTGTACAACTCCAAAACCACACTATTAAGGGAAAACAGCAAAATGATTCAAATGAAGAGCAGACTCTTCTGCTTACCATTTGTAGAAGAATAAACACGATTGAGCATCTCAACCTCAACATCAGATGACTCTTCACTGAGCTTGGCCTAGTTTAATTTCCAAGAGAGACGTGTTTCTGGTGTGATGACCCTGAGGTTCAGTTTGGCTGCACTGAGTTCTTGCACTTGAAGAATGCTGAATTCTGATTTTTCCCCTAATGCTAAATAGCTCTCTGCCAGCTTCAGTCCTGTTTCAACTTCATTTACTTTGGTCAACTAATATGTCACAGGTTAGAAGTTTCATGGAAAAAATAATGAGTGAGAGCAATATTTAAATTCATAAATAAGATTTCTGCCCAAACAGTGTGTCACCTTTTTTAATAGAAGCATGCTATATAATCCCCAGCAAAAAACATTATAATCCAGGTTCATCTACTGAATAAATTCCTTCAGATTGACTGAAGAAAAGAGACATGAAAGAAAAAGCTGAATATCTATGTGCATGACACTGTATAACTTCCTCTCTAAATCTGAGGTCATAGATATATTTGATCAGCTAAAATAAATAATTCTGCAAACTTGTAGGCATTTTTCATCCTTTTCTTTTTGCACTGGTAAGGAAACAAATTTATGGCTTACCTTTCAAAACCAATCTGCCGTAATGTTTTCTCCCATGTTGAACCTATACAAAGAGGAGAAAAAAACAAACATCCTCAGTAAAGAACCTTTATTGTATGAACACTCTTACTCTTCTCCTTTCCTTTTACAGCTGGAGTCTGTACAAGGTGACTTTTTTTCCACCCCTAAAGAAGTACTTGTAAATAACATCTGTTTCCTCCAGAGTGAAGAACCATTAAGTGAGGTTACTGCTGAGTGACATAACTGCGTGTGGGGGGGTATCAGCCTATATAACTCCTTTACATTGCAAAGCAGGCGGTCACTGCTACAGTTCACTGCAATTCCAAGGGTGGTCTCCTCTCCTAGAGCAATCTGATCTGTACACGAGTCCTGAAAGCGCTGAGCTGGCATCTCACATCACGCACTCTTCAAATTTCAGCTTTTCATTTTACTGTAGTGTTCGCCCGATTCTTGTTGAAAGCTTTACAGCTCCTTCTGAAATCCAGCCCTTTTACTTTTAAGCAAAAGCCTCAAGATATTTTTCTTCTTTATTGCTTAACCCTTCATGCTCATGCAAACAGCTGCAATGGACTCTTTCTCAAAACAACCGAGAACTCAGCCCCACAAGCTACTCAAAAATTGCCCTCAGTATTTCTGGTGCACTTAATAAAACTTCTACCTAAACTTTCTCAAAAATACCCTCCCACACACACACTGTAAGCATTAAGTTTTGAGCTGCTGGTAGGTTTTCTCCTAATGCCAGTCTCTCTCGTGAGCCCTTCATGTGGTCATTAAAAACAGAGCCTACTAAGAGCACAAATATGTCACATCATGCAGGTCTGCAAGGCAGGTATATAGGAAGCCATGAAGCTGGGTCATAGTTTGTTCTCTGTGGGGAAGGGAACAGGACTGCATTTAGTGTACACAACTACAGTGCTTTCTGTATGCTCCGCAATACTTTAACTCCTATTGCTGATGAATATTGTCTCCTAAGGGAAAATGCAAATTGGGAACAAATTCCCTATGAGTGACATTCAGTAGCACTTAAGAAAATCAGAGGCAAGCAGCAATATTGCTGAGAAGCATTGAGAAAGAGCAGAAAGACATACTGTGCACTGAGTGCCCATATAAAGTCTATAACAAAATCATGTATTAGATCCTTTCACTGACAATCCAAGTCCTATTTGACAAACTAGTATAGGAAAACAGGTGACATAATGTTATCAGTCAGAAAAACCTCTGCAGATTCATTTCATTTCCATTCTGTTAGAGGTATTAGCTCAGAAATCAATGACCTGCTGTGTTTGCAGTATGGTATTTACCTCTAATCTGCAAGATGTTAAATATTTGAATATGACCTAATAGATGCTTTTCACTCTTAGTCCTTGTATTCAGGATACTTACTGAAGATCCAGATAAGAATCTAAGGACTGAGCTTCTACGAAGTTTTGGATTTTGGGGTTTGGGTTTTGCTTTATTTTTCAAACCTAACAACAGAATTCTTTCTATGCAATTGACTAAATTTTCCAGTTTAGCCCAAGGCGATTGTGGTAAATTTTTAAACTCATGATATTATTTTTCTGTACAATTTTATTTAGTATCTGCCTGGTTTGCAAATCACAGACTGAGCAAATAAAAACCGAAATTAATATAACCCAGAAAGTTAATTTCCTTATAGGCCTGTGTCATGCAAGATTTCCTTCATAATTGCTAACTGGACAAAGAAAGACATTAACATGGGCCTGCAGGAAAAAAATTCCTTGTATTAATCTCTGATTTTTAGAAAGAGGAAAAGAAACTGCATTAAAGTGTATGCTCCTGAAGTCCAAGTCCATGTGCTTTCTAAAGACCAAAGTCCAGCATTTCACTCCATTCAAGAAGAATCTGAGTTGGCTAAAGTGTATGTTCACAGCCAGTTCCAGAAGTGGTTAGTAAGAATCTTCACTATACTTTTCTAGAACCCTTTCTTCATCTTAGAATTCTAGAATCATAGAATGGCTTGGTGAGAAGGGATCTCAAAGGTCTAGTTCCAACCTCCCTACCATGGGCAGAGCCATCACCCTCTACACCAGGTTGCTCAAAGCCCCACCCAATCTGGACTTGAACACATCCAGGGAGGCAGCATCCACAACCTCCGTGGGCAACCTGGTCCAGTGTCTCACCACCCTCACAGGAAAAAATTTCTTCCAAATGTCTAGTCTAAATCTATCGTCTTCCAGTTTGAAACTACTCCCCTTGTCCTATTACTTACATGTCCCTGTAAAAAGTCCCTCTCCAGCTTTCTTTTAGGTCCCCTTCATGTACTGGAAGGCCACTATTAAGTCTCCCTGGAGCCACCCCGACTGTCTCTCAGCCTTTCTTCAGAGAAGAAGTGTTCCAGCCCTCTGATCTTCTCACTGCCAGTCATTTCAAATATGTCACACACTTTTTTTCATCAAAAGCCTCTAAAAACATTTTTGCATGGTACATTATGGCATGGGATACAAAAAATCTCAGTTCGGGACAGTTACAGCTACAGCCAGTGATAATTTAAAAAAACTTCTATTTGTCTGCATTCCTTCTCAAGCAGGCAGGCATTTCAGGCCCGCTAGCCCGAAGAGTACACAGCAACAAGAGGCTTCAAAACTGAGGAGGAGAAAGCTCTACCTTCAAATTATGGATATAGTGGATTAAGTTCTGTTCTGGAATAACTGAACATGGTACATTTGTTTGATCAGTACAAGGAACTTCCATTGAGGTGCCTGTATTTGATGGAAGTCTGGCAGGACTTATTCCTACATACAATATCTTTCATCAGCATTAAGTTAATGTTTTATAAAAAGCAGCCCTCTAAAGGCACCTTTAAAGCAGAACAGAAAACATTCTAATGTCATACATTTCTTTCAAACCAACAAGAAAACCAATAATGTGTAGCACAATAAAATATCAGAATTTCAATCAGATAAAGAACAACTTCATTAACATCTTCTTTTGTGAGTTATCCCTCAAAACACACCACTTTCTGCACCACCCTAGAGTGTATCTGTTTTCATGTAGCACTGAGGAATCAAGTCTTTGCTAAAAAAAAAGATGACTGTGGCACTCCACAGGTAAGTGCAGGTCAGATGCAAGCAATTCTCAGTTTATAGAATCCTGCTGGCTCTGAAAGAGCATTTAACAGTTTTTAAAGTTTGAAGATTTGAAGACCATTGATGAAAAGAAATCTCAACAGTATTTCTTAAAGGACAGACTACTACTGTCATCTTTTGACTGTGTATCAATGCTCTCCAATGTTGTGTACACTAGTTATATGAATTTTTCACCCCTTGATTGGCTACACTTCAGTTGTATTAGATACAAAGAGTCCTTTGGGGGAGAGAGGAGGAGGGAAGGAAAAGAAAAAAGGGAATTTGGTCTCCACTGGTTTGTAATCATCTTTTGGCTGCATCTGGCTAGCAGAATGCTCTTTGAAATGCATGTCACTTCTCTGAAGCAAAGCCTGCCAAGAGCACAACTAACATTTCATATTAAAAAAATATACATTTTTTTTTCTATGGAGGCTTTTAAAAAAAATGCTTATGATCTAAACATTCTGTTTTAAGACTTGCCAGTTCTCTTCTCAATAGTATCAACTTCTACACTGCAGTAACAGCCAAAAGTAAATATCCTTTTACCCTGAGGTAAAAGCAGCACTAGGCAGAATAACGCTATTAAAAGTCCAGAAAACCTATTATTTCAGTTTAAACCTTACCTGGTACTTTCAAAACATTAAACAAGATTTAAGTCACGTAAGTCATTAAAATCAAAGTAGGAGCTTTTAATTGATTAACAACTTGATCCTGCTCCCCAAGATATCAATAGGAATTCAGCTGTTCAATTCAGTCTTTCCCTCTGCTGGGACTGTGGAAAACATTAATCTGTCAGCTTTCAGAATAAATCCATTGCTATGCTTTGGTTGCTGAGTTATTTTGTTATCTCTTTGCCTTCTGTTTCTTACCACCATGTCAAAAATACCAAAATTGTTTAAAAGAATGTCTTAATTTGGTATCCATTTAATTAAGCTTTTATTCCAAATATTTGCTCCAGAATGCCTGACCATTCCCATCTGTTCCAAAGATTCTGTTTTACATTAACACTACTTTTAAAATTCTTTAAAAAGATGAAGGATAACAAACTTCCAGAATTACTTCTCACATTTAGTAGGAACAAAGGTAAAATGCACATCATGCTCACATATGCACTCAATGAAATCCTAGCATAAGGACAAGAGCCAAGGAATATGAGATTTAATAAAGTAAAATAAAAACTGCTGATATTATACAGGTCAGAATATCCCCAAAATTTTAGAATTTAAACTTGAAGGCTGTGACACTTACTAATATTCTCCAAAATGGTTAAAAAAAAAAAAAAAAAAAAAAAAAAGAAAAAAGAAAAAAGAAAAAAAAAAAGCTACCCCAAAACATTCACATATGAAATTACATAAAAATTACAAAACAGTAATGCCAAATTCTCCAGAAATTGGAAGAAACACTTTGCCAAACCATTCCATTGCAGCTGCCACTTTTCAAACACATTATCAGAGAACACAGCAGAAGTTCATAGTCTACCCCTGCTGGACAAGTCAGGGTCCTGAGTATCTGAATCCACACTTAAAAACTCAAAACAAACTGTATCAACACAGCAGCTTGTCCTGCTGTATCTTCTCTTTCAGAAGAGACATTTGTGCCATGTAACCCATCTGAGGTTTTGAAGTCTATTCGCAGTGAACTGGGGAACATTGTTCTGCTGCATATTCTCCTTTATCACCTTCGTACTTACTGGCCAGTTCAGAACCACCAACTAGCTGAACCATGAACAACTGTAATTGATAAAAACATGTTTGGAATTTGTTGATTTTAGCAGCTTCATATCATTATTGACAACTTTTCACGTAGCTGTCTCCCAGTAGCAAGCTTCTATCTTCTCAGAAATGAATGAATAAATAAATTATGTTAGCTCAGGAATCCTTTTATAGAACCACTGGTTTTATGAAACAGACTGGTAGTTTTGTCAACAGAAATGCATGTGGCATAGGAAAGAACTGTTCTTATTTTCTCCACAGTACCATAGAGATATTATTAGCACTTACTTACCTGTACATTGGTTATCCACTAGCTAGTTATATAACACATGCTGTTTACAAAAATGATCACTTCCTTCTTACTAAGTGACACCAGACAATGCTACCTTGGCATTTAGCGTCTCTTTGTCGATTTTGAGACATAAATCTCTTTTACACTTCCTTTTTCTTTGATTCAAGCTACCTAGGCACAATCCTCCTGCACTCATCACTTCTTAATTTGATCTCCACAGTATATTATCTGGGATAAGGACATGACATTCTTTTAAAATGAGGTCTCTTCATATGGCACATTACTACTCTGCTGTGTCCACACTGGTGTTCTGATACAGATCAGGAGAGTATTTTTTGAACAAATATCTCATCATGCTTTGGTTTGCTTGACTGAGTGATCTCTGAGCACACAAACTCAGTCCTTTCACATGAAATTAAACCATTCACCCCAAACAAAACTGCTGTGTTTCAACCACTAATGGGCATTTGGTCTGCATGGCCAGACCAGGCCTGAATCACAGTAAACCCCACTCAAAACACGTATCCCATGGCAGGCAGGGACTCTGAATTAACTGTTTCATTTCTATTATGCTGCACTGCTTGCTAATACATGTGACACTCACCCCACCACCCTCAGTCCTGTGCTGTCCCCAAGAAAGCTTTCCAGCATCGTGTCACCTTGAGGGACGAAGGGCCAGGTCAGGGTGGTCACCCTTAGGATTATTCCTGGGCTGCATCCCATCTGTTAAAGTGAGCAGAGCCTTTCTACTGCCTTGATGTACAAGCAGGGTGGGACTGGAGGATGCTCAGCACAGCCACACTCCCCAAAAAAACCTCAGGGATCCAGTTCCATAAGGCACAACAGCAGATTATTTCATTTCTGAAACAATCTCTCAAGGAGAAGGAATAAGGAAAAATATGGGCTGCTGTGGTGTGCTAACTAAAACCACCAGTAAAAGTGGAGAGCCAGTGGTTTTAGGATTCTAGCTAGATGAAGAAAATGATGACTGAACACAAACCAAAAAAGAAGTCATACCAAAAGCAAAGATCAGACATTGCAAATCTTTAGCACTTTTCCACTCATACCAGTTTTTGACAGGTATTTGACTGAATAGAGTACAAATTCAATCTCTACAAGATGGTGTCAGGGGAAAGATTTATTGTGCATTCTGTCCTGTGAGGAAATTATTAAATTGTTATCACGAGACACAAAAATTATTTTCCTATTAAAAAAGAAATCTTGACTAATTCCCTGCTATCTAGAAAAACAATCATAATCAAAACCACTATTTCTTCTCTAAGGAGATCTAAATGAGTGGGAACTTTTACTAATAAAATGAGCAGACTAGGAATATAAAGCAAAGTGCAATACACATTATGTTTGTGTATGTGCAGAGAGATGCATATTGTTTTAAAATGAGTATTAAGGAGAAAACAACTATGGTAAAGCAACTAACAACTGTACCTAGCAGTCACCTTGTCTAGTCTGTGGCTTCTCTGGGAGACCAGGAGGGTCAGAAAAGCTCCCATAAATAAGCAGGGACCCTAAAAGCAGCTTCTCAACAGGCCTATTCCATATTCTTTGTTTTGATTTTGATTAGCACCATAGTTGTAGATCTGGAAGAACTGTTTTAAAAAAATTATTGTTTAACTTAAGATAGATATGAAATATTTCATGATGAGAAATATTCCCTTGTGCATCTGGGACATAAGTGATCCAGCATCCTGCTCCTTTCTGGTCAGACTATGCCAAATAGAGGCAGGACAAATCCCAGCTCACTTTGTTTGATGATAAGACCTGTGCCTTTGATCCAAAGTGTATAGAAATAACTGGAAAAATCGGCATTGAGCTAATGGGTTTTGACAGTTTTCCCAAAATGGAAACAAATAGCAATAAGGAATAGTAAAAACACAATCTGTTTTTCAGTAGTGTAAAAAAATAACTGTCTCTACCCCAGTAATAAACTACTAAGGTGCAGTGTTCTGTGGATAATTCATCAGAGGAGAATAGGAGCAGAGGAAGATGTTTCAGAATCTAAAACATTAAATGGGATACAGCTGGTTTTAAAGGTGAAGCTTATGAATTTATTCACACATGTGAAGATGACTTGATACTTAAACAGCAAGTTGAGAGATGTTTGGGAAAAAAAGTAACTTGGAAAAAGAAAATTTGGGAAAGTGCTTTCTACGTTTGTTCTTCCATGACAGATTTGTTTTAAATCACACACAGATAGTAAAGCCAATTTAAACTAGTAGAATTGCTTCACCTTTATTTAAATCAGCTTTTCCACAAGGATGACAAGTTCCACTCTTGTTATAAGAATAATTACTTCTTTTGTTTGCTTAGATAAAGTGTATTACAAACACAGGCAAACAACACCTGCCACACACACACAAGTGTAAAACCACTCTTATTTTAAGAACAAGGCAGCTAAACAGGAAAACTCACAGCATTAGAAAATCTTTGAGGAATGTGTTTCAAATAAAACTTGAGATAACTCGTTAGCAGAAAGCTTTGGTTGTTGTTGTTTAATCTGTTATTTGCCTATTTATTTGCTGTTTTGTTGGTTGGTAGTTTATAACCCAAATTTCCAGGAACACTGAAGATTTTAATTTATTCAGGTGTCTTTTACTTTTGCTTTCTTAATAAACCTGCATCCCTTTCCTCATTAGACTACTGCAAAAAAGGATCAGGAAAAGGACTTCGCACACTGTGCAAAGCACAACTTCATAGGTCACCAGCACAGGATCACCTTGCAGGAGTAAAGCAGGAAAGAATCAGACAGTCCACATACACAACAGGTCTTTTGTTTTTTTTTACCACAGAAAAGTGTCAGGGCTCTGAGGAGCAGGCTTGAAGGAAGGTGACACTTCCTGCCATCGCCATAGGGATATCAGAGTCATTGAGCTAAAGAGCATCAAAGTTCTGCTCCAGACCTCCTGAAAGCAGGCCAAATAATAACTGAATGGGCCGCCTTTTTTTTTTTTTTTTTCTTTTCTTCTTTTTTTCTTTTTTTTCTTTTTCTTTTTTTTTTTTTGTCTTTTTTTTCTTCTTTTTCTTTTTTTTCTTTTTTTTCTTTTTTTTTTTCTTTTTTTTCTTTTTTTTTTTTTTTTCTTTCTTTTTTTTCTTTTTTTTTTCTTTTTTTTTTTTCCCCAAATATGGAAGACTGGCCTTGTTTTGATTTTCAAAGTAAAAGAACTTAAAGAAAACTTTAACTAAGAAAACTTTTATTACTTTTATTAAGTTTTCTGTTTCATAAACCTGAAGAAAATTAGTTTTTTCTCCATTTTTGCTGGCAGAGAAATTCTGTCCTCCCCCACCCCAACTAACACTGCTCTGCCTGCTAAATTGTATCTTAGAAACAGGATTTTCACCTTGGAGTGTAACTGACGGGCATCCTTCCAATTTTTAGAGCTACCCTCTGCTTTAGTTTCATTGTAACATAATATATTGTTATGAATACCAATAATGTTGACTGAGTTTTCTGCAGTCATGAATGTGTCCATTGTGCCAGGGGAAGGAATTTGCTTTTCATTGTCTCATTTTCTCTTCTTGTTGCATCAGAAGAAGAGGTACACAAATTTTTCTTCTGCAAAGCTACAGTGCAAGAATATGGGAAGAGTCAGATAAATAGCAAGTATGTCTTCAGTACATCCATGTACAAGTTGAAAGAAATACAGTTAGAAAACTAGGAAATGACATAAAGAAATAGGAGGAATACAAAATGACAGAAAAATAGTGTTCCAGTGGTAGTATCTTAAATTGCCTTTTTTTTTTTTTTTTTTTTTTTTTTTTTTGTAGGCCTAAGGACCTGCTCATATTCAAACCTAAAAAAAAATAAAATAAAAAGTATTTGAGACTAGATACAAATGACACTAGATACAAAGACCTGAAATTATGTGTGATGGATGATAGGCAGAATAAACTTCTGAAAACTGGCTTGAGATGTCTAAAATCTTAGCATACCACCTTCTATAGAAGCAGAAAATGGTAATTTCAGTCTCACCTCCTGTTTGCATGCTATTAAGAGAAGGCAACATTAGGGACTGCACCAGAGAGCAAGAGATTTGGGCCAAAAAAGCTGACTCAAACCCAGAGATCTCCACAGAAGAGAAATCTAGATGCTGAAGGACATGGTTCTCTGGGAAGCAGATTCAAACTATCAGGGAGAGGGAAATGCTTCCAACAAATACTATTTTTTTCTCACTAGCAAATATAATTATGCCTTATCTGATTCTGCTGACAAGTATTAACACAAGGAAAAGGTTTCTTCTGTTTTCATTTTCTTTGTCTTTACAGAGCTTACAATGTGATTTCACTCAAATTTTCCCAAAATTCCAGCACGTGAGAACTGAAAGGGCAAAGCAATCTCACCTTCCACCTCCCATTCCTTTAAGTCAAGAGGCACTCCAGAATGTTGCTATTCTGCTGCTCAGGAAACATGGAACAGACAAAAAGAACTCAGGATAAGAGAAAGTGGTAAGGAGCCAGTCCCTGACTCAGCCCACTCCTTCCCTTCTAGACTGCTGCTGCTCCTTGGGTGAGGAGCCCACAGGAACAGGGGGCTGGAAGGAGGTGTCTGACCAAAGAGGCAGAAGATAGAAGCACCAACAGCAGAGACACTTCCCACTTGCTCCCATGTCTTGGGAGTTGTCCTTGGGCATCTTCTGCAAATCCAGGAGAGCATTACAACATTACAGGTTGTGCTTCCTGCAGCTTGTTCCCTTCCACACCTCAAACATCTGCTGGATTTCACTGTCCTTGGCAGAGGGCAAGAGACACAAGTAAATTATACCAATCCATGCTCATGATCCATGAAATAGCCACAATTGAGCCACCAGAAGTGCCCAGAGAGATTTCAGAGGAATTAAATGCTACGTTTTTATATTAATTGTAATCTCTAATAGACCGCAGGATTGCATCCAGTCTACCAGCGGATAATTTCATAGCACTTAATTAGTATTCATTAGGATGCTACAAATAGCATGAGTGCTATCAAAGAATTAAAGAAATCACCAGGTTGCCTAATGATCCCCATTTTCAAAAGCACTCCATGCTTTTTGTCTTGCATGCTTTAAATAGTTTACAAATAGCTTGATCTTTCTAGTTACATTCTTAATTAGGAGTATTAGGAGCAATTCCTCACCATCTAGTTTGTTTGGCTAAAACTATGCCAAAAAAAAAAAAAGAAAAAAAAAAAAAAAGAAAAAAAAAAAAAATCCCCAAACCAGTAAAAACAGTAGAACTTTTGCCATTCTTAATAAGTTACTAGAGGACAAGAGTAAGAGAATAAGTTACTTAAGTAAATACACTTACTTAAAGCATATTTATTTTGTCCTCACCTCAAGGTGTTCTATTTGAGTGCTTCACTAGGGTATTAACAGTCATATCTTTTGAGTAAATACTGAAGAGGCTGGTGGACAGTAATAATTTCCTACTCAGCAGGGATTTTCACATTACAGAAATCCCAGGCAATTTAGATGTGTGATTCTCAAATGCATTTTTAAATCGGGTAATTTGTTTATTCACGTGTTGCTTCGTTGCCTTTATAAGTTGTATCACATCAGGCCTAATAGAAAAGGGATAAAGAGCACATGGTATTGCTTGCTTTCTTTCAAAGATACATTGCCAAGAACAGCAACACTTCAAAACTAGCCCAGGCTGGTGAGTCCCCCCAATCCAAGCAGATCTGAAGAACTGGAAGGTCCCATCGCAGGATCAGGTGATGGAGTGCAGGTAAAATCAATGCTCTTAGATAATACACAGTTTATAAAGCATCTAAGACACACTAAAAATGATACAGTTCAAGATGACTTTATATGAAGGATATTGGCCCAACTTCCAAAACCATTTGTGTCATACCAAACTTTGAATCAATTTTAGAAAACTGCTTATACTGAATGTAGAAATCAGGGCATCTTGGCAACATTTTCTGGAAGGCATAAAGCCTGAAAAATTTCTCATCTTTGACAGCTGGAATGCATTGGTTATATTTTATGTGGCTGCAAATGTGAGCTATTCACAGCAGTGGGGCACTCTATTCACTATAGGATGAAAAGGAAGCAAAAGGGTGGAGGAGAGAAAAATATATTTAAAAATATATTCAACAGCAGAAGTTATTGAAAAGCATAAAAGAGGCCAATTTTTAATAAAGAACAACTCCCACCTAAGCCCATTGATTTAGGACTAGAGTAATATATATTTAATTTAATTGCTTTTATCTGAAGTGACTTCTTTAGAGACATTTTGCATGAGAAAAAAAATTAACTTATAGTCTAAAACTGGCACGTCACCTATTCTAATGACAGGTCTGGAAAAGAATTATAGTGGAAGAAATAATTTAAAAAATCTGTCTCACTAATCTGTTTGTATATCATAGTAATATTAAAATTAATCAATTGCTCTCAACCATATTTTATGTGATTATAAAAAAAACCTCTTGGGTAGGTTTCCTGGAGCTTTTACGCCTTTGACATCATCAGTACATCTGCATGTGACAGGAGGGAAAAAACCCATAGAATTTTAGAATGGTTTAGGTTGGAAGGGATCTTTAAGATCATCTAGTTCCACTCTTCAGGCCCCTTCCTCACCTTTGCTGTCATGGGCAGGGACATCATCCACTACACCAGGTTGCTCAAAGCTCCATCCCACCTTGAACTTTTTGTCCCAAAACAATTCCTTAAGAGCCTGTTTATGGGGGTAGAGGGCTCTAGAGAAAAGTGAAGAGGCTCAGTGGGTAATAACTAAGCAGGTGCAGGTACATGAGACACTCAGTTCAAAAGGATGCTGCCATTGTTCATGTTTGCAGATGTTTCTGCTAAAAAATCTGACCTCCAAAATGAGGTTCTGAAGCAAATGATACTGAACTACAGTCAGGATCTCACCCCTCACTCCAACTCAGATTAAACCACACTGTAATGTCAGCCACATCTATACATAGCCAGGTGTGCTCCCATTGCCACAGGAGTGGAGGTTTGCTGACAAGAAGCTCCAGACTGCAAACACTTTCTCTTCTTCCCTGGCAAAGTCTGGTGGGAGGACAAGTGATTTATGGAGACTGGTCCCTGCTGGTGACACAGCTGCCTTCAGTCTCAATTGGGCAGCAGTGATGGGAGGGCCAGCTCTGCCTGGTAGGTATACAACCTGTTCCCACTGCAGAATAAAAGATGTCAGCTAAGGGTAGTCCAAAATGCCAAAACTCGTAGATAAAAATTGAGTACAGGTATCCACTATTAATTTCCCTGGCTTTATTCGTGCACATTTAAAAATGCGCATCCCCGTGGTTGTTGTTTAAAGGTCTATTGTAGACATGCTAATTTGAAAAAATATAGTTTGTTTCAAAGTGGCTGAGAGCTGATGAGATGTAGAGCACTTCAGCAGAGGTCTGCTGGTGGCAGTCAGCCTGGGACACATCTGAGGTTTTATATAAACACCTTTTACAGAGTCAGGCTATCCACTGTCCACTGCTGTGGTGTAAATCAAACATGAAAACTAGTCCCATAGACCTGGTTAACTGGAGAATCCTCACTGACATAATAGAAAATTGTATCACCAGGCCAAGCATATAGAAAAATAAAAAAACCCAGAACACCATGGATTAAAGAAGATCTGGAATGTGTGATTCCTTCAGAGAATAAAGAAATCTGCTATCTCACATGGAACAGCCTTCAAAAATCTGCACAGTTCTGGATTTTTTTAAGTGCCAATTTCATAATTTCACCCATCCTTAACAAAACAGCAATATCCAAAGGAGTGGGATGGCTTAATAGATATTCAACATAGCAAGGCTTGCAAGCTACTAGTCAGACTGGGTAAATTGTGACCAAAATCAATTACTACTTGACAAATAGTTGGAAGCCTCTGTGAAAGACTTCCTGCCTGCTGCTGCTGCACTTCTTTAAATGCTAGTTTTACTAACCACTGTGTACACCAGAAAAGGCACCCAAAAAAACCCAGCAAATGTCACTGACCAATTTAATGGGACCCAATTTTATGATCTGAAATTTAGCCCTTTTAAAAAGGGGAAACCACTCACTCAAAAAAAAAAAAAATTAATCACATTTACCTTACATCTTTTAGAATCTGAGTCAATCACATTGCTAAGGAGAGAAGCAAGTCCTCACTGCTACTGTTGCTTGCCCTCTACAGAAAAATAATGAAATGTTAGTGGCTACCTCTCCAACCTTCAGCAAAACAAACTGCACTCCTCCTCCTCTTCCTTCTCCAGTGTTGCTCAGCCTACCTTAATATTCATCCCCATAGTGTGAGGGAAAGTTTGGACTCTTCATCACCCAAGTTTGAAACACTCTTCATACCAAAACCAACAAAGAGCCAAAAGTCTTGAGGCAAGCAAGGCCAACCTTTCAGAGGAAAGACCCCAAGAATAGACCACAACTGTCAAAGGAAACTTGTCAGACCATGAAGGCTGGATATTCAGGGAAAGAGATACAGGATACATTATGTTCTACATACCTGTTCTCCACCTCCTTTCAAGGACAAAGATACTAAGTCAAAGTCCCTTCACCTAGGTCAGTCCCACCAACCACTAAGTATTCATTGCAGCTGTGCTAGAGGAGCTGTATTCAGATTGCTCAGGAATTTTGCTTCTGTCTCAGAAGCAAAAAAAAAATAGTCTAGTTTAAGAAAAGAAAAGAAGAAAAATCCTTTCAAAGCAGCTTACATAAAAGAAAAGGAGAAGGCATAGCCCTGCAGGTTATTCATTATTAGTCTGACTTATTTTCTCATATGGCACTAGTTACATGTTACTTGAGATTTTAAAGGAAGTTCTAGCTTTAAGTATCTACTCAAGTCAAAATTATGTACAGAATTAAGGATTGAGTTGAGAGAGATTTCAGATTCTGAGCATTTTTTTTTCCTATTAGTGCCTCATAACAAAGCAATTGTTGAGTTAGGAATTCATTTGTCAAGCCCAGTAAGAAATTATAGTTAGTACATGTATAAAAATTACTGCTCCATTTTCAGATGTGCAGAGTAAAAGTTTGGCATGAGTTTCTAATTATCTCCTAAATGTGAGTCCTGCCAAAACCAGTGGGACAAATCATATCTTAACATTAATGTGACCCTGCTGAATATGACTTCCCTGCCTCATGGCACCAATCCTGAAAGCAGAGTGGGATTTGTACAGGTGCAGCAGCTGGCCCACGTTTGTGAAAAGTGAAAGGCTGAGGGTGTGAACTGCAAAATGAGAACAAATGCAACAAGCCAGCTCAAGCAATTCAGCCAAGGGGTCAAAGCCTTAAAAGAAATAACTAATAGCTTCTTTTCTGCACCACAGAGAACATATAAGTATGCAAACTATGTTGAAAATATCATTTTATACTCCGTACTTATCTGAAGAGATTAAAAAAACAGGCACAAACAAGCAGCTTTTGGTTGACAGGTTTTCACATGTGAACTATGGACCCTGAAAGATGCTAGACACCTCTACACCTCCTACTAACTCACAGTGGGCAGTGAAAAGAACCATTTACACAGGATTTTTTTTTGTTTTCAACTTGTTAAATAGTTCAGGGCTTTATCTCTCATGCAGCTGCTCTCCACCAGATTTCCTGGAGTGACGTGGGTGCTGTAGGAGGAATCAACTCAGCTTGGAGAGCTGAAAGTAACATTCTACTACATTTTAAGCTGAAAAGTATGCATTAAACCCTGTCAGAAGGCAAATGGACACAAATACTGAATTGCACAAGAAAAAGTGAAGAATGGAAAGCATAAAAAGAAAGATAAAGTCATTTTAGTATGTTTCCAACGCACATGTCAAAGGGAAACCAAGAAAAAAATCTGCAATCCCAGATGAATTTGTGCATAAATCAATGCACAAACTCATCAGGGATCCGAGTTACTTGTCTTAAGAGATCTTGCATTTCATGCATTCCTACCCCAGGAACTCAATTCTCTGAACTCGCTTTCTAATTTCCAGAAAAATATTGTCTCTGGTGGATTTTCTGGCATCATCACCAAGGGCCCAGGCAACAGAGGGATCCAGCTGTGCTGGGGGCTGTAAAACCACAGAAGTGCACAGACAGTGCTTGCCTTGAAAAATCTGCAGGCTGGGCAGGACAGAAAAGCTGAGGGAATTGTTAAGATCTGGTATATTAGGAAAGGCTGAGAGAATAGGTGGCTCTAGGCTCAGTTGAACTGGAATATAGTACTAAATCATGATGTTCAGTAACACAGTTCTGCAGCTTCTTATCTTTCCTCAGATGTCTGAAAGTTTGTATTTAGGTACTTCTCAGGTGACAGAGACATTGTCCATCTCTTGTACCAGGCCAAAAAAATCCATACATTTCTCTAATACTCTCCCTTGTTCATTCCTCTGAATTTATCCTAACAGACTGGCTACGGATGATGGCTATGTCCTGGAAGATCTCTGCTTGCATGTAATTCCCATATAAAATAAGAAAACTAAAAAATACTGACATACTGATTTAGTGTGTATCACATCTCTCCCTCTCTCCATCCCATTTGCACCATTAGTACTGGAAATCACTAAAGCAGAGAAGTTGTTTCACTGCTGTTTCCAAGTGCATCAGTCCCTGACCAGTGGAACCTTAGTGGATTTGCCAAGAGCGATATCAGGATTATGAGACTCAAATTACTACCATGTTGGCTTTTATTTTATTTTAAAGAGGCTTCATTGTCAACAGAGAGGGGCCACAAAAGCACTTGAGTCAGATGCTTACGTGACAAACTGGTTGGCAGTGGCATTTGCACTTCTGCAAGAAGTGTTAACGTTAGGAGATGTCCTGCTGATCTCAGGAAGCAGGAACCAGGAAGCAAACTCAAAAATGTAAGCAAAAGGAGAGCTCAGCAAGACTGAAAATATGGTAACAAATGAGTTATCTCTAGCCAAAGCACTAAGGGGGGTCTAGGCAGGATATATGTTGCACTGTAAGAGGAAATGCACCTCAGAAGAAACACAAGTTTAGCATGTGAAGATACATTTGGCTAAGTGAACATAGATGCAGCTAATGGATGACACTCCCATGGAGTTTGGCTTATGTTTGGCATATGGATAAAGCAATTAACCAATTAAGAATATTACATCAGATGACAAGAAGTAATAATTTTGAGTTAATTGTTGTATTAACTCATTTTACAGATACAAAAGGAAACCATAGCCTGTTTTTTGTGGATTCAGGCTGCTGAGCATCTGGACCCATCTGTACTCCGTACATCCTGTCACACTTGTTATCACACTTCCCTGCAGTGAAAAACATGAATGAAGATCACACTCCTGTATCAAGGCTGGAACACCTTGCTAATGAAGACAGACTGAGAGAGTTGGGGTTTAGCCTGGAGAAGAAAAGGCTCCAGGGACAACTTATAGACCAATACCATAAGGGGATACAGGAAAGCTGAAGGGGGACTTTTTACAAGGGCATTTAGTGACAGGACAAGGGTTAAAGGCTTTTAACTGGGAGAGAGTAGATTTAGGTTAGACACTGGGAAGAAATTCTTCACTGTGGGGGGTGGTGAAACACTGGAATAGGTTACCCAAGGAGGTTCTGGATGCCCCCTCCCTGGAGGTTTTCAAGGCCAGGTTGGATGGAGCTTTGAGCAGCCTGGTGTAGTGACTGATATTCCTACACATGCAGGAACACATTCCAGGTGGGCTGGAACTATATGATTATTGAGGTCCCTTCCAACTCAAATCCTTCTATGATAATATGATGCTACGATTTGTACCTGATAAAATTTAAATAAGTTGAAAAAGACCAATTGGTCACCTGACTGAGATACTGCAAACTAATCCACATTATTGGTACCCTACTTCTTAATTTTGTGTATCACAATACCTCTTTTGGAGGGAAAAATCCTGGAAGTTTTTGCCCTGATTAAATAGTATAGTTTCCACTAGGAAAAAATGTAGACAAGAGACAAAACTAGAACATGATAAACTGATGGGGACCACTCCCATAAGACTCCTGAGATAGCTCTATAAAGCCTGCTCCAATAGAAGTATCAGGGTAAACAAACAGGTTAGAAAGTGGGTCAGTGGCTCACTCATTTTGATACAATAGGAAATAAATACACCCATGCAAAAAAGTTTCCTCCTAATGGCTGGCAGGCAAGGCATACTTAAGGCTAGGTGGTTGGTGGACAGAAATATGAAAAAGCTGTCTATGCAGGGAAATTAAAATCTTTGTTTCCCAGCAACTGGTCATTTTCTTGTGTACCAGGCAGTAGGAACTCTCTATGGGCAAAGAACACCAATCCTCAACTAAAGGTGTTCTTCCATCACCATTATGATGGTCATCACAGCCATTATGATATTTGCTGACAAAATCCAGTCTAATTTATGAACTGGGGTAATGACACAGGAGATTACAGCCGACCATGGTCCTTATTTATGCCACTTCTCTAAGAGGATCTCAGACCTTTGCTTTTGATAAACGTTGAACGCAATCTTAGTTTCTTTGAACAAAGTCACAGCTATCTCATAATGGCTTAAAAAATTATTTTATGAGATACTTCATTCTCATCTTTGCCTTTCCAAAGAGGATGTGTTGGATGAGGATCTCCATACAGTTCCTGGAGATATCAATGAAGACTTGATAGGAAGGAAGTTGAATTGTCACGAACTCCAAGAACAACAACTGCAAATGGGTATATCTTGACTGAATGCCAGTGTTTAAACAGGAAAGCAACATCCAATTCCCAAGACAGAGCAACAGCATAAGCAGAACACACAGACTCACAGAACTCTCCCAAAATAGCAGAGGGTACAGATGGAGCCACACAAATGCTTCTAACACACGATAATTTTAGTGTGCCATGAATTTAATGAAGTTTAAAACAGAAGCATCAAGTGAGATATTGTCACACCAATTAAAAGTCTACGTGAAATGCATGTGAACATATGAAAACATGAAATGTGTGTGACTCTATGAAAAAGTATTTGAACACTGTTCATTTCAAAACCTCTATTATCTGACTCTAAACTACATAAAGATGCACAAGATTTCCAGTAAGGGAGATCATCATTCAAAGCCTAGCCAAACACTGGAAAATATCCAGAGAGATTATGACCTAACTATCCACATCCTGGACTAAGAATTTAAAAACAAAAAAGACACTCACATTGTTATTTATGCTGAAATACGTCCCAACTTTTCTACCATTTCTGAGTTCCAAAATATACTAATCATTTTCACAGGAATATGTTAGTTATGTCATTTTAACAGCTTTCATATACAATCTCCAGCTGAGGAAGGAATAATGAACAAAAACATGTTAGGATAAAGTATCTAAAGAATAGAGAGCTCTTGATGGGTTTGATTTACATCTGAATGGATTTAGCATGAGCATTTGGAAATTGCAAAAATCTACATTTCCCTTTCCAAACTCAAATTTTTCAGCTCATAAACCTTGTCAGGCTTTATAACAGCTTGCTTTGCAGTGTCTTCTGCATCCCATATGTTAGGGGGATGGGTTTTATTAATATTAGTAGGGAATTGCAAAGGCCAAACTTTGTGAGCACAGACCCAAATACAGAGGATACTACTTCAGAATTAAATACATCCTAAAAAAGGTACAACCCAAGGTGGAATTAGCTATTTGGACCACAAACAGTAATATTAAAAAAAAAAAAATCAACAAAAAACTAGCCCCCACCAACTCTGTAAACATGAGCTCAGTTTTGCAGTGGTCCTATAGCAGGAAAGAGAACATGACACTGAAAGTTTCAAGGATGAATGTAGCCACTGTGTGATATGTAGAAAGCAGTAAGAGAAGGGAAACCAAAGCAAGTTAGAAATATTTTTCCCATTTTTCATAATCTGATAGGTTGTCTCTTATCTAAAACATCAAAAGCCTATTAGCAAATCTTAGCAAACCCTAACACAGTGCCATCCTCAGCCTAACAATGCACCTTCTAAATTCTCATGCTATATATCAAAAATTTAGAGAACAAAAAAAGAAACCTAGTGGTTTCTAGGAAACAGTGAGCTACCAACTCTGACTTGGAACCAGTGGTAAATCGTTGCAATGTATGCAATGCCTTATCACCAGCACTGATAGTGATACTGCTTTGACAACTTTCAGGTCACTACTAATGAGAGATCCACTTAAAATTAAATATCCTTTACAAGAATTAATATCCTGATAAAGTTTAAATAATTCATAGTGCTTACAGTAATTTTATTACTGTAAAACAAAATGCAGCTCTTGTGAAAAGGAATAAAATAACTGAATTACACGATGTGTTTGACACTCAATATTTCCAAAATAACAAAATTCACACCTAGGCTAACGTCAGAGAACCCTTTGAAATCCAGAGCTGTGACTATCTAAAAAGTTAAATCCTTTGCTCTTCTCCAAGAAAATTAGATAGCAAAACATAAATGTTATTTTTTTATTTAAAACAGCACCCCCAATTCAATATAATGTGTTGTAGAGCCTTTCACTATTTGCTTTATCTTAAAAAACAAAACAAAACCTAACAGGAACAACTGAGAACACTAAAGAGGAAATGTGATATGATTTTCTTATTGTTACCTAGAATGACATAGGATGGATGTGGAAACATGTCTTTAACTTTTTTCCAGATGTCCATGGAACACCATTTTAGCTTTGTTTTAATGTGGATGTGTGAACTTCCTTGTTCAGCATTTTTTTTTTTTTTTTTTTTTTTTTTTTTGGATATGAGAGAATTTTTACAATCTTTCAGTGACAACAAGTAATAAAAATAATATTAAAAGTGCATGTATCCTAGGTGGTTTGTAATCTATCTTGTGGAAAGGTTGTTAAGAAGATGGGAGGGTACTGAACAGATGGTATTTCACTCTCAAGGAAATGCAATTTCTAGAGCTGAAATTTATTTTGGTTAAAAGTCCTCATAAAAATATGATACAATATGAGTACAGTAGCAGAAGTTTGGGCCAGCCCTGTGTGGCTGTAGAACTGAAACCCTGGGCAGAACTATGGCTTACACCGATATGCCAACAAGACAAATCTCATCTCAGCCAATCCCTAAAAATTTTTTTTTTACAAACTGCAGAAAATTCTTAATGACCCTTAGAGGTGGGATGGGAAAGCAAAGGTTTATTTAAATTAGTGCTGTGACTAAAAAAGTATCCCTGTATGTTTATTCACTCTCTGAATCTTGTTGAGGCAACAGCTCTATGAGTACCAGACTCAAGGGCTGCAGAAAAGCAAGCCTAACATCAGCTCTGAGCTGCTCAGCCAAAGACTGCTGCATATCTTCTGGCTTTGACCCCCACTTTCATTCATCCCCTCCTTCTGCACATCTTGGGAGGTTTAGGTCAGATATCAGAAAGAATTTCTTTACTGAAAGAGTGCTCAGGCACTGGAACAGCCTCCCCGGGGATGTTGACTTAACCACCTCCCTGGAGGTTTTAAGAAACATGTGGCCCTTCAGGACATGGTCCAGTGGCCCAGTATGTAGGGGTTATGTTTTGTTTTGATGGGGTTTTCTGTGTTATTTTTGTGTGTGTTTGTGTAGTGTTGGACTCAGTGATCTCAGAGGTCCTTCCCAAACACATCTATTCTGTGATTCTCTGATTTCATCACAGCATCTCAACAAATATTGCTGTTCAATATCTCTGTTCTGCAGATAAGTGATTACTGTGGAATATTTATACGCACTGCAGATAATACTGCATTTCCATGTTGATAGTGAAATCATTTACTTCTTTTTTTCTTTTAGATCCCAAAGTATTTCACCCCCTGTAATCTTGCCTGTTATATACCTCTCTGGGTATTTTTGGAAGCACCCATATTTGAAAAGTCAAAGAAACTGAGCTTCTATGCCACTGCCCATACTGAGTGCTTTTCTTCCTTGCTGGTAGTTACAGTTCTTTAATCTTCAGACAAGTCCATGAAACTCAATTTTGTAACTGAAAAAAACAGTGCTGAAATGTCCACCCCCTGCTTAGTGAGGTTGCCTAACTGGGTAATTTAATCAGGCTGATTCCTGAAATTGCACAGGTTGCTACATAGTACTAAAATTTAATAATCACAGAAAGTTCCTGCTGTAATGAACAAGGCCCCTGAAGATGAAAATGTGTGTGTTTATATAAACAGAAATAAATTAAGCACAACCCGATAGAAGTTTAAAAGGCATCCCTTGCCCCTTTTCACATCACTGTTAGTGGTTTTGCTAGTCTTGTACTCTTAGACAAAACAAAAGATCAGATGGCCAAGAATAAAGTAAAGGATAAATATGAACTAATGGGAACTGTGAAACAAGATGTGTTATAAAGTTGGAACTGTTGCCACCACCACAGCAACAGCTACAATTGTTTTTTACTCTTGCAATGTTTGTCTGGCATATTAGTTGCAGTTTAAGAATCTCTACCTCACATCTGCATCCATAAAGAAAAAGTTAACCACAAGAAAAATATTTTTTATCTTTTCTATTAAAAAATGGGGGGAAAGTCCATACATAGAAGTAAGACTTTTACTAGTATGTCTTGTAATTCCACAAGTTTTATACTGCAGCTGTGTTTAATTAGCCACACCCTCCAGGTGGATGCAAGAGTTTTAGGATCATTAAAATCCAGCTCAGCATGTAAAATAAGGACTGTATTTCTAAGAATGATGGTAAGTTGCTTGACTCTACAACAGAGCCTCTTCTGGGTGTCATTTGAGGCCTTTGACATTTCTACAGTGAAGGTACATGAGTTCTCTCATGAAATATCACATTATTCACAGACAAACCTGGGTGGTCTAGAAAAATAAGGAATTTCCTGGAACCTGTTATGTGCTGTCTGTGGCATCACCAAGAAATGGCAGGGACACAATCCATGACCAGGTCAAACAGCTGGCTCTGAAGGATGAGTTAAAAATTGCCCTTTTGCATTTCAGTGCTCTAAAGTTGTATGCCAAAAACACTGAAAAAGAATTTGCTATATGACATTTCTTGGCCATAAAGTCTTCATAAGTAAGGTGATGTATGAATCAAAATGTATAAAGAGTTGTCAGTTTTTATCACCATGTCCTTTGGACTGGGGTCTGGCTGTCTTATTTTGAACTGTATGACTGAACACATAACAGAAAAATACTAGAAGGAGCTTTCATTAAGTAATGTACTCTCTCTCCTACAGAATTATCTTAATACATGGAGGACAATACACCTCAAAAAGCTCAGGAAAAGTCTTATCAGTCACTGGCTGGAGTGCATCAAATGCTTTTCAGAATTTCATATTACTTCAGTGGGAAAATGCTTAAATTGTTTTGAAGTTTTTAAATAAGCATTTGGCATCACTGATGATATCTGGAAATCAAGTTCATTCTCTTGTCACTGGACTTTAAAAGATAGCATATTCTACTCTCCTTATTGCTAGACACATAAAAATAGGATTACAGTTTTGTCATAAAATATTTTTCACTTACTACGCCTTTCACTGATGCTGTTCAAAATCTTTCTGGTTTGGGTCTAGATAATGACTATAACCTTTCTGAAATTCATATTATTGATTTCTTTAAACAAATCCCTAAAAGAAATGTGGTATCATAAAATTCAGCAGTAAACATAGTATATACAGATGTAAATGGTGCAAATGCTTTAGATGTATATATCAGGAAAATAACTGTTGGAGTTGTAATGAGAAAAAAGACTCTCAAAAAGAAGGATGTTTAAGACCTTTGAAATCAAGCCTAACCTTTTCGAATTCTCCTAATGGGTTCTTTTCCTCCCACAGATGTGAGAGGCATTTTAATCTCTTTTGTGAGTGTTAAGGAATTTCTTATTCATTTTACTTTGCATTCAGCATAAGCATGACAGAGAAAGGAGTTGCACATCATTTATGCAGAAGGTGTAAGGCAGCCTGTGTGGCTATTGATTCAGACTCATATCTGGCAGAAATTGAAGGGACTGTTAAGACAGATTTTCCATTTGGAATTAAACTCAAAGAATGCAAGTTCACATCATATTTCACCCAGGTTTAGGATCATGCTCTAACATACTGACACAGGAAAGCCCACAAAAGCATTTCAAGTCCAACCTTGTGAAGAAAACATTTTTCCCAAATGGCTCCAAGCCACATTTAAGTAAGTGATGCCTTTTTCTTTGTTTCACAGGGTGATTTGGTTTACATCACAGATTACATGGACCATCTCAGTAAACCCAGTCCTTTCAGCTTGAGGTTAACCTTGAGTCAAGACCTGGCTTTTGTTCTGAGCAGCCTCCAGCCCCAGCTGCCCAAGGGGAGTCCATGCACTGGGGGTGCTGGCCTGCCAGGGACCCCTCTCACTGCTATCACCCCCAGGCATAGCACCTCACCTGTGCTTGCAGCTGAGATGCCCAAATACTGGTGCAGCCATAGCAGAGTGGCTGTGGTAAGCAGCTGTCATCATCTCAGCTCAGATCTGCTCTTTGCTTCCCAACTGAGATCCAGGTTTTGCTGCCAATGTAAAGCATCAAGAGGTGCAGAAAGCTGAGGCCCAAGGGCTCCTAACAAAACCCTCTCAATCTTAAATGTGGGCGCAGACACATGCAAAGGACCACAATGTTACACTAAGGAATCATGTTTTCTAGAAATACTCAGTGATTACATAATAAGGAGCAATACAGTAAGATGTAAACAGCCAAACAGAAGAGAAAAATCCTCAGAAATAAAATGAAATATTTATTCTCAATGGAAGGCATTTGTCTAAAGAGTGTCCTGCACACATATGTATAGTTTCCTGTTCCTGAACAGTAATTCTAAATAAGACTCCCCAGTAAAATATTTATATTACAGTGATATCAATGATCAAAGAGGGAATGCTTACCAGGGAGATCTACACAAGCTCAGAGATGCTGGTTGCTACTGTGGTGTTGGTCCTTACACAGCCCATCCTGCTACAGCAAAATGCTGCCAATGAGCCAAGGTAACCACTCTAGCAGTAGGACTGGTGTCACTGGGAAGGGAAGGTCTAACCCTGCAGAAAAGTTTTCTCACTGTAACTGTTTTTGTGAGAAGCCTGTTTCTGACTTTGCTGGCCTTTAAAACTTTTCACAATGGGGATAACAGTCTTTCTGGAAACTTGAGACTTAAAAGCAGCTGGCAGTGCATGCTGTCCAAAAACATTTTCATAGGAAGGTTAAGTATACAGCTAGGGGGCAAGCTAAGGAGGTGGCAACTTAGAAAAATAGAGGCCTACTCTTGATTCTAAGTTTACTGAGAGCACTAACCAAGAGTATAAACCAACAAATCAGTTATTGTCTTCTGTTTCCTTCACACATGCATTCTGCTCTCCTCAGCTTCATTTATCAAGTGCCTTATACTTTACAGCTGGCCTTGATTTCTCAATTTCTTCCTTACATTTACTACTTCAGCTCACACCCTTAAGAGGGCAGAGGAAGACAGACAACAACTATTTGATCCCTCCTACACACAGCCCCTAAACCAAGCCAATGATCACCCTTCTTTTCTACTACCTGGCAGTCAGGTGTACTCATCCTACCTACAACTGAAACACAAAAAACCTGCACCTCTTGATGGAGGCCAATGACAAGTGGATTTCCTCAAGAGTCAGTACTGGAACAGGTGCTGTTCAGCATCTTTGTCAATTACATGGACAGTGGAATTGAGCACACCCTCAGCAAATTTGCTGATGACACCAAGCTGCATGGTGTGGTAGAGATGCTGGAGGCAAGAGAGGCTATCCAGAGGGACCTTGACAGACTTGAGAGGTGGGCCCATGAAAGCCTCTTGAAGTTCAACAAGACCAAGGTCCTACCTGTGGGTGTCAGCAACCCCAAGTTGAAGTACCAGCTGGCCAGAGAAGGGATTGATTACAGCCCTGAAGAGAAGGATTTTGTGGTGTTGGTTGATGAGAACCTCAACATGAGCTAGCAATTTATGTTTGCAGCCCAGAAAGCCAAGCATACCCTGAGCTACATCAAAAGAAGCACAGTCAGCAAGTGGAGGGAAGTGATTCTGCCCCTCCCCACCAGGAGTACTGTGTTCAGTTTTGGAGCCCCCAACACAAGAAGGACACACAGTTCTCAGAGTGAGTCCAAAAGATGGCCCCAGGGATGATCAGGGTGTAAGGGACACAGTCTGAGAGAGCTGGGGTTGTTCAGCCTGGAGAAGACAAGGCTCCAGGTAGACCTTATAGTGGCCTTCCAGTACATAAAGGGGCTACAGGAAAGCTGGAGGGAGAGTTTTTATAAGGGCATGTAGTGATAGGACAAGGGGTAATGGTATTAAGCTGAAAGAGGCTAGATTTAGATTACCTATTAGGAAGAAATTCTTTCCTGTGAGGGTGGTGAGACATTGGCACAGGTTGCCCAGAGAAGATGTGGATTCCCCCTTCCTGGAAGTGTTCAAGACCAGGTTGGATGGGGTCTTGGGCAACCTGGTCTAGTGGGAGGTGTCCCTGCCCATGGCAGGGGGTTGGACATGGATGATCTTTAAGGTCCTTTCAACTCAAACCATTCTATGATTCTAAGATTACAGAGTTATAACATTATATAGAAGATCTTATATATAAGGGCTGAAAATGAGTATTTAGAATATTGCTTAGTTTTCACATGGCAACGTGAGAGCCCAGAAATAAAGACTCCAGAAGTACAATGAACATGAATTTTCTGAAGTCCCAGGAAGTGACATCTGTCAGGAAGTTAAGCAGAACTTATCATACCTGCCGAAAAAGCAATTACAGAAGCTTCTGTTTCCACAGCTGTAAATTTTCTGGCTGCATAAAGTTGCACTAAAAGTGCTGTAGAAATGTTTGACACTCAGTGTTTAATTAAGGAAAATGAACTTTCACATGCAGAATAACCTGTTGTTGCAAGTTTGCAACCTGTGTTCCACAAGCAATACATTCTTCAGGTGACAGTCAGAACTAGTCATTGGTACAACTACACATCTTTCTAGGACCTTGTATAATGGCCATATTTGTGCCACTACAATCTGATTTCACAGTGGTTTTCACAGATAAGCATTTTTTTAGTCTCAGGTTCTCATTGACTGCACAGAAAATTTATTCAAAGATATTTTATGACTCAGACAATGCATGGCACCTACACAAATAACAGTACCCTATGAAATCAGAGAACGATAGGAGCTACATTACCATTTTTTTTCTTAGCTTCATGTCTCCTTTCTGTCATTTGCTAGAATTACAGAGGTACTTGCCATATGAAGTAGTGTGACAGGAACTTCAGCTATGATTCCTCTACTGCAATACATGTATATACTGCTTGTGCTAATCTCTGGAGATTTTTCCCTTTCTCAGTGGAGATTTGGATAAAATGGTTACTCGTTCCTTTTAAACTTACGGTTCTGAAAATAGTTGCTGCTAAGAGGGAAGCTCTGAAGAAATCTTAATAATTCTTTATGCTGTGATAACTGTGCTAACTCCATAACCCCCAGTCCAACAGCCAACTCCTGCTGCAGGCCATACAGTACAAACCTCTGAACAGGAAAGGTCCCTTCTCAGGAGTTTTCAAGCTAAGTCAAGGCAGGGTTTTTCTCAGTTCAGATGGCATTGGGCAGATGGAAGTAACATGAAGAGACAGTCTTACTGCATGGGATAAGGAGGACAAAATCCATATACTGACTTTGAATAAAGAACAGTAGCTTTCACAGTTCCCTTTCATTTCATAAAGTGATATTAACCTGCATTCTGGAAACATTTCAGCTTCTCATACGCTCAGCCTTTAGAATCTTGCTAATAATACAAGCAAAAAGGTTCAGATATCTTGGCAAAGATATATCACAAACCCAAAACTCACAAAGTAATGGGTGTCTCATAAAAACAAAACCCAAAATCTTTCAGGTAGCAAGCTGTCTGTACTGATTTAATAATCACAGAAAGTTAGGGTCTGGAAGGCACTTCAAAAGATCAGCAAGTCCAACCCTGCTGCCAGAGCAGGGTCATCTACAGGAGGTCACATAGGAATGCACCCAGATTCCACAACCTCCCTGGACAACCTGTTCCAGTGCTCTGTCACCCTCACAGTGAAAAAGTTTTTCCTTATATTTATGTGGAACCTCCTATGCTCAAACATGTACCAATTAGCCCTTGTCCTGTCATTGGACATAACTGAGAAGAACCTGGATCTGGCCTTCTGGCACTCACCCTTTACATATTTGTAAATATTAATGAGGTCACTCCTCATTCTCCTCTTCTCCCAGCTGAACAGACCCAGCTCCCTCAGCCTTTCCTCATCAGGGATATTTTCTTAGTCACTCTGTGCTGGATTCTTTCCAGCAGTTCCCTGTCCTTCTTGAACTGAGGAGCCCAGGAACTAGACAAAATATTCCAGATGTAGCTTCAAAGACTGTAGCTCAGGACTTCAAAAATGTGTAGGTATCTAAATTCCATTAGAACTAGACTTATATTACAGGATTTAGTAATGTCAGTCTTATATGGGTTATGAGGAGCAATACAGAATCTGTAAAATATATTCTATTAAAATATTTGTTAAAATATAAAATTGGTTAAAGTATCTAAAATAATTAAAATATCTTACCACTCTGGATCTGATCTAGTTAAATGTATAAAAGTATAAATTTGTTCTATATTTGCTGCAGCAGTCATTGAAGGCTTAGACAACATTGAATTCAAAACACACATCCCCTCAGAGAAATGTTATTCTAACTCTTCTGCAGTAAAACATCTGGTTCATTCACCCTACAAAACCTTTGTTATCTTGAATATTCCACAGCAGTTGTTATTGAAACACAACTTCATTTCTGAACCTTCTCCTCTTGCCCCTTGTAGAGACACCACACAAGCAGAAGCTGACAACTTCTGCGATGAGAAGTGTTTCTGAAATACTGACAGGCATTTTTATTTCACTCAGACTTTAGCCAAGATTATTATCTTTGATATGACACAAAAATATTATTAAAAATGCAGATGTTCTGCATGATTATGCCCACTCTTAATGGGATAAATGTATGCTTTTAAACACACAGTTTAAATCTGAGATAAGGTTACAGATATCATCCACTTTAGTTTCAACATCAACAGCTTAAGGCGACTGATACAGAGACAAAACACTTCATTCTCTACATATGTCAAAATAAAGAAATGTTTAAAAATGCAGCAATAAGGTACAAAGAAGAGCTCAGGTTTGAGGTAGACCCTTGACTGTGAAAAAGATTTCACTAAACAAAAAAGGAAGAATATGTTACACATGTGATGGAGATGACCGAACATCTCGCAACTTTGCGGCTATACCGGTTGTCTGGAAGGTGCCTTCAGCATCTCTCCAGTCAGTGAGAAATGGATGTGTTTGCTAGGGAAGAATAAGCTGTTTTGCCTGAGATGCAAGTGCTTGAGCACTGTTTAATGTGGGTAACTGTTACCCTCAATTTTGGTAAGCAAAACCATTCCAGAGGATGTAGTAACCTTTTTGGTATTAAAACAGAACGTTTACTTTGCTATGACTCCTGCTCAGAAGCAGAAGCTTCTTATATAAACTTACTAGTTTTCTTAGTGTAATTTGGATAAATTTCATTTCATATGAAGTAACATTTTTGAAATTAAAATTGTTAAAAATTTCAAGGCAATGCGTGGCCAGAAAATTATGAGACTGTTTGTTTCATAAAATAATATATCAAACTGTCAATAGTTTCAAAAGATTTGTTTTCAAGGCAACATATCATGAAATGATGTGTCCAAAGAGCTGACAAGAGCCCATGAGATATGTTCAGGCTCCAGACAGGAACTGGGCCAGTAAGTCATGATATTTGAAAGAACTTTATGCATCTGTCACCAATCTTTGAAATAAAAATATGAAACACCATAAAAATCTCCTAATCTTTCACCCCTTTATAAGTAAAAGCAGAATCTCTCTTTTCAATGGGTTAATAAGCCCAAGTAGAAATGCAATAACCTTTACAGATACAGTACTGCTTAAAACCAGCTCTACCTTAAAAACATACACTTCAGAAGGTACAAAAGGCATGGAATCTCAGCAGGTATACAGGAAAAAGTAATTATTCATTCCTGTGAAAGATCGGTTGCAGTCCTGAGTCTGAGCTTTCAATAAATGGTGAAACCTAATTTATTTGTACTGGGTACTGCTGCTTCCAAATATAACCCAGAACCTCAGGGACATGCTGGTAGTAATGCAAACACAGGATGGTCTTTTAGCCAAGAAATAATTTCAAAATTTATCTAAAGCAGAAAGTTATTATGATTCCACAATGGTGGCATGCATTTGTTTAATATTCACCACGGCATACCAGGGACAGAGAAGTATCTGAATTTAGTTCCCATGATCTAACAGAGAAGCTATCTAGGCAACTTGGTTCTTTAAGCCTATTCTCCCTTTTTCTTTGCATAACTATTTTGCAAATAACGCACCCTAACTACATCATAAACAACTGCAGAGATTCATAGAAAGTTTTTAGCAGGATTTCAAGAAATCTTTTTCAGCTTCATCAGTTCTATTATTTGGTGTATAAGAAAAATGTCCAGAAATACCTTAAATGCCCCTTTTGGTATTCTAGCAAGCATTGAATACAAACTTAATCAGAAACCAGTTGAAACATTCTTAGTTACATTTCTCATGGACTCAAATACTGTTCTGAAAGAAGTAGCATTTCAGTAGATCCAATTGAAGAAACAATGGCCAAGATGGTAGACTGAGAACAAAATATAAAATGGATGTACACCACTACAACTAAGAGAAAGATAAATTGGAGTATTTTTACAGACTGACTGAAAAAGAAGTAAAGGATACACTTTAATAACTATGATGAGGAATAATTGCACTCATTTATTGGATGTAAAGTTTAAAATTAACATTGTGGAAAACAGTCCTGATCATGGAAATGCCATTTAAAAATATATTTAAAATCAGTCCCACCAAAGAATTATAGCATGTATACTGAAGTATGAGACACCTGTTTTCAATTGCCCATCTCACAGATTCTGTATTCAAAAGGCATAAATTAATCTAATAATCAGAACTTATTTCCATCAAAAGTACTAATTCAACAATGAAATTGTGCTATTGCATTAATACTACTACTTCTTGAAATCAGATTGGTATAAGGAGATACCATTAGTGAAGCAAGATGGATCTATCTCTTGATGTCTTAAGAAGACCAGCCAAGCTCACCCTTTCTGTATTTCTTCTTTTCCCTTCCTAAAGAAACTGTCTAGATCTTCAGTATTAGTTCCATACAATGCAGCTGTGGCTAACCAAAAATCCTTCATTAATCTAAATAAGGAGTTCTAACAACAAAATTTTAATAGTGTCAAGCAATACTCACAAGGCTCTGAAGAAACAGGAATTAGGAAGAAATTCTTTAATGTGAAGGTGGTGAGACTCTGGAACAGGTTTCCCAGGGAAGCTGTGGCTGCCTCATCCTTGGGAGTGTTCAGTCCCAGGTTGGATGGGGCTTTGAGCAACCTGTGGAAGGCATCTCTGCCCATGCAGGGCAGGGGTGGAACTAGATGCTTTTTAAGGTCTTTTCTAGCTCAAACCATTCTATGATTCCATGATGATCAACCCACCAACATCCATCTCCTATATAATTTAGAGAATGCTGTAGTAGTTTCTAGCCATCCTGGAAGAAAGAGTATTTAAACTCTAAAAGAGGAAGGGGATGAAAAAAACCCAACAAACAGAAGAGGTTAAAAATTCCAGGACTTATGCTAAATACTACCTAGCAGCTGCTTTTGAATAATACAAATCAAGCATAAGAGCAGAATATTTTAAAATGTCCCTGTGAAGGCTCTGGGTCACGAGTCTTTTAAGGAGCAGCTGAGGAAATTGGGGCTGTTTATTTTAGGGAAGAGAAGCCTGAAGGGAGACCTTATTGCTCTCTACAACTGCCTGAAAGGAGGTTGTAGTGAAGTGGAGGTTGGGAAGTTAGGTTGGATATTAGGAAAAACTTCTTTACTGAAATAGTGGTCAGACATTGGGACAGGGTGCCCAGGGAAGTGATGGAGTCACCCACTCCAGAGGTGTTCAAGGAACATGTGGGCATAGCACTTCAGGACGTGGTTTAGTTGGACTTGATGATCTTAAGAGGTCTTTTCCACCCTTTATGACTGCATGACATCCTACATATCTGTTTTGCTCCTGCAGGTAGCCCAGACTGAACTACTTCTGGATGCAAAAGTCAAAGGTATGGTTGTTCTCCATTTCCAAAATAAAATTGTAACTTTTTAAGATTTAAGATGTGACAGGCTGCATGATGCCTCTAATTTAAGTACTTTTCAAATGTTCCTTTTATCAAAATGGAAATATTTTCAGATGTTTTAATACATCAGTGTGAAAATGAAAACTGAAACCAGTCTTGATTCAGAAGTCATTTCAACGTATGGAGACTTTTCAATGTAACTTGGAGACAAATGTATACTTCTTTCTCACATGATTCTGAAACTGTCAGGAATTATAATATTAACTGCAGAATGGTAAAAAATTCAGAAAAATACAGAATTAATTTGAACCACTTATTCATTAATTTCTATGGTGAAAATTATGGAGCTGTAGATTTAGCTCTAATTTCCCTGGCAGGAAAGAAAAATCAAATGCAGCAATCACTCCACGACCTCATGAAATTCTTACATACTTCATCAAAGCAAAAATATGCATTTCAACATAAACTAATTGCAAGGTTTTTCTTCCTTTCTGCTATTACACTTTTTAATTTTTCTCTTTATATTATCTTTTTTCCCAGTCTGGAAAGTAGTGCACCACATGTGCACATTTACATTACTTATTCTCATCTTGTTTACATAAGGGCAATAAATAGTTTAATTTATTTAAACTCAGGGAGATACTGTGATGCCCACAAAATCAAAACAAAGATTAAATTTAAAGGAAAAGCAAATATTTTGTATATATAAACCATTTTAAGGTGGTATTTACATGTGGTCCCTATAGGAAGTGCCACAAGCAAATCTGTGATGGGAGAGATAGAATATAGAACAGCCTTGATGATAAATTAAACCATTTTGGAAAAATATAGGGAAATTCAAATTTTCATTATACTGTGGGAATATTCACCTACAGGCTTAAAAAAAATAGTCTGTTCTTTAGTAAAGTATTTATAGGTTCCAGTCAACCCAGAGAAAGTGTAAGAATATGCTGCTGTTGCAAAATTACCATATACTAATGCATAAAGAGGGAGTTTCAACTTGCAAATACTTGGGTAATTGTTAAACCTCAGTATGTGCTAGTAAATTCTCAGCTGAAATATTACCTAATTATGGACACTGAGCTTTAAGAAGTATCTGGACCACTTGGAGAAAACAGATGTAGACTAAAATCCTCAACAAGGATAAGACTCCTTCCTGGGAGACATGACCCATAGAGAAAGTTTGAAAGAAATGAAGCTGTATAAAGATGAGAGGATGAGAGAAAAGAGTACATATGACAGACATCACTGCAGCCTTCAAATACATAATAGGTTATTCAAAAGACTAATGGAAAGTTTTTCTCCATTTTCACATGAGGCTGAAGGAGGAAGACAGGAGATTTTGACTAATGGGAGAAAAACTTGCAAATTATAAAAGACTGTAGAATCGTTTCAGTGGAGAAAGTAGACTTTAGGAAAAAAAAGCTGTAAATAATGTTTTATTTGACCTGAATCTGGATCTGGACTTCTTATTGAGTAAAAAAAAAAAAAAAAAAAAAAAAAAAAAAAAAAAAAATTGAATAAACAGCTAACTCTAATCTATAGAGACTGTCACACTGTGATGCTACGTTGCTTTGTTGTTCCTCCAGCTCTGGCTTAGCACACTGCTGTAGTCAGGTCTGCAAAGCATTATTCAAATAGCTAGGGAACAGAGAATACTAATTAATTACAAGCAGAACAACCAAAATACTTTCTGGAGAATGAATTCTGTCTTCTCCTCACCTACGGAGCAGCCTGTATGCTCTGGTGCCATTTAATGACATTAATTGATCTTACTGCCTGATCTGCAACGGCCTTGGCCTTTTCTGTCACTTTCATTCACAACAGTTTTTATACATTTTATACCTTTTCTTATTGCTGAACACTTAAAACAACCTTGGAACAACTTTGGTTTGCCAACTTTTTATCTCCTAAATAGCTAATGCACAGTCTGGGGGTTTCTGTGGGATGAAGACTGTTCCCAACAAGCAATTTCAACCCAAACTCTGTCTCCAGGAGTCAAAGAATGCTTAATGGTGAGGATGTGGTTAAACTGGCCTTGGTACCAGAGAGCAATCTGAGGCTTCACTATTACAGCTGTGCCCATTGTCCTGTGAGGCCCCAAGTAAGGAAATCATTATTAATGATTATTAATAATAATTATTATAGAATGGAAGCTGTTACACTCAGTAGCTGTTAATAAACAGCTCTGTTTAAGGAGGAAACTCTTCAGAATGAAGTAATTCTTCTAACCAGTTTCTCACTCTAGAGCCCAGTTCCCACCAGAGGTGGCAGAAAAAGCCAGTGGTTATATCTCTCTCTTGGACAACTAGGAGCCTACTCAGATAAACACTTTCTATCTGATGCAATTACCCTAATTGAAGTAAAAAGCATGTATTTTTAGTTCTAAGAATGTTGAACAGATATAAGAAAGCAAGTAATCCAAGTTCACACATTCAAAAATATATATTTTTGAGAAAGAAAGTAGTTTTAGACTCCAAATGTCTGATTTGAACTGACAAAGCCCAAGACATTCCAGTTAAAACTTATATTTTATAAACACAATTATGCCTTTTATTTTAAGAAATAGTTTGAGTTAAAGGTGAAATGGTAATGCTAGCTCCAAGTTTCCTTAGGATTTTTTTACTTTAAGTCAAAGTCTTTACTTCACATAAGGTTTCTTGTGTTGAATTGTAGTACAACTGTTTACTCAAGTGGCAGGAGCATGCTCTGTGATAAATTAAATGGACATTTATCAAAGGTAGGTTGACAGGTTTAAATGTTAAATGTAAGCATTGTAAGACAAGTACAAATAGTTTCTACCTGGAGGTTACATACACAAATTGCTGGATAGATATTTTAATTAACTTCTGTACCATAAATAACGTTTCCTTCTGAATTACTGAATATTTTCTGAGAGAGGATGATACAAAATGTCATACAATATATCTTAAGGTTGTGTTTACACATAAATAAAAATAAAAATTGAAAATCCTTCTTCCCATACAGCACAGGCAGGAAAGAGACAAATACTGTTTAGAAACATAAATCTTGGGGCCAAGATTTAAAATTAAGTTAGATTAACAACTTAAGAGACAGAGTCTGTTCCATAAGACAGAGGCATAATACATGGGTAGAGGGCTTTTCATTACTATACCTCATTTTATTCTTAATATATTGAATTATGATCTAACAACGTGATCATGTAGCCACTTCAGGTTCTGAGGCAATTTTGAGAAAGCCTAAATGAAGTTAGAAAATAGACAGTGCTAAACCCAAAAGGAATGTATGTCTGGTGGGAGCAAAATAGTTAATACTGCTCTCATTTCTGAAACCCATGTAGTCTTCTTGCCCTCCTTCACAGTAATTCTTAAAGCAGGCAGCTGGGCAACAGAAGCAAGCTGCAAACCCACAGGAGCACAATGTTAAGTGGCTTCACATCAACCCTTCACTTTCAAACCACTGAAGCATTTGGATGCTTAAAATTATAATAAAAACTAAAAGGTTTTACTCACAGTTAAAACCAGGTTGAATAGTTTTTCCAGCTTCAAGACTGTTTATTGTAATCTGAAAGATGATGTGCAGCAGCAGAAATGATAGACTCGTGAAACACAGAGATTTTAATAATCGTCCTGTATGCCCTAAAAGATAAAATAGACAGACATATAGCTGGTGAATATCTGAACATTGCTTAAAGGTTTTCAATACAAAAACAGTGAAAGTATCTTGACCAAGAAAATATATACAAGTCATCTTCACATCACTCATGATTGTTCCTTAAGCAAAATAACTCATGATTGCTCCTTAAGTCAACATTATAGCACAAAATATACTTAAGTTATAGTGTCATTGAGTACTCCTTAATCACCAGCCCCAGTGACTACTCTAGTTTCCTTTTCCTTCTTGGAATTTAAAAAAAAAAAAAAAGTTACTCAAGTCTCCAGATAGCAATTTCACATCAATAACAAAATGCTTATTGTCATTTTACCTGGTAAAAAGAGAAAATATAA
Organism: Heliangelus exortis; assembly: GCF_036169615.1. Lineage (NCBI taxonomy): Eukaryota > Metazoa > Chordata > Aves > Apodiformes > Trochilidae > Heliangelus > Heliangelus exortis. The sequence continues at coordinate 98,890,753 of NC_092423.1, read as the reverse complement.
ATGATAATTCCAATCTTGAGAAAATAAAACTTTTAATCTAATCAATCTCTCCAAAACAAATTACATGGGAGGGGGAATAACCACACAAAACCCTCATTTTGGCTCAGTTCAGACATACTTTCAAATGAATACTTTACTTTGTGTAGACTGCCCTCTTTTTCTTCCTTTAGAAGTCTCTCAGAATAATTTTCAGTACACAGAAGTATTCTGTGCCAGATACAGTTGGTCATAGTTCCTCAAAGATTTATTGGTTATCTATAGCCAAAAGCCAATAGAAAAAGGTTGACGAAGACTTTGAAAATGCCTTATAAATCCTCTAGGAAACACTCAGCTTAATCACAGGCAGCCAAACTTGCAAGGTATGAATAAATAAAGTAAACCATTAGTATTTTAGAAAATATGCATCTTTAAGACTAAGCTGTATTACTGATAAAAACAACATTAAACATCACCTTACCTGACCTATGTGCAGTAGAAGTCCTATTTCAAAAGCATTTTATACCTAGATTTTACATCATCTGCTTCATGCATTTGAGGATTTTTTTTAATTTACACATTAAAAACAGCACTGCTAGAATTCTTACCCAAGGTTACAAATAAAGCCAAGAGTACAGAGGGCAGAACTGGCAGGATATACCTGGGAAAGGTCCCTCTAACTGCAGCCTCTTTCATTTACGTGCATTCTGCATGTGTCTGTTACAAGTAGCTATTAGAAAGAAGATGACAGTTCTTATTCTGTATCTAACCAGTAAATCAACTTCTTGCTTCATGTTCAAGCATGTTGTTGATGGTCCAAATAGTAGTTTATGAAGCAACGAATCAGATAAATGTGATTCAAGAGTTCTAGAAAAAAGTTATAGACTATCTCACTCCATCAGTCTCATGTTTTGTTACATGATCTCTATCTTTTCTGTGAATTTTGAATACCAGGTGCCTGCAATGAACTTGCTTATATTTTTAAAAATAAAGAGATTCAAACAAAACAAAAAATGGCAAGAGTGAGCTTACATATGAATTTCTGAGACTTTAAAGGGAAGCTACATTCACTAGATACATCTTTTGTATGACTTATTCACTATATTTACTGGTAAGACACCAGAGTCCTCATAGACAGTGGACAACCTGGGCCAACAAGCATTACCAGAAAAGACTAAGTTTTAAATTCTTTAGAGGAGAATTATTTTTGCTTCATCTCCTACAGAAGCTGGCCTGGTGCCTTAGGTTAGCACAACAAGCACTGTAAAAGCACAAATAAAAAAATAATTCACATTGTCAAATTCATTAGAAGAATTCGTATATGATGAGCTGCATTTTATTAAATATTTTAAAAATATTATTCCATATGTAATGCAATCCAAGGACTGCTAGCTTTCACACTTTTTTTTTTTTTTTTTTTAAAGTTTCAATATTTGCTGGTTTGTTTCTGCATTACCACATCCCATGCTTATGGTATTATGAGAGCTGCTCTTCAGAATATACTAATAAAATGATGCTTTTCAAAGCTGAAGAAAATTTGACAACATAAACTGCATTGGCTTAACAGATGTGTTAGAATGTACAGAACTGGTGTAATCTGGTGATTTCTGAAGTCCTGGGTCATAAACTCTCCTCAGTGCTTGGGAGTTCAATAGATACCAGGTGCTGGACTTTTCATATAGAAGTGCATTTGGAAATTTGTTGATAACACTGTTTTAGTCGGCCTCCAAAGGAAAAAAAAAAAAAGAAAATTATCCAAAGAACATCCTTCAATATTTCAAATGTCACATCTCTCCAAAATGCATCTTAATTTCAGACTTTATAGGCTGAAAAAAACATATTTGAATTGTAGATTGGAAAAAGCATTTTGTTGTAGAAGCCTTATTTTTTGCAATTGTCTTCCTTTTAGGAAGTGTAGAAAATATTGAAAATGCAGCTCCTGAAATAGTGAAATGTTGAAAAAAAATAGTAATCTCTTTCTGCACTGAATTAGGGGAAATTTTAAGGGATGATTAAGACCCGTGATAATAAATAGTGTCTCTGTACACTGGTGGAAATACACAGCTGGAAGACATCTTGACATACTCGGTGCAGGTTACAGCATCCTTCAAGGGCTGCTCCCTTCATGGCCACTATTGGGACAGCAACACCATCAGATCCTACAGAACAGAAGCCCTTTGCCTGCACTGCATTCAGCTGTGCCAGCACAAAGTAAACACAAGAAGTATTTGGAGAAAAGTAAGAAAATACTATGCCCTTGATTTCAAAAGTTTTGGAGCGACATCAACAAGTTGAGAGAAATGGGAGTGCTAAAAATTAGTGAATTACTGGATACATAATTTATGCCAAAGAAGAAGTGACAGATTTGGATAAAGGATGAGTTTCAGTTTATAGTGGGGTTTGCATAAACCCATTTAACTGTATTTTTACTGACATTTTTTCTTTCTACTGGAAACTTAATTCTAAATTACACAAAGAAAATATTAACTCTATAGGTACAGAACTGGGCTGGTGAGAAAAGAGCTGACACTCAACTCTTGAAATAAAACAAAGCTGCTTACAATGATTTCTGTCAGCCTTTAATTTTAATATATTCTAATTCCCTCATGGTTGAAATTCTTTTGCTAACACATACCTTAAGTTTTCAGTTGCCCTAATACGAAAGACCTTTTCATGGGGACATAAGCTGAAGCTGACTGTCCCACAGAGAAATGGTTCAGAATACATATTGTTCAGAAAGCTGGATGGACAGAACAGAACCAAGAGAGAACATCACCCCAGCCCACACCAGCAATCACAACACTGATTCCTTCAGTTTTGTCTAAGATGTATAAACTTACATATGTCCATCAAGACTAAAACAAGAAGAATCTTCTGACAAACACCTGGGCTTATAGCTTGAGTGCTGGGTTCTGATGTTACTCACACAAGCATGGTGCCACCAGCCCCAGCAAACCACCCACCAGGGAAAGGGAGAACAGCTTTGCCTCAGAATTGGTCTGGAAGACTAAGAAAAATGGTTTTGATTTCAGGTACAACGTGTCATTCCTAATAGCACCTAGTGGGACCTAAACCCACCATGTAGCTTTAGAAACATATCCCAGTGTATCTTAGAAACAAACAGGGAGGTTCCTTGAGCCTCCTTGGCCCTCCAGAAGGCTCCCCCTCTGATCAAGCCTACAAGAAGCCAGTGAGGATGCAAAGGCTTCATTACTGTCTCTCTCCATCCCAGCTGCAATGCTAAACTGGGCTCAAGAGGGCCAAATATTTTTCACACGTGGCAGAGGAATCCATTTCTTTTTTTTCAGAGGTAATCCAGCCAAGAGCTGGATTAGTGATGGTACGTCCCCCCTAGCCACAGGCATGTAACCTCAGTACAACTATTTGAATGTGTCCAACTAGGCCTCTTGCCTTCAGCAAGCACATGTGCCTCTTGCCTGCCTGCATCACAGTTGCATGCAAAAGGTGGAGCCTGCTGCTCACATCATTTCCAACAAAGAAAAACAGTGCATTCATGTTTACATAGACAGTCCTGTGATCTTTTCTGCTACCTCATTCCCTAAAACAGCAGAGTATGACAGAATTCAACTTTTGTATGTCTGGAACTTCGTAAAAGCTTCTTCCAAAAGGGTGTGCTAATAAGGCACTGAATAACTGGATGGCCAATTGTGACTGAGGCCTGCTTTAAAATCCCATAAATTAGCTTTTACAATATAATCCGACCAAGAGCCCTAGTGAAGAGCTATTGTGAAGAGTTTATTGTATTATATCATATCATTCTACATATTTCCAGTTGTTTGCAAGATGCATTTTAATTCCACACCATTTTTTATTTTCTGACCTATTGGACAAGACACAATTTTGGTTGACAAAACAAAATTTTGGTTGATTCTCTAACAAAAAGAGTAAGACTGATAACAATTTATCCTGATCTTTTAATAATTGGTATTAAGCATCTATATGTAGAAGGTGGTAAGTTCAAAAAGTCAGTATCCATGTCAGTGTTCATTCTGCATGCCGTAATGATACGAGGAAAAGGAAAGTAGAGAAGGAAAATAACAGATTGTAAAAATTAATTTAAGACCATTTACTATTCCACCACCAGTGTAATTCCTTCATCATGATCATACATGTGCTGCATGGTTTCGCTTTATGAGTGTTTGGAGGTCTTACATGAAGCTTTTATTACTTTGCAGTGGGATTATTTCTTTAAATTAACCTTATTGTTGCATTTTCTGAAATCAGTTGCTTTTTTGATAATCCTAACATCTCTTTAGGATTTTGATAATCCTAACATTGTATCCTAAACTGACGCAACATTTCAGTTCTACTGCAACAGTTTTGCTGGAGAAGTTTTTACACAGTGCTTCTTACTCAGATCACAGAAGATGAAATACCACAGTACAAGTGATTTTTCACATAACCTTTGATAGCATACTGTGAGCAATAAATATTAGTGTGCCTTTATCCTGAACTAGTGACACTTCAGTTAATAAAGATATTCTATTACAGCCTTGCAGAATTTCTTTTTTTAATAAACCACATCATCTGTAAGCGACAAACATAAAACTAAAGAACTTAGGGAATGAGACTTGGTGGCAGTAAACTTCTGCACTGCAGACAGGGTGAGTCTCACAGGATTTGTTTGAGCTATCAAATCTTACCTTCTTGATTTTTCATCAGGAAACCTAGCATCACCTCAGAGCCTAGCTGGAACCAGGGTCTCAAGACTTTAATCTCCTGCTCCCAGGTTCCAAATGTCTGTCAAAAATATATACAGTACAGATCAGGGCAGCTTGGGGCAGGAATTTAAGCAGATGTTTAATTCAAAACATCTGCCCTTTGGAAAAATTTGGAAGTTTGGGGGTCATATGATCTTCAAGAAAAAAGAAAGAACATATCGAAACATCATAATTTCCCAAATAAAAGAAATCCTATCTTTGTTCAGCTCTGTTTGAAGTGCCTCAAGGTATCACAACTAACGTACTGAGATAAATGTCAAGAAAAGAGTTCTGATTTGAAGTTGGCTTCTGCCAAGATTTCAGTGGTGATAAAAGATAGAGCTGGTTCCAGTTAATCAGAAAAATGTCATCACTGAGTCCATCGCAAACATCTGTTATTTTGGCTACAAATGTCAAACATAGATCCACACAATTGAACACATACACAGATGATAGATTATTAGTGTGAAATAATCCATCTTCCTTTTGACAGGAAAACCTTTATTTCAGTATGGGGAGTCAGCAACACTGAAGAAATAGACCAATCACCTTTCCTGAATTCATCAATATTACCATGTACTGATTGACATTTAACACAGCAGAAAACCTCCCAGTGACCATGGAAGACAAAGAAACAGTTCAAATTTGAGTTCTAAATTCAGCTCTCAGCTTCAGTGATCACTACAGACTGAAACTTACAAAGCACAGAGCAGATCAGTCCCTTCCAAGAAAGCACTTAAACACATGCATATCTTTGAACACATTAACAGGGACTGAAGAGCTCTCAATGTTGCATAAAAGGTTCATAAAATAAGACTTATGGCTTCACTGCTATGGTATTGATACTCAGCGTGGCTCAGCCCAAAAGAACATAACTTTTGTGTCAGTGGAAGTTGAACCCTTTTTGATATCTCTAAACCATCCATTGTTTAAATCAGAGCTCTGCAGAGGCTAATTGTCTCTTTTTCTCCTTACAGTTCCAAGGTGTACTTATGTCCAAGAGTGCAGGGTAGGCACAGCATCATAGAATCATTGCATGGTTTGGGTAGGAAGGGATCATCTAGTTCCAAGACCCCTGCCATGGGCAGGGACACCTCCCACAGGACCAGGCTGATCAAAGCCCCATCCAACCTGGCCTTGAACACTTCCAGAGCAAGGGCATCCACAGCTTCCCTGAGCAACCTGTGCCAATGTCTCACCATCCTGACACTAAGGAATTTCTTTCTAATATCCAACTGAAATCTACCCTCTTCAACTTTAAAGCCATCACCCCTTGTTCTACAGCTACATGCTGTAAAAAGTCTTTCTCTAGCTTTCACATAGGCCCCTTCAGGTACTGGAAAGCCTTCTCCTCTCCAGGATGAACAGCAGTGTTTTCAGTTCTGCTCTTCCCTGTGCACTTTTGGAGGTGCAGAGAATCAGCACCCTCCAGTTTCAGGTTCTGTAAGAATGGTGCTATATGTTTAATAATAGATATAACTGATAATCTTTCCTTGGAGTAAAATATCTGCAGTATTTCTACACACAGAGTAGAGCAAACCATAGAGGTTCAGCCTCCTGTATGCTAAAATGCAGTGGGGGGCAAATGGACAAAGTTATGAACAAGGGATAGAGGAAGGCAGCCATTTGGAAGGACTGTATTATTATGTCTTCTTCATTGTATACAATGCAACAACAAGCCATTGATCCACCAAGTGAAAAAACTGAATATTGGCTCTTAGTCACTAATATACTTATATATATTTCTTATGTAGACTCTTAAGCGTTAGCTTTTTTATCATCCTGAAGCTGCCAGGAATTCTTTTAATGGTTAAGAAAGTGCTATCATTTTCTACCCAAAATAAAAACAAAATATACTTCTTCCTTTCTTGAAAGCTTCACCAATCCTTCTACTGCACAGTCAGCACAGTTATCAGTACGTCTATATTTAGCTTACTAGAAAATGTTGTTGGTTTTTTTTTTTTTTTTATTTCCCAGAGTCCTTTACATTTCAGCACCATCTTCTACCAAAAAGACTCGAGGTCTTAAACAGTGGGCAAACATCATCAGTGCAAAAATACAAAGCCTCTTGCTTCATATGCTGGATTTTCAGCACCAAGATGAAAATAGCAATTAATTAGTGCAGTGATCTATTCTATACCTTCCCAGGCCCAAGCTTTAGAATCTACAAACAGCAGCTCAAGATTTCATGCTATTATTTCTAGCCATGTTTCAAGCTATGTGCCTAAGCAGCCACAGCTAAATCCAGAACAGAGAAGTACAAGATTTCAGATTCATAACTTCCAGCAAAAGTTTCCCAATGTTTAAAAATTTTTGTCCATGCTTTCCTGAACATGACAATTATTCCCGTATGTAGCCCCATGTCGCAATCAGCTACACACAACTTTTTTCTAATAAATTTACAAAAAAGGCACGATTCCTTAATTTCAAGCTACTTTTTTGTACTGCAAAGTATTCCTCTGAATTTAACATTAAATTCTTTCTTAGACCATAAAACCACAAGAATTTTTAACAGTTTATTACAAAATACATAATTACCTGAACTTTTTTACATTGTTTTTTTTAAAGTAAAATATGACATATTTTTCCTGGTTGTATTTCTCAACATCATATGCAGGTTTCCTTATATATATTCATATAATCTATTTCCTTCAATTTCTCCTGTTTGTCTCTCTTTTTAGAATGATACAGAGCTCTAAGGAGAAGAAAAAGTCAGTTTAGAGATAGACACTGAAGTAATGCCAACCAGACCAGGGTAAACATAGTCAAAAAAACAAAACAAAAAAAACCCCCAAAAAACCCAACCAACAAAACAAAAAGGGAAAAAAAAACCAAAAAACAAAAACAAACCCCAAACCTACCAACCAAAAAAAAAAATCCCAAAACAGAAAACCTGATTTAGAAATGAAAACATAAAAAGTGCTACATAGGATAATAAATGCCTACTTGCTCTAGCTTTTTGCAGGATTTCCTGTTTTTTCCTAGAAGTTTTCATGCCCAGAATACTTCTAGAACTGGGTTGTATTCCCTGCTTCAACAGACAATACCACCCATCAAGCTATTCATAAATCTCTGACTTGAAAGTTTACACAGGCAATTTACCCATTTTGTTAACAAAATATTTCTTCAGACAAGACTCAGAAATCTGGAAATTTTTCCAGATTATTCTCATAAGCTTTCAAAGCCCACAACATCTACTTGATGCCTGCTTATTAATTTGACAGGTAACTGTACCAAGCTAAATACAAGAAATAAATATCTCAGATACTAGAGGATATGAACACTGTGCAATTGTAAGCCAGAGCTCTTCTTTCTCAAGAAGATTTGAGGCTTTTAATACAGAGTTACAGTTACTTCCCCTGAGGAACCAGACTTTCCATGTTTACTACCAACTGTTCACATTTATTTAGAATTCAAATTAATTCAGCCATTATTATCTGTTAGAAGCATTGCTTGCAATTTTCTTTCCTCGTTCCTCTGCCATGGTCATAAAACCCAGGTTTTTCTAAGGTTAAGCTTCTTCAACACCAGGAAGCCAAAGCAGCTCCCAAGTAAAGGGAGATGACAGCAGGTCCTGTGATACAGAGCTGAAACCCATTTTTTTTTTTTTTTTTTTTTAATCTATACTTACTAGGAGGTAAATAATTTTCTCCATTTAACACTTGCCCACATAGATTCATAAGAAGCAAACAAATTTGATGCAAGGCAGAGTGAGAAGGGAAGGCTAGAAGGCCATGTAAATAAGACTGATACAGGTATGGCAAACCAAACCCTACACAGTGATGTTTTCTCAAGGAAGGAAACTGTGCCAAAGTATGTGACTGAACTTAGAGTGGAAGCTGCACTGTGAATTTCTGCCCTTGGCAAAACTTTCCCAATAGCTCGAGAGGCTGCCTCAGCTCAGGCAGGAGAACTCTGTAAAAGTTTAACATCTTTTTAAAGATTTTGCACCAGTTTCTTTAGCACAACATAATGCAGTTCATTGAAGTTGCAAAGCCCCTGCTCTGAAACGCATTGGTGTTTCAACTTTGCATTTCAAAAATGCAAGTGGTATCAACTGCTGAGCCCCTCTGCCTACATAGAGCAGAAGTAACCTATGCAAGAGCATAGTTTTGTTCCCTCTTTATCAGAAGTGCTTGGAGAAGAAAAGATGGAAAAGCAAATAATTTATGGAAGAAATTTGCTTCTATAAGTTTCCTGGTGTTTGAAGAGCAATACTGTGATGCCAGTACGCCACACAGCCATGAAACTTAGTTCTTTCTGAAAAAAACCCAAACCAACTATTATATTCAAAAAAACCTATTCCAATGTGAAAATGGAAGAGGAACAGATAGCGTCCTATAAGTGTCACCTTTGCACCAAAATCAGGTGATTTTCTAAAGAAATTAAAATACAAACTTCCAATACACTATGTTGTATATTCTGTAAAATTCTCTAGAGAAATAGATTACAGGAAGTCAGAGAATGACAGACCAATAAATCTGACTTGCACACTTGGCAAACTGGTGGATACTATAATACAGCTGAGAATTAGACAGTTAAGCAAGAATCTTACATGGAAGAATTCAGGTAGTTACTGTTGAAGATGATGATCTAGTACATCTTAGAAATCTTAGTGAAAAGTGCAGAACATATATATATATATATATATATATATATATATATATACAAGGATATTTTAGGTGACACACAAAACTTCATTTCAATACACTTCTGGCAAGTGTTGCAGAAGAACAAACTTCTGTCAAAGGCTCTTACAGGAAATTATCTGTCATAGGAATGGAGGAAATTACATCGTAGGACGCACCAGCTCTGGCTGGTGGTAACTTCTCCCAGTCCAGTTGCAACAGAACAAAAATATATTTTTTCAATCATATTAATGACAGAATTAATCTTATTTGCTACATTCTACCTAGTACTCATACTATGTGTAGAATGAAATGGATGTAAATGCACTGCTTTTGACTGGGAAAGAGTTAATTTTTTTCATATTAGCTCATATGTGGCTATATTTTGGGTTTGTGCTAAAAACAGTGTTGATAATGCAGGGCCTGTTGTAGTTATTGCTGAGCAGTGCCTACACAGAGCCCAGGCCTCTTTTCTGCTTCTCACCCCACCAGCTTATAGACTGGGGATGCACAAGAAGTTGGGAGGGGACACAGGTGGGACAGCTGACCCCAACTGACCAAAGGGATATCCCATACCATACGGCATCATCCTTAGCAGTAAAATCTGGGAGAAGTGGGAGGAAGGGAGAGACATTTGGAGTTGCTTTTCTTTCCAAGTAGCCATTACATGAGATGGAGCCCTGTTTTCCTGAAGATGTCTGAACACCTGCCTTCTGATGTCAAGGATTAATTCCTGGCTTTGCTTTATCCATTAAATTGCCTTTTTCTTAACCCACAGGTTTTTGCGTTCACTTTTCAGATTTTCTCCCTCATCTCACTAGGGAGAAGTTAGTGGCTGTATGGTGCTAAGCAGCCTACAGTGGTTAAACCAGGACAGTAGGCATGTAATCTGGACATCAAGGAACTCATCTGTGCTTTCAAATCCAAAATATTTACCACAAAGTTTGGGAGGAGAAAGGATTGAGGGCAGCCCTGAGGAGAAAGACTTGGGGGTTGATGGCAGACCCAAAGCTTAATATGAACCATCAATGTGTGCTTGCAGCCCAAAAAGCCAACCATGCCCTGAGCTGCATCAGAAGAAGCCTGGCCAGCTGGGTAAGAGAAGGGATTCTCCCCCTCTACTCTGCTCCTGTGAGATCCTACCTGGGGCACTGTGTCCAGTTCTGAAGTCCCCAACACAGGAAGGACACGGAACTGTCGGAGCAAGCAGAGAGGAGGGCCATAAACATGATGAGAAGGATGGAGCACCTCCCCTATAGCCTGAGGAAGTTGGGGTTGTTCCATCTGGAGAAAAGGCGGCTCTGAGGCGACCTTACAGTGGCTTTCCAATATGTGAAGGGGGCTGTCAAGAAAGCTGGCATAGGACTTCTTGCATGGGTGTGTAGTGGGATGACAAGTGGCAATATTTCAAGATGGGAGAGAGTAGATTTACATTCAACATTTGGAAGAAATGCTTTCCTGTGAGGATATTGAGACACTGGAACAAGTTTCCCGGGGAAGTTGTGGCTGCCCCTTCCCTGGAAATGCTCAGGACCAGGTTAGATAGGGTTTTGAGCAACCTGGTCTAATGGGAGGTGTCCCCACCCATGGAAATTATATGACCTTTAAGGTCCCTTCCAATGCTGACCATTCTGTGATTGTATGATTATTCTTAAGCCTACAGGTTAAAGACCCTAAACAAGCCATCACATTTCCATATAATAGCCACCTGTTATATTTTTTGGGTTATAACTGCAGAGAGAAGCAAATGGTTTATTTTCACTCACTTATATGCCTCCTTTGTTTTGCATAGTGGAAAAACGTGGCAAACACTATTGTATGTCAAGCCTTTGCTAGTAAGGTACTTTCCGGGCAACTGTGTAGTTGAGTAATGAATGAACCATGAGACCTTTCCTTCCTGGAATGAGTGTTACCATGGACCAGCCATTTGGTGGCAGCAGTCAAAATAGTTACATGCTAAAAAATAGAATCCATACCAGATATCAACACTCTCAAAGCTTTGGTTACTTTTGTGAAAAAGAAATGAATGGTTGATACTATGAATATGGGTAAGAAAAGGTCAACAGTTGCATATTAGTACACAAATCTGTGAGGAAGAATTTTACTGACTGTTTTTTAATTAACTATCTAAACAAAATACTGAACAAAGACCAGGATTAAGCAAGTCCAAGACTAGAAGTGGAAAAAATTCTCTCTGAATTTCCAGAATTATTATAAAGCAGCTGGGAGAAGTTCTATTTCTGATTAAACAAAAACTCATTAAAACAAAACTAAAGAGAGTGAGATGTCAAGGGGAAATAAAAATCAACAGTGGAACCAACTAGTCATCTGGAATCTTCATCATCCTACAGTCCACTGTTAAAATATTAGAAACTGTTAGCATAAAAGAAGGGGAAAAGCTCTGTATCTGCATTGGTACAAACTCTAAGTCCATTCTTACCAATAATCAGCAGAAGCCCTAAGCAGATGTCTAGGGAAACACACAAGGACATTAATACTCCCTCCAAGCCTCTAACCTTTTTCATATGGCTTGAACCAAATCAGTTTGGTAAATTTCTCCTCCATAAACTTTCCCAACCCCACTCTCAGCCATGCACATTTTCAGCATACACAATATCTCTAGTAAGAATTGCTATAGGTCAACCATTGTTGTATGAACAGTATCTTTTTCCTTGTTCCCATTTCTCATATTATGAAAAAAAGAGAACACTTGGTCACCACCCTTCCTTTCCCCATCAAGGATGATTCCATACCTCTCAATCACATAGTCTTTCACTTGCATCTTTTCCCAGTTAGAGCCCTAGCATACTTATCTGTTCCCCATGCACTAGTGTAAATATTTTAGTTATCCTCACCAACCATTTCTGAACTCTTCTAGTTTTACTACACTTCCCTCAGGATAAGGCATCACCACCGCTACAACATACAGGCATATCATGGCTTTATACAGCAGTAAAGTGTTGTTCTATTTCATTCTCTGTTTCATTCCTTTACATTCACATTTCTTTTTTACTACCAGTGTTCCCATGAATGTTCCATGAATGTATCTATCACAAATCCTGGATTTCATTCCTAATGGACAATGCCAGCTCAGTGACCTCTGTGCAATTTTTTTGTTTGTTAAAATTTACCTTCATATACACTTGTTCCACAAGAAGACAAGTGGGATTAAAGGAAACCAGTGTGTTCACTGACTGAAGAGATCACCTTTTATATTCCCCCCAGAGAGGCAGTTAAATGTGTAAAGGTTACCCTTTTAAACATCTGATACTTATTTGGAAATTCCACCATTCTCAACTCCCACCATTTCTCAACTCAAAATTCTTATCATATTAGACACTTCCAAAGACTTTAAATTTCATCTGCTTGCTTCCGAATATATAAAGAATCTCAAAACACAACATATCTATTCTGCAATAAGGAAAACTGTTAACACTGAATCAGATTTGTCACAGATGAACTTATTTCATTTATCCACACATTGAAAAACTACCTGAAGGCAAGTATGTGCAGTCTTCAAAGACAAATACTTGAGTTTTTCTCTGATTTTTCAAAATAGTTCTATCTCTGCATCAAGAATAACCAATTACCAAGCATTCACTGCAAGACACTCTTTGAGTAATGCTCATGTCCAACTAGATCTAATATATCTGGCATTCTGTCCTCTGGGGTAGACATAAAAGGATCAGTAGTTTCATTCTTTCACGTACAGCAAAAATTATGGTGATCCTGCAGCCAAATGTAGTAAAACTGCTTCAGCACTAGAGCTGAATTTGGCATCTCTGCTCTGCACACATGTAGTCCAATTGTTGTCCAAGCAGCGTTTCAGGATCCAAGAGGCCTCTGGAGTGGTGTATGAGACATCACTCTGATTCAGATGGGATTTCTTACACATCTGTCTTTCTGGTAGAAGGATTTGGAATCATCCCCTGGACAACAGTAGGGCCGGTGGGACAAAAATGTCAGAAAACTCTTGGAAGAAGCACTAGAGACCAGAACAGAAGATTCCACTATTTACACCTCTTCTTGTGTTTGCTTGCTAGAAAGGGTTCTTGCTTGAGCAATTTTAAATATTTTTCACTGTGGTAGGAGATCTTAAGTGTGGAACAAGAAAGCCCACATATTCAGAGAGTATCAATATGGACTGGTATGTAAGTTGATGGACTGGTATATAGGTGCTACCATGATTTGCAGGGTACCATTTTAACATTCTGCAGAGCCAGGAGGTGCAACAGAACAGCTCACTGGTTTCATGGCCTGGATTTGTAAATGATTACTGATGCCATCTTTGCAGACAAAAAAACCCCAAACAAACAAAAAAACAATCACCATCACAAAAAAAAAAAAAAAAATCCAAAAAAACCCCCAAAACCACAAAAACCACAAAAACCAACCAAACAAAAACAAAACAAAACAAACAAACAAACAAAAAAAAAAACAAAACAAAACAAAAAAACAAAACAAAGAAACACAAAACACCAATGAGAATGCTGAGAGGTATAAAATGTGGAGATTATGAGGGATACGAAGGATGAAGATACTCCTGCACTTTTTACCACCAAGACAGGGAGTATCTCAGTTCTCTACCATGTTGTGTGAACTAAAGGTCTGGACCCAGCAAAATTTATGCCTTCCATTCTCAGAAACTACAAAGACAAGAGGGGCAAAGTGTACTCTTAAAGAATACCTAGGTGTTTCAAATCAGCCATAAGGCTGTACAACAATCAGAGGGACTTTGAGAATGTAAAATATCAGCTCAAAGCTGTCCAAAAGCCCCAAAGAGCCCTGTGATGGTTCACTTTGTGTCTTCTGTTAATCCCAAAGGGCACTAGAGGCTTCAGACAGTCTTCAAAAGTCCCAAGAGCCAGAGTGTGAATACAAAGAATGCTCCTATCTATGCAATTCTAAAAAGACAAGCAACCAAAGAAGAATTAAGTTCTAATTGTTACACCTGGAGGTTCAAGTGTGGAAGACAAGAGGAAAACTCTTCTTTGGCTATATGACCTCTGAATGTCCTTTAAGCTACATCATTGAAGTAGCATAGTGCCTAATCTGCAGCTAGAATAATACTATAGTTATAATAATTGTATAATAATGACTATTGTTATGACTGTTCTGGGAAAACTCAACAAGAATTTGCCTGAAATATATATTAATACAAGTTTTTTTGGAATAGGAGAGCATGACTACATTTCTAATACGAAACAAATTGGAATTTACAACACATTCAGTTACATAGAGAATGGTCTTTATTTCTGGATAAATGTCAAAATATCGCTATGAAGTAAGAAACAAAGTTCGCTTTTTGCGGTTATTAGGGAGACATGAACAGAAAAACTTCAGTTTAGCAGTGTGTATGTATATACATACATCTTGTGTACATACAAGAGTACACAACTGCATTCTGGCCACACATATATATGTGCTAAAAAAACAATGTTTTCTCATATCATAGCACAGTTAATAGTCTCGCTTGTATGCTGAAAGGTTACAGTATGAAAAAAATCTATTTTGTCACCTAGATTCAGCCTTATAAGAAAATACATGTGCTTCAACAGTTTCAGCATGTCATAAGCTGGCCTAAAACCAGCACCAAATATAAATGTTTCACATTAATACAGAGAATATAAAAACACTTTAAAATTTGGTCTTATTTCAAGTAATTTACTGTTTCTCTTTTCTCATACATAATACTTCAATACTTGTCGGTAAGATTAAAGTAGAACTGTGTAAGCTACAAAGAAGCAATTCAGATTCCAACATGGTATGTCACTGAAGAGGTGTAATAAGAGTGAATGTCAAAAAAAAAAAAAAAAAAAAAGTAAATCTTACTCTTGTTAATTTTGTAGGATTATTACAATTCATAAAGAATTTAACTATGAAGTGCAACAATGAAGGAAAAAAAAATAATCTGTATTTTGTTGTACTTCAGCACCATAACTAAAACACTGGAGCCCACAGTGTTAAAATAAAACTCCACATCTGGTATTAAAACACATCTGTATTCATTACAGAGTCAGTAGCCTAAGCTATTTTCCAGTCAGACAAATTCAGACCTTTCCTTAGCCTACTACATACTAAAAATATTTAATATGAAGTGATGTTCACAAAGCTCACAAAAGGGGAAGTTTAATCCTATTTTTGATTGCCAACATTTAATAATTCAGGATAAAATTCAAGCTGCTAAAGGAACTTTCAAAACACTTGGCAAGAGAGATGAAAACACCACTGTTTAGCTCAAGAAATCAAAAATAAAATTATTTCAAAGTTATCAAAGCTTAGGAGTTTTTAAATTTTTTTTTAACATAACAAAGTGAAGAATTTCCTCAGGTAAATATCATCATTTCCTCACAAAAAGTCTGATTCTGTTGCAGCCTATATTTCTCCTTTAAAAATACCTCCAAATTAATAACAGTTCAGCCGGAATTTTTCATAGAAAGTTATGAAATCACAGAAAAAGGATGTTGGAGAAAGAACAACAGCAGCATTAGCAAGCATCCCCTGAAGTGTCAGTGATGTTTTAAAGGAGCACTGAATTGGCTGTTTTCATACAAGCACAGGGTTTGTGTGACAGATAACAGCAAGGGCTGCAAACAAAGGTTTTGGGGCCATTTGCTGGGGAGACTCTGGAGCACATTCAGGGCTTTTTGCCACATGCAAGTGATGCAGCTCTACAAACCCGTGTGAACATAACCATGTTTGTGTTTATACACCACCACAGCAACATTTGATCTCTCTATATAAGATTTAATGCATGTCTGAGCACACTCATGTGTGTTCTCAATTACATTAGCACCACTTTTAGTTCAGGCTGTTCCGCACCTAAAGAGCTGGAGCATTACAAAATAAACTGTACTTGATCTCTTAGGTCCCTTCCAACCTAAGCCATTCTAGGATTCTTTGAAATAAAACACAAACTTGGCCCCATTGCAAAAACACAGCCCCAGGTACTCCTGCAGGGAGAATCATAGAATTGGCTGGGTTGGAAGGGACCTCAGAGATCATCAAGTCCAACCCTCGATCCACTGCTGCTGCAGTTACCAGACCATGGCACTGAGTGCCACATCCAATCTCTTTTTAAATGGCCACAACAACCCCATGGGGAGCTCCAGGCCGGAGACAGAGTGGTTGGAGAGAAGCCAGACAGAGAGGGACCTTGGAGTTTGGATTGACAAGTAGCTGAACATGAGCCAGCAGTGTGCCCAGGTGGCCAAAAAGGCCAATGGCATCCTGGCGTCTGTCAAGAACAGCGTGGCCAGCAGGTCCAAGGAAGTGATTCTGCCCCTGTACTCAGCCCTGGTGTGGCCACAGCTCGAGTCCTGTGTCCAGTTCTGGGCACCTCAGTTCAGGAAGGATATCGAGGTCCTGGAGCAGCTCCAAAGGAGGGCAACCAGGCTGGTGAAGGGACGACTCGAGCACAGATCCTACGAGGAGAGGCTGAGGGAGCCGGGGCTGTTCATCCTGGAGAAGAGGAGGCTCAGGGGAGACCTCATCACTCTCTACAACTCCCTGAAAGGAGGGGGTAGCCAGGTGGGGTTGGTCTCTTTTCCCAGGCAACTCTCAGCAAGACAAGAGGGCATGGTCTTAAGTTGTGCTGGGGGAGGTTTAGGTTGGATATGAGAAAGAATTTCTTTACCGAGAGGGTGATCAAGCATTGGAATGGGCTGCCCAGGGAAGTGGTGGATTCTCCGTGCCTGGAGATATTTAAAAAGAGACTGGATGTGGCACTCAGTGCCATGGTCTGGTAACTGCAGCGGTAGTGGATCAAGGGTTGGACTTGATGATCCCTTCCAACCCAGCCAATTCTATGATTCTATGATTCCCTGGGCAGCCCCCAGCCCTGTACTGGGGCAGATGGATCATCAGTCCACAGACAGACCTGGTCCGCCTCAGCATCCCATGAGGGGCACTTCCCCTGACTGCTGGTCTTGTCTTTGCTGGCAACACAAGCTGAGTGTGCATTAGGGATATTTCACTCCCTGACCCTCTGCTGACACCCAGCATAAATACTGAGAGCACGACAGCCTGCATGACAGTAGCTGAACAGCTCTCTGGGTTTTTGCTCTCCTCGGATACAGGGAGAAACAGTGTTCTCCTTTATGATTATACCATGTTTCCTTGTGTATGTCAACTGTTCCTTAGTTACAGAAAACTGTATCCTTTCCAGACAAGTGTAATGATTCCTCAGAAAAGGGGTTGGATTTTATTTATTTTTTTAGAAGTATTTTGAAGGAATTCCCAGAAGGAATTTATATTTTTATTTACAGCCTTGTCTGCTCAGATGTGAACACATTTCTATGTAGTCACCTCATGGTAGCATATCTTAGCCATCTTGTAATGAAAGCATTGCAAATAAATCAGCAAACTATGATCCCACATATTTAAGGCATTACGGTGAACTTTGGCATGGGTCAAAGTACATTAGTTATCTTAATTACAGCTGAGTCAATCTCCACTAGTTATGATTAGCATTTGGTCTATCTTTTCTCTGTCTTCAAGTTAAAGGAGCCTCCTTTAAATTTCAAGAATAAATTCATGGTTTTGAGGTTTACAGAATGATTAAAACTCATGCTCAAGCTTCACAGTACCATTATCTCTTGTTTAGGTAAAATAAAGACATCTTGAACAGAAGAGAAATCAGTTTGGCAGCATTTGTTTCTTAGACCAAGATAGTATCTAATTAGTAATACATGGAGGCTAACAGATTGAGGAAAAAAGTAAAAAGCTCCTATCTGCAGTATTCTTAACATGGCATTTTAAGAAACACTACGATCTCCACAGAGACTTTTCCAGATAATACTGACAAAAACTACAGATGTATTGCAAGATGTTACAGTGGTGATGAACCTCAATCAGCAACACAAGCACTGCAAGCTCTATGGAACCTTTAAGAAAGCACAGGTGGAGACTGAAAAATACAAACAAACAAAAAACAAAACAAAAAAAAACAGAAAAAAGAACTGAGAGAACTGCACTAACAATAACAGTCTCATTTATTCATTTCAATCCTCCAAAATATTTTTTATGAGTGCTTTATGAGTAATAACATTTACTTGCCAGGATGCTCTCAAACAACTTTAAGCTTTCTTCCACTGCTGCTGATTGTAGCAGTATAAATCATATGCAAATCATATGTGACTGACAAGAGGATGCCTAATCCCCAACAGGGCAGCCAGGAGAAGAATCCCACCCACTGCCAGTGCTCAGGCATCTCCTCTGGAAAGCCAGAGCATGCTCCTCTCTAGTAGCACCATATTCATGTTGAAAGGCAACTCAACCTCATCTTCCTTCCTTTCTTAAGGAGGCTTTCACCCCACTGCCCAGTGTGACACCAACAGAGGTGCTGGCTAAGCCCACCCAGGGCTGCTCAGCTCCAACAGATGTTACACAATGGTAAGATGTGTGACACAGTCCTTGATCACAGCAACCCTCACTTTCCATGCCATGACCACTTACCCAAATGCCATATCTTAATGTCTTTCAGCCTACTAGGGTTTTTCCTTGGGGAGCACAGACTAAAGGACATGAATCTGTGCCTTTCAATAGCTATGCCACTGATACCAGAGAATTCAGCCTTGCCAAGCCAAACTGGGGAACATTGCTAGAGATAGCTCATGTATTATGATATATGAAGGTTAGGTGGCACACGGTTATTTTGAGGAGCTTATGTTTTTATTTGGACATCTAAAATGGAGCTTAGGCACTAATAAGCATATAATTGCTCCTGTGATTCTATCTTCTCATTCCAAACTCCTTCATAAATGTCTTCACCCAAGAGATCTTTCACAAAGTTCCTTTCACAACTACACTTACCTACAGATACAGCTCTAATGCAAAAAACTCTTCTGTGAATCAGTTGGCCCTGTGGTAGCTTAGAATTTCTAGAGCTGATATCTGGACAAAGGAAGGGGAGGAAGATGGAAGATATTCCATATTTTGAAAAATATTCAGTAATCTTTATCTAACATCTGTCTCTCAATCGTTCCCCTAAGTATTTCCTAAAGACTTGCTAAAACCAGTCAGGGAACAGAGGCCACTCCACGTGAATGGCATAACCGTTCAAAGGAGCCTCAAAGTAAATAATGAGTGATAAGCCACCAAACCAAATTTTGATATCTGAAAATGATGAACAGCTTCCAGGGACATTTAGTGATGCTATTATGGCTTCTCTTTCAAATGTGTTTAAGAAAAAACATGTCTAGGTTTTCATGAGCATCTAGAATATGTAAGACTCCAGTTATCACAAAACATTCAGATGATTAAACTCTGAAGCATTTAGATTCTGCACTACTGAAAGCTTAAATATATATATGCATATATATATTCTTCTTTTAATTACTTCCGTACCTTTTAATGGATTTTTATAGATACCATGAACATGTTAACTGCAGCCCCACTCAGTGCAGCATCTGCTGTGTTACTGTAAGGGTAGGACTTACTGGATTCAGAAGGGATCCCAAGCCTGACAGCCCATGGAAGAACAGAAGAAAAGACCTGGCAAAGACTGGCTGGGGCAGATGTACTACCAGACATGTAAGAGGGTGTATGAAATACCTGGCATGGTGCTCTTAAAGGTTACTTATGTTAACAGTTTCAAGAGAGCAGGTAGAGAAGGCTGCAAAAAGATTCAAGGAATGAAGCAGTTCATTGCAGAAGTGTATTTCAGACTCAAGGATTGCAAAGAAAAAAAATGTCCTGCACATGTATGTGCTTCTCCACCACCCAGATTTCAGCAGAATTGAGGCAGGAGGAAGAAGGAATAACCAAAAAGCAGGTAATGACTCTAATTCATTTTTTGACATGTGAATAAAATACTAGAAGCAAGTCCTGAATAAACCCACAGTATTTAAAGAAAAAAACCAGAAGGTAAAACCAAATTTGTGCCATGAAGAAGTAACGGCATAGTAAATAAAAAGGACCCTTTTTATTACTGGTAATTATAGGCTACTGAATGCACAAGACAGGAAACATTCTGGAATTAGAAATATGCTTAAAAGTAAAAAAAAAATCAGAACAGGTGTTTTCTGCCATCCAAAATTACTTTGAAGACATGGCAGACAATTCAGGGAAACTCTGAATCTTCATTCAGTGTTGCTTGTTTAACTATACAAAAGGCTACTAAACAATGCTACATTGTTTTCTACAACTCAAGTACTTTTTCTATTACTGAAATTGTAATTTTTTTTTTTAAAGAAAAATGCTCCAAACCCTGTAAAATCTGATTACTGTAAATGAAACATAAGACACTGGGTTAGGAAACCAGCCAGCCTAACTACATAGAAGCACCTGAATGAATTACTTTGAAATTTAATAGATGTGGGTCCTCCAAAAAAAAGAATTGGAAGGTGAATGCAAAAGGTGAATGCTTGAGCTGGTGTGAACCAACATTGCTCCACTGAATCCAATTATGATGTTCAAAGAGACTGAGGATCAACTCTCTGTTTAACATAAACAAGTAACAGGCAAACATTCCTTATTTTTTACTGAAATTTTACATGCCAGTCAGATTGCATTTCCATCTCCAGCTCAAGGGTATAAATGAAATGGCTCTGTGCAACTTTTTGTTTGGTAACATGAAGGCAACATCTGGCAGAAGGAAGCCTTTTTGCAAGCATACATCATGACCTTAAAAATATTGTTGCTTTTCTACTGACAAACCTGATTTATCTTTAGCTACCATATGGATTCTGGAAAGATGGATGAATTCTGTAATGAAGATGAAATGCCCTATTTTATTTCTGTTTCATCACCACTCTTTATGCTTATTTACTCTGAATTCAACTGGAAAAAACAAACAAAACAAACAACAAAGGGAGAAATTTATTAAAAAAATATGTTTAAGAGTTTGTTTGGTTTTATTTGCAGGGAAGTGTTTCAGTCAGTCTTTAATTCCAGGGCACTCAGATAAGCAAAAAACTAACTAGACAAAATAGTTTTAAAAGCAAATACCATATTTGTAATTTCAACAACCTCCTTCCTTTCAGAGTTCTAACAGCCTTGCATTGACTTCTGAAGGAGATTCATATTCCCACTGGTTAGAAGAATAACAAAGCACCTGTTCTCACCACAAACATCTTGGAAACCAGGAATAGTCCCCTTTTTTGTCACCAAAACACCACCTGAGGGTCAGATTTTGAATTGCACAGGTCCAGTATTGGCAAAATAACTAATGTGGCCAGGAGCACAAATGATCTAGCTTCCATCAGGAAATCTAAAAATTAAAACATATAACCTGTAATAATCATATCTTAGTGTTGTGCAATCACCACTTACACCATTTATCAAGAGGTACTCTCCTGAAAACAGGAGCAACAGGAGAGCACTGTAAGAAGTTGGGCCCTGAATCTCTGATCCATTCATGAGCATGGCAGACAGGACCCAGCAAAATTCACCCCCTCAGCAGGGCAGGAGGAGAGGAGAAAGGATAACTCAAGTGTGTGATCCTAGTGAGAGCTGGAACTTGCTCTTAACTAACCTCTTCTTTCCAAGACCTTTCACACAGCACCTCTGAAAATTTGCCCTTTGAAACTGGCTGAATGCGAGGACAAAACCAAAGTGGGTATATATTTTTAAATAGGATTATTCCCAGATATTTAGCAGTCCTCTTTCTTTTTCATTAGATGTGCCTTTGTGCTTGAATGCCTGTGTGTGTTTACAAGCTTCCCTTTCACATTTCCTGTAATGTTTTCACAGTAAAATAACTACCAGTTTCTTTCTTATTCATCATACTCCTTTGTGAGCCAAAATAGTTTTAACTATTTCCTTAATGGGGAAAAATTCAGACATGATATTGCTTAGAGTCACTTCTCAGCACACATCTGAGCAGGTCAGACTTCTGCCACGGTGCTTGTCCTGCTTCCCATCCCACTCTCCATCCTTCCAAGTTGAAAGGAGACAAGTTGGAGCTCTGAATATTCCTTTGTGTGTGTGGGCTCCTCATCTCGGGAAGCAGGACGAGTTTCAGCAGAGTTTTCAAGGAATTACACTGTGAATAACAGTAAGATGAAAGTATTGCACAAAGTGTTGTTTGCTAAAATTTTAAAGTAACTGTTCAGGTTTCATGGAATATCTTTTAAAACACCAAATGACTCACAGGATTTAATGTGAAGATTTTTTCTTCTCCTGCTAAAAATCCAGGAAATACTCTTTCAGACACTACTGTTATTTCCAGTATCCCTAAAACATGTGAATACCTTAAAGAACTTAAAAGTAGATTAATTGGTCAGGCCTACTTAATTTATGAATAATAACCATGGGTTTGGTCTCCGGACAAGAGTCTCGTTTTCATTTTTGTCATCTGTTGGACATCATTTGTTTGAGTTGGCTATAAAATGCTAGAAGTGTGACTCATACCCTGAGACCCAGAGTCTCCATAGAGTTAAGTATCCTCATTCTCTATTTCTGAAAAAGAATTATTGCCTTATGACTATGTTTCTCTCTGCCTTGTTCAATATGTTGTTTGGTTTGGGGTTTTTTTTGTTGTTGTTGTTAGTAGTATCGTAGTTAAGTTATAGACTGTATGGAAAGATACAAATATCAGTAGCAAAGCCCCAGCTCACATCAAGACAGGCCTGGCCTGGAAGAGTTTTTAATCTAAAGAAATGACAAAAAGGCTGCTGGCAATATAAACTACCAAAGCCATTGTTAGAAGAATGATGGGTTCATCTTCATTTTTTCCCCTTCATAAAAAAGATAACTTAAAAAACAAATTCCTTTATCCTGTATTGACACTACATATTGCCATTTTACCATCACACCTTTTTAGGTGCTTCTTAAACTGCAGCACATCATTGGTGACCACCACAAAAAGAAATTCACTTGCTTCAATTTTACAGGAAGAGGAAGGAAAGATGACCTTCAGACTAAAACGATGTGTCACAAAATAATGTCAGAAGATTAGGGAAAGAATTAGATCTGCTGTTGTACAGCTTTGTACTGCCTGGTTGTGTTCTCCAGTACCTGAGATGAGGCACACTGAGGAATTGCAGTTCTCCCAGTAGTCTGGCATTCACAATGCTGAACACCATTCCAGAAATGTATTGGCATGGTTCTGCTGTAGACAGCAAATAACTGATTGAAATTAAGACGTCAGGAACATAATTAGAATTACAGAGCCTATACGTACTTCCTCCAACATGAAGTAACAGACAGTATTATCATTAAGGTAAAATTTTAACAGAAAGAATAACAGTTATTTTAATACTTATTTTGAGGGATAGGTTGTGGTTGGGCTTTTTTTTGTTTGGGTATTTCAAGTGTATAAACTTGGAGAAGAAAGATAACATCCAAAAAACATTCCTGGTTCACACACTTCCTGTAAACTGGAGCAAACAGCAATTTTTAGGCCAGGCCAATTTTTTGACTCAATTATATTTGGCTTAAAGTAAAGTTTATAATGAATCCTGGCAGCACTTTAACTAAAGAGAGACTATCTCCCATGTATAAGTAAGACTGTTTTAAATGTGAGTCATCTGAAAATCACCGTCCTTGAAATGGGTTGATGTTTCACAATGAACTTAATGACATTCTAAGGAATCCAATCTGCATTTTAAAGTAAGAAAGATAATACAAAAATTCCAGTTATACATACATCCTAAATAAACAAATTACATGGGGAAAAACCCCATACATTTCCTAATCTTTACACAGACTATTACTTCCATCAGAGCATCCACTAAAGATTTTCTTTAGCACCATAATGAGTTTCATTGCTGAATCTCAATTATTGTTATCCCTCAAACATCATAGTTACCTCAAACATCCCTCAACAGTTACATCATTTAAATGAGAACTAAGCACTTAGAAGTAACTGGGTAAAGACACAGCATAAATCCATTCCACGGTTTCCAAATCAAATACCTTTTTTGAAGATAGATCTTAATGAAAAGCGTTGTGTTTTGCTGGGTAGAGGAGAAAGTCAGTAAAAAATTTAAACTTTATGCCTTTGCTTACTTAAATGATGGAAAAGTCCCTCACAGCCTTACAGTTTTCAAGCAGTCTGATGTGCACAAGAGAATTCGAGTGAAAATGGAAATTGTAGGTATTACATCACAAATGAGTGCTTTCCTTTGGTAAATCCTGAACCTGGCTTATCTCTGGACTCCCCTGAGTCTATCATAATGGTATCTACATTCCAGCATTATTTATTTCTGCTACTATGTTCTTTTTCTAGATATACAAGAACATGATCAAAAACTCAACTAGACATCTGAATCTTTTCACAGCAGTAACATTAAGGCAAGTTTTTATGCAACCAGATGTAAAAAAATAAAAATAATTCAATATTGTATTAAAATGCCTCTCTGGTTATAAATCACATTCCTCTACCTGACTCCTTCCCAAATGCCCAAGAAAAAAAAAAAAATCCCCAAAGGTCACTAAAGAGTGCACGTCCTGGAACTGCCTGCCAAACCTCACCCAAGTTCTTCTTTCATAATCGGAACATTGTCTCTGACCATACATCAGTCATTTCTGTTTTGCAGATTTGGAAAAGATTAAAGCACCAAATAAAGAAGCCGAGGTTAAAAGTGGATTTCTCTAAACAGTCGTATTTTTGTGCTGAAGTGAAACTAAAAGCTCGCAGAAGAAAACTTCAAGTTTAAGACACCATAGATCATCTTAATAGCGGATAAAGCATATTTGTACTGCCTGCATAGTATTTCTTCTGCATATAGACTCAACCTGACAGGAGAGGTAAAGAAGGCGGCAAAACCTCAGAGCAGCTTTTCTGCATAATGAACCTTCATACATCTTTTGTTGATTTAAGCATACAGTACCATAAATTACCCCATATGTCTTGCAAAGAGCTTATGACTCTGACAAGCACCAGTAGTAGCAGTGAAAAAACGGACTCTGTTTTAGAGACTGTTCTTTCCAATTATTATTTGCCTGCAACAGTAAAGTATACATGACTGTAGCTAGGAAGAAGTGTCCTCAATGGTGCCCTCAGATGCTGACACACTTGGCTCAAGGTTTAGGATAATCATTAGGGGTATTCAATTGTAAGGGAAAGGTTGCACATTTGGTAGTATTAATGGCTGTTTTCAAGGTTCCCAAAGAAAGCAAACAGTTTCAAATTGTGTTCCACACCACTTGGTTTCAGGTCCAGATTGTTGCTGCTTGAGTATCTGTGGAGGCCAATTACAGTTTGGCTGACCTGCTACAGGAAAACATCTAGCCAAAACTGATCCCATCCTTGCAACATGGAGATTTTGCTTTCAGGAATATCTCATATTTTAAATTCTCTTGGTTATGCTTTTGAAGGTGGAGATAGCTTGCTTGTGAACAGTCAATCCAAGTATTTTCCAGGCAGTACAATAAAAGATCTTATCATAGAAGACCTTCTAAAGCCCTCCATAAAAGAAGGTTGAACAACCTTGACCCCTAGGCTTTTGTGCAAATGGATGAGAAGAGGTTATTATCATCGACCTTCTATTCATGAACTGTCCAAACTGTTCAATTACTGCAGGGGTCAGATGTCATATGACTGTAGAGATATTTAGGAAATACAGGAATCAAGAAACTGATGAAAACACTCACAAAGATATTAACACTAGCAACATATTTCTGAAAAAAAAAATTTTTTTAGACAGTTGCACATGACCATGGCTTATACCACTGCCACAAAGGAATGAGAATCACCTGTCCATTGTTCAATATCATTAATTCTAAATTTCCTAGTCATCTAAATAAATTTTATTTCATCAGACAAGCAAAACTAAGTGCCTCCCAACTTGACCTCCCTACCCAAAAAAAAAAAAAAAAAACAAAAAACAAAAAAACAAAACCAACCAAACAACAGAAAGAAAAAGGGAAAAAGGTACAGTTTTGGGAATGATCAAACAACATTTTAAAGTCTTGGTGAGATGCTTTCAGCTGTTTACTGTCTGTCTCATTTTTTTAATGTGAGGTTTTCATCAGGAATTACTTGTTTTGAGAAGATTACTATTGCATTAATGTCAGGATCTGGCAAGTGAAAAAAACCCAACACACCAAAGCCAGTAACAAATCAGTCTTTGGCTTGTCCTTTATCCCAATCGGTCTTTTGTGATACCAGATATGTTTTAAATGTGGATTTCAATACTTTGCCTTGACCTTGTAACTGTTCTACAGTTAATGGTTGAAAACACAGACTGCCATTATCAGGTTTCAGTTACTTTGCTTTCCTTTGCTGATGCAACAGCCTTCCCAAAACTACTTCCAGTAATAACATTTCTATTTGTCTTACCCTGATCTAGCCCTTGAGCATAATTAATTCTTATCATCAAGTCAGTCTAAAACTCAGAATTAGTAGCTGCTTTGCACATTTTACAGACAAATCAGATGAACTGAATTCTGTGTTTGGTAGAGTATATTCTTCCCACTGCATCAGTGGGAACAGAGGGTGGCCAGGGGATAACACAAAGGAATGCAAAGTTGTCCATGTTAGCCAATAATTTTTAAGAAAACTCCTCAGACTGCCAAAAATTCAAACTTTCACTGCTTTCACACACCTTTAAACATAGATTAAAGACTGTGTACAAAAATCACACATTTTTACATTTTAAGCAGTCTCTTCTGAGCTTTTAACAGATTCCTAGGTATATTTTCAGTGCCTGCCCATTTGAACAGTAAGTGAATATTCTCTTACTCTGAATACTTCACTTGTTCCACAAAGGATTTTTTGTCTTCTTCAATGAAGAGTAAATACTCAGCTTTATCTACCCAGAAAAGATGGGGAAAACAAAACCAAAACTAAATAAAAGTAAGCAAACCCTAAATCAAGAGTTACAGCACTTAGAACTTTCATATGGGCACGATTAATGAATTTGAAAAGGTCTTGTTGCATCTTAGCAGAAAACAGTTCCCAATCAGTCCAGAGCAATCCAAAACAAACCTCCCAGATATGAAATTGGAGTATTCACATGGGGACTTACAGATTTAAATCACAAAACAAGATCTTTGTTTTAAAGTTGCCTTGGATCCAAGCTATGGTTTGGGGGCTAAAGCAAGGATTTAAGTCAGTGACTTCAGAGTTGAGAGTCCAAGAGGCTGGACACACCTCTGATGGGGTTTTTTTTGTGAAACCACATATCATAAATTAATGTATTATTAAAAGCAATCAGGAGAAAGATCTTCATGTAAGTGAAATGGCCTTTTTAATACAAAGGCCAGTGCTGTGTATGACACTTTGCTCAGCATCACAATTTTTATGAAATTCTTGCAAAACCCTTGGTGGCAAACTAAGTTTGCCCCAGCCAAAATGTGATTGCTTTCAGGGCAGAATACAACTGTTTGCTTGCAAATCAAAGCAACACTACACAGCAGTTTATGTCAAAGTGAGAGAATGCCAGCTCAACTGAACTTCGCTGAGGAAACTCAATTGCCAATAACATAAATACACACATATCTAGAGTGCTCTGTAAATGCTAAGTTTAGGAACATGTAAACATTCCAATAGCTGATAAGTTGCCTGTAGGCGCCGTTCAAAAACAAATGCTGTGTATCAACAGTTTGCTCAGACTGATGGCTACAGAATGAAACATATTTTTTGTTGTAAATCTATACAATTTTGTGACTCTATATAATGTATACTGAAATTAAATTCTATTTTGTGAAACAATGTGCTGTATGGAATTCACATTCTTGGGTAAAAAAACACAAAACTATCAGCCAGCATCCTGTAGATTGAGACAAGAGTAGTCCAGCCCTGCTTGTGTATCTCCTGAAGACTCTTCCCTGACACTAAGAAATAGGACATTGATTTAAGCTCATCTAAGCTTTGTCCAGGCCTTTTGCATGTAAATAAATAGCAAGCTCAAGGAGCTCAGGACCCTGTAAATGGAAACTGGCTATGACCAGCTAGACTTGGCCAACATTATACATGTGTCAGAGAAGGGATTAACATCACAGGATAACTTGCAGAAGACCACTGAAGACTCCCCACACACACACACACTAAGAATGCAAATCTTAAAATTAGTTCCAGGAAACTGGATAAAAATCTCTATTACTTCCAGGAAGTCTGATATTTGAGTTGTATACATACGTATCTATTAGTACAATATAGGTCATGTCTGTTGTCACTCATGTCATGCACAACTTTCTCTCGTGCACCCAGTGCTTCAAAAAAGAATTCCTGCCTTCTAATAATAAGGCAAGTGTTAGTGGCTTCTTTGAGTGACTGAATTTTACAGTACCAAAAACTCTTCTTCTCAAGTCCTCACAGTTTCCTCTTTCCTCTTTTATTCACAAGATGTTAGTTGTAATTAAGACAGTTGAAATTTGGCCAAAAAATGTAATTAGGGAAAAAAAGGGTTAATCGCCATACTTACAAGGGAATTGCTCACAGATTTTTAATAACTATTCTGCAACCTGGTGTAACCTTTTTATTCCAAATTAGGCTCCTCACTAAGGAGAACTACACTACTCCTCATTATTCGAGAACTACAGAAGACAGCTGATAGACTCTTCTAAAACTAACTAGCCTGTAACTTTCTCACCTTTTTTCTATTTCCAGCCTTACAAAAAATTCATATTTCAAAGTGATTCTGAGATAACACTGTAAGATGTGCAGT
Organism: Heliangelus exortis; assembly: GCF_036169615.1. NCBI lineage: Eukaryota > Metazoa > Chordata > Aves > Apodiformes > Trochilidae > Heliangelus > Heliangelus exortis. The sequence goes on along the minus strand of NC_092423.1, from coordinate 98,861,872 downwards.
AGCTGAGGCAGAGTATCTCTCACCCCATCCACTGCTCACTCAGTTTTTCTACCTCTTTGATCTCCAGGTCCAGATCACTGCTTCCAAGCAAAGACTGCTGTGAAAACAACTGCACTCCTTCAGTAAGGAGCAGACACATGAGATCTGTATCTTTTCTACAAGGCAATTAAATTTTCCTTTTAACATTAATTTAAACATTTATTGGTCTAAGCTGCCAGTTTAATTAAACATTTTTTGTTGCAACTCCAGGAGTTGAAATTCTGGAGCTTCAGGAATGTTAGTGCCAAAAATCCATTCAGCCAAAATGCTTTTTTTTTTTTTTTTGTTCATTGCCAGCTGAGTATATAGAATTTGGCTCTGAAAAATAGGACCTATAGGCCAGGACCTATAAAACTTCACCATATGCATAAGAAGTGCTTGAAGGTGCCAGCAATATGTACTGCACACAGCTTGACTTTACACAACGTGTATGTTCAAATCACCAGGTCAAGACTTGGGAGTAAAATCCTCAAAATAAAGCCAGAAAGTGATTCCTTTATGTTGTGGTTACTGTATCTGTTTCTATCCTAAAAATAATAGAGTGCTCAAGAATTCCCACAATTGCAGACAAGGTTAATTGTGTTTGTATATATGTAGATAAGTTCCCACTCTTATCAGTTCATCTGTACATGGCCATAGTAACCCTGTTGCTAAAGAGCTAAGGAATCACTAAAAAAAATAACAGAATTAAATAAGTTAAATAAATTTAATAAATTAAAATGGGAAAGAAATTAATTTATTCATCAGGATTGCTCTCCATGCCACTGTTCACAAGTGATAAATTCAGATGCACACAAGCAATTCAGTCTATTAAAACAACTGACTAATGAAAAAAAAAAAGAGATTAATTGTAATTTTTACCTCTGCTAATATTCAAATTCTGAAAAAAAGTGGGTGAGACAAATGAGACCCTCATGTGCATTTCTGAAAGTTCATCAGCCCAGAGTATGATGGCAAAAAAGGAACAAATGAACAATATGAAACCAATCATAATATTGGGAAGAATTTAAAAAAAACAATCTTCCACCCACAACCTATCAGTGACTGCCAATTAGATCCAGACATGGTCCAAATACCAGGATGGAGAGCTACTACTGCACCGGAGTTCAGTGGCAACAGTGTCATTAAATATTTCAAGTATAATTTTTTTTTTCATTGAACGAAACTGACAGGATTAATTACACAGAAGAGTAATAAAGACAATTTATAGTTTATGTTAGCACATTGCTAACACACAGATGCTTAACAATGGAAGGCCAAATAACCTTTAGTATTGCAATACAACCATTGCACTCACAAGCCTGAGCATCCCCTGGGGCTACATTCGTGTGCACACACTGCCTATCCTGAACCTACCCCTCATCAGATGGCCCACAGGACCCAAACTTGAGTTCCAGGAGACTGGCTACAAATATCCATGCAAGAGTCTCATTTGAAACTTCATTTCCATGCTAGGCACTTCATCCCCTATATCCCTTTAGGCTCTTGCCCACTGTCCACACCAAATACAGATTAAGCCTCCTAAAATCTATTCAGCCCTCTCACACTCTACATCTACAGGGCAAGGCAGGTGCTGTCCATATTGCTTTCCATGGATTCCCTTTTGAAAAAACTCCATAGCTTGTGAGGATGGAAGAGGAGGAAGGAGCTGTGATGGGTTCTAATAGATTTCCCCACCTGGATGACTGGGGGGGAGGCTGGAAGAAACTCATTAGGAAACCCATGTTCCCACAGTGTTGACACAACCAGTGTCCAGCTTGATGTAGGACAGACTTCAGTTCTTTTAGATACTGATCCTCATCACATGCTTACACAGGTTTTCTTGTGAATTACATCAGCTTTCATTTCACCTGTGAGATACAAAGTAAGCTTTCTTCCATCAAGCACATGTACAGTAACTAAAAATATATAGAAGCAATGTACACCACAGTCTACACATAAGGCCAACATTGATCTACCTCAGCAGAGCTCTGCTAGAGCAGCAGTGCTGCCTAAAATATTTCTGCTTGTGCTTGTTCTCCAATTAAGCTTTCATGTGGAGATGAAAACTTTCCATGAAAAGTATCTTCTTTCTTCAGGGCATTTTTCACTGGAAAGCAATAATCTTACTGTTTTCACCCCAAATATCAAATCCTCAGTTTTTGCCCAAAAAACATAAAAGCATTATCAAAAAATTTGGTAATAGAAACATGACAAGCTTCTCTGCATTGTTCTTCATCACAAAATGACAGATTTTTTACAGAGTGTAAAAGTAAAGGTAGTACTTGCTCACCAGATCCTCACTCTTACTACATAGATCCTAATCCCAAAGCACTCTCCTGAGCTTAAACACCTGGCATTATTATCTGAGAAAAACACCTACCATGGAGAAAAACACTGGAATACAAAGTTTCCACAGAGAAAATAAGTAAAAACAATCTAGACCTGTGCAAGAGACTCATTTTAATTAACAGCCCTTGATAAGGAACATCATTTTTCTAGATTTGCAAAACAACAATTATCTTTTCTTGTGGCTTACACTCTGAGCACACGCAGCCTCAGACTATGAAAAAAAAATCATAAAAAACACACTCCCGTAGTGTCAGAGTCTGCAAACTCTCCAGTGAACTAGTTTTTTTCCTGCTTTGCTAGTTTATTTTTATTAGGAGAACCAGAGGAAATAACCAAATCATTTCAGAGACTGCCTTTTTTTTTATACCCAGTTGACTTGGTACTTACCTGCTTTGATCCTTCTTTGGCTCCCTGATGCCAGGACCACATTCACACATAGATGAAACCCAGACAGTGGTTAGTGGTGTGAGATCAGTCTCTAAACTTAGGCACCAGAAGTAGCAGATCTGTATTTCATACATGGCTGTATGAAATTAAGTTTCCCAATAGCATTTATCAAGTAGATATGAATTAGAAGCTCACAGGGACACGGTACAAATGTCTTCCTGCAAGCACAGTATAGGCCAAGACAAAGAAAAACTTCTAGCACTGTACCCAGAATTCATTCCTTACTCACCATCAACACACTAGAACCAAAATTATCATGGTTTCAGGTTACTTAGGGTAGCAGAATACATTTTTGTTAACGAGGGTAAATTTGGCTTACATCAAACAGCCAACTGCCAAACAGCTGTAAAGTACATACTATGGATTTCACTAAAAATTGATAACTTCCACTTAAATATATTAATTTTATTATAAAGAAACTCACCACTGAATTAATTTCAGAAGAAAAACCCCAACCAACGAATCAACCAAAGAACCTCAAAAAATTAAACCAAACTTCAAACCAAAACAAATAAATACTCAGGTCATCAGTTATATAAGAATTTGTTTGAAAAATAAGTTTTGTCACAGACAAAAGTCACTGTTGATCAACAGGCAAAACAAATTCATAGTAAAATACAACAATTACTGGTGGAATTCATCATGCTCAAAGCCACAGGTACTAAGTAGGAAGATGGAATGGATTCAGTGGTCTCTCTTAATGTTGAGTAACATTTTTCCTGTCCTCAACAGGACAGCTAAGGTTAATACCATTTACCAGGGCTCTTGGGGTGAACTGTTCACTGGATAATGAATTGGCTGAATGGTCACATCCAGTCAGTAGCCCAATGTCCAGATGGAGAATGGTGACAAGTGGTATTCCTCAGGGGTCCATACTGGAACTGGTGCTGTTTAATATCCTCACCGATGGCACAGACACTGGGATCGAGTGCACTCTCAGCAAGTTTGCTGATGCCACTATCTTGCCTGATGAGGTCAACATATCAGAGAGCTGGGATGTCATCCAAAGGGACCAGGACAACCTGGAGAAGTGGGCCCATCTGAACTTCATGAGGTTCAACAAGGCTGAGTGCAAGGCCCTGAGTAGAGGCAATCCGTGTTATCAATGCAGGCTGGGTGATGATGTGATAGACAGCAGCCCTGCAGAAAGGGTCTTGAAGGTAGAGGCGAACAAAAATTACTTCAAATGAGCCAACGATGCACACTCACAGCCCAGAGGGACAGTCACATCCTGGACCACAGCAAAGGAAGTGTGACTAGCACAGTGAGAGAGGTGATTCTGCCCCTCTGCTCTGCTCAGGTGAGACTTCCCCTGGAGTACTGTGCCCAGCCCCCAACACAAGAAAAACATGGACCTGTTGGAGCATGTCCAGGGCAGGGCCACAAAAATGATCAGAAGGCTGGAGAACCTCTCCTGTGAAAACCAGCTGAGAGAGTTCAGGTTTTTCTGCTTGGAAAGAAGATGACTCCAGGGAGACCTTCTAGTGGCATTCCAGTATCTGAAAGGGGCTTACAAGAAAGCTGGGGAAGGTCTGTTTACAAGGGTGTGTAACAATAGGATGAGGGGCAATGGTCTTAAACTAGAGAAGGGTAGATTTAGATTGGATATTAGCTAAAAATTTTTTACTATGAATGTTGTGAAACACTGGACCAGGTTGCTTGGAGAGGTGCTGGAGGCCCCATGCCTGGAGACATTCAAAGTCAGGCTTGACAGGGCTCCGAGCAACCTGATCTAGTTAAAGATATCCCTACTCCCTGCAGGGGGTTTGGGCTAAATTTTAAAGGTCCCTTACAACCCAACACATCCTATGATTCTATAAAAACCTACTCATTCTAAAGGTTAATATATTCCAAATGACATACTTCTAACTACCCTTAAGGGTTTTATTTAAGGGATGTCAATATGTAGGACCCAGAATATTTAAGTCAAGAAACTGAATGAGGATGTGAACAAGTAGCTGAGCAAAAGTTAACAGCAAACCAGTTTTGAATATCCTGACTGAAAACCACAGTGCTCAGACAACAGAAACTATAATCAAAACAGTGGCAGAGACTGTAACAGTTGCATCAGAGAGTCCCTCTGAGTTCCTTCATCAATAAGTCAAAAAAGCACCCTTTGCAGTGTTGTTAGCAGCCCCTCTAATGCCAAAGGAAAGATGAATTTCTGATAAATTATCAGACATAAGTGCCTATCCTTGCCTCTGCATTATCTGGTGCTGTACAAAAAAGAGAATGAAGAGTAAGGCAGAAAACAGAGAAGGAAACTTCCCCAAACACCTCACTCCCTTCCTAAAGCTCTACATGAATGTGTGCCCTTGAAAGAGCTTTAACAACATTTAATTCTGGGCTATGTAAAAATATACATATAATCATTACTTATCACATAAATCCCATGCTTTTCAAGCCTTAGATACCTTTTTAAAAATCACCTGTTTCACCAAATTGGAAGTTATATCATTGGAAAAGTCATAATAGTGACTTTTCTCAAGAACAAGCACAATTTTCAGGTCCTTCCTTCTGGTTTTACAAAGGTATGATCACATCACTGCTACTGACTCATGGACAAAACAAATGTAGCATTAATGTTAGCTGCAGACTGGCAAAGCCTATTCCTTTTCCCAGGAACTGAAATTTCTGTGCCTTTCTGTGAGTCTGGAGAGAAACTATAGCAGCCTCTGTAAGTTTTTTTGTTCAAGACCCAAGTCTGGGTACGCAGAATTTCTTGTGAAATGAAATGACAGAAATATCACCAGCACTGAAGCATTTCACAGACAAACAAAGTGAAGAACCCAGGAGATGGTACTGCGTGTTACAGAGTCAGAGCCTCTACAAGCATAAATCAAAACTCTTTGGACCATGAAGTCTTACAAAAAAATTCCCATTTTGTTATAATAAAGTGCATTTTTGCTTGGGCATTTCAACTTCTATTTGATATTTATCATGTGCCTGACTCTGTAGTAAGTGGAGACTATGACAAAGCTTTCAGAGTCTGAAAAAAAAATACTGAGTCTCTGAACCTTCTCAGGAATCTTTTCAACCCTTTTCTGGTCATTTTTGAGGTCAGAAAAAACAGCTAATAAGAGAGATTTATACATTAAAAAAAAAAAATTAAAAATCCCTGAACTTCCAGAGGAGACTTATAATGTCTGTTTCTTCTATGGACACCAACTTGTGAGTCTTCTAAAGAAGTCAGTCTTCACTACTTTCTTACTTCAGAGTTATAAGTGTGATTACATTCAGTGATACCAGTAAGCTAACTTTCAGCCCCATCGTGTTAAAATCTGTCATCATGAAAGAGCACACGAAATAACAGATAATTTGAAAATACAGGATATAATTTGAAAGTAGGAGAGGTTATTCTTCAGATCCCCACTCGCAGGGATATAGTGAAGAGTGCATATAAACAAGAAAATGTCTGACATTTCCTGACCAATTATCTACAAATACAGGAGTGTTTGGGTAAAATCCCAGGGTCATATTTATGTTAGTGAACTTTGGCAAGTATATATCACTCTGTTTACCTGTGAGACAAATTATTATTATGCTGTTTTTGACAGCATGGCTACGCTTGCTTGTTAGAAGCAGTCCACAACAAATATCTGACTCACAGAGACTAACTCTGGTGTTTATATTACTTTATTTGTATCAATCCCAAATGTCAAAATAAGTATAATTTACTGAAACCAGACTCAATCCCAAATTATACACCGCAGAAGACACAGACACCAAATACCCATGATGAAATACTTTCACGGTGACTTTATAGCCCGAGGAAAGTTTTACAATTAAAAAAATGTGTTCACATAGAAATCTTCTCAAATCAGGTATTTTGCTAGCAGTAATTAGTAAACAAGAAAAGGGAGAAAGGTCTCTGACCCATTGCCTTTCACCACGTTCTTCCACATGTCCATGGAAGATTTTTGAAATCTAATGATCTGCTTCACAGCACACAGGGGGCAATGGAGCTGGATGAGATGAACTACAGTTAAATGACTCTAATTATGACTATCGTAATAATTACTGCGGCACTAGCAGCATCAAAGGTCAAGGCAAAATTGCAGAATCTGTGCCCACCTAAAGGTAAGAGCTTTCCAAGAGGCAGCAGCAGGAGAATACAAGATGCCCTAATATCATTTTCTTACCACCTTGCTGCCTTTCTTTCATCGCACCCTAAAGGCTCTCCCTCTCCCCAGGCTGCATCACAAGCATCTTCTCAGGTCACATACTGCATGTACCACAGAGCAACAGAGATGACCTGTTCTCCCCTGCTGAGAAGCACTGCTCCTTCTGGACAGCAGAGCTTAAAAAGAGGCAATTTAATCATAACCCAATTTAATGAACTCAAAGCACTCTGCTCAAACTTGCTTGCCCAACCCAGGTCACAAGAAATGCTTTGGTAATGAATGTTGCTGTGAGGAGGTTCTGAGGGAGTTTGTTGTTTTATTCAGCACTTCCTTTAAGTTTACCTTGCAAACAGAGGCAAATTGTTTCTTTTTTTCTAAGCAGAGAAGCTGTTAATATTAAAAACAAATCTGAATCTCCAACTAAGACTAGCTTTTTTTATAAAAAAAAAAAAATAAAAAAACAGGAGCACCTTGTGAACCAAGATAAACATGTGAGGCTTGGTTCATGACCAGCAAAAACACATATTCTAAATATCAGTGGACTGCAAGCAACGCTAACTTTTGCTACTGGTCTGAAAATATTTGCACAGAACTTCAGCTTGATTCTATTATAATTTTTGCCTTGAGTAAGAGTCTAAAACTGATCAACAAAAAATTCCCAATTAGAAGACCCCTTGTAAAAAATGCAAAGCCCACAACCTAAAGAATAAAAACTAATCTGTTCAAGAGAAGTTCAATGCACTTTCTGTATTCTTTTCACTTACATGTGGCTGCACATTTGTAATTTTAAGAAGAAGGACTTTCAAAAAGTGGGGTGATTTTAGGAAAAATAATGTTATCATAAAGAATTTGGTAAGAAAAACAAATGTGGATTATCCTCAGGAATTAGTTTCTTAGGAAAAAACAACACAAAAACACATAGGTGAGGCATTCCTGGTAGGAAAACCTCAAACCTATACTATCTTCTTTTTAGATAGAGATTGATATTTTGCCCAGCAAAACATCTGCAGACAATAAAACATTGTCTTAGTGGCTTCACTTCAGGAAGGCCCTCTGCAATCAGACCCTTTGATTCCCCAGCCATGCTTAAGGTGCTCACCTGCAGTCCTGCTGCACAGCCAGGACAAGGAAAATTTTGTCAAAGAGCAAGAAGCACTCCTCAAGTATGCAGCAATTTTTTTCCTCATGTGGATCTTAGTTGTTGGAGAGCTGTTCATGTTTCCCTAAAGTAACAGAAAAACTAGTTTTTCTAGTTCTTTATTTACACAGGTAACATATGCCACTGATTTCTGTGTTTGTACAAAGCATATAGAAACTGAAGGAAAATGTCTATGGATCTGCCTATCTATGGGATGACCACTTCTGAGTATATTAAGGTACTTCTGATGTACTGCCCCCATGCAGGTGTGCCAGAAAGATGCCTTGCACTTTTTCTACAGAAGGTCTTGATGCAAACAACATAAAAGCCCAAATGCTCAGCATCTGAAAATAAACAGTAAGAATCACTGAAGCAACAAACAGCATCCCTTATGAGTGATGACTTTTACTGTTTGATAAATTTCTGTTTGTGATCTGTCAGTGGCAGAAAGCACACTGGCATGAGACCATACAGCACCTTCCATATTTTTGTAATAACTCTACGATAAATAATCATGAACTATAATAATTGAGTTTTTTCTAATCTAAACTATGTACATGACAAATACAAACAAGAACACAGGGCTAAGTGCAAGTATAATATCATAGCAGTGGAGATGGGTGCACTACACTCTCTAGAATGGTATAATATATACTATATCTTCTGGATAAGAGCATGAGAAACAGACAGCAAAACAAAACACTATTAAGGCCTGCTTAAGGTAAGGAGATAGAGGTCATGATGAGAACAGTTCTACAAGTACAAAGTAGTTACAAGAGAACAGTTCTACAAGTACAAAGTGTAGCAAGAGCACAGGGGATTCTGTGATTCACAACTAAAACAACAGATTGAGAGAACGTCTGCTCTCCCAGCTTTACAATGTGGGGCTTTACCCTTGGCTCCTGAGCAACATGGGGTGAATTCCAACCCCTTTCAGCCTTGGAGATTGTCTGTACTTCAGGACAGCATGTCATAAGGACAGTTAAGCTAAATTTTAGAGAGAAGCAGCAAAAGTAGGAACAGCAATGTGGCAGTGACCTACAGTGCAATTTGCTTAGAGCCAGACTGGCTTCAGTAGCCAAGACGACCATTTAATTGCTTTAAAAACCTTTACACTTCAGTGCAGCTCAGTCAGCACTTATGCAAGGCTCTGATAGCACAATACTACAGCTTGCAAGACTGAAAATTATAAAAATACTACAGTCAAGATCTGAGAAAACTGAATGAGAGGTGCCTTTTCTGCTTGCCAGTAATGGCATGAAAGGGAAGTTTTTTCAGACGTCAGTATCTGCATCTGAAAGATGTAGTAAAAAAAAGTTAATAAATACTGGTTTCCACTTGAGATCAAATCCTTCTAGTATGGACTAAACTCCTCACTGAAGGTTTTTGTTTATGACCTTCCCTCTGATTACACTGCAGCAGACTGTGAGCTGTAAACAGAAAACAAAAACATCTAAACTACATGCAAAGACAGACACATAATTTTGTTATGGCTAATGTGAAAAATAACATTTAGCACATCTATTCCAAATTAAAGCACTTTTAAAGAAAATTTTGCTCCGTGTTATAAACTTACACAATGGGAGGCTTTAAGTAGCACATAATCATCTTTAGATTTAGATAACTGTCATCACAGCAACCTGTGTTTGTAAACTAGACTTGCACTAGTGACAGCAAATAGACCAACTAAGTCAGAACATGCTGGGTTTTATAACACTGCCTGTGCATTGATGATTCTCCAATTTAATCATTAAAAAAATCTGTTCATTATTAAATTTTGTATAAATTATATTGTTACTGTATTGGGTTTGCATGGCAATGTTTTGGTAGCAGAGGACTAGAAGGCTGCCTGCTCTGAGAAGATGCTCACACAAGGAAGTAGCTTCACCTAGGTCTGGCAGAACCAATGCCAACCAGCCCCAGGACTGACCCGCCACTGGCCAAGGCCAAGTCCACCAGGGACGATGGCAGCACCTCAGGGATAACATATTTAAGAAGGAAAAAAAGTTGCTGCTCAACAGTAACTGCAGCTGGAGAGAAGAGTGAGAATATGAGGGGAAAACAGCCCTGCAGACACCAACGTCAGTGAAGAAGAAGGGGGAAGAGGTGGTCCAGGACCCAGAGCAGAAATTCCCCTGCATCCTGTAGTGAGGATCAGGCTGTCCCATGTCCCACAGGGCTGCCCATGGAAGTCCACAGTGAAGCACGTATCCACCTGTAGCCCATGGAGGATCCCATGCTGGAGCAGATGAATGCCACAAAGGATGTGACCCTGTGGGAAGTCCATGCTAGAGATAGTCTTGGCAAGACTGTGACCCCATGGAAAAGGGAACCCATGCTGAAGCAGGTTTGCTTGTAAGACTTGTGACCCCACGAGGGGCCCCATGAGTTTGTGAGGAATTGCAGTCCATGGGAAGTACTCATGTTGGAGAAGCTCCTGGAGGATTGTCACCTGTGGGAGGGATTCCATGATGAAGCAGGGGAAGAATTGAGAAGTCCTACCCCTGAGGGGGGAGGAGAGGCAGAAACAAGAGGTGACAAGCTGACCACAAGCCCATTCCAAAATCCCCCTGATGCTAGAGGGGGAGAAGCTAGAGAATTCAGAAATGAAATTAAGCCCAGGGAGATGGGAAGGGTGGGTAGAAGGCATTTTAAGATTCACTTTTTATTTCTACTTACCCTTCTCTTATTTGATTGGTACTATTAAACTAATTTCCCCAAGTTGAGTCTGTTTTGTTGGTGACAGTAATTGGTCCACGATCTCCCTGACCTTATCTCATCCAACAAGCCTTTTGTTTTACTTTCTTTCCCCAGCCTGGATAGAGTGGCTTTCATGGGCATCCAGCCCAGGTTTACCTACCACAGTTATGTTCACACATATTTTTTATAAATATGCCACATTTAAAATTAAATTCTCAATTTTTTTTTTTTTTCATTTTTAATTTTTTTCTGAAGGAACTTCTTAAAATGTTCCAGTAACCCACTTTATGCTTTGAAATTTTAAAGGAAAGGTACTGTGCTCAAGAATAGGCTACTAGTAATTATTTAAGCATAACACCAGCTTTAGGGGTGAAGGAGGGGAGGAAGCCTTCTGTCCAAAATTTCATTATAATTTCTGCTATTTCTTCACTTTTAAAAGCATTTCATACTGTAACCTCTCAAGCCTATGTCCTGCTTAAAGAAATACACTTAACACAGCCACTAGAGGACAGACACTTGAATATCACCTGCATTATTGAGGCTATACTCAAACCTACTGGATCACAGCAACATTATCTTAAAAGTCAAAGTAATGCACAGATCCATCTGGGATTCGTCTGCTTTCCCCAGCCTGGAGTTCTGCTCACTGTGTGCCAGAACACAGTGACCCGGAAAGAGCATCACAGTTTATTTCCTGTCCTTTGTACTCATGGAGAAGAGGATGAAAAAAAAAAACCTCACCGAGACCATCTACACACAGCTTACAACAGCAGCTCGGGAGCAAACACAAGTGTGCCACCTTGCAGAAGCCACTTCTTTAAGAAGCTTCTGGTCATCCCAAGAAGTTACCACTGAAGGAAAAGGCTGTAACAAAAAAATAACCAAACCAGCAACAATAAACCAACAACCAAAAACCCACAACAACAACAAAAAACAAATCTCAATAGCAGTTTGCTGTAAAAAAGTTTTTTTTTTAAAAAAAGCTGATTTTCCTCACTCACCCCAACACTTCAATATGCATTAGGAGCAGTCAAATGAAGCCAAAAGGGACAGTATGCTCCATTCAAACAAAACTGTTTTAACATTAGCAGTATCCAACAAAAACTTTTTGACTTTGCATAACATTCTTCTACAAAATAAACTCGAGCCATTTGCCAGCAATAACCTATATAGTGATGTGGTATTAACAGAAACTTGGAGACTTCATCTGGGAGACAAACTGTCAACCAACCACTAATTGGTTTTTATGACGTGACTCAGAGTTTAGCAATTTCCCAGAATTTAATCACTGGGCACCCAGAAAGATCAATTAAAGAACAGGCTCAGAATTTTTTAGAGCCCCGTGTGAGACAGAGGAAGGCAATGACCTCAGCAGCTTTGCCACAGAATTTTATGAATGAACAAAGGAAGGATTTAAAAGGTATGTTAAACTAATCTTGTGTTTCCTTGCAGCCCTGGTCATTGTTTTTCCAAAGGAGTGAGTTTGTAAAATGAAGTAAAAATTGAAGGACTGTGTGTTGTAGCTACTGTTTATTTTACAACTTCATTTACACATGACCATTATGTGTCTGACTTGAACTGCTCCATTATTTTTGGCAAAAACCTCTCCTATACCTCCCTCAACATAAAGGGAAAAACAAAACCTTATAGCAGGAGTAAATTCCTTTGGATTCCTGTACAAGGATCACATTATCAGAATGGATAGTACAGAATTCCTCTCTTTTTCTCCACAGTAATTAATTCATACTAAAATGGTCATAACAACTTCTAATCTAAAGCAAGATGATGTTATTTTGGCCATAAAATCCTATGATTTCTTTTATCTCTGCATTCATTTTCAAGTATTTAATCTTGGCAATTTAACACAATAAAATCTGGAAATGTTATTCCCCTTCCTGACATGGATTTAAAAAAAACCAACCAAACTAAATTCAAATTACAATAAAATGTTGCAAACTTTTTTCTCAGTTCTGAAAAGGTTTACTAATCTAATCAGGTTTACTCAATAATGTTCTTCTTCTTTGCAAATTTATATAAGATAATCCTGATGAGTACTGAACAGCTGTGTTGAAAACCTCATTCCTTGTCTTTCTGGTTTTGTTCTGCAAAAGGCTTCTTCTCACGAAGGGCTCTCAGAAGAGATTAAATTAATTTTCCCAGACAAGTGAAGTGAAACAAGATTATACTGAAATGACCTGGAAAAGTGAGAATTTCTGAAGATCTACTGAGCCCTGTTATGATTATTTCAAATACTATTTATAATTAAGAAAATCACTAAATGTATCTCTTTCATTTTCCTTACAAAAACAGTCCCCACCAAACTGAGTCACGGATGTTTTGTGCTAAAACAAGAGGAAAAAAAGAGTAAAAGAAACAGTTCTGTCAGCATGCACGCTCTCTAAAAAACACAAGAACATTCAAGTCTGTGCTTTGCATCTAAATGAAAATATTTCTTGATTTCTTCAAACCAAAATGCATCTATTGAATAGATACATTCAGATTTACTGTCTTCATACTGACTTCTGTGATGATGATAAATGCTTCACAAGGAAAGATGGAAAGCTAAGCTATGGGAGAGTGGATTGGGAAGAGATAACATATCTATGAAGCTGCTGTTTCTTCCATATGATTTAAGAGCCTATTACATGACACTGCCATATAAATCAATATGAGAAAATTTTCAGCATTTTGCAATTCTCATACTTCCTTGGACAAATCAAGTGAGTACCCAGATGCTAGGAGGCCACTGGGGGGTACTAAAGCATGTCCATTTTGCAAGAATAATCAGATAGGGAGAGTGATTTGGAGAAGAGGAGGAGTAGCAAAAAGGCACTGTTAGCTGGGAGCACTTGCAATACAGGAGAACCAGATTTGGGTCTCTGCCCTGAATTAGAGCAGGATGTTAACAGATCTGCTTGCAGGGTTTTGGTGGGGGGGTGCTTTTTAAAGTTCCCCACTTCATCCGGAGGCAGAACAGAAACATCTGAGTAATGAGAAACTGCACACCTAGCTCTGCATCTGCACCAACAGGTTCAGTTTTCAAGAGTTCACAGCTCCCTCTAAATCACATTAAGACCAGAGTTTAAATGCTAATTATGGAGCATGTGCATATTAATTTTCTGCTTCCATTTCTCCGTAAGTAATGGGAATGTTTTAAAATGCCTCTTGCTTGGTTTCTTATGGGCTGACTTGGTTTCTTAATATATTACAGAGCACTTCCTGCACTGCTTACAGAAGCAAATTTCCCACTGCTAGTGGGAGCTTTCCCTAAGCAAGGCCAGCAGATTTAGTCCCAAGGGAGTGAACTGATCTTTGGGCTTTGCTACCCTGAAGATGTAGCAGAAAGCAAAACAGATACCATTCTTGCTTAAAATTTGCTGCTCTATTGTATCCTTCTCAGCCACATCATCCAACACAAACAGCTAGGAAATGTTTTGCTGCAATAATCCTTTCAGTTAAGGCTCCCATTACTCTGAAACACTGCTCACTACAATACAACTTTGTCATGGAACTATTTCCAGAAAACACTTCTTTAGTTGTTAAGAGAGACACAATAAACCAAATCCACGGAAGCATCAGATATCAAAGCAGCAAGCAAAATCTGACCAGCTAAACATTCTTGCACTGAAAAACAGGTACTTCATAGGTGGCCACAAATTTTTCTACTGTGTTGACAGAAAAGTTCACTCAATTTTAAGCATGTCTGGTACCTCACTCTGAACACAATGTCAATGAGATACAACTGAAATAGCAGCATAAACCCTCATACGTACATCATTAGAAAGAAAAAAAGAAAACACTCAAAAAGCTGTCCTCCTGCTGATCAGTGATGTTTGTGTGGGCCCTTAAAAGCCTTTTGAAATGCCCACATGATAAATATCTGACAGACAACTTCTTGTTTACTGGGGGAGTCAGGTGCTGCTCTTGGCATGTAAAGACAAATGAATCAGCACCTTGTTAGTGCCTCGTGTTGGTACACATACACCTTCACTTACCCCTGGCCCTGAGCAATCTGCTAAATGCTACTTATTTATTTTACTAACAAGTCAAACTTGCCTTAACTGTTGCTGGAATATAATCAGTAGTGACAAAAAAGCATTACCATTAATAATTTAATCCAAGCTTTGTGAGTGCTTGCAAATGAGCAGTTTTCTTGCTGTAAACTCAGTTTCTATGACTGAAATTCAAGGCAGCTCCCCCACTATTCAGGCAATGAATGATAATAAGAGGAGGCAACATTCCTCTTCCACCTACGTGTTAACATTTTCCAAAAACTTGAAAACTTCCTTGTCAATTGTGCCTCTGATGGCTTCCATCAATTAGTAATGCAGAAACCAGAGAAAATATGGAAAGTGTCTTCAGATCAGAAGCCAGATAGATGATACTGTACCCTTGAGAAACAAGACACTAAGAACCAGGATGGTTCTTACAGATGGCCTTAAGGTCTTTATCAACTTAAAAAAAATAAAGCCAGTTCTCTAATCCTGTTTTCAGGTATGAGGTCCAAACTCAGCATACACTCTGTCCGTAAAGGCCTGACAGGTCCTCAGGCTGAGTGGGTTACCATATCTATACATCCTCCATAGATACTTGCCTAGATACAGTTGAAGATGCCAGGGCCTGCATCACTGCAGGACTTAGTGACTTTTCAGAACAATCAGAACTTCAATCAGCAAACAGTGTTTTCCTTTTACTCTAAAAAGCTCTGCAAAAAAGCAGTTAATAAATAGCATCTAATTGTCTCCTCCTCCTGGTTTCTTGTTCATCCACTTAGCACCAAGGGATAGTTACAGGATAGTTCTAATTTCAAGGGGGAAAATAATGCAGTGGGAGCACAAACTGCTGCACCAGGTGATCAAGAAACAATTATCTTAAATCCCAGGACAAACAAGGAGAAAGGAAGGCAGGCCACAGCACTTTTACAGTGGAGATTGTCTTTGAAGATCATTATGACATAGGAATACGGTGCATATCTACAAAGTAACAAATCTAGATCCTCACCTGAAGCTTTCCAGATTCCCAGGGATTCATCATTGACACAGGATTATCCACAGGAAGTCAAGATCAGGTAGAAAGTCTCATAAAAGAGGCTTGACATCTACCAACCAGTGTGTTCTATTATTATTACAGTATTATTTTATCATAATAATCTCCTTTCAAATTATGTACACACTCCTCCATGTGTGAGGAATAAATGCAGAATGAAAAACAAAGCAAAAACTAAAACCCAAATGCTCAGCATTCAATCAGGAATGCAGTAGGTCCCCCTCTTACCAACCAGAACTTATCTGAAATAAAAAGAGGTAGAATGAGAAAGAAAAACAAAGATGACAAGTAGATTATGTATGAATTTTTAAGAAACTGTGTGTGGAACAATTTCTGGTACTACCAGAGAGTAATTCATAGCAAAAAGCTGGTGCCAAGATACTACAAGAAGAAGTTATGTCAATGCCATCACCTGTCTTGATGGATAATGAAGTTCAGGGCTCAAATTATAATTCTTCTTCAGATACTATCTTCTGAGGTAGGTTCAGGACAGGCCTTACTGCAGTGTGACTGCCTTTAAACAAGGCAACAGCAGTGGAATAAATTGGAACAGCTGCACTGCCTTTAAAAAATTGCAGTGCTTTTATTGGAATTCCTCTCACCTAGAGGTCACTCATAATAATAAAAACTCATACCTAATAGTTTACTGGCTTTTTGTCCAATTCCTTTATGACAGCATAATAAAACAGTTGTTTAACATAAAGCGGTATTAGAAATGAGACTAGGGAGACCCAAAATATTTTATATTCTTCCTTTTTTCCAAACCTACACATAATCCTCTAAGACAACCCCTACTCCCATAAATGAACTTAGTTTTTCTGACTCTTAAACTCCTGGAAAACAGTATTGATAAACTCAGTAATACTCCAAAGGCTTGCAACATTTTCAATCACATTGACCAAATCACCAGAAAGTTTCTTTCCTTTGACTGTTAATTGGGCTTAATGCAAAATAACCCATTAAGCTCCACAAACCACACATGTCCACATATGGATAGAAAACCTCTGCAAATCATCTGATGGTTACCATTTATACACAGATTTATTGGAGACACTGAGGAAATTCTTAGGGTAATGTGGGTTTAGAGACATCAGCTGGGTCACCAGTTCCACTTCCTACTATCACCAGTGACCACAAGATATATTCTAGTTCCTAAAAGGATCATATTCAGCTTTGAAATGCAATGCTCACTTGTTTTTATTAGAAGCTGTCACTCAGGAAACTACATATGGTCCACCATATAGAGTATGCCAGAATCCTCATTTAACACCAAAATAATTTCTCTAATATTCTCCTGATCAAAATCCAAAACAAGTATTTCCTCTTGCAGACTGAAAAACTACAAAAGTTACTTCAGGTTATAAGAGATTTGCTGTTTCTCACTCTCATATATTAGCATCTTTCTTAATGCTTGAGTATCAACACTCTGCTCCTCAGGACTTAGTTTGAATTCACCTATCAAAATATTTAGCACAACCCAGTTTTAGAAAAGCCATTTTCATTTCATCTCTTTTTCCCTGTTGCCTTAAAGATATTTATTTATTCTCTTCCAAATGTATTCCAAAATTTGAAAAACACGAGTTCACAAGAGCTCATATGCAAGATTGTTTCCTCCTTTTTTTTCCACCATTTGAGCTAATACTTTAATTCTTCAGTCTCAGGATCTTCAATCTCTCTTTCAGGAGGGAGATTACTCACCCTTTTACAACTTAAGCATTTAAACTCCTTGCATCTTACTTCTCCCTACACACAGTAGCTTTCCTTTTTCCAGCCTCCTCCTAGGCACTTTTATCTTTGTCTCCAAGTTTAACAGTACTGTCCTTATTGAAAACCAAAGCACAGGGCAGGGGAACACATGATTGAGAACAATTTGAAACACTAAAATAACTAAAGAGATCATAGAATCATTGAACTAATTCGATTGAAAAAGACCTTTAAGATCACCAAGTCCAACCATAAACCTAACATTGCCAAGTCCACCACTAAACCATGTGCCTCAGCACCACATCTACACATCTTTTAGTTATCCCTAGGGACAGTGACTCAACCCCTTCCCAGGGCATCCTGTTCCAGTGCTTCACAACCCTTTCAGTGAAGGCATTTTTCCTAATAGCCAATCCAAACCTCCCCTGGCAAAACTTGAGGCCATTTCCTCTCATCCTATCACTTGTTATTGGGGAGGAGACCAACACTTACCTCCCTACAACCTCTTTTCAGGTCTCTCCTAGGTCTCTGCTTTTCCAGACTAAACCACCCCACACATTACATGACTTTTCTCCAGACCTTTCCACCATCTTTGTTGCCCTTCTTTGGACACACTCCAGAAGCTCAATGTCCTTCTTCTAGTGAGGGACCCGAAACTGAACACAGTATTCAAGGTGCAACCTCACCAGTGCTAAGAACAGGGGGACAATCCTGGCCATCCAGTCATTTTTTTTTACCCAGTGAAGAATACATCCATACAGATCATGAACAGTCAGTTTCTCCAAGAGAATGCTGTGGGAAATGGTGCCAAAGGCTCTACCAAAGCCTAGGTAGACAACTTCCACATCCTTTCCCTCATCTACTAAGCAGGTCACCTGGTCATACAAGGAGATCACTTCCAGATCAACCTAAACAGATTTTTTCTTTTACTAAACCAGAAGGTGTTCACCATCTAAGGAGAAATATTGCTTTAAAATAAACTAAGATACAGAAACTAATACAGTTATAAATGTTCCAAGTTTAACAGCAAGAACAGTCTCCTGAATTTAATATCATTATAGAGTTAATCCCCTTTAAAAAAAAAAAAAGGGGAATTTTTCTATTTAATTTAGTATTTCCACCACCATCCCTGAAAAAAGGTCACATATATTACTGCAGTCACCTGATTTCAAAACCTGCTGAAGAATTCTTGCCCTTTCTACCAAGAGCACTGTCCCTCTTTGCATTTTACTCTTTCTAAAGACCCAGAGTCATTGATAATGCCACAAAAAAGCCTTTATCAATAATTTAATTGCAACTTAAAATAACTTTCTAGATATCTTCTCCTCCTGGCTTTTGCATTCCTTGCCCCAACTCTTCTGACTTTGATTTGTTTGCAAGGTTTCAATCAATGCACTGCTGAGTTTCTGCCACACCCAGGTCCAAAAACATTGCCAGCACTCGTATAATAAATGCTAATGAAAATGGGTGACAAATCATCCAATCAAGCACTTAATGGAACACCCTGCTTAAAATTTCTTCTGTGGAACCCAAGAACTAAACCATCCCAGGAACTGGAGCCTATCTTTTCAGGCAGAATTTCAGGGGAATACCTGGTTTGGGAACACCATTGCAAGGCAGTGAGAAAGGTACAAGTGTTATTTATTACATGCAACAACTTAATACAGGAAAGATTTCTGTACCCAGCACTGATGGTGGCATACTTGTGAGTACACTTGCACTTAGTTGGACAGATTTTTAATCAATTTCTTCAGAAAACTTTTTCATAATACTGAGAAAGCACACAGTATCTTTAAGAGAAATGTTTTCTTCCCCAAAATACACAAGAGGACTTCTGAGGTTGGTTAATGTAAAGGTATCACTTGATTTTCACTCATGCATTACTAAAACTTCCATGGATAAATACTTCAGGATTTGCACCACTGATTATAAATAACATGCTCCATTGTTCACCCCAGGAGAATACTTATAATGCTGGAAATGGAGAAACAGCAAAGATGCAGTATTTTGAGCCAAAGAATGTTTATGTGGCAGCCTGGAGTGCCTCCACAGGAAAAACACATGCACAATCCAGCAGAAACCTCATTTTTAACTGCTGAAAAGCATTTTCTGAGATACAAATAAATTTTCACACTAATGCTATGAATTTGTACAGAGAAACTCAGTCATTTCAAAGACATCTTAAAGAGTTCTCCACTTTAATCAGCATCTTTGCTACTGCCCAGAGTACTTTCTATTCAGCACTTAAGGACACCAGGTAATAAATCATTTTCCAAAAAAAGAACAAATCATCTTAGTGGTTACAGAGATAAAATGCAAGTGAAACCTTTCTTAAAAGCATATGAACATAGGTGAAATCTAAAAGGAAGGTCTAAACTCGAGTTGTACCACCCAAAGCCATGATTTTTCATTCAAATGTTTTAAACATGTAAAACATATCCCTGACCAGTGTAGCCAATTCATACATTATACTTTATTATGAGATTAGTGCATGATTAGATCTACAGCCTGACAATGTCCATTCTGGCAGACAAGATAAAACTTTTTTGAAGAACAGAAATGCAGTATTCATCTTATCCATACTATTGAAAAATCCAGATACAGCTTTTACCCCTTGTAGGGGTCAATAGGATTTCAATCCTACACCTCAGAATCACAAAATGGTTACCTCTATTTTGGCTGCATTTTCAGAAGGCGATAGGTGGGCTCCTATCTCCTATTTGGAGCAGTCCAACTACAACACCCCCAGAGCAGTACACTAATAGTAGGTCATATAAATGTTACAAGATCAGTCTAAGAAACATCATCAACTCCAGCTGCTTGAACTAAAACCATCTTAGGTTGAAGCAGTAACAGACTTGTAAACTTTAAGATGCACATTTGATAGAATTTCCATACGAGCAAGTCTTTTCAAAATCACTCTGTATTTCCAACCTACAAATTCATTTTTTATGCACATAGTTAAAGAAAAACAGAACTTCTACATTTGTGTTTTCCACCAAATGCTATTAATAATGTGAAGATTATTAACATTATTATTATTAATATTACTGACATAATATATTCAAATTTTTGATACCGAGAAAGCCATCGAAGTTTGCAATCACCATTCCTCACCAGCAGACATGAAAAGACTTCTCTATTGTATCTCTTAGCAAATACATTAGGCAGTTCTATTCTTTAAATGTTTCATTCTTTGTGAATGGTTCTGTATTACAGCTTTAAGAATGACATTTGCCAAAAGTGGGACATAGTTCTAAAAGGACTAATGACCAAGAGAAATTTTTGTTACCCCTTTTTAAAAATATATAGCTTGAAATCTGCTGTTCAGTTTTCTTAGGGGTTTTTGAAAGTTATTTTCAAGTGTTTTCTTCATACATACTTTAAGCAGCAGTTCATCCATAATCAATCTTCAGAAAATCTTGAAAAGCTAAAAACTGAAGTTTTTCAGAACAGAACATACCCTACTCCAGAAAGTTGGTGGTTTTTTTAAGCTACAAACCATTTAAATTCTTTTTCTTTGTTCAGAAGTCATAGTACTATGCAATGTAGATCAGGTATAAAATGACACATCTAATGTAAGATTTTTGGACTCACTGAAAGCTCAAATGGCCAGCTCAAGGTGCTATCATGAGAAGCCTATAACTAGACCAGTTACACCCCAAAGCCTAACTTGAACATTTAATTTATATATCTAGAGTCATGTTTAAAACTGATAACATGAAGCTCCAGAAAACTACTACAGCAGAGTGTAAAAAGACCACTATTGGCATAGATACACAATAGAAAAGATGTGTACATACACAGGTTTTGGTCGTGCATATGGGGATCAAAATAACATTTACATTTTGCCATATTCCTTTGGTTCAACAGAACTCCTTCAGCTATATTCAGCGATCCCAACTTGTCACTGCAACCCTTCTGCATCCTGAAATGCCACCCAGATTATTCTAAATCATGAGCCCTGTCTGCAAAAGGAACTCCACTGTTCCATTTCAATTCATCAGTCCACATGTTTTTAAAACATATTTACTGATCTGACTGCTACACCAAATTAATTTTTTTGAGATAAAAAATATGTAAATTTTGTCACACTGAGCAGCATCTTCATTTAGAAGCAATCCCACAGTTTTTGCCATTAAGTTAAGCAATCAGCAAAATCCAGTCTGTATGTGAAATTACTTTTATCTCCTCTTTTTTTATGTACATGGTTACAGGTCCTTTTAACCAGAAGTTATGAAAATGAATAAAGGAAAGCTAACCAAACTAACTAAATGCAAACTCAACTCTGTTACAGAAAAAAAAAAAAAAAAGCCACATATAACAGTTATTTAGTACTACCAAATGAGTTATTGGCCCAAGAAAGGGTGAATGCACATAGTTATGCTTTATTAGTTTTGTCACAACAACATGTACAAACCTTTAAGCAAAAGGACATCATAGTTATAGTAGACTTTAGCCACAAGCACACAAGATCACTAATACAATAATCTCACAATCAAATAGGTTAGAAATTAGGCTACTGCACAGTTTACTATTTGTCATCTCCAGAGAACAAGCCAACCTAACAGTTCCTGATTTTAGACATAATTTGTGTAAAAATCGCCTGGTTTTACAGCATATGCAAAGAGATATCTGCCAACAAAAGCAGTTCCCATCAGCAAACCTTGAAAAATCAGTCAAGTTTTAAATTACTCCTATAGACAAGAGATCTTATTTACAGTTAAGCTTTTTTCATAGTTGCTTCATGCAGAGTAGTACATTTTGTTGTTTATTCAGCTTTGTAGTCACCAATTTCAAGGATTATTAACAACTGACAGAGCTGAACAAGAGATTTAACCAAATACATTTTCAGCTGCACATAAGTGCTCTTGAATACATCTTCTCTTATTCATCCAGGTTCATGAACAATTAAGTAATATGTCTGCAAACAACACATTGAGCTACATCTTAAATTACTCAGTGTTTCAGCTCTAAATGAAGGAGATGTCTCCTCTACTTTAGAAGAGGCTTTTGTTTTGTTTTGGTTTTCACCTGACAGGTAGTATCTTAAAACAAACACACTGTAACATAGGCAGAGACAGGAGACTGTGCCTTATCTCCACAATTAAGGATTAATATTGCTTCCTCTTAGTTATTATTTTATTCAAGACAAATACTTAAGGAAAAAAAAAAAAAAAAAAAAAAAGGAACAGGAAAAACCTTCAGTCATTAAGCTTTAAGCACCAACACTTTTATGTTTTTGCTGGCTCCAGTGAATGCTCCTGCAGTCTTCATAAACTGAGCCTGCTCAATTGATAGGGGTCCCCGGCAAATGACAATGTCTTAATTTCTTAGAATAACTGGTAGGAACAGGATGAGAGACAGCATGATGAGATAGAAGAGCACAGAAACATGACATAAATGTAGGGATTAAGGCTAGAAATACAAATGCTAATCAGACCTTTTCCACTTCTGTGGTGTAACACTTCATGAAGATGGCTTCTTTACTGAGGGGTGAGAGATTTGAACTCTGTAGCTAAGACACAAGATCTCACAAGCGCCCTAATTCTCACCTGATTCCTAGTTCTGTTTTGTAGCTCTTTCAAGGTACTTGCAATTTACAAAGAATCCAGATTTGGTATAATTCACAGCTATCCCACTGAAGAATTTCTGGAAATCTGACTTTGATCTATTTATTACTCATATCCCATTAATGAATATCACGTAACTCCACCACCCTTGTGCAATCCTTTGTACTTTTCATTCAGCTTCGGTGTCAAGACTATGTGGCACCATGGCTATCTCTGTCAATTGATACTACTATAACCACCCCAAATAATTATAAACCAAACCAAAACAAAAAGATTATGTGAATGGATTAAAACCAATGACTTAAAACAAAAAAATTCCATGGAGATTATCTTCTTAAATGAACCTAGCCTGCAAAACATATCATGGCAGGATATAATGTTGGTAAAGCCTTCAAATTTATTTAAAAAGGATCAGCATGTAGTCTAGCTAAAATAAAAGCAAAACTGTGAGCCATCACAATTAGGATAGGTCAGAAAACACTTTTCACAACATGATTGTAAGTCTGCCCTACTTCCTCCTGCTAGAGCCTGGGAGATAAAGTTCTTTCTTTTAGAGCTTTCCACATATGCTGATTATGTGAAAATCTGCATCAACAGAAACCAGATGCACAAACAGAAAAGAAAAGAATTTTCTTGAGTTTTGCTCCTCCCCCACCTCAAAATAGTAACTAATAGGAAAAACTAGAAAAAAATGGTACAAAAAAAGTTGTATTTCCACTTGTAAAGAGTCATTGGTACTGTCACT
The DNA here is from genome assembly GCF_036169615.1 of Heliangelus exortis. Classification (NCBI taxonomy): domain Eukaryota; kingdom Metazoa; phylum Chordata; class Aves; order Apodiformes; family Trochilidae; genus Heliangelus; species Heliangelus exortis. Next base: position 98,838,025 of record NC_092423.1, on the reverse strand, counting down.
ATGTGCCCCAATTCTAAAACTCCTCGTTCCTCTCTTCATTCTCTTGTTGAAAAGAAAACGGATGACAGCTTAATGAGTCACCCTAAAACAATATCCATAACTCCCCCAAAATTCTCCTCACCAGTTTCAAGAAAAGCTTTACACTCCCCCTCCTCCCAGGAGGAATCAAACCAATGGCTCTAAATTATAAGCAGGACACAGAAATGCACACGTAGGTAAGAAAGAATGAGTTTCTGTAAACAATTTGTCCTGGATTGAGAGAAGCAGTGCAAAAATTGCCTACAGCCATATTAACCTGAGACCTTCTGAGACCCCACCAGGGGCTGCCAAGCTGTAGTAGGGAGAGGGGGGGGGGAGCTGCTGTGCCTATAAGGATGGGGCAGATGACCCAAATGGGCCAGTGTTCCTTGCCATGGTACTCAGTATAAAATGTCTCCTAAGAGAGCCCTCTTCTGGTGTGCTGGTGGGATTGGAGTTTGTTTGGTATCTCTCCCTCTGCTGCTGGGGTTTCTACTTCCTCTTTTCTTTTTGGTGATAAATATTGTTCAAGACAGATTGTCTTCCACCACCTCCTTGAGCAGGACTAGCTTGTTCCTTCCAAGGCTGTTGCAGACTCTCGCTGGGACCCTGGACTCAGGCACCCTCATCTGTTGCTGAGTTCAGTTTGGGAATTTTCTGGTCAGGAAATAACTACCAACTGAGGAGAGTGGGTTCCATATTTACATATTTGTATGTAATTCACCATCACTATTGTTACAACTGTTTATTCTTTCACTAAACCTATTCTGTTTTTTTTGCAACCTTGAAGTCTCTCTCCTTATTTTCCTGTTTATCTTCCTCTGGGAGGGTTGTGGGGAGATAACAGAGAGCATCTGTCAACTGGTTGTTGGCTAAACCTATGACACTAGTGCTTGAAGAAGAACCTGGGGTATCTACAAGCTAAGGAAACAAGAAAATAGTGAATTGAGGGGTAAATCCAAACTGCTAAGGAACTACACTGGCAGAAAAAAAAAAAGTCAACATTAAAGTTGGCCAGGAAATCACCAAATAGTGCCAAAATTCCCAGGTAAGAATTTCCCAGAGACCCTGTAAGTTCAGATGTTGCTATACTCGGTGTTTAGATTTTCCATTTCTTTAGGGAACTGTGCTCATTAAAATGGTCTGAATTTCCATAACCCATGACAATGGATTGGTGAGGAGAAAAATTTTACCCAAGTCAGTATCAGGTAAGGCAGTATAAATCCAGGACTTCTTTAAAACCCTTCATTGTTTTAGTGGTGTCATGAAACCAGCTTACTTTCTGAAGGATGCTCTTCACATTGTTTCCTTCAGAAAACATGAGATTAATATGTTTGACTTCAGCATTGTGTGATATCTTGTGTCCTATTATGAGGGAGATTCAGGCAAACAGGAACAAGCAAGATTCAAGTGGTGCTTTGAAGTGCTGTCATCAGCAATCTCATCCAACAGGATACAAGGTGGCAGAGCACATCACTTTTTTAATAATGTGGTGATATCCCCACTGCAAATTCCACCAAAAGATCACAGACTCCCAAGTTTTGTTGACTTTCAAAGCCATGCCTTTAGACAGGTAACAGGCCCCTTATATACAGCAAGAAGGTAATACATTTGAAATGGTTTCTGACTTTATAGGTTTGTGTAACTTTTTCATATTTTAAATTGCAAAAATTTGGTATTTGATGCCTGATGTAGACAGTTACTTGTCATCTCTACCAGTAAGCCTTTTCAGCTTTTTTCACTAAGGCAGCTGTATAAAGTCAGGATGACAGTGATGTTTAAATAAGTGCGTAAAATACAGTTGGATTACAAATCTAAGACCACACATTTAATTCTCCAAAAGTAACAACATATCCAGACTGGGGGCACAGTCTACAAAAGGACGGTTTTTGGGGGGTTAGAATCATAGAATCATGACCATGTCAGTATTCCAGGTGAAACAGAGCCATAAACAGGACCCCGCAGTGCCACCATCTGACAGCTCTGCCTGGGGCAAGAGTGTCATCATTTTTGGAAGTCCTTTATCACCAAAGCCAACATAGAGTGCAACTACAGTGTCAGGGCATCTACAGCATGTACTACAGGTTTGCTCACTTAACAAGGGGAAAACACTCAGGACTTCACCTTCTACTACTCACAAGCCTTTTGTATATGCTGTGTCCACCACACGTTCTGAAGATGAAGCAATGAACATCTTACCTTGCATTGTTGTTTTTGTGGGTTCTGAAAACAGAGGAATGAGCAGGAGGTAGATGAGGTAGACAAAGGAGAGCCCATTGTAACGGAAAGCACAGGCTGCAAGGAGAGAAGAAAAAGGATTCCTTAATCAGTTTGGGATAACAACATTCAATAGCACAAAGGATTTCATATTTGAGTTTCCTATTTACCTTACCAACTTTTCACCACTCATTTAAACCATTTCTACACAAGTATTCAAGTTTATGCTTAAAATAAATAATATTAAATACACCTCTGAAGTATTCCAGAGTAATATATATATATTAAAGTATTAAACGTTTCCTCACTAAAACATATAGGCATGCATAAACCAATATTTAAGGGCTCTCCTTAAGAAGCTACACATAATTTCATTAAATTACAAATAACGATTATCACAAAATTAAATTATAAAAAATTAATTATACTCACATTTTAAATCACATGTCTAAAATAATCATTTAACCATAGCAATGTCTTTAAATAATCACAGAGATCTTTGAGTTTTACTATTATCCATTTGTTTGCTCCTAACAAGGTTGATCTAATGAAAAGATTGTGAGCTAGAAATGGAGATAGGACTTCATAGCAACTGGTAACCATTGTTATACAAGTTTTTCTACTACTCTGCTAACATTCTATAATATTTCCCTTTCTAATTAAAAAATCTGGTTCAAGTGTGTTTTCCTTGAAGTATCCCAGTCAGCAGGCCATTATAGGCAGCAACACAGCTACAACCAAGGTGCATGTTCTCAAGGAATATCGGGCATACTCTGTGCTGAAAGAGGAGTATATGGAAGGATAAAAGCAACAATAAATGGCAAAATAACCTGTAATTCCACCGTGCATCAGATGTTGAAATATTATGAGAGCTGTCACATTTAGTTGTTCCCATGAGATAAGCCAACTGCAGAGGAGTCAGGAGATTAATTAACCTCTATATTTATTTACACATGGAACATAACTATTGTCAATTAAGTCCTCTCAGCTATACCTGAAACAACTTAGTTTTAGAAGACAACTACAGCCTAAGTCCTTCCAGAGCCATGTATTCCAAAAGAAAACAAGTTTCTCCAGTCATCATTTCATGACATTTCATGGGGTCTATACTAGAAAGAAGTAACCAACTTAATCATTAGTTGGTCCTCATCCTTATCACATTTATCCTTTTTTGTTATAAACACAGAACTGAGAAGTCTCTCTTTTAACAAGCAAATACATCCAATAGCTAGAATTTTTGTTTTCTAAAATAACCAATGTTTTGAATAAATTTAATTTCTTTAATTTTTTCTTCATTTACATTCAAGGTCTGTAGCTTAGCTAAGAAACATGAATTTTATGAGTAAGCCTGGCAAGAAGGAAGGGTTAGAAGGATCTATGTTCTACTTCTAAACTGATATGATACTGCCACCAGCCTTCAAAAAAATCCTCCAAGCACTACAAATCTATTGAAGATTGATAGAGGTTTTTCAGAGTGAAATCCAGAATGCTTAAGGGCAGCTTCTCATTCACCTCTAAGAATTTAAACTCTGATTTCCCCTGCCACTTACCACTTAAGCTCCCTTTACAGCCACAGCCTATACAGGCCACCTGAAGATTTACACCTACACTTGTAACCAAGTAAAATGCAAGATAAATAGGACCTATCTCACTGGGAATTCTTTAAGCATCTATTAGAGATTTAAAGTGAATGTACTTGAGAAGAGGGAGTCAGACCTGCTGTTAGGAACCTGCAGAGGATTTGCTATGGCCAGGTGTGGCCATCTTGGAATGAATGGAAGGAAGGACACTCCTGAGATCATGACAAAACCCTAAATCAACATTTTAGCAAATTTATTTTGGGGTTGAAATAAATTATTTGGTATTCCTAGGATATGATACAATAATGGTTCAAGGGTGACCTGAAGGCTTTTCTGCCTCAAGAGGAAGGATCAATGTTCTCAGTAATTCTGGTAACAGAACAAAAGCATTAGCAGGTAATAATGTTATCCAGTTATTAAAGGGCTTGTGTCTATAAGCTTTTAGCCATGTTAATCAGCTTACTTGATTTTGCTGCAACATCAAACATATTTTTTTCTTTCATAGAAAGGCTGAAAAAGACCCTTAAGATCGAGTCTATACTTGTCCTCACCCTATCACCCTATTTCTTTTGAACTGAGCTTGCTACACTCCTTGTAGAGCACCTAGCACTTTTTTCTCAGTGCAAAGATAGAAAACAGCACCTGTGTGATTTAGACACCCTCCTTAATTATGTCAATAATAATGCCTTCCTAACAAGTTGATGTAATATCTTAGAACCTCTACTTACATTGAGGTATCTTCCAGCAAAGTAGTAGCCTTGGTAAAACACTGCCTGGAAACCCAACATTTACCTAAACAGTTGCAACAGCACCAGTGATGCATCTCTCAGAATTTATAAATTAAAACTCCCAAAACTTAGCTGCAACATTATTAAGTTCAGTCTATTCATTATTTCCATAATGTGCTTCTTCCTGTCTAGTACATTCTGCTGAATAGACTAGTGCTTACAAAGCTAATTTGCCAGAGCAGAGAGCATGACTGAGCATATTTTTAGCAAGACAGGTTATCAAACATCAGGTGCACTGTACTTATATATTTACATTCCACTGCAACATTATTTGTCAAATACATGTAATTCTAAGTTCTGATACTCAAAACTATCTAGAACAAATGAGTATGCACAAAATCAGCTTCAGTTTGTTCCTGATGCAACAATGAAGGGAAATTTAAAAAAATTTTAAAAAAATAATAATAATTTAAAAAAAAAAAAAAAAAAAAAAAAAAAAAAAATCAAAAGATCCTGTCCTCTGCACTCCCTCTGGCATTCACAAAGGTCTCTTCTTCCAAAGGCAGATGTACAGAGATGTCCATCACAGTGGAAGTCCCATTTGAGGTCAATGGAATTCCATCAACAGGAAAAGCACCTACACAAATTAATTTCTTGGCAAACTATGTGGTACAGAAATTTCTGGATATTTGGGTTACATCGGTCAGTTTGCACTATTAGTTCAGTACTAAAATTAATATAATTTTAGCATTTTGGGCTTGTTACCTCTTCTAGAAATTTTCTAATCGATAAGCAAAATTAAGTTCAGAGAAATTATCGTTGAACTATATTTACCTCAAAAATTTACTGCTTTCTATTTCTAGACCTGAGGAGACTGTGTTCTCAAAAGCTTTTTTTCTCTCCAGTTACACACACTGCACTATTAACAGAGACTATTTCTCCATACAAACCTTTCTTTATATATTTTCTATATCTATAATATACTCTTATAGCTGGTTTTGTATAATTTTTATAAAGGGTTCTGCAGAAAGATAAAGATATTTTGAAGACATTTGGTGAAAAGGAATATTTTGTAAGATGAATGTGCTAATTTTATTAGTATCCAGGAAATCCTTGTTTCCTCTTTTAAGAAGGATGGACTTGCCTAAAAGTAATACTAAACAAAAAGCTCAAATAGGTAAAAATACCTTACATTCAAAGTACATATACACTGTCTTCTCTTCAGTCTCATTTTTAAATCAATTTATCACCATGTTTTCTAACAGCCTCTAGGAAAAAAATTCAAGAAATGGGATTTTCGACTCCGCTGCTGTTAAGAGTCAAATGATAGCAGTAATGCATAACTGTGAAAAGACATAAAAAAAACACAGCTACTGATATACAGCATTTAAGTATATTAGAAGAAAACCTAGCTTTTTTATTATTGGCTGAAGTATTTTAGGGGACCTCCTCCTGGGTGGCAAGAAAAGGGTGCTTTATAGCATGTAAGATTGACTTTTCTATTCATAAGTGATTATTTGAACTATTCGTGTTTTACTGCGTAGCATGCAGGAAAAATACCTTTAAAGGCAGAATCAGAATGTCATCTAAGACAAGTTACAATAGTTTCATACAGCTTCATGCCATAACAGTCAGAAAAAAAAATAATAACATGCAGATGTACAAAATTTACAAAAGGCTGACATGCAAGTTGCTTGTAGCATTAAAGAAAACATAGCTGTAGAATATTTAATTTTTCTGGCATCTAGTCATTTGTTCAAACAAATGAAAAATTACAGTCACAGATAACTGATGTTTTTCTTTCACCATGTCTGTAAATGTACTCATAATTCACTAATCCTGCTACATGTAACACATAGTTTTAAAAAAATTCACAAAAAAAAAAAAATCTCCAAAGCCTGCTCTACTGACATATTCTGGGACTAATAGAGAACAGAAATCAGTTCTGAGCACTTAAATCTTTAACAATGAAGAACACATTCTAAAATATTTTTAAAGTTTTGTTAGGGAATTAGTTATAATTCCATTATACAGACAGAACTACTCAAGTAAGAATAATAACATTATTATAATAAAAAAAATCTTCGCTATTATGCTACAATCACTAGAGCAAATACTTGTGTTTGAAACCCAAAAAACATTGTCCTGAAAGCTAAACACTATCTGTAAGAAAATGATCCATAATTTCTGTTAAATAACAACATCAAAATATATTAGATTTAAGAATTCCTTAGACAGGCTCTGCTTAAGAACCTAAGAACTGAGCTCTTATTTCTTGAAATTAAGAGGAATTGACATTGCACCAGGGAACTTATAGATTTTAAGGGCTACTTATATATTTCTTGGCATAGTCAATAAAAACAGTCAATATCACAGCACTAAAAAAGGATATTCATTATTGTATGTTGCTTTTTCTAAATTAAAAAAAAAAAACAACAAAAACAGCACAACAACCAAATATGCATTTCACTGTGATTTCACAAAGTCATTGTCTAAAAATCTGTGAAAAGAAAATACTCTTACATGACATAGCTGCTAAAATTATATTTCCATTGCCTTTCTTAGACAATACGTCTCAGTGTTCCAGATTGTGGTGTATATATGCTCTACACATATGCATTAAAAAAAGAAAGGGACTCCCAAGCACCCCAGTAGCCCACAGTATGTGCCTTGTTAAGAAACTCAGATGGTGTTGGCTCAAACTAATTTATTTTGAACCATACCATTAATACAGAATTAGAAAAAATATCCTATTTTTTATTACAATAAAGTTGATGAATGATGATAGCCAAAAAGAACACTTTTGAACTTGAAAAAATCTACAACTACTTCTCAGACTCACCATCAAGTTTCTACATGTACCTACTGGGTTTTTCCAAGTGAACATCACAATTCTGACAGCTGATATATGTTACTGTTTTATACTCATTTCAAGAGAGGAATTTGCACTGAGCTTGATCTTAGAGGTGGAAAAAATTGCTTCATGAAAGATGTGTTTAGCTTCATTCTACACAAATTTTAAAACGCATTCCAGTCAGAAGTGGAAACTACATGTTCAAAAATCATCAGTGCAGGCATAGTACCAATGGGACAAGTGAAAATGTGAAGGGCAGGTGAAGATAAAATTAGTCATTGACTCAATATTTCTGAATTTGCCTTACTAAAAAAGCACTGTTGTTAACATTAACAGATAATGTATTGCTTGCTGTACCCTTTTCTCTCGAAGAACTATATAAGAATAGGGTAAACTATGTAAAATGTAGAAACATTTCTATGGTGGGCTTGAGAACATTATACGTATACTTATGTTATATATATATATATATTCTTAAGAGTTATCCTCTGCAGACTAATGTGTTCACACTAATGTGTGCATTAGCATGAGAAAAGATTGATTTTGCCAGCTACAAGAAAGTCGTGTGTCTTCTACCTTCAGCAGGATATTGCCTCGTGTCTGCATCCTGTTTTAACAACTTTACAGCTGCAAGATTATTAGGAAAGTTATGCAAGGATATTCTTTGAGATTGCTACCTTTAAACTAAAATTTGGTTTAACATTCCTGCTTATTTTTCCAGTGACAGAAAAAACACTCAGCAAAAATATTCATTGGAAAAAGTGCTCCTGTAAAAATATCTAGCCTTGAGCAGGCCAGGGCTGTTGGCTGAAAAACAGAGCTGATGCTGTCCACACATTCTTATACCCAGCTGATCTGAAATAAATCTCAGAAAGCCAGGGGCCAAAAAATGAACAGGAAAGGGAATTGGTAGCTGATTGATCTCTGGAACGACTCGGTCTCCAGGAGGTAAAGTGTCCAAATTTTAAAGCCAGGAGAACTCAGCGCCATATTCCTGTCTCTAATGCTATACTTTTTCATGTTTTTACCATGGTTAATATCATATTTTCTACCAGTTACGTCCTCAGAATTCTGAAAACACATTATTAAGATCTAATTCAGATGAACAAAACAGGTCAAAGCAGACAGCCTTTTCTACTAGGTGAACAAGATACTGACAAAAGCCCAAGATCACAAACTAATACAAAAGTTAGAGTAAAACAATCACTAAAGCAAATACATCTCCTCTGAGGTAAGGCGCTGCACAAGGCCATCCATGAATGAGTGCCAGAATTGGTCAACTCTTCCATGAGGATATACAGCTAAGATTCCTCTGGATTATCCAGAAAAGTTTTCTAATGACATGAGAATTAGGCCTTTCTACTTTTGTTGCCCTCTGGTAAGGCAATTACCAGCCAGTTCCTGTATTATTTAGAATATTCAAAGTCTGGGGATTTTAACCAGAATCACCTTATTGAACACCAAAAGCTGCCAAACCAAAGCAAGTAGGTCCTGCATTAGGCCATCCGGACTCAACCTTCAGGAGAATAGATTTGCTTGAGAAAAATTAATCACTTTTAAGTAATTCCATTTCACATAATGTTCATGACAGAGGAGATTGGAATTACACACTGCTGTGCAAGACTGTTAAGTGAAATGCCTGTAATCTTATCATTCTTCTAGAGCAAATTAATGGTTATAGCCTCTGGTGTGTAGTGCAGAACCATGCAGAACTATGTCAGTTCAGGAAAAGTTACCTCCTACCTTACCTCAACCAATACTTCCATATGAAACAGCTCTGCTGATAACACCATGCTAATGTGTACCACTCCACACCACTGCTGAGCCAACATGTCAACATGCTGCAGCTTTCTGCAGTATCATGTATCTAGTGTGTGCTCTCTTCCAGACAGATTTTTTTACTTTTACTTTTGGAGGGGGAGGGTGGGAAACATGCATGCTTTGATAAACAGATAAATAGTGTGCATTTGGTTCATGTCAGCACTTTTCCAATCACACTTTTTCACTGGTCAACACTCATCAAGAGAGATGCCTGCTGGACAGAAATCCAGTGCTGGACCACTTTTCAAAGGGTTGGGTTACTTGGGGTTTTTTGCTTTTACCTTTCCCCCCCTTTCCTCTCTTTCCCAGGGCAGCAGTTTCAGTAAGCTTTCCATCAGAAACCATCTGGAACCAATTTTAACTTTGTGGCAAATATTGTCTGGGAATTGAGTGCAGAGAGAAGAGAAAACAAAACACCTTGTTTGCCTCTTTAAGCTCTTAGGGACAGGAGCTATGCTCCACAGGAAAATTAACAGAAAATATCAGGTGTGAGAATAACAAACTCATCACCATAATTCAGAAGAATATATTTTAAAGGAGTAACTGCTCTCACAAGCAAATTCAGCGTCAGTATCCTCTACTGACATGACTAAGTATGCAAGTATTTCCAAAGTAAAAAACATGATGGAGATTATCATCAGTAATTTTTCCCACTAGAAAGATCTCCTTAACATTATAACACATTTCAAGCTCTGTAGCAGACTGGAACTAAATTAAGACTTTCCACTCCCTCTTAGATTGCTTTTAGATTCTGACATTTTTATGTTGTGTTGGTAATCTCTTATCAACCGAGAGAAGGTTGTAGGGTTTTTTTATGAGTAGTTTGATTTATGATTTTTTGACACTTCTTTATGTGTATACCTTTCAGTTGCAGTCTCTTCTTTCACTGTGATTAATGTCCCTTGCAGGTACACTCTCCTCCCCTCACCCACCTCATACAATTAACACATGCCAAAGTAAACTCCACTCACAAAACAGTGGTCCTAGACTCTAGAAACACAAAAATAAAAAAATAGAAAAGAGTAACAAAATACTACTGGCAATGAGTCTCTTCATAACAAAGAGTTCCATCACAAAATAGACAGTAAACCTGGGGTCTATGTTGTCCTTCAGGCTTTATGATCAGGAACAGCATACTAACCACTCCACTTGATAAACTCATTTCACTAAAGTCACAACATCCTCCATTATGTGTACACCTATATTCATTCACTGGTCTGGGAAGAGGAAGAAGTCATCGTATTCCTCTACCTGTGGAAAGGAGACTGTCCATGTTCTCACCCCTGCTCCAAAAACAGCTCTTCTGTCTCCTAACCTCTCTCTCTAGGAAAATAGCTGAGAGCTAAAGAAATCACACTGCTCCTCATTCATTTTCATGGGATGAGAAAAGTGTGTTCCTTGCCCCTCCAACTTCTGAGAGAGCAGTCAGGCTGCACTGGGAAGAGCTGCATAACCCTGGCAAGACTCAAGCTAAAAATAACAGCAAATGCAGAACACAGATGACAACCAAACGTCACACAGGGCAGCTACTAAAACACAACCAGGGACAGATGTGGAGACAGCTGTGTGACAGAGAGACCTCCATGAGCAGAAAGTGACCAAGACCTTCATTGAAAGATGGTAAGAAGCCACCAGACACCAGAAACAGCCGCTCAGTGAAACACTTCCAGCTACTTGAAGTTAAAATTTCAGCACATTACCAATCCTTCACAGCCACCCACAGTCATCATCTTTTAAAACCCTTAAGTCACCATAAATCAAATGACGTAAGATGCAGAAAGAACCAAGTTTTTTGGTGGGTTTTTGTTTGGTTGGTTTTGGGGTTTTTGTGGGTTTTTTGCCAACTGTTTACACTGACTCCAATCCTAAAAAACCCTGAGTCAAATGAAGGAAAACAAAAAAACAACCTAACCCAGATAAAACCAGCTGAGGAATATAAACATGAATAAGCATCTGAGAGGCGTTAACATTAAGAAATATGAGCATCATTAGTGAAGTGACAAATATGAATGTAGTGTTTAAAACTCTGCCACTATTTATTCCAGGATAGGAAAGGACAGATAAACTTCTTTTCTTGGCTCATCACTAGAAAAAGGGCTAAGAGGGTTATGATTGCAAGCTACAAATCTGGGTGATGAGGGAGCATTTCAGACAGTGCTGCAAAGCCACAGTGTTTACAAAAGGAAAAAGAATTTTAAAATTAGTTATCTTCTGGATATCTATCAACTACATAAAGTAGATGCAAGCCCCTCACTCTTGCAGTGCCACTATTTCAAACTGATGTATCTTGTACAAAATAATAAATTACTTTTTTTGTTTCAAGAAGAATTTTGCATTTATTTCTTTCCTTAAAACATGCTAAGTAATCTTCTCTTACTGTGAAGAAGTTAAGTTTTGATCTACCATAGGAATCTGCTCAGGAATCCCAAGAATTGCCTTGCAAATTATTTATTATACCTAGGAACAAGGAAAGGATTCTAGAGGAAACAAAGACATGCAGAATCCAGGGACATATTAGGTGACTTTATAATTGCAAATCTGGTTTGACCTGTAAGATTGCTTATTCTGGAGAATTAGTATTTAAACCAGGTTGACTCGAAATGAAATTTCACATGCACTCTGCAATATAAAGTCCTCTGTGAAAAACTCATTTTACTATGGGTTTTAAGTACAACACTTACTGAACATTGACTGAAAACCACCATTCAGAAGTTTACCATTGAAACAGAACCGTGGCCTTGCACAGATTTTAAACAGAAAGGTAGAGTGTATATAGTCACTTAAGAAATGATAAAACATCATCTTCATTGTGCATTTATTCTGAGTAGAAACATTCTCCAGAAAGAACAAGGCTCATACATTAACACTGCACCTATTTCTATGCACGTCATTGAAAGCACTTTTTCTGCTCCAAAGCTCTGCAATCTGTGGTACTCAGTTCAAGTTGCCAAATCTCTCATACTTGTGCAAGGCCTTCTTCCACGTACAGCAATTCCCCCAGACCTTTGATAAGCTTCCAGCCAAATTTTTAGAGCAAGACTCGAAATTCTGAATGATTTAATACCTCTTTTATGTTTATAGAACAAACCATTGTGTCCTCCAAGAATATCTGGATGCAGGAAGAAGGAGTTTAACTTGAAGAAAACTTCCCACGCAGTTAGTAATTCTCATCTGTTTACATCTAGATTCAATATGAAGTCTGACTACGTATTTCTTTGGAGTCTTTGGAGTCAAGCCACTGTCCTGAAGATACCGAATGATACTATGCAGGATCCCATCAGCATAAAAAGTAAAGCAGTCACATCCCACAAAGAAAATCACAGTTCTGGCTTCACCACCACATAACTTCTTGTGTTCTCAATGCAGCCAATCATGAAGTAAAGGACTATTTGTTGCAGGGGAAGAAAGAAAAAAACCTTTCACCTTTAGATATGTTTTAAATACATGAAGATTGGTACAGTCAAAGTCAAGGGTCACAATGTGAATCTTCATTCTCAAAATGCATGTAGCCCTACTTAAGAAACTGCACCTTCCCTCCTCCCCCAAAAAACACACACACACAAAAAACCAAAACAAAACAAAAAACAACCACCAAAAAAACCCCCTGGCATCTAATTAAAAAACAGCATCTATTTAATTGGGCTCACTTACATGAGTCCACCGAGAATCTCAGAAGATCCGCTTTTAGAGAAAGAGCCAAAGTATACATTCTGGAGGATTAAAACTAAGTGAAGGGCACATTAAATTTAATTTAAATATATCCCAAAAATCTAAGAAACATAAAAAAAACCCTAAGCTGTCTCTCAATTAAAAAAAAAAAAAAAAAAAAAAAAAAAGTGTTTTTCTTTGCAAACTCTGCACAGAAGTCAATGCTCCCTAACTGACAAGGGTTCTATATACAGCAAAGATAACAGCAGTAAAGATTTACATAATCCTTATAACTTTATTTATGAGTACTTCCACTAGTATAAATTTTGTCTGGTCAAGAAAGTACTTTTGTCATTAAACTGACAAAATTTATACCAGTTGAGAACATAAACCATAAATTTCAAAGCGATCTTTATGAGTAAACTGACCAGAATTAGACTTGGATAAAGTTTGTAGCTCAGAAACGTGCCAGAATAAGTATAAATTTTGGGTTTTGTTTGAAAACAGAGAATTCCCTTCATTAACAGCTAGCTCAATGTACAACAGTCAGTCAGCTCGTCAAAGGTATTCTTATTTGTCACTTTAGAAAAATAACTAGCTTTGTAATTTACCATATGGCATTAATTGATAGAAGTGGGAAGATGAAGCCGCCGAAAGAAACATTAGCCACGTACAAGCTTGGTGTTTTATGAGTGTGTTATTAGGTCAAAAAAGGAAAGATTTTTTTTTTTTCCCTCAGAGGCAAGAGAAAATTCTTCCAATAAGCAGAATAATAATAAAAATGATTCATTGAAATAAAATAGGGTGGGGTTTTTGTTTTTGCTTGTTTGTTTGTTTTTTAACCAAGAGAAATGAGAACTATTCTTCAGTTTGAATAGGGGAAAATAATGTTTGAAATATTTGTGATGTGGAAGCTGCAGCAATGGAATTTTTTCCTGTTTTATCTATTCATGTGAGATGCCCCCTCACCACAAGTAACTATAAATATATATAGTAACACTTATAAAGCACTCCAAAGGGTCACTCTAGTCCATTTTGAATATTTAGTGTTTCAACACAGTTTTTTTAGATCTTGCCACTGAACAATTTTGAGAAATAAAATGTTTTGAATCTAAACCTTTCAAGTTATTACACTGTAGCTGCCTTCTCAGCTCTTTGATCAGAATAAAAGCATACTAGCAACAAAATTTCTATCATTCACTATCATATGAACTGCCAGCATAAAATGAATTAGGACTGTGCTACCAACATACATTAAAGAAACAGAGTTGGGGTGATTTCATAACCAGCAAGAGATTGTCACCATGGCTACAACCATCTAATATTTGCTCAGGGCAATGATCTACTCTTAAAAATATCGTTCTTCTATAAATGATAGAGTATGCCATTGCTGCCCCCAGAGTTCTGCCAATTCAGAAGATTCCATTCTTGAAACTAGTCTAGGAAAATCCTATCTGACTTTACTCTCCTAATAAATGCTTTAAGTAAAGATTTTAAGACGACTGTTAAAAATCACACAAAATGTGCTTGCTCATTTCCAGCTTCTGTTTGTGTTCCTGTGGTGTACTGAATGTGCACAGATCCATTTCCATACACCTCGTCTGCCATACCAAGTAAAGTTTTGTTTTGCATTAGATAACAAGGCGGTATTTCACTACAACAATTAAGATGAAATTAAATTATATCTTATATAGCTGCAGAAACACATCTTCCCAATGCTCTCAAAATCCCAAATGACTAGATGGTGACAAATGCTCTTAAAGGGAATTTTAGAGATACCACATGTAGAGAAACAAATCAAGACAAGGAAAGGGAGAGAATGACAACATGACAGAAGACACCAAGTCGAGACTTGGTCTTTACTGTCTTCTGTTGAGTTTGGTATCCAGTTGCGAAGACTTCTTCCCTTTAAAATCCAGTTTTAAATCACCTGCTGTGACTGAAGGTTTATTAGGACAGCACAGTGCCTTGGCACAGTGCACTGGAAATGCTTAAATTTCCATTTAGTCTTCAACTCGAATCAGAAAGGAGAAGCACAGCTACTACCTTGGTGCCCTACAATGGAAGGGTGAAGGATGAATACCCAGCTCCCAGCTTTGGCATCAGTAGCATAGAACAAATTTGGCCCCCACTTGGACTTGACCATTGTGAATTCACCACACTGCCTTGAGAACTGCTGAACTTTACCATTCATTAAAACAGCCTTTTGATGTGCCCCAGCCAGGAGCTGCTTCTAAAAGCATCAGCTCCCAGGCTGCTCCCTCCACACCAAGCAAATCCCTAATAACACGGTACAGCATTTCTTCTCCTCAGCAGCTGTCACAAGATCATTTAACAACTACGACTGTTCTGCTGGCGCAGAAACAGCAGCACTGTTTTCTGAAGGCAAAATACTTGATGCACAAACAAAGCAATGGAGCATGTAAGCTTATGCCTTTGTATTTAGGGCCGTGTGTTTCCCTTGGCAGTAAGCCTTCAGGAATTCTTTTGCCAAGTGTCCCCTGTGACTCCCAGTCATGCCAGCATAGCTGCTTCTGGTGCTCAGCACTGGCATGACCAAAGCAGGGAGCACCCTGTGGGAAGGGGGTGAGAAGGGGTGATCAGGAAGTTGAGGAACTCACTGCTGGAAAAAAATGGTGCAACAATGTTCTTGAAATGTAGAAATCGGCTATTTGCTGTTTTTAAAAGGCACCTTGTCACCATCATGAGCACATCATGGCACATGACTGCTGAGAAGGTGGAGAGGAAAGAAACTTCCAGTGGCACACGAGCTGTGAATTCACTGGGAGTGGAACACAACTTTTAGGTTTTCAGGAAAAACACTGATATTAACTCTACTCATTTAAAAAAAAACCCAAAACCAACCAACCAACCAAACAAACCCAAAAAAAACCAACCAAAAATTTTACATTTATTTTAATATTTTTTTTATGTGTTTCTTTTTCTCCACCTTCACACAGAAAAAGGAACAAAGATGAGAATAAAGAGGGTAAAATGTGGAAAATCCAGCTTTCTGAAATACTCTAAAGAGAAGGATTTAATCATAATTATCAGCCAGACACATGACGAATTATCTTCAATATTCCTACTGAACAGAAAAACTATTACATGGAAATCTCTTCTCAAAAATTCATAGTAATTAAAAGTTAAAGGATAAAACTTCTACAAATATCATACAAAGATCTGAAACAAGCTAATCACTACCTTCATTGGTTTTTCATTCAAAATCTGATGCGTGGCTTACTTGAACTACAAAGAAATGACAGGAACCACAAGGAGCTCATCCAAAGGAGTACAGTAATGCACTGATCCTGCACTTCTTGTGCAAGCATCTCTGTCCTGTTTTCCAGGACTGTTCCAGTAAGGGCAGATGAATTAACAGACTTTACCAGTATCCACAATCTAAACTTGTTCGTGCATTAGACAAAACACATTGCTTGTTCATAAACCACTGTAACCTGATCAACCACAGTGACTTAAAATCCTTCATACCAAACTATTTCTGACAACAGGAAAAAAACAAGTACAAACCTGTCTTCTAGAAGTATTTTAGCATTAGGCTAAGTGTAACTGAACCAACAATATTAGATCTAAAACATGACATGTCAATATGTCTGGGAATTCTCTCTTGTTTGTGGATATAGCTTTTATAAAGCAAACAGATTTTTAGTTCAGCTCCATTTATTAACATGACAAGACAACAGAGTTCATTCCATGCTCTCACACCCTCAGTCAGCAGAAACTTAACTGGTAAATTTTCTTCTTTTGGTCAAAACTGCGTGGTATAAAAAAGCCATTTTAGAAGGAACCAAATACTGAATGGCTTCATCCAAAAATGAGAACTGTAGCCCAATATATCTCAAAGAAGAAGAAATGTTATTTTTGTGTCTGGAGGAGAACTTGAATCAAGCTTGATAAGAATACTTCTAATCTCTGCAGTGCTGTATGAACTGCATCCTGCATTGTGCAGCCTTACAAGGCTGCCTTTGTTGATGTTGATGCACAACACTGAGAGCAAAGTGGTTTGATGTGCTTCCCCATAATAAGTTAAACTCCAGATATAGAAAAAGCCCACAGAATACATGAGACAGGGTCCTAATTCAATTTATATATTTTTGTTAATTTAGCTCCTCTCTGCTGCCAAAGATGAAATTATTTTCCTGAAGATCAATATCAACATGGTAAGCCAAATGCTATTTATCAGCTCTTAGCAAAGGAATAGTTGAAGATCTTAAAAAAAAGGTAAGTATTGAAATACTGATTTAAATGAGTATGAATGGTTTGATTATTACACAGAGTCCTGGAGTGGGGAGAGGGGAGCACATCCTGTTTTGTGGTCAGGAAAAGTTGGCAATCTAAGTCTGACCCCTCCCTTTTTTGTGCGATCTCTGCATAATAAATCTGTCATTTCAGAAGAAAGCTTCCATTCTCCTCCAACAACCCCGTGCAGAGGAGTAAAGAAAAGTGGGTCCTCCACTCATTTTTTTTCAGTGGTCCACAGGATTTCCAAAAATAATACCCTGCCCAGATGTTGAATCCAACTTTCAATTTATTTGCAGGCAGCAGAATCAGTAGATTTCAAATTAGCTTCAGATGCTATGAGTGAAGAAACTTCACTTCCCTCCAAATTCAACATCTTTTCTTTTTTCTTTCTTTATTTTTTTTTTTTAATATAGGCTAGGAATTAACAGTGGAGCTCTAAATCAATGCTTCTTTCAAGATCAAAACTTGTGGACTCAACTAAGTCCTTAATCTTGGTAAAACTTGGGCGCTACTGGTACCCAAACATTCAACCTCAGCCACCTGCACTTTTTATTTCACAGGAAAAAAACCCACAACCAAGACTGCAGAAACTACACACAGTACGAAAAATGGAAGATCATCACAGACATAATAATGAAAATATATCTGTAGTTTTAAGTTGGTTTGTCCTTAGTTCAGTATCAAAAGAGTTATTATTGACACCACCCAATCCCACATTTTTTATTGGATTACTGAATTTAGCTTCAGAATAGTGCAAAACAATGCAGCCTGTGTCTCTAATGTTTTATCACTGTGCCCAGGCTCAGGGGAGGTAGGAGACAAAAACAAAAAATTCCCCTCAAAATTATGAAAATATTGTCCACCAGGTAGGTATTTCATTCTACTGCAACATGGGAAAGGTTTGCCTCAGGAAAATACACTTCATGGTTCAATCATCTGCTATTTCTTTTCAGTCAAAGCACACCCAGAGCATAAAAAAATAAAATTGCAGCATATTCTCAAATATCTGGATGCTTCTATTAGAAGAGTTTATGTCTGGGAAATGAAGATTCAAAATAAACATTAAGCCAAATCCTAAAGCCCTGAACCTGGGCAAACTTCCATTCACCCAAGCACAACAAAAAGTCAAATTCTTCTCTTTTTGTTAGGTTTATACAGATTAAAACAGATTCAGCCACATTTCTTGAATTCATATCTGAAAGTTAAGTCCATCTGCTGGTGCAAATGGAGAAAAAATAAAACTTTAGCCCAGGATTATTTCAATATAAAGCACCATGTCTGTTAAGAGCAGAGCACCAAAACAACAAAAAGGTGTTCAGTGAGCTCTATGACTCCACCATAATTTTGATGTTCCTGAACTAGCTTATTTGTCCCTAGTATCAATCCACTTAGGAACAACAAAAGGACAGAGATTACTCTTTAGAATATTAACAGAGACAAGAGATTATAAAATATGCCTTAAATACTAATCTTGACATGGTTTCATGCAATTCATTTCTCTATAAACACTCAAAGTCACCCACATTAAGATCCTGGTCACCAGGAAGCCACAACTCTGGTTCTATTTTTACTTTTTTGGGTACAAATGAGAAGTCCACACTTCTCCACACCCAAGTCAGATTCTACCTGCAGGCCCAGGGGAATGAAACACCTCACTTCAAACACCAGCATGCAAATGCAGCTGGGTTTATATACACACAGGCAAGAATGGGTAGTTGCACAGTAGGCATCCATGTAGCTGAAAGAAAAACCAGGGACCCCAGAGTTTGTACTAATGATACTTCTAAGGGGGTTGAAACTAGGTGATCTTTAAGGTCCCTTCCAACCCAAACTATTCTGTGATTCTATGATTCTATGGTCTCAGAAGCATTTGGAAAAGCATATGGATACTTTAGGAAGAAACTAAAGCAAAAATATGGGGTGTTCTTTTGAAGGGAGAAGAGAAACATTCAGAAGCAGAGCATCAACGTTATAAAAAGCAGAAATCAATTCTGCATGCTGCACTCAAGCTATTCCTGGAACCCTTATTTTTTTTTCCCTGTTTGTTCTTGAAACACTACCAGCACCACCACCAAAGACACAAAGCCCAGAGAATATCCCTCTGGTAAAGGCTAAATAAATATATATGGATACATGTACATATACTTGCTAACACCCTAGATTAAACCAACCACACCCTTGCATCAATGTATTTTAAGTAGTCTGATAATATGTCTGGAAGTTCCATGCAAACAGCAATGAGGCTGAATCAATAATTAAAAGGAACTGCAACTACACAGTATTTCAAGCATGTTGTATCCCTATGGTAAATGTTGGCAATCCCAATATCTGGAGATCAGAAGGTGTCATTTAGCATAATAAGAGTGATGACTGACTTTGTCCTTCCAACTCTACCTTGTGATAAGCAGGTTGGTTTCTCTCCCTCCTTCCCCCTTGCAAAAGTTCTAATCAATGTAAGAAGATAACACATTAACACTACACATTTGGGACAGAAAATAAGCTATTTCCAATGGCAGTAATCCTATTGTACCTTTTTTAGACAAACTACTGTAGTTTCAAGGCAATCACAGTTATTATTCCTGTCAATTTGTTCTCTAGAAAAATAGGGACCTCAAACCTGTGGTTTTCCCTTCAAAGAAATACCAAGTGCCATGATCTCACAATGTGAGAACATAAACCTTTATAAACATTCCAAAAAACCTGAACCCAAAAACAAGCCCCACAAGAATTGTTTTGAGGTATTTATTCTGTTTATTCATCAGTACTACACAATACAAACTTGTTACATGGTCTCTGTAATCTTTTTCCATCATATTATTTACATTTAAGTCGCGCTTTATGTAAGTTGGCATTCAGTTAAAGAGACTCCAGTTTCCCTGTGTATATGTTTCTTGTGCTATTGAGTCTGGATATAACCATTTCATTTTGGATTCCTAAAATACTGGACAAAGATACAAAACACTGGAGTTAGTTCATAGAGTTTTATTCTCATATTACTCATATTACTGGGGAGCAAAGTTAACTATCACTGTCAAGATTAGGAGAGATTGTTTGACTAAGGCAAAGCAGAAGATTTTATGAAAAGCTGTCTGAAGGGCAGAGCACCCCAAGCAGGAAGACAGAGTGCATTACAGACTGGATTATTAAGTAAACTGACCTTATCTGAATTGAAGAAATAGCAATTTATTTTTTTCTCTTCATCAGTAACCCCATCCCCAAACCCAATGCAAGGTGTGTTACTGATGGATTCACCACAGTTCAGGAATCTAGAAATTATATTTGAGCAGAGCAGCAGAAATTCTGGGGATACGACTTTCCATTTGGTATGAAATCCCATAGGAGTGGGGAAAAGGTCCATTGCCAAACAAAATCAATTGCTAAAGAAAGCCTAGAAACTAAAACAAGCTAGGAAGTACAATTTGGGCATCAGGTTTAGCTGCAGCACCCAAATTAATGTCCAGACTGTCGAGGAGTAAGAAGCTCAAGCTGAGTAAAGAACCCAAAGGTTCTTTACCCAGAGCAGGCTGCAAAACACAGTTATTCAACTCACACATTATATGTAGAATGGTAAGATAAATGAAAACCAAGTTTGCTTTCAGGTTTGTTCAGGTCATCAGAATCTCAGAGAAACAGCTGTCAACTGGTAGAAGTAGTACCTGCTTTACCTAACTGGCAACTCCCAACAACTAAGAGATTCGTTTTAGCAAATTTGCCAACTCAGCTGAGGAGAAAAACTCTGCATTTCCTAATGTGAACCGATACAACTTCTCTATCTCTGACATCTGAGTCTAAGCAAAGACATAGCAAGTTACCCTAATTCATAGTGAGGAATGCAAGATGTCACAAAACAACAGATAGGTTAATCCCTGCAGGGTGTGAAAACTCAGTGGCAAAATACCAAATAGCATGAAGTCACATAGTGTGCAATCAGCTCCTTATTTCTTCAAGTTTCGTCTCAAAATGAAAGAGAGAAAGACAATGAGGGAGAGGAGAGGAGGGAGGAGAGGAGGGAGGAGAGGAGGGAGGAGAGGAGGGAGGAGAGGAGGGAGGAGAGGAGGGAGGAGAGGAGGGAGGAGAGGAGGGAGGAGAGGAGGGAGGAGAGAGGGTACGCAAGAAATTTCAACTCAATGTTAAACATTTTACAGTATTTTCAAACCAACCAATGGCTATCACTGCTTTAAAATCTGCATAAAATCTGAAGTGATGCTCTCCTAAAGTAACACATTACCTCCACACCTTGTCTTGCATGCAAACAACAATCCTGCTTCTTGACAGGCTGAAAATTTCAGCTCCCCTTGAGAATACATATTTTTAAAGACAGAAGCACATTTATTTCATTAGAATTCCACGTTAGAATTAGAGCTAACACTTCAAAGTTAGCATAAGGACACTGAACTCTGAAATCCTGTGTTCCAGTTTTAGCCATTAGAGAGATACAGCAAATCACAAGCTCCAGTCCCCAGCCACCACTGCACACAGAGACACATTTCTCAGACACAGGTTCTGTTTGGGCCCATCTCTAATTTGTATAATTAGTGCAATGAATGTATGCATTAATACTCATCTGGGATTTGGTTTACTGAACAGAAATATGCTGCTCAGAAAGAAATACTAATAAGGAGTTTGCCTTCAGATCAATATCTGGATCCATCTGTGGACATTAAAATAAACAAGAATCTGTAGATGCTTATTAGAATTTAATATTACATTGTCTTCAGCAGAAGCATTATTAAAACCTATGATTAGTATAGCTTCATAGGTTTTTTAATGAAAATGCAAGTCATATTTCTTCAGTTCTAAGTACAGCCAGATGCATGCCTTATTATTACCCCTTTTTATTATTATCCTTTTACAGTGTTTCCTACTTCCTCATAGCTCTGTTAAGTTTTCCTTCATTGCTACTTTTAAATCACTGGGTGGTGGGTCTTCACAGAGTTTCCCATGCAAAATCTAATGGAAGACCTCTGTCTATGAATTCAATATTTCTCATAGGCACATTTTCAGCTTTCCTTTTTCATACATCAATTTCAAATCATCCTCCGCTATCCCAGCTCTTAGTCCTTTTTCCACATCAGTATGAATCAAAATCACAGAGAAGATACAACTAGAAAATTCAAATTTTGGCTGAGATTTTTTGGGAAAAAAAAACCAAACCAACAAACAAAAACCCAACAAAACAACAAACCAAGGAAAACCATCTACCCTCTGCTCCATGCAACCGTCTGTCTCATGAAACACATTCTAGTATTTTGCTTTAACCTTCTTCACTACCTGTTTTTCACACCAAAGGTACATAGGTAGCCAACATGGGTAGCTAACCCATGGCTTCATTAGCTTACACATCTCCCATGGAAGTCAAGGACATTTCCATGGCTGGAGCTATGTAACACAACTGCTAGGAAGAAATCAAAGAATCATAGAATTTTGGGGCTGGAAGGGACCTTTAAGATCATCTCGTTCCAACCCCCCTGCCGTGGCCATGGGCAGGGACACCTCCCACTAGACCAGGTTGTCAGAGCCCTGTCCAGCCTGGCCTTAAAACCTTCCAGGGATGGGGCTTCCACCACTTCTCTGGACAACCTGTTCCTGTGTCTCACCACCCTCATGGTGAAGAACTTCCTAATATCTAATCTAAATCCACCCTCCTCTAGTTTGAAACCATTCTCCCTAGTCCTACCACAGAACCATGAACATGCAGAAGCTCAGTGACCCTGGGACAGAGGCACAGTGCCACACAGTTGCTTCTTTGTCACTAGGAAGCCACTGGCACCCTCCATAAGCACACTATTCCTGCCTAACATATAGAAGATCTCTTTATTAATATCTTACATACATTTGTTGTATTAGAATGACAGTGTTACACATTTCCTTCATTTCTCTAAAGTACAACCAGTTTTTTTCCAACCCAAACTTCAAATTCATTCTAGGCTCTGTACAGTGAAATCATTAAATCATCACCTGTCTTAAACTTGGTTAAAAAAAGACAAGATGCATTCTTAACAGCTTCATAGATACATTTTTTTCTTCATTAATTGATTTTCAAGGTGTTCTGAAATGCAGAATTTTCTTTGGTAATGAAGAAGAAAAAAAAGTAAGATATTTCCTCTCTTTGTACTGACTTCAACATGGCTTTAGGAGATTTGCTACAAACTTCATTCCAGATTAGTATTGTGGCACATTAGGAAAAAAAAAAAATGTGTTTAGGATATTATGAAAATGAGATACTACCTATTATGTACTTCTTTACAAGATTTCCAACTTGCATCACAAACAGCTTAAAAGGCTCATCATAAGCAAGACAGAAAATACCAAGAATGTTGACCATCATCCACAAGCAAGTTAATGTGGAACAGAATTTTCAAGACTACAGAAAACAGCACAAATTAATTAAACTGATTCCTGTAGTACCAAAATTTAGCCATATTTGGAAGTGACAGGTAAGGTAAGACCCTGAGAAAGAATATAAAGATCTCCAAACTTTTTCCATATGAGAGCCATCTTGACAGAAAACTTTTCAGGACTATCCTGGCTCAAATAAAGGATTATCACACAGGTGATATGACATTATGAGAATAAAAAATACTCTGATTGGGAGAAGTCAAGAGTATCTTAATTAGTATATTAAGATTAGTATAATCTTAGTATATTACTTAACTTTCATACATGCTAATTTATGAGAGAAAAGCAATTTATTTTTCGAAATGATCAGTTCAGCTGTGACAAAGTATTAAGGACTGGTTTTGAGTGAGAAATAGAGTGAAACAGACAATGGTTTGTATTACAAACCAAGCTTGCAAAAACATAAGCTAGGTAATTGAAAGGTATTTACTACAACCTAATCTGACAAATCTTGTTCTTCATATTTCCCAAGATGAAATCTATGTTCTGAAAATTAGATATGATGGCAAATGCTAAAAAAACCAAAACCAACCAAACAGCAAATTCATGCTTAACACAATCTCAATCCATCATGTTAATTTTGTAAGACAAACAGAAAATTGATAGAACATCGATCAATGAAGAAATGATTTGCAAGTATTATCTACAAGTCTCTACCTTATAGAGAAAGCCATGATCCCCATAAGGCATGAGTTCAGCTCTTCATAAGTTGGCTGCTTACAGCAAAACAAGATTCCCTAATGTCACTAAAAAGATGATACTCACATTAGCCTTAACAGTTCCAGTGAGCTACTGCCCTATGGAGCTATACAGCACAAGCTTGTAAGAGACACTTTCAGTAGTCAGTGAGCTGTTGTGGGATCTAGCACATCTCTGTGGTCTTCTCGCCAAAACTAGAGCTTTCTGGGAATGTGAATGCTTCAATTTCTGGTGTTTGATTTATCAAATTCAGACATCTTCCAATTTCCACTGAACTAATCCATTCAGAAGACAGAAAAACAACAAAAAGCTCCTTTATATGTTCCAGGTCAGTCTGTAGATGAATACTAGGGCTGAAAAGTTCAACAACTCAGAAATTCAAAGCCACCAGAAAGTAGCACCTACTTACCCCTTTTCTGCATGACCTGAGTCGTCACATCTCCCTGTAGGCTGGCTAAGGCCATTTTCCTCCCAAACCAAAGCTTTCTCATCCTAGTCTCCTCATCCCCCTCACCCAGCTTCCTGCAACATTACATCAGTGCTTCTTCTCCACTCCCTGCCTTTCAGTCACCCAGGGATCTTCAGTACATCACCTCTCCACCTCCTTTTCTTCGCCATCTGTCTCAGCTTTCACCCTACGAATAGTAATTTTTCCTTAACACCAAGGCCCATAATAAAAAAAAAAAAAAATTGCCATCCTCTTTCCCATCACTAGGTCTTAATTCTAATCCTCTTCCTCATCACACCCTCACTGCCAGGCCAGATAAGCCTGACCAAGTTGCTCTTTGTATTTGTCCATCAACTTCCCCATTCCAGCACATCTGCCTACATCAGACCTCACTGATTTCCCCAGCAAGCACCAAGTCCGAAGTTTTTAGCTGCTGGAATGTGACAGAAGGTCTAGACAACATTTAAACAAATACTATTAGAAAAAAGTCCCAGACCTTTATTGTCTCTACTCACATCTGAGAACAGTCTGTCCAGAAAATCTCTAGCTTGTTTTGGTGTCACTGTGGTACAAGTCTCTACAACCTTTTTGACCAACACCAGACCTCTTCATGAACCATCGAAGTGGACTCTTAGCAGATCCACTGGTAACAGTGGGACCTCACTGAACAGACAAGTGCTAGGCAGAAATTTTCTTGCCCTTTAACCAAAGATCAGAAAAACAAATAGAAAAGAAATAACATCTTAATCACAGCTTATGTGGGTGAGATGAGGAATAGAAAAGGCAAGCATCTTTTTTTTCTACTCTGATAAATGTAAATTGAGCATAGGTTCCCACTGGGAACATTTGTCCTTTTGCCACATCCATCTGCAAATATTTATGTTGTATTTTTTGAGTTTATGTCATTTCTGCCTGCCTACAGGAGATCTGAAAACAGACTGAAATACTAACGAGTAATACATGAGCCAAAATAGTTTAGGACTGGGATACGTTTCATTCAAAACTTGAGTCATAAAATACTTATCACGTGAGTTAAGAATAACCTTTGTTAATCTGGATGACCTAACTGCTGTATTTTACAAAGAACAAAGATAGATTTCTGAGCTATACAAGACTTCAAACACCATCTTCTCACTTGGCACATTTAACGTTAAATCTAAACCAATCCTTCTTTTAAAATAATACTCTTCTCCTTCCTTCTGAGTGCTCCCCTGTCTTCAGAAACCACCCTTTTCTGTTCCAACTTAACTGGAATCCATCACCCCCAGGCACTTCAGAAAGAAAACAGAAGTTGGGAGGCTGTGCAAAGGCCAGGTGGTTTCAACTGCAGTAAGAATTCAAGCCATTACCTGTGGGGGGTTACACTTGATCCATCTCTTCATGTCTCACTTGGAAGAGCCACAACTGCTGTCCTTGCCATTTCCTCCTATTTCCCCAGTAAGGAAGTAGCTGTGAGTGTGGATGAAGGTTAAATAAGAACTGGAAGAAGACTGCCTTTAAGAAAAGGTCATCATGATTGTGTTATTTGCATAAACTCTCCTGAATACAAGTCTCCAAAACCAAAATTAATATCAATTGCAGAAGAGTTTGTAACCTTTATGGAGCTCAGGGACTTCCCAAATCTTCTCAAAATTATAATTTCCCATGCACAGGGGGAGCTTGAAAGACACAGAATAAAAAGGTCTTCAGCAAGAAACAAAATATTTTTATAGATTTTTTTTTTTCATTTCTGCAGTACTTTGGACTTGAAGAACAGACATCTATGGCCTGAGATCCAACAAATATGTAGCTAGGACCGCTTCAGAAGTTCAGCAAAGCTATCAAAGACAATGGTAAATATCCTCAAAAAAGTCATCTAAACAAGATAACTAAATTCAGAGACCAGGAGGCTTACAACCTTCCCTAAAATTGAGTTTTGCTTGCATTTTTATGTTGAAAAATGTATTTTCTCAGATGCTGAGAGCCTACAGCACACAGACTGGATTCAAACTCCAAATTATAATACAGCTTGAGTTCCTCCTCCTGCCTCTTGTTTCCCCTTATTCACCCCCACCAGCTCATCTCAGCCTTCCCCCAGATGCTGTTACTGCACATGCTGCTGTCTTCTTCTGTGCTAAACTACCACAGCTCTCTGACCCCAAAATCTAAGCTCCTCAACCACTATCAATACTTAACTGGGTGCATATGCTGCAAACAGCCTCCAGCTTCCATGCCTGCAGAGCTTAGTTGCAGGTCCCCATATTTTGAACACCACCCTCCAAGTTAGATGCTCACCACTAAAAGAGTTAAAGTATTATTTGGCTTTAGCATTTTTAATGAATACGTAAAATCTGGGAAACCAAATCTGAAAACATACTGTCACAGAAAGCTAGAACTTAAATGGAACCAAGCCATCATTACTAATAAATTATACTATGGGTAATGTCAGATGGATGAAAGACAAAAATCTAGACAGGCGTTAATTGAATTTTTCTTCCTCTGTAGCTTGAATTAAAAATAAAAGGCTCACCAATATGACTTAAAAACTTCAGCTGCACTAATGCAGCCAAATATAAAAATTAATATGATGTAAAATAGATTTTAAAAGGATATTAAAAGAATCAGAACTAGATTTCAAATTTTGTCTGATTTCCCATGCTGACACTTCAAAAGGTTTGCAAATGCCAATGTCTAAATCTTTCTCTACCCAAAATCTGCCTTTTTAATAATAGCTATTAAAAAAATTTCATTGTGGTGGATTTTTTGAAAGAGATATTTGATAGTCTTCACATAAAATCTGTGAGAGAGATTCACTGTCAGCCACCTCCAGAACAGCTGGTTTTTTTTTGAAAGTGTGTTATTTCAATTATAAGGTTTCTTTTTGGTGACTCTGGTGAATATAAATATGTCCTGATTCATTTCACAGATCTGCATGGAGTGGAAAGATTTGTGAAATCTCTATATTATGTTTGTGTCTCAAATGAAGAGAAGCTCTAAATAAGTATGCAATATTTAGAAGCTTAGTGAATTTTGGTGATCATGACATCAGTCACTACTGATACACTACACTGATATTGCACAGGAGACTTCCTGGTAGATGTAAAAAATAAAAAGTAACCTAAGGAAAGAAAGTTGATGATGAATCACTAAAATCATCAATATGTAATTTTGACTTGTAAGAATCTTCTTTCCTATTTGAAAACTTTTGTAAGTATGGTATAGACAGTTTCTGCTCAATAATACCAGAGGTCTATGTACCTTGATTTTATAAATACATTAACACAAAGAAATATTTCAGTAAGGATCTATTCCATTTGCTATCCAAGACTACAGATGGAAGCACCTTATTTTCACCTGCTCACAGAACTAGGCATAATGTTCACAGTTTAATATTATAGATGATTTGCATGTTAATTTTGCAACTGCTTTGCCCCACTCTTCCCAAGTTAAACAGGTGATATTCTACATAATTCCTGAAGTTACTCTCTGCCTTATTTGATGTCATGTTTCATTTATTTTGGATAGCTTAACTTTGGAATTAGTTCTGGTAGGCAAAACTATTGCAGTTTTTAGTCATTTCATAGCCTTACTTATAACTCAAAACTAACTGTACTGTGAAAAAGAAGAAAAGCTTCCTTTAGAAGAAATTAAGCCTGATCCTCTAACTGACTTGCACTGAAAAAAATAATCCCTTTCAAGTAAAATGCAAGTTATATAGAGTAATTATATCAGAGATTTAATGAAGATATAAAAAGGAAGGGGAGAGAAGGAAGAGGAAAATTTCACTTTGCAAAGCTCACCCCTAAATTTAGAGTCAATGGGCAGCCCCTAAGGACTCTTCTGTCTGCACTGAACGAATGCAAGAGAATTACTCAGAATTACTGCAGGTGCTGGGCATGGGCTTTCCCCTGGCTTCAACACCTTCTTGCTACATGAAGATGTGAGCCATTTTGAGAAAAAGGAGCCTGTGAACAGCAAGATGAAAAAGAGAAGGTCTGTGAGGAGAGGAGGAACGTTTGCTATCAAATTATTACTGCCTGTTAGGAATGTGCTATTGATATACTGTAAGGCAGCTGAAACCCAGGCTGTTGTCTTCTGCTGCAATGCACCAAACACAATTTCAGTCACAACAAGTGGAGCCTGCATGTAATTAAACTAACATCTGTTGATACTTAATCCATTTATTCAGCTCCTAATACATGCAAGCTTTTTGCATTTAATCTCTTATCCATAAGGAGGCTCTTTGACCTGTGTTTTGGCATGCAGCAAGTCAGTGTTGACTATTCTTAAGTACAACTTTAGACCTCCTGTCCTCTGGAAATTCATTTTTGCCCTGAGATTCTTATTTTTATGTTTACCAAATGATAAAAAACTAGAAGTTCACCTTGCTTATTAAGCTTCATCGGTGTCCTTTTTTTCTGATGATATTTCTGATGATATTTCATGCTTCCTTTAATCTCCACAGAATCACACAGTATCACAGAAAGTTAGGGGTTGGAAGGGGCCTCAAAATGTCATCTAGTCCAATCCCACCCTGCCAGAGCAGGGTCACCTCCAGGAGGTCACACAGGAACACATCCAGGTGGGCTTTGAATGTCTCCAGAGAAGGAAACTCCACAACCTCCCTGGGCAGCCTGTGCCAGTGCCCTGTCACTCTCACAGTGAGAAATGAGAAACTTTTTTCTTATGTTTACACAGAACCTTAGCTGTATTTCACAAGTTGTGTTTCCTGACCTTTAGTGCTCAGAAAAAGCAAGCAATATGATATTGTCAAAATGTCCCCTAGATATCCCGTTAGATATTGGCACATTATTAAAAATAGGTGAGGTGGAAGGGGTAATAAACATTTATGCTACTAAACATTCTGTGATCTCTTGTGAATTTTATATTCTCTTCTGATAAAAAGATTTATCTCATATCTTCCTTTATGCAAGTTTTCCAGGAGGCATTTGTAGGTAAGTTTAAAGGCCAAGCTTTAATTTATTTTTTTTTTTTTTATTTGGGGCTTTTTTGGGAGGATGGTTAGAAGGTAGGTAGAATGAGAAAAGACAACCACAACAAAAGCAAAGTATTTATCAACTACATCTTACACCATGAATTTGAATGACTGTGATAAACTACACATGTCTAAATAAAAGAAAGGGTGAAAAAGACTGATTGTGTTTACAGTGTTTACACAATTGAACTGTAAGATTCCATGTATAACAGAAAGGCAGTGAAGTAACTGTGGTAACACTTTGGTGTGCTTGAAGCAAAAATCTGTGGTCATGCAGAGAGCTGTATAAAGCTCCATACTACCACTGCATCATTTTTTATTGTATTAAAATCAGTGACAGGAAAGCTACTTTCATTACATCCACCCCCTGGCCTCACTGTAAGTACCATAATGCCACAGACTGTATTCACTTGGTGTTCAGAACAAGGGAAAAAACTAACTTCATCCCCACAAAGGGAGAGCTGGGGCCATTTTACCCTGAAGATCAAATTATTCAGAAAGATTCAAACTGGAAACAAAACTATTATTAACTTTAAAACACTCCAATAACCTCCAATATATGGCTGCAGTCAGCTGCACTTCATGTTAACCACATTCATTTTTCATACCTGTTGAAATAAAATCTGCTGAAGTAGAAGTGGCCATTTAATGGTTGACTGACAGAGCACTTTTACTTTGCTGTTTACATAGGCAATTTTAACTGACAGTTTTCAGGCTCACAATTTCGAAACATACAGCTCTGAAACTACAGTGAAATCTACCCCCACTGGATATGTCACAATGACAGCCCCTAACACAAAAATCATGAGTAAAAAAAATATATACATAGATGTAGATACAGATAGACATAGATGATATAGATATAGATTAGACATAAATTAGATATTGATATAGATAGATACAGATAGGTATAGATATGTAGATATAGATGATATAGATAGATTAGGTATAGATACAGGTGATAGAGGTGATAGAGGTGATAGAGGTGATAGAGGTAGAGATATCAGACTTGTTAATCAAAAGTATTTACTTTTTAATGTTATACACTCACGTACAGAAGTTTTCCTTTCAGGAGAAAAAGTGAGTAGGATTTGCACATAACACTTGGAGTTCAAAAGTACTGTGAAATATTATTACATTTCTAAAGAGAATTATGAGAGCTGGCAATAATGTGCCTACATGGGCACAGCACAGGACAAGGACCAAAGTAATATAAGTTCTAGCTAAGCACTGACTATGAGTGTCTGTATACTGGAGATGTCAATTAAAGAAAGATGAATTTAGGAAATCTTATGCAAAAGGACAGCTCTTCTCTGTAAATATGACAGAACAGACTGACTTGTATAAGAATTTTAAGTCTTGGGGGAAAAAAAAAGTTTTGGGTTTATAATATTTTCTTCCAATATTTTCTTCTTCTTTTCTAAAGTTCTTCCCTTTGTTGTCTTTCTTTATGAAAGAAATATATTTATATTATATAAATGTCCTAAAGACCTACCTCCTGCATAAGTACAAACCCTAGATAAACAAATACACAGGACACGTATAATGCTGAAAATATGAAATGAAAAGATTCTTTCTGTTAATTCATTCTTGACCAAAAATAAAGAATTGCAGAAAAATATAATTAATACTGGAAATACTTAGGAAAAAATATTTTAGAATTGTTAGTGTGACTCATTAGCATTTCCTCTACTTTATAACTACTTTATAATTTCTTTCCAAAGTAGAATGGATTGAGCTTTGCCACCACCCATATCAGGGCTTTGCAGTATCGATAAAGCAAGAAAAATCAGAAAGCTACTCAACTTACCAAGTAAATTTCTGTTTTCTGCTGCTGAATAATAGTTAATAAACAGAAGCTAGAGTCAAACAGAATCAAGGTCTGTGGGTCAGCTACTGCCTTGTGCTCTTGAGAATTGGAAATGCTGTAAAAGGCACCAATGAAGGGAAGCAAATATTTTCACAAGTTCCCTTTAGCAACCTTAGTGTGGTTGACTTTGAAGCAAGCAAACAATTTAAGCAGAGAAATACAGAAGCATATATAGGACCTCTCAGTCCTTTATTGTGGGAGGGAAACCCTGCCTGTCCCACAGAAAAGAGAAATAACAAGTCTGGATGACAATTTTTCACATCTATTTCATAAATTGTTAATGTGACTGGGAAGGTTTTCTTTCCAGGTGGTTTTCTGAGTTGATTCATATCATGCCACCTGTCAGCACCCTCCACCACCTCTATAAGGTCGGGCAAGCTATTAGGGACACCAAGGTGTGCAGCTGTTGATGCCACTTTTGTTTTGGTTACCCCTGGAGGAAATGGGAACACGCCAGCCAGCCAGCCACAAAATGCAGCAGGTTAGCAATGACAGGGAGTAAATAGCCTGCATAATGTAAGAGACACACATCTGACAGCTCTACTAGTGATGCATAGCTGTTATTCAGCTGCTCTGCAACAATATAGTTTATTTATTTTTTTTTTTCTTGCCAGCATGATAATTTAAACCTGGTGAAAAGCTCCTCTGGCCAAAAAGATGAGAAAGGCCAGAATTAGCTCAACCCGTTGACTAGACGAATTTAATAAACAGTAGCACACTGGAAAAAAAAACTCTGGGTCAACATCTACAATGAATATTGTCTTTTAATTAGCTGCACAAACCCCAACAATATAGTAAAGATCAATAAAATTTTGCAAATGGGGAGAAATATTTAAGAAGATTTATTAGCTGTTTAACCAAGAAGTCAAAAAATGTCTATTTCTGGTATTGGAGGAATTAATGAATAAAGTTTATCTAGCAGCAAACCCAACTAATCAGCTCATCTGTAGAGGCAGCTGAAGAAGAGAAGGGCAAATATTTTTTCTGGGGGGGGGGAGAACACTGTCAGCCTCTTTTGGGTTCCACGCAAATTCTTAAAAACAGCTCTGAAGGGAAGAAAAACAAATATGTGTAAAATGCAAGTGCAGGCTTACAGGAATTAATCCCACACAGTATGTTCTTAACCAGTCTAGACAACTCCAGTAGATCTCTGTTTTTTTTCAATTCAATTTCATTTCAACTTCACTAAAGCAGCTGATAATATATTACATCGAAAATTAATTAAAACAAGGATTTAAAGTGTAAAATGGAAGTGGCTACAGAAGTGATCTGAGCAGTGCTGTTAGGACTTTTCAACTGCATAAAGTTCATTAGCAGAGTTCATCTAGGACAGAACTTTGCATGGGCCCTATTATTTCTTTTATTTATTTCTGTAGTTGAATTGGCAATTAATGATGAGTGATAATGAAGCTTGATAACAACACACAGAGTAGGGAGGTGCAGTCATTACATAGAAAAATGAGGCTCCCAGAAGGACTGCATCATCTTGAGGACTGAAAGAACAGAAATAGGATCGCATTTAGTAACACCAAAAAAGAATAACAACACACTGAATACCAACAAAACAAGCTGGTGTTGATGGTGCCTCACTGGTACAGGAAATAGGATTGTATTTATACCAGTCATTGGTAAAACCTCATCAATACAGGAGTGCAAACCTTGTTGTTATCTTACTTCAAGGGAAAGTAAAGCACAGGATTATTACAAGACCTAGAGAAAAAATAGAACAGTTCAAATTGTTTAGTCAAACAAAAGAAAGAGAAAATATCAGTTTTCTGTAAACATGTAACAGACAAGAAGAGTGAAAGGGAACAAAAGCTATTTATGCTAAAGAAATTTTTTTTGAACCGCAGTAAAAAGGCACAGGTTGACTATGAAGAAATTTTCATTGGGAATTAATGAGGTTTTACCCTTGCAAGAGTGATAGAAGCATTCCCTAGTAACTTGAGAAAAGGGCAAACAAAAGTTTTATTTTAAAGTGGAGTTTGTTGCTTCAGTTTGTAATAGCAGAACACATTCATGAATCAGAAAATCCCTAAAGAAAACAATTCTCTGCCTGGTCTAGTTCAAGTGTACCTAGGAATGCACAAAGATGGGCAAAGCACCTCTTAAGTGTGATGAGGATTTGCAAGCTAACATTAACAAACAGATGCCAGGATTTAGGATTCACACGTAGACAGCTGAGGGAGAGAAGTAGAGTTGTCTCTTTTTTTCTTTCCTTTTTTTGGCTAGAATATGGGCTGATGTTTTGCCACAGAAACCATCTCACTCAAAGCACACCAGGTTATCATGGCTCTCTTTACAGTACCCTTGTCTGAAGTAGTTCCTGGCACTTCATGCATTTTTCATAGCTGTTTCTTGTTAATATATACTGTATTCCTTGGAGTGCCAACAAAAAGGGCATTAAATTGTTTTGCAGCTTTATTTTACAGTAAAACAAGTAGCAAGAACAGCACCTTCTGAAAGTCTTACAGGGCTACAATGTCTTTGTGGTGAAAGAAACAAAACAACTTAGCAGCATCCTAAAAGAACTGATGTAAATAAAAATGTAGGTGTCTAGCCACTGAGCCACTGATAACCCTAAGGGTTTTATAAACAGATTTCTTTACTTACTTATGCACATAAACATAAAAGAAATTCTATGCACATCCATTAAAACCTGCTAACACCATATTTCTATGAGCAAAACCAGTTACCGTTCATGAGCATATATCCACATGCATAATTTGGTATCTGGCATTGTAATTATTGTTTTGCTTATTAAGCCCTGATATTTTCAGAGACAACTACCCCCAAAATTGATACAGCTGTGAAGGAGGCACCCTGACCCCACAGACCATTTATTGTGAGGCATGCTTAACTAGCAACTCTGAAGATGCATTATTCCATTAACATAAATCCTTCCCTCTCAAAGCTTTGTTCCTTCTTCCTGGCAGATCAATAAATGGCCTCTGTCCCACTTAGTAACTCCCCCCATGCACTCACTTTCATGTTCTCCCTCTCAGCTTCAATATAAATTTACCTTTTCCTCCACATACATTTGGTCCCCGACTGCATCCTTTTCATGTCATCACAGAAGGGCAAAGTTCTTCCTACCTTTCACAGGCTGCAGCCTCTTCCACCAGAAAAACAGAGTAATAGCTAGGAAATCTACAGTCAGATACCCTTGATCAAATCATAGAATCATAGAATTGGCTGGGTTGGAAGGGACCTCAGAGATCAACAAGTCCAACCCTTGATCCACTACTGCTGCAGTTACCAGACCATGGCACTGAGTGCCACATCCAGTCTCTTTTTAAATATCTCCAGGGATGGAGAATCCACCACTTCCCAGGGCAGCCCATTCCAATGCTTGATCACCCTCTCAGTAAAGAAATTATTTCTAATGTCCAACATACAAAATTAATTTCTAAAAATTAAGGTGATTCCTTTTTCACTCCTCAGCTGTATTTTTCTTAAATGAAAACTGGTTGAGGTTTTGAGTGTACCAAATCAAAGCACCATGTTTATAGAAATCCATTCCTAATCAGCCTGTGCTAGCAATCAGAGCTCTTCTAGGAGAACAACTACAAAGAAAGTAGGAAAAAAAACAACCAACCAAAACACAGCAAAGCAACAACTTCTAGCAAAGACAGCTTCCCAGTAGAGAGAAGTCTAAAGACTCCCAGGAGTATTGCAGCAGTAGCTGCATTGGTTTATCTTGTTTCAGTACTTCACAACTGGCAAGATAAACTTTCTATTTTTCAGAAACAGTAACATGCAAGTGTAAAATAAAAGGTTTCCTCTCTCCCTGAGATCACTGTAATAAATCCACCTTAGAATTTTGCCTTAAAATGTTTATAATTGAAAAAAATTAGAAATGAGAAGCCAAAGTTATAACTTTAAAATATTAAGGTATCTTTATAATAAAATAAAGTGAAACAGAAGACACAAGTAACAAATTCCTTTTCTCTCTGAACAAAAATAAGTAAATGTCAATAAATTGACTTCCAAATTTTAAAAAATTCTATGAGGTTCCCATGTGCAGGCCTCTAAGAAATTTCACTAATTTCAAACTTTTGCAGTGTTATAATATAAAACACAGAACAAACATGCTTGTATGAATCCTTTCTCGTCAGAGACTGACAGCACAACTTAATTATTTTTACATGTCCTGGGAGAAGAAACTCAAAGACCTAGTTGCTGAACTAGTACAATAAGGTCATAACCCAGTGAGACATGAAATGACTAAAATAATATTCCCAAGAAAAACTGAATTTCCTGAAAAATACAAAAATGCAGTCAATTTATTAAAAAAAAAAATTCTTTGTGAACATGACATTGCTTTTCTTTTTAAAGTTATTAAAAAGCATAAGAAAGGTCGTACTTCTCTTAAATCAAAAAATAAAATACAGTTCAGAAACATAACACAAAACTGAGCAGACTCTTCCCTAGGCAAGCAAACCACCGAACACTATTACTGGCTGGCTGTGGCTGGTAAGAGTGACCGTGTTTTTGAAGAAGAGATCTGCTGACTCATAAAATCAGAATGTATTTGACACTGGCTGGCTGCCTAATTCAGAACTCTCTGCACCCAGCAACCTTGGGTTTGCTCTGAAATACAGTTAAGAACAGGACAGATAACCACAAAAAGACACAAGACCATATCAGCATCTCCACCATAACACCTCCTACCCCCTGAAGTCAAAAAAAAAGCCCAAAATAACAAATTCCACCCTCAACAACTTCTGGGTGCATACACTTACCCACTCTCTTAGTGCCTTCCACTTTTCACTTTTGACTTCTCTTCTTGGGTCATCTCCTCACACTGCAACTCTTTGAAACAAAGAAAAACCTTTTTCTCTCTCCTGTATTTCCATTTCTGTTTTCACTGCCTGTTTGGATGAGATCTTTCATTCTCTACTTCTACATCCATTCTACTACATTCAGTCTTTTGTGGTAGTCCTCCCACTTCCTTCCTTGACACTTCTAAGGCCCACACACTCTTGCTGGCCACCATCACTAACATGCTTTGTACTAACAAGGTCATTCACTGTTTTTATTAGCAGCTTCCCAGCTGGCCCAGTTGGCTGTCATCTTCATCTTCCTAGCTTGCTTCCAAACATTATTCATCTCTGAACCCAGTTACTCGTTTTCTCATTTCTCAAAAAAACAGCCAGTGATTACTTCACTCTTTCCTATAAACACCTCCTACCCCATCTCTCACTCTACTAACATATCCTCAGTCTCTCTACTCTCCCTTTTCATACCCCATTTGCCTTTTTTTCTACTCGCCTAACAGCCCTTATCTGCATGCCTTCAAATCCTTCATAAAATGGGCTTAAATACTCTGAAACACATGTTCTCATTACAAGCACATTATTATGTAATTATCTCATTAATGATTCTCTCCTGTGACATTTGGGAGGTCAGTAAATTACACTCCATTTGTATTTCTTCAAATGTAACTCAGTTTGCTTCCAATGAAGGTGACTTTTTCTGGAGTCACATCAATACAATCACTGTAGCCCATGGCTCTCTCAGAAGCATGGTAAGCTCAGAAGCAGACCAGCTCCCACCTGTGGTTTCTGCAGGAGAAAGGCAAAATACTAACAAAGTTATTACTTCAGATGAATATTTACTCTTCTGAAATTAGTCCAAATCAACACTCATCCATCTTGTTTCATCTTGCTACATGGATCCCCCTCAGTTCTTTACAAGAGCCTCACACTGAAAAAATCTTACACTCCCCAATATAAAAAGTACAATTAAATTTTTTATACATTTATAACAAGGAAAATAATGTATAATACTTACCAAAGTACTGAATATTTTACTGACCACACCAATGTCCAGCACAGAATACTGGCTTTGTGGCAGTAGGAATTTGTCCTTCTCAATCAATCTCTTTGGACAAAGTTGGGTAATTCCATTTCCTCATGGTTGTCAAAATGATAAAATAAATTTTATAACGTAAACAGAACATTCAGCCAGTGTACAACAACACTAGAAGCATAGAAAATATCTGTATTCCTATGCAGCTAAGTAAAACAATCCAGTATTTTACTGTGGACTGCAGAAATATGTTTGCCTTTAGGTGGAAGAGTTTATTTTCATCCACCAGGTTACTTTAAATATACCTTCTAATGCCTCCTGTGTGTATATTCACATACCCTCTGGTTATGTAAAAAAGAAACCTATTCCCACCACTAGGCCTGAATGTTTAATATTCTGCTCTCCTACTCTTGTTTCAGAGATAGGATTTCCACACTAATGCCCCCAGGGAGGACAATGCAGGGCAAAACTCTTGTAGTGGAACAAATGTTTATTTGTACCTCTGCTACAGGTTTATAGCATTTACTGCAAGATGTAGTAAAACTAGATGAATAGTGTGTACATCTACACACATTTTTGAAAGCCCATTTCTCTCAGTATATATTTAGGAATTCAGTCATTCCATGAGGACAACATAAGCAGCAAGCTATTCCATTATTGCTGCATGAAAGATGTAGCTGGACTTCCCTCTGCAAAGTTTATTTCTTTAAAAGAGGAACAGTACAAGCATCATTCCAGCCAACGAACTAGACAGTTTATCTGATCATGTTTCCACAAGCACTGCTGGAAAAACAACCAAACCAAAAACCCTTCTTAAAATTTTTAACACATAGAAACATTCACAAGTTAATAAGAGAGAGATCTTGGGAAAGAACCATACTCTCCATATTCATTTTCATATATGTTTTTAGCAGACTCTAAAGGACCAGGCAGACAGTACTCTCACTGCTACTGAGCACTGGTGAAAGCTGAAGTAGGCATCTGAGCAAGCACATCATTATTTTCTGCATGTGCTGCTCTGTCTTGGACCCTCAGCCCAGTGTCTGTTTTCAGCAGTGCCAGTCATGTTTTGAACCATGCAAACTGCTTTCATATCTTTCCTAATTTAAGCGCAGCAAATTTATCTCTCATTCACTATTGTGAGAATATTTAGTCTCTTTATAATTTTTATTAGCTTGTTTCATATCATTGTAGCCTGCTAGCTCTTTCCCAGGGACTTTAGTTTCGCTAACACACCCATACACAGAGAGCCCTTGAATGTTAAATCCTTCCATTTCTACTTCCTAGGATGCCAGCAAAAACTGTGATGTTTATCATAGTACCCAGTCTTCATCATGTGTTTTACAGATATATAAAGACAAGCATTCCTTCATTACATTGTAAACTTCATGTCATGATTCATACTCACACCTAATTCATACAATTAAGTTTCCTCAGATTATTTTTGTTTTGGTCCTAATGCCAATTTAAGATTCGGCAGGGTTCATTAAAAGTAAGTACTTCCAAGCTACCAGAACTCCCTCAAAACTTCCAGGGCTAAGCCTGACTTTTTCCTCTATCTATTAAATGATTGAAAGCATTTCTCTTACAGGAAAATAGTTTAAATTATTAGGATGTAATTTTTGATACTACCATTTCCAGTAATTCTGACTCAAAGAAACCAGTCCAATTGCATCTTTGCTATAATTATTTTTAAACTGTAAGAAAGTTCAGGTAGTACTTCCCATTCTATATTTGACTAACATTTCCAAAAAGAGAAGACAGATGGTTACTGTGGGATGCTGACCACTCAAAACACAGGAAATCAATGCAAGATACAAAGATTCAAATACTACAAGGTCAAGGCCATCACAGCATTTTTATTATGCCACCCCTACCTTACTAGTAATTGATCTTTTAGAAGTCATCTAAATATATAATGAGCTTAATTATGCTGTAATACAAAACTGCCAGACAAGGGGCTGGGGCAGACTGCAATGAAAAGTGCAGTCTTTGAAGTTACCATCAAAATCACATAAAGGAAAGTGCAAAGGATTATATTAAATGATTGAGGTGATTTGTTTCTCCTTTATTACTAACACTCAGCTGACCTGAGGGTGCTGTTATTCTGGGTACAACCAGACAGAAACATCAAAAAAACTAAAACAGAAGAAAGAAAAAAAAGGATAACAGCGAAGGCTACTCTGCCAGATGAAGGAATCTTCTTTCCATGCTGTTGAGGAAATAAGATGATGTTACAGCCTGTGGCAATTGCCTTTGAAGCAAAATGTTTTCTACCAAGAACATGAAACAGATTTAGTCTAATGTGCTAACAACAGCTCTTCAAACAACACTGATAGTATTTTCTCCAGTTGTTCTGATTAACCACTTCATGAAAGACACTTTATTTCTCTTGTGCCCAAGACTGTATTCCTAATGTCTCTTTCTCCACTGTCAGTGCACCCCCGTGACATCAGTAATTTATTGGCATCATTTATGGTCCTACACTAACCACAGACAGCTACTTCTGACTTTGAGGATGACTCTCAGATATTGCTTATTTTCAGTATAAGGAACAACCTAATCAGATACAAACATACTTTATGAATGAAGGGAATGACAAGCTGATATTTTTTTTATTTCAAATTACATAACACAGCAACAACAGCAGCTTCTTGCTAATTTCATTTTACATCTTCCTCTAATTTATTCAACTTTGTTAAGATGAGATGGCATGTTATATATTATCTAATTCATGGAATGAAGACAACTGGCCTTTCTGAGTAACCTTCTGGCACAGTACTTGCTGGACAATTGCCTATGATATCACTGCTTTTGTTTATTTTATTTATTTATTTACTTATTTACTTAGAGAAAGAGAGAAAGAAGAAAGAGAGAGAAAGAGAGAAAAAGAGAGAAAGAAAGAAAAAGCAAGAGCAAGAGAGAGAGCAAGAGAGAGAAAGAAAGAGAGAGAAAGAAAGAAAAAGAAAAAGAAAGAGAGCAAGAGAGAGCAAGAAAGAGAAAGAGAGAAAAAGAAAAAGAAAAAGAAAGAAAAAGAAAAAGAAAAAGAAAAAGAAAAAGAAAAAGAAAAAGAAAAAGAAAAAGAAAAAGAAAAAGAAAAAGAAAAAGAAAAAGAAAAAGAAAAAGAAAAAGAAAAAGAAAAAGATAAAGAAAAAGAAAAAAAAGAAGAAAAAGAAAAAGAAAAAGAAAAAGAAGAAAAAGAAAAAGAAAAAGAAAAAGAAAAAGAAAAAGAAAAAGAAAAAGAAAAGAAAAAGAAAAAGAAAAAGAAAAAGAAAAAGAAAAAGAAAAAGAAAAAGAAAAAGAAAAAGAAAAAGAAAAAGAAAAAGAAAAAGAAAAAGAAAAAGAAAAAGAAAAAGAAAAAGAAAAAGAAAAAGAAAAAGAAAAAGAAAAGAAAAAGAAAGAAGAGAGAGAAAGAAAGAGAGAAAGAGTAAGAGAAAGAAAGAAAGAAAGAAAGAAAGAAAGAAAGAAAGAAAGAAAGAAAGAAAGAAAGAAAGAAAGAAAAAAATTTAGAAAGAAAAAGCCTTTTCTATCATACATTAAAGAATCTGCTGACTGCAAAAGGCAATGTTTTAAAATCAGTTAAGCAACCAATGTGTAACAATGCCGGCTACCAACATCAAGGAGTCTAAGAATAAAACTGTTTAAATTCTCTTTTTAGAAAAAGTTACTAACAGATTAATTACCTGAGCAAATTTTAAGTGCACCACTTAAAAAAAAAGAAAAAAAATATTAAAAATTATTTGAAAATAGCATATATTGATTTACCTTACTAACTTTAGTAGTAATGCAAGTGTCTAAAATGGTGTTTTGCAGCATGCACTTTCTTCCCTTCTGTGCAAGATCCGACTCACTCCTATGCATAGGCATGGGATGCAAATTAGAAAACTTGTCAGGTTTCATTTGCAAAAAGGATGGGTATCGCCAGGCAAGTATGACTCAGTAAATTACATCGACTCTGGCAATTTGGAGAATGAGGGACATCTTCTTCAGCTCTTTTTCTACCTTTACAAGCTAGGAGAGGCACACATGCTACTTGCTAGAAGATCACAAGTGTTTGAATATAGAATCTTTATGAAATTCTAAAGCTAAACTTACAAATATGTCTCAACCACTTTCTAAAGCTCACACTTTCTTGATACTTCCCTGCAAATAAGCAAATATACCTTATCAATGTTTTCTAGTTAGAAAAGAAGGTCATCTCAAAATAAAACAGCAGGATGATGAAACAGGTTGCCAAATTAGGCTACCAAACAAAAAGACCAATGAGTGTGATGCTGCTGCAACGACACCCTCTGATAACACGGTACTCACTTTATTTGTAGTGTTGCATGAGGGCTGGTGTTAGGGAAGGAGCAACACACGCAGACAGTGAAAAATACAAATGATAAGCCACAGGAAAACAGGAGGGCATTTCCCACAATTACAACACTTAACTGCACTTAGGAGCAGAAAGAAAGTCATCAGGTAGGTTACAAGTATACTGCATCAGTCATTGTTTTCCATGCTAAAGTCACCTGTTGCCTCAGGGCAGATGTGTACAGAACAGCAGAAGAAAGAGTAGTGGTGTGTAACTTCTGGTATCGATCCCATGCCTCTTATCAAATGAGGGTGAGCTATGCTACATGCAATAAAAAAAAAAAAAAAAAAAAAAAAAAAAAAAAAGCTCAGCTTTTCACAGAGTTAAGCTGCAGCTTCTCCCACACTTCTTGTAGAATGAAAGAGAATTTCCAGCACACAGTGGGCTGACCTGAGGCAGCACAGTTAGATAAACACTACAGTCGAAGAAATACATAAATCCTGCCATTTTCAGGCAAAAATTTGGAACCAATTTCTTC
Source organism: Heliangelus exortis (assembly GCF_036169615.1). Taxonomy (NCBI): domain Eukaryota; kingdom Metazoa; phylum Chordata; class Aves; order Apodiformes; family Trochilidae; genus Heliangelus; species Heliangelus exortis. The sequence continues at coordinate 98,795,856 of NC_092423.1, read as the reverse complement.
TGCTGGGCCTATAAACCCCAACAACAACAGTTTCTGTGAATGACTAGCACCAAGTGTTTCATATATCCAAAATGCAAGCCAGCTTTTCAAATACTAGTTTCAAAATTGCAACCCAACAGTACAATAACTACTGCTAAAAGTAATTTGTCAATACTCCATGAGATGGAGGTCATCTAGGAGAAAAGAATGCAACATAGAAACATTCAGAACAGACTTTTTCCTGTGGTTTTAAAACAAATTAGCTGTCAGTGATTTGCAGAATAACAAGAATTACTGACTAATTAAAAATATTCAAGCATCTGAGCATGATGGCAGGGAAAATAATGCCAATAATTCTCTGGCTAGTTAGTCCCTTAGAGAATGCCAACATTGGACAGTTCTGAGAAGAACTGGTGTAGGTCTTTTATTAATTCATCATTCCATTCATTGTAAGTCAGTGATATATGATTGTGCCAATGCTACAGAATAACGTTCATTAATAATGAGCATTTCCAGCTGAGAAAAGCTGGAAGTTCAACTTTTTGTGCATTTGGATGCATATTCCATGTATTTAGGCACAGCAAATCAGAACCTGCCCTACAGATACTGGCTGTGGCTATACATCTGGGTTGTTCGTGGTTTTTTAATTTATTTATTTTTAAAAACAGGGATAGAAAATTGGACTCCCTCAGATTTGTGGTACCACTGAGTTTAGAGAAAGACTGAAGAAGCAGTTTCTTACAGCAGGACTTCCAAGACCCACTGCTATACATTTTAGAACAAAAACACAGTAGCCATATCCAGGACATCTTGAAGAACGTACTCAGGCATCTATTTTCATGTGAAGGAGAGAGTGTAGGATTTATTGCAATTAATTAATACTTTGGTCCTTCAATCAAAAGTGAAACAGAAAAAAAACTGCAAGTTCTGTCTGGGTACCAAGGAAGACTGCAGATAAAATATCCATCATCAATTTATTTTTACTTGTGATCCTTTCATCACAGTTTAGAAGTTCTGGGGCTTGGGGGCTTTGGAGTTGTTTTTTTGGTCTTGTTTTTAAGAAATAATAGAAATGGTCAATGTCTACTTTCTTTTTCTCATGATCAAAGTGATACTGTTTTTTATTGGATCTCCCTTGTGATATTCAATGTAAGCTATGGGGCTGTACCAACAGCAGCACTGAGCAGGGAAGTGATGATTCTCCTTTACTCAGCCCTCATTAAAACACGTCTAGAGTACTACATGCAATTTTTGCCCCTCTGGGGGTAAGAAAGATGTTGATTAACTTTAACAAGCCCAGGGGAGGGGTCCCCAGGACATTTGGGGCTGGAGTTTAAAGGAACAGACTGCAGAAGGAGGGCTCATTCAGCCCCAAGACAGCTTTGGGGGCACCTCACAGAGGCCCCCTCAACACCTAAGGGGAGGTTATAGAAAAGACAGAAAGAAGCTTTTTACAAATATGTGTACTTAGAGACTGGCCACAGACAAAAGTCAGGAGAATTTAAGGAAGGAAAGAAAAGGAAAAAAAAAAACTAAAAAAAGAAACAGGTTTTGATGTTTCTGTACACGATACTGAGTTTCTTGTCTCAGTTCAGTAAGGACAAATGGCTGGCAGATTAAACACTAAAGAAAGGTATTTTAAGATACAATGTATCAATAAAATTGCATATATACACAGTATTTCTTGAATTTTGCCTCAGAGTATAGAGGTAGACGTGTTTCAAGGTCAAACAAATCAAAGATTGGAACTGGGGAAAGTTGTACTGATCCAGGAAGGGTCAGTTTTCTCAGAGTTGGGACTTCTCTCATGACGAAGGCATCACTTGAACAAGAGTGATGGAAAATAAACATCACTGAGTGCTAATCCCTCTAAACATTACAGGGTTCACTGTTAAGAGCAAGCAGCCATTAAACAAGGAGATTAAATCAATTACTGCCTTTATTTTGAAAGAAATAAACTTAAGGCTTATGTGGTGTAGAGTAAATATGTTTTGTGCGGCCAGATAGGTTTTTCCCCTCTGTCCATAGTGTTTTCTGTAGTGTATCTTAGGGAATATGAATGTCATTCCATCTGAGAGTAAACAAACAGTGAAGTTCTGAGCTAAACTGTACAATCTGCCATCCTAATAAGCATGGCACTAAACTCACACAAGAAAGACTTCTGAACACAGCTCCATACCATGGAAATGATAAGCCCCTTCTTGGAAGCCAAAAGGGAATTATATTTTATAGCAATATGGACATGTATATTGTCGCCCAAAAAAGTTCAAAGGTGCTTACCAACATAACATACAGTAGGAAGTGCATGAAAACTTTGGAAAAGAAAGATCTGTCACATTAGGCAAGAAGTAACTCACACAGTCTTCCTAATTAGTAAATGTATGAAAATTGTTTATAATCATCTTTAAAACCACAGGAGAGGCTTTTTTTCTTTTCTCTTAGAAGAGACCTGATCACACTTCAGAAGAAAATAACCAACAAAGTCAGAGAAAATGTGACATCAAAATCTATATGCAGGCTTAGAAGAAACATAAGCAAACTATGAAGATTATAGTTTTTCTGGTTGAAACACATGAGACAAACAGCCACCACAACAGTACCACTTTGGGAGTTTTTTCTGCTCAATAGCATACTGAAAGGATGTTAAAAAAGTGTTAAACTTGATTATCTTTACCAAAAGCGCTGTTTTCAAGAACAGAGTAGTGGTATTTTATCCAAAGCTGTTTATTGCTTTCCTTTCAATTTAGAGAAAATACACTATCAAAATAGTATTTCTTATTTACATAGCACTATACTTCAAGCATACATGCCTAGCATTTAAGTAACAAATAAAAGACATGGGTCATGCCTCACAGATCTTTGTTCTCCAAATTATACAGTAATCTGACGTGTTAAATGTCTAGAAAGGAAAGAAGGAAGAGGTCGAATCAAAAGATCATGCAGTTTCCCCAGCTGGTAGCATGTGTATCATAACAGTTTCTTTGACCCACAGCACTATAACCTGAAGCAAGCCATTTTATAATCCAGCACTTAGACAAGTTATAAATTTCTGTCTAGGAATTTCTACACAGAAACATACAATTATTGCCATCAAAGAAAATGCTGATGTTATCAATGACTCATGCAAAGATGTAGAGAGTAATGAGAATTCCATGCTTGCAACTTCTAAAAAGATGCCCTGCAGTACATGTCCCAGAAAGCACCCTGGTCTCTGACAGTTTCAAAAGGTTGAAACAGTTCCTGTTCATCTTGTAGAACTGTAAAGTAAGTATAAAACTTTATCAAAAAAAAAAAAAAAAAATGTTACAAAGGAATGCAATAAGGTGAGTCTTTAAAATTATAAGCACAGTGATGGACCACAGAGAGGAACTGAAACATGTTTTAGCTATGAACAGCTATGTTCAGTAGCTACAGCTATGAATATTGTCTATCAATAACCTCATAATCATAAGCCACCAAAATGATGACATGAGCTAATATTTACAGTAAAAGTTTGGTCCATAAATCAGATTTGTGGAAGAGACAAATTTCTTTGACTTCCCTTTAGTTTACTTAGTAATCTATTCTCAGTGACCAGGAAACTGCTCTTCTGAAAGATGTGAAAAGCTGAAAGTATAACTGAAAGCTGAAAGTAGCTGAAAGTATATAAGGGAAGAAAAACAAAACACAAACAGATGCAGCAACTGTACAAACATTTTGCAAGTTCCAGACATTTTCCAATATACGAGCACATAATAAAATTAATTCAGAATATATGTCACTGCATTGGCTTAGTAGATGTAGCAGGTGATTTCCTAGGCAAGAAAATCAATGCTAGAAAAGAAACATAATAATGTAATCAGCATCATGTTTTATAGTTGGGCATTTATCAATCTGGAGTAAGGCTTACATTCAGATTACAAGGAGGGGGGTGAACACTGACTGTCCCCTATATTTAACTGATCATTCCTTTCTGAGCCTTTGCAACAAAAGCTAAACTTATGCTAAATGCTAAATACTTGCAACTTGGAATACAGGACTGCTAGGAAGCAGCCTTACAAAATTCCTCACATTACCCAAGAACTAATTTCTCTAATAGCATGTCTTTTACCCAAAAAAACCCAAACAAAACCCAGCAGCATACGGTTTACTGAATGTCTAGGGAAAGACAACACTTCTTTACCATCCCTTTACTCTTTGCATATCATCCTATAATTCAGTGGGAATGCAGAACACACCCCCTTATCTATGAAGGAAATAATTTTCCATCTCCCATGCAACTTCTGAGCAAGGCGCAGAACTGACCCTCACTCTAATATCACTTAAATACTTCAGTTTTAAATTATGGTTCTGTCAAGCTACATTAACAAATTAGTGCCTTGGAAACAGTAGACAGAGTATGTAATGTCTGCAATCCTGTGCTTTATAATGTTGTGCCAAAAAGGGAGTGCTTCGTGTATCACTCGCAAACACACAGACTCACTTCTTAAAAGTTTTACTTCATTTCCAGAAGAGCTTCCAAACTGAAGACTACATGAATGAGCCCAGAGAAGTGTTAAACTGCACTCTCCAATGATTCAGATTGTAAAAGTATAGCATCCTGAAACTATTTATGAGGGGGCAGCAGATTAACATAATCCTCATCCCTTTTTCTGCAGAACTGGACAATTGATAGGAAACTCAGAGCTGTTAATTTCTACAGTTAATCTTAACGGCTGATTTTATGCCTTGCAAATGTTATTCTAAAGTGTTAGAGTAAATAGAACACTAGACTGTTGTTGATTTAAGTGATTATACATACTTTTTCCTATCCAAAGGATTATTTAGTAAGGCAACAAACCGAAAACGAATTAAAGAGTACTCCTTTTTATTCACAGTGCAGTTCACTCACAGAATTCATTGCTACAGGATATTATCAAAGCCAACACCGCAGCTCAGAACTGAAGTTATAAAAGAAATTAAGATGCAGCATAGCAACCTTAATGTGACATTCAGACTTTACAACTGCCTGCTAGAGACAGGAAATGGACAGGTAAGACTCTCAGGAGAACAGGAGAAGTACATTAATTCAACCACATCCTGAATGTAGCGCATCAAAGGATCCGCTTCTAACAAATGCACCAAAATAAGGATTAACTTGTGGACTTTGCTTTTTAATATTCAAAAATCTTAAAATGGTTTGTCTGACAAAATAATGCCCAAGTATCCTGCTTTCTCTCAGTACAAGATTCAGAGGACTCCATCGCTTGCATTCCTGCCAGCAATACCTGCACTTTTTCTGAAAGCTTTTTATCTGCATGCTGCCAACTTCTGAACTGCTTGGCTTCAGAGACCTGTCAAGATGACAGCATGAAGACCTGTGATCACCAGAAAAGTAATGTTAACAGAAAACTTTTACCCTAGAAAACAAACCTGAGTTTATTTAGTAACAAATATTGACCAATCTGCTGCAGCATGGGGGGACAAAATAAACCAAAGTTTTTTACTAGCCTAGCAAGTCATACTTACAATATATTTAGAATTGCCTAAAGATGTTACAAAGGCTTGGAAAATCTACTTGACTACACAGACTTTTTCACTAATGAACACTTGCTAACATCATTCTTCAAGACAGAAAGCAAATATGCTACTTCTTAGAGTGTTCCAGACCAAGCGGAGAAAGTAGTTGCAATTTTCTTCAAGTGAAAGGTTATCCTCAAAATAAATCACTTTAATTTCACAAGGGCGATCATTTCAATGTGAAAAGCAAACCAGAAAGGAGATAGAAAGAAGTAAAGCTGGAGTCTAAACACCCAGCATCTTTACATGCATGGGGAAAAGGTTTTACTGGTACAAAAGAGTGCACCATTTTAAGTTTCTCCCATATGTGATCCATTTAACAATACTCCCTTCCAAGAGTCTTTTCAGTAGCTCCAGACATTTTGAAGTTGGTCTGCTTTTGCCAGCATTTGCAACTCCACTTCTCCAACAAACATGGTGTTAAAACTGCCCCACAAAATTATTTTAGTCCTTGAGTGGTTAAAACTGTTGCTCTCCATCCCTCCAGACTACTGTTCTACAATTTTCGTCTTCTGTATTTGTTTATTGTCTGTCCATATTTTTGGACTTCTAGCAAATTACCTGAAATGGAAGAGCACTGTGGCCACACATGTTATAGAATTCTCTTTCTTAACCTTCCTCAAAAACATCCCCAAAACAATGAGCTATCTGTTCCCAAAATACATATAGTTCTGTTATTTCATTCCTGACTGCTCTGATGAAAACAATACATAATATGGTCACTGTTGTACCTGCAGTGTAAAGACAGAGAGGGAATTCCATGCATGACACAACTGATACCTGTGAGCTTCACTGCTACCAACAAAGGATACAAATGCTTAGCAATTTTGACAAGTCACCAGGCAAGCTGTTCCCTTTCTCCAAGTAAATCCCTCCAAATTAGCTGCTTCCCACTAATTTCCATTCCCAAGTTGAAAACTGTCTGTCGAACAAGCTACCTCCCAGGCAAGCCCTAAGCTTTGCAAATTTATAAGTTCTGCTTTTATCTCATCTTAATCATTAAGTGGATTCAAAGCACTCAACTGAACAGTTAGGATAAATAAGTACAGGTTTTAAGAAGTAAAGGACATGTATTTAATTCCCATATTTTGTGGGATGCACCATTAAATAGAGTCTCCCAGTCTGCCTGATAGAGGAAAGCAGACACAGTCAGCCTGAGATAGCTACTACAGAACAGAGAAGCTCTGTCCTTGCAGACAACTGCAACATCCTCCACCTCCCCAAGCCCCTTTCTCTGGATCCTTGTTGACCTCAGATGGAAGACACAGAGACTGAAGCAATGTTTTGCTTTTTCTACACAACAAATTTCTAACCCTGTGACTAAAAGCCCGGAAAATGTTGCTTCTGCATTTTTTCCTCTTGACACCTTTCACCTGCTCCCATTGAACAAGGCAAATAGCAAAACTTCCTTTAACAAAAGAAGCCAGATAAAATTTCTAAAATATCTGAAGAGAGGAAGGAAATGTAACAGTCATTTTAGGATATCTTGTGAAAACTGTTATCTAAGTGAATATTTTTTTTCAGCAAGCTACCCAGGAAGGGGTTCCTAGATGTTTGTTGATGTGACTAACACTTTTATGAGTGTTATGGGACAAAAGGATTTTAAAATGTAACTGGAAGTCTATGTGAATTTCTCTCATGCTGTTCCCTATGATTCTTCTCAGTACATCATAATAAATATTCCCCAGTGTCACCATAATGACCAAAAAAAAAAAAAAAAAAAAAAAAATCATCAGTTTGATTGGTCTTTGCCTTTTTTTCTTTTTTAGTAACTGGCCAATTTTAAGGCATTGCAGGCAGCCCTCTTGCAATGCATTCACACACATTCATAAGTATACACTGTCACAAACATCACTATTCAAATTATCATCCAGTCTGGGTAGGCTGTGGTACAGCATCACAGATTGCTTTGTCATCACCATGGCTTAGCATCACCTGTACAAACTGGCACATAAAAACTATTCAGTCTCCTGAAAACTGCAACACAATGTCATATTCTCTCATCGTTAAAAAACAAAAACAAAAACCAAAACCAACCAAACAAAAGCACTTCCTGTGAAGTCAGTGACAAGCACACAAAAAATAGTAATCCAAGCTTGGCATAGTTAAGAGCCACCATAGGCTTGCCTTAATATTACAGTTGTTCAACATATTCTGTCTTTTAAAAATGTGGATAGTAATGATTCAAAGATTTAAAAAATACAGGGAGGTATTGGACTCTGAAATACCATTTAAAGCACATAATTTTAACACTGTTTTAGTGCCTGCTAATGTAGCAATACAGACATTTCCCCTCCAGAGTATTCATCAATACTTCTTGATTTGGAAATAAAAATCAAAGAGTACCTAAGCATGCTGGAATTTACCTTGTTCTTCCAAGGCAGAAGAAGCAGCTCAGTCCTACTGAGGCACTCCCAACAATAGAATATACGTGTTTTTGAAAATACTGTGTATGCTTAAAAAAATATTCTCTGTAACACACTGTTTATACCCTGAAGAGATAATCATTATGATTCATTCAATATTCTGATGAATCATGATCACTAAAAGGAGAAATAAAAGCCATTCCCTCTATTTACCCAGAAGTCAAAGATTTGGCTTGAAGAAAGAAGTGAAAACTTCCATTTAGTAGCCGAACTCTGTTACCTACAAAAACTCTGAAGTCTTTTCTTTGTACCTTCCACCGAACACTGGTACCTGCACTCCTCAAAAAAATCCCAACTTTCTAGAAGTTCCTACAGTTCTTACTTCATCTGGGTCAAAAATCAAAGCTTCAGAAAGCAAATGTAACTTCTGGGAAGTGCCTTGGCCAGGCAGCTGGCTCACTGAAGCCTCTTTGCTGATAACACACAATCCAGTAGCATCAGTCAAAACCCAGACAAACCTGATCTCTCTAAGGATTTTTTTCCCATCACCCTACTTGAAAATAATAATGTTTGGCTTAAAAGAAAACCAATCGATTGTGTGTGAAGTAAAACAATTGAAAGCAGAACAATTAAAAACTGTTATCAAGCGATGGGAACCGCAACTTTGTGGTTCCAGTCTCTATAAACCAAAGAAAGCAATTAGTAAAAGATTATTCTCATGCCTTACTTCAGAGAGACAACACACACTTTGCATGTTTCAACTTCATATGAGTAGCAAAAAAATCAGGTTAATGTCAAGGCTCAATCTCTAAAAAACAAAACACAAAAAGCCCACTTCCCACCACCAGTGCCAAAAGGGTCCCTCTCTCCCCCTTTTATATCTGTTTTTCCAGAGATGTACTACTACAATACAGGAAAATATCACATTGCAATAAACTCACAGGAAAAAAAAAAAAAAAAAACAACCCAAAAAACCAGCAAAACAAGAGATCCAACTCATTCAGTGTTATGCTAGAACCCAGTACTTTATTTGCAAGGAAGTTTCGCATCACTCTGAGATATCATTTAAGCTCCAGGTTAGCATCAGACTGAACATAAGATTTTATGAAAATAACATGATAGTAGATCAACTCTGAAGTCATAAGCCTACAGTTATCTTTCCAATCTCCAAAGTCTTTCATTTTTCACATTAAATTTGACTGTCTCCTGCAGACACTGAGGTATGTCATTCTTGAACTTTAAAGGGATACATCTAACCCTATCTCCATGAGATTACACTCTTTGGTGCTACAGATGTGATCCTAAAAAAATTCCTTTAATGAATTGTGTTTTCTTAATTATGTGGTATTAATTGATTCCTGAATAATATTTCATGCAAGCAGAGATAACCAGTACTAGTATTTAATTTCAGTTTCTTTTAAAATAAAGTATTTGAAGTTTCAAGGATTTAAAATATAACCACTTTTAAAGTATTTAAAGAATCATTTTTCAGCTTAGCAGATGTGTTATTTTTAATGAGTTTTCCACAGCTGCCATTACCCTCCACACACCTCGTCAGGGATTCCCAACCTTGTTACTTTCTCCTCTTGGAAACAGAAAAGCAAATTATACCACAATAAGAAACTACAATAATCTGTCATTTTAAAATCACACAAATATGGGCTATGAACCAAAAGAACAACTCTTTCCACTGTTTTGGCAGAGCAGACCCATTTATTGCCCAGACATGGGTAGGAGACACAAGGCATCACTTTGAGCAATGAGTCCAAGTAGATTTTCAGCTGCGGATATAACCTCACCTTAAGTCATACAAGAAAGCATCACTTTGATATATGAACTCTAAAAAGCCTTTTCCAGAAGCCCATGAAACACTTCCCTGATGCTTCAAAAAGGAGGAGGGCATTGGCTCAGGGATAACTCAGGTGCAGATGCAAGAGCAGTGGAGAAGTGAAACAGGTTTCACTCTAGTAAAGGACTCCACAAACAGCTTGAAAAGAGGCAAAGAGTAACACCCCCAGACACAGAAAATGAAGAGGAAAAACTGTTTGTTCATTTACTCATTCCCCTCTCAAATCCAGCTAAACAAAAGCGCTAGGTCCAAAACCAAAACTTCTGCAGTGGGATTTCTTTTTCACACTCAAGACGGGAAGTCCTTCCTCCAGATTTTATATTTCAATTAATCTTCAGATGAAGAAGACAGGACTATACACAGTTCATTACACCGTGAGTTCTCATCTGTGGAGGTATCACTGCAGTGTGAAAGTATCACTGCATTACTATCAGGAACTGGGACACTGAAACAGTTCTATCTGAACTCATTTTGATACAGAAAGAGCTTGGTAAGAGTGACCACCTGAAAGAACAATACCTCCACTATTTTAATTTCACAGCTAGATATTAGATTATTAGGCGTAGTATAAAAAAAAAAAAAAATTCCACCTAATACAACTTATCTTCTAGAATCTTTCCTGCTCCCCACTCATCTTTCCAGCAAATTCATCCTTATCTATAACCCAACCATTTTTCATAAGGTTAAAGAAAATATGGATGAGGCCCAACAGGTTTCAGAGGGTGCCCTGTGCCCAAACCTAGCATTGAAAGACCTCCCTGGTACCACTACCCCTTGGCCTTGAGGACAACCCACCACCTGCCCCATCCATCACCACCTCTGCACGCAGCATTCTCACACTCCAGCCAGCAAGGCACTGACACAGGGACAGCCTCCAAGCAGGCAAGGGCTTTTCACCTGATGCTATGGGCTTGGGGAGCTGTGGCCTCCTGATCTCCAGAACTGGCCACCAAGAGCAGGACTGGGGACCTGCAGGGGGACCATTAGCTTTGGAAAGGGTGGAAAGTGGGTGCAAGGAGTCTTGCAAATCACCCTTCCTTCATACAGCCTCACTAACAGCATCCAGCCCTCTGACTCAAGCCAAGTGTTGGGGGGAAAAAAGTGCATTTTGGCTCCCAGACTGTGAAAGGAAAAGCGGCTGCACACTGCGAGACACCAGGGAGCCACTCGGGTCCCATACACCTCTAGTGGGGCTGATGATGGGGCCAGCATTGTCCTTCCCGGAGGAGAAGTCAGAGGCAGTTTAGGATGCGTGGAAGGAGGCCGTGGGGCATCTCGAGGGAAAGGTGGAGGGAAGATGCCTGAGATCGAGAGGAACTATCCGGGCCACCACAGAGTTCCTCAAGGACAAAGCTCCAGGCAGGCTGCGTGTCGCGGGGAGTCACCGGGCAGCCCACTCCCGGGGGGTAAGAGAGGCCGCACGCAGAGCTGAACCCCCGCGGGTGGGAGGCGGCCCCCGCAGACTCTGCGTTCCACGCACGCCTCCGCGCCGCTCCGGGGGGTTCTGGAAGTAGCCGGCGGCAGCCGGGACCGGCCCGGGAGCCCCGCGGCGGCCGCGCAAGGTACGGCCGGCGTCGTTCCGCTACCCGCATGGGATGCGCGGCGCCGGGCGCCCCTCCGACGGGTTTCTTAGAGCTCCATGCGGGAGGAGGGCACCATCCCCGACTGTCGCTTCCAGAGTCCCCCGCCCCGCAGCCCCATGGCCCCGGCAGGCACCGGCACCAGCCGCCCCCGCCGCCCGGCCGAGCCCCCCCACCCTCCGCGACTGCGGTTTTCGAAGGGAGTCCGTCGTCCCACCGACCTAACGAGTAAATGTCGCTAATTCAGAGTTTTATTTCCAAATTGTGCGGAGAGCATGGATTAATATTAACATATTCACCCATGGCTGGACACCGCAGTTCTCCATCCAAAAATAATTCATTTCTTGGATGGCCGCCTGCTAAGCAACGCGATTTAAGAAACTGAAATTTCTCCCCCCTCAAAAAAAGAAAAATCTCTCTCCTGAAAACTTCCGTAAATTAGAGAATTCCTCCTTCTGACTGAGGGTCACTGACCGCTTTTACGAAGTGTCCTCGAAACCCTAACAAGGCAGATGAACCAGAACGCCCGGAGGGCGAGAACCCAATCCTCCCCGATTCGGGGAGGGCGAAGCGATGCGGGGCGAAGCGGGGCACATGCTTCGATGCCGATGCGGGGCGAAGCGGGGCACAGGACCCAGCGCCAGTTTTTCCCAGCAAATGACCGCGGGGCCCCGCGGAGCTCCGCACGCCGCTGAGCGCCGCGGGCAAAGCCCCAGCACACGTGCGAGCCCCGCACTCCTGCAAGGAAGAATCAGTAATAATAACAACAACAACAAACATGTAAGAAATAAGAGCCGCGCTACTGAGTTTAAAGTTTCCTGGAAAAACAGCGGGACGTGGGAGCAGCCGCGAAGGAGAGCGGAGCATCCCCCAAGCCGCCGGCCGGGCGGGTAGCCAGGACGGTCCGGCGGCACCGGGACGCGCACCCGCCGGGCGACCCGCGGCCGGCCGGAGGGACGTGGACGGAGGGAGGGAGGGAGGAAGGGAGGGACGTACCGGCAGTCAGGCACAGGGGTAGGAGCAGCCGGAAGGTGAGCCCGCACACCACCTCGGTGGCCATCGCGGCGGGGCGAGGGTGGTGGCCGGCCGGCCGGAGAGACGTTCCTCTCTGCGCGCCACCGCAGCTCCTAGGTCCGCCCGTGCGCGGAGCCGCCGCGGCGGCGGAGCATCGCCCGTCCCCTCCTCGCCTCAGCCGCGCCGCCTCACGCCTCCCGCCGCATCCCGGCGGCAGCCCATGCAACCAGCTCCGCGCCGCACCCCCGGCCCGGGGCACGCACAACACGCCCGCCCCCTCGGGGCTCCCCCCCACCCCGCCTCCCCTCCTCCCTCCGCCGACAGCGCGGAGCGGGCCCCCCACCCCCTCCCGCCCCCCACCCCCCCCCCGCCCGGCGCCCCGACGGCGCGGGCCCAGCCGGCGGCACCCCCGGGCGCGCCCCGCACCCCGCGCAGTGAAACTCCCCCGCGCCCCGCCCCGTCGGGGCCGGACCGGGCCGGGCCGGGCTGCCAGGGGGCCGGGCGCTCGCTGCCTGCCCCGGCCCCTGCCCCCACCTCGCAGAGGCAGCGACCGCTGCCTGCGAGCCCCCTCCGCGCCGCCGGGACCGTCCGGACACCGGGCTGACACCCCTCAACTGGCTCCTGTTCTCCACTTAAACCTTCACTCTTTTTTCTTAACGCTTCTTTTTGTGCGTAGAGTTGGTGTGTGTTTTGTTTTGATGGTTTGGTTTATTTTTTTTTTTCTGGAATATTTTTCTTTATGCATTTTACATTTATTCCCCCCCCCCCTTTTTTTTTTTTTTTTTTTTTTTTTTTGTGTGTGTGTGTGTGTGTGTGTGTGTGTGGTGGTTCTTGTTCGTTGTTTTGGGGGCTTTTGTATGTGTGTTGTTTGCTTTTTTTTGAGGGGGGGAGCAGTTTTCTCTCACTTTGTACATTTCCCACCCCGGGCTTCAGCAGCACGTTTACGTCGACAAGAAAATTGTCGCCTAGGAAAAAAAAATTAAAAAAAGATCTGCGGTCGCTGGAATGTATTTGACTTTTCTGGAAAGCTTTTTACCCTTTAAAATACCGCGCTGGCTGGAAAGTGCTGTGGGTTTAAAGGGGCAGTTTCAAGACTCAGCTGTCCCTGTGGGTCTGCTGCGTAAACCTCATAGTTTGGGTTCAAATAGTGATGCTGTAAATTAGAAAGTTATTAATGTTTTTATTAACATAAGTAAAAGTGCATTTAATCTTCGGCAATATATTGCAATCCCTCCCACTGAAACAAGGCGAGTTCAGACAGAGCATCCTCCAATGCTGCAAAGAACTCCTTGCTCCCATGCGAGATCCAGAGTAAGAGAAAGTGGGAGCAGTGATCCTGCAATTGTTAACATGAATTCTCACTGCTTCTCCATGCTGAAAGGCCTCATCCAGGACCCTTCTTCAGACTTGATTTATTGACTCCTTAAGCATTCTTTGTGGTTTTTTTTTTTTTTTTTTAATATGCATTTGCAGATTGATGTTGCAGAAAACAATGTTTGCAAACCTAAGTGTAAACTCAGAGTAAGATACAAAAGAAAAAAAAAAAAACATTGTGTTTTGACAGGGACTTAAATGATATATGTTGAGCCATGCAGATGTCTGATATTTGGTTTACGAATTATTCAGTTACTCAAATTTTGTATAACAGCCTACCTGACCCTGATATTAGAGTATTTGGAAAGAAATTAACTTCAGGCTTACATATATGAAAAAACTGGGGAAAACTAAGGAAAATAAACTACAGATGCTAAGTCAATCTGCCTGATGGGACCCATATCATCAGGATCTTAAGCCTCTTCTGAAGAGGTAAGGTCATTTCACACTCAGATATGACTGAATGCATGGAGTTTAAATGCACCATCTGCCTGTATTAACAGTGATTGAAACAAAACCTTGTCCCAGCAGAACGAATGCGACACCCTTAGCTCTGTGGTGGGGCACAGTCCCGTGAGATGGCTCCCACCTTTCCTGCATTTGGGCCCAGCACAGCTCATCCAAACATCAAAACAATGAAGCAAGCCTGGATATTTGTTTTCAAATGCTCTGGCTTAGGTTTCTGTACACACTGGTCTTTGTGAATATGCCTAGTGATCACTTCTGTGGATGCTAAAACACCAGGATTGACTAGTACTTAAAATGCTAGTGAAGTATCTGAGCAGCCCATGGGAAAGTCAGCATTGATTTAAGACCCTGGGACTTTTCCCAAAATCTCAGAGCTACTAAGGAAGCTCTCCTTGCCTCAGAAGCTACAAAGTAAGCAATTAAAAGGAGTCGCCTGTATGTGTAGGATACATGCACTTTGGCACCACAGTTTCAGATTTTTACTGGGGTTTCTTATGCAGTTCTTCAGATTCATTACTACATTTATTACTTTTGTAGTACAGTTATCAAAACGTTTTCTTCCTCAAGCGGTGATTTAATTCTATTATTTGGGAAATAATTATCTGGTTTTCAGTACTTACCGTGGAGTTAAAAGTGGAGTTAAAATACATGTATCGAGTGCCTCATTACCTTCCTCCAGGCTGCTCATCTACTGCAAAATCTATGCAGCCGCAGTGCCACCTTTTGGCTAAAAAAGTCTTTCGTGTAAATTTCTTCCCCACAGCTGCCCGGAGTTAACTGTTTGCAGACACGTAACTTTGAGAGAATAACGAGATATCCATCGGCGAACCAGACCTCCTTAGTGGTAAGAAGCATAAAAAAATATGTGAAGCCTTACCAAGAGTCGTGTACACCTTCCGGAGTTCAGCTGTTGACAGGAACAGTGAATGCATTAACCTGAAAATTGGAAGATTGCTATTAGTCAGCATGGAAACAATAAAGCATAGGGCTCTGTGAGTAAAATAAGTAATGCAGAAAGAGAAACTGAATTAATGGGGAAAGTGTCTTTTATATTAAGCATACATAATAGCAAACAACGTCTAGGGGATAGCCAGGAGTTTATTCAGCTGATACCAGGTTTTTTTTAAGTGACATAAAAATGTAAAGCAGGAGGGCTGCTTCTTTCTTCCCTGAGGGCAAAGAACTTCGTGAAAGCACACTGTGGCCCACTCGTTTTTTCTCTTTCCCTCTTCAAATCGTCAGGCTGTGTTAGTCCTAAAGCCTACTGTAAATGTGCTTGTAGCGGATGCAGTGATCTCACCATCTACCAGCATTTCTTTACCTACTTTCCAACTACCAGGATCTCAGCCCTGCATAACTACATAACACCTGCCTTAAACATTTTAGCAGCAGGGAGGTTGAGGAGGCCTCCTAAGGAAGACGGAGAGGAAGAACAGAAGAAGAAACTCCTGTCATTAAGAGATTTACCCCACCTCACTTTGTTTCCTTTCCTACAGCAGTAATTTGGGGGAATTTTTGAAAAACATCCCTGCTTTATCCAAAATGAAAGATCAGGTGCAGTACTAGAGTTCAGAGGCCAAGAGAGTTATTAGGGAAAAAAAAAAAAATTCTGGAATATATTGTGTCACTGATTCTATTAGGTAGAATCTAATGAATTAGAATTGCTGATTGAGATTAACTGTGCTGAACTGACTGTCCAAGATAGTGCTGTTTGGAAACATCTTATAATTGCCTCAGCTATTTCATCTGTTTGAATCATGAACTCATGGCATTGTTCTAAAATAAATATAGACAAGGGCTCATGTGTGGATAAACACATATATACAGACAAATATACATGTGTATATATACATGTTCACACAATCCATACAGTTGGTGAGCTCCATAAAAGAGTGTTAAACTAGCTGAAAAAATAAAACACCTCTCTACAAAGAATCAGCAATGTATTAGGTCCCATTGAGGGGCAGGACAAGTCACCGAAAACTTTTCAGGGCAATCCCTGCAGTACAACACTGGTTTATATTTGTTATTCTTACAATATGAGTGTCCTGCTTTGGGGACCTGTGGGGAAGGAAATGGCTTTAACATTTACAGTGATGATTAACTGGTGTGTTATGTGTCTTGATCCATACTCCCTAAGACTACACAAAAAAACATCCTGCTCTGCTTACCTATTCTGGAAGTCTTCCTCCTACTCAACCCTGTCAGCAGCTGGGGGAACAGCCCTCAGTGCCCCACCAGGGGTCAAGCAATTCAGATTTCTCTCCTTAGTTCACATTTATCTCTGACTGAAGCTGTTGTTGTTCACTTCCTGTATGATGTCAGCTAAACTTAAAAAACAAAACAAACAAACAAAAAAAACCAAACAACAAAAAAAGCTTTCAAGCCAGTTCTAGTTCAAGAAAAGTTAAAAAAGGCTCTTGAACCTGATTTTTGGTTCAGAGTCAGTTTAACTCCCCAGTGCCAGCAGTAGTGAGGAACCATTTTATCCTTTTAAATTATGAGCTTGTCTTGCTTCACAATAAGGAAATTCATTCCATTTAAATGTATGCTGAGTAGGCAACAAATGTTCTGCTGCCCCAGCAGAACAGTGAAGTTTCCTAGGAGCCTCCAGATTTCCCCCATGCTTGATTTCTCTTCCATTCATTAATCCATAATTTTACTACTCATTTCAGATGAGTTAAGACCGGGCAGAGGGTCTGCAGAAATCTTTCTAAAATCTGACACATCAGGTTTGATTTTTTTCCCTCCCAACCTTTGCTAATCTTCACCATTCCTGTCATAGGCTCTGTCTTAGATTTTTTTCTTGCACAGTAAATATCATTTTGTAGAAACCCTTGTTCATTGCTGGTCTTGTTATGCTGTGGTCTACAATATAATCAATTAGAAAGCATCACAACTTTATCATCTTTACCTTGGAAAAATGTAAATCACAATAGGAGAGAGCTGTCACATGGTTAAGCAGTTCTAGTTTAGTCACATTGTGTAGGACATCAAATCTGGCAGAATCCAAATGGTATCTCAAGGCGTCATTAACTTTAGCTGCAATTAGAAAGGAAATGTGTTTTTGACTACTGAACACTTCCACATACATCAGAAATTAATCATTAGGAGCAGCATTCATAATGAATGATTAGGAAAATGGAATTGTCTAGTGGTCAGTGCAGAGGGCTAACAAAACAGAGCTGCTGACTGAACTGACAGAAACAGATCCCCAAGCTCCTCCCACGTGCATTGGGCAGCTGAATCAATAATACAGGAAAGTTCTTAAAGATCCATTAGCAAGAGAGCCTAGACAAGGTGGAAGGAAAGCACAATCTCCTCATGGAGTTGTGACATTACATAGCTAAGAATTTATGTCTATCAAGCACATTTTAGCAATTATATATTAAATATGTTTTTCTCCTATCAAATCAAATAAGTTTGAGCCACTTTTATTTGCTTGCACGTTTCTGGGTGGAATAATAAATATAGGATAGCTTCAACAGTAAAGGATTTTTAGTACTACTATTAATTTCTTATTAGTTTACTAGTATTTTAAGATTTCTGGAGCAATTTGTGGCAGGAAATTTTAAGCATCACTTAGGGAAAATAATAGGAAGAATAATTCTAAATCAATGTTCATGTTTACCTGCCCATACATAATCATATTTTACATTCAAAGAATTTTGAAAAACGTTGTCCAGAATTGCAAAGGATTGTTTGATAAACAATGAACTATGACTTTTCCCTTGTCTGTTGAGTCCAAACATGAGCAGCCTCTCAAATAACAAACAGGCATGTCACGTAATTAAAACTGTCTAGGAGAAGAGCATAGCTTGTCAAGATTATTTTTCAGCCTGAAAAAAACACAACAAACTTTCTATTCATCACTCAATAAAAATGAACCACTTAGGGTATTTACATTTCAAGAGTCATTTTAGGGAAACCTTAAAAGAAATGTGGAATAATGACATAAACCACAATTATTTTTGGTTATGCTCTGTGACATTATTGGCTTGACTCTGGCCAATTACAAAGCAATCAGAAAGCCCATGATGAAGTGGATTGGTTCCATGGACAGTACTACGCAGATAGTTGTAAACACACAACTATCCAACGGATCCCAAATAGATGGAATAAAAACATAAACCAGTGCTCTGGACCCCTTTGGTGATAGCTGTCAGCTTTGCTCTGCTGCTGTGCTGATATTACTTTTATTTTAGTAGCAAGCAGGGAGCCAGGCCTTTGCATCACAGAAGCACCATCGCAATTTACACTTCTTCTGGCAGCATCAGTTCAGAGCAACAAGAAATGAGGCTGAGCAGATCCCAAAGCACATCGGACCAAAACCAGAATTCTCCATGGGGCACTATAACTGTAAAATAATAGATTTATTACCCAAGTGAAAGGGCAGACGTTGCTGCACACACCTGTGTTTCAGCCAGAACTCCTTCCTCCAGCTGAGCCTACACAACCAAGGAAACCACCAATTCCTCCAGGTCCTTAGTTCAGATCCAGTTTAGGCTGACTGGGACTGAAATGCAACATCCCTGACAGGTGGGCAGTGGGCAGACGTGTCCCAAAAGCCCTCTTCCTTGCTCCCAGAGGGAAGGGACCACTTCTTTCTAGTGAGACAATGAAACACCTCCAACCTGACGGTCTGTATTCAGTTTCCTAACATTTCTTCTACCTCATCCCTCCTTGCCTTTCTCCGGAGCCTGATATTGCAGCACTCTCTGAAAGGACTGGAGAGAGCACATCCTCTCTTTTTTCTTCCTTTGAAATAGACACTGGAAAAGTCTTTCTGAATCCCGTCTGCGTTGTTACACAACTTAGACAGCCTCAGGAGGTTCAGAAACATAAAGACCCAGATAGGAGTTTTGGAATGAAAAGGGAAGTTGCTCCAGAGCGCTCTGGGAGAGGAGCTGCTGCCCTTTCTCAGTTCTCTAAAAAACCCCAATCCCACTGCCTTACAGGGGAGCAGACATACAGCCCTTCCACTCTCCTCCTTTCGCGTTTCCCTCTCCTCACAGGAAAAAGCTCCTTGAGAAAAGCCCTTAGCAACTAAAGGAGAAACTGGGCTTGGAGGAGAGGAGTCAATGGAAGAAGAAAGGGGAAGGAAATCAGTTGTGCAAGCACTTCCATGTGTTACAACCCTGCATTAAGTGGGAAAGTGGGAGTCAAGAAGTAGAGGAGGACATCAGCTGATGGAGAGCTCCAGGCAAAAGAGTACCTGGCAGGGTTATTCCACAGAGCCCTGTACATTTAAAAATAATTTTTAAAACCAACACATTTGGATAGGGGCATCTATCCCCAGAGCAACCAACAACGGAAACAAACTAACGATGATTTTCCATTCCAATGACCAGTGCTATAATTAGATAATAATGCTAGAAATTTAGTCCTCTTTGAGGGGAAAGGGGAAGGTCCTGCTGCCTGACAGCTTAAGGAAAAAAAAAAAAAGCACCTCTCTTAATTCATTTACGTGGATTATTTCTGACATCTCTTTTGTAATGAAAATTTAGGAAAGCCAAAGAATTACTGCTGAACTAAACAGAGAGCTTCAAGATGCGGTCTCAAAAATCCTGTTACAGCAGGGGCTGGATACTGCATGAGCACCCTCAGACTGGTTTTATTAAACAAAATTTAAAAATGCACAGTATTTTACATTCACCTATGTATGTTACTTGGGGTAGATGAAAACAGTTGCCCCCAACAGTTGTGTTTTTGATTGCAGATGTGCTACTTTCTCTTGCCAGCTGAGCTGAGCTGGCCAAGGAAAGGCAAGGATGCAAAGGGCATGTGTACATGGCCTAATGTCAGGTATCTCAGGCTGTAGTCTAAAGATGGAAAACCTTGCAGCCCAGAGCAACATACACAGTTTAGTTTGGACATCTACGTTCAGGGAAATCCTGAATTTAGATCAAATCATATTATAATGGAAAATTAAACACAGTGGCACAGCATTAGCCAAGTGTGTACTTCACCTGGGCAGCCAAACTGATGACTGTATTTTTCACAAAACTCTGCATGGATTTTCTGCAGATTTCAAATGGCAAATGATCAACATCCTGTTGGTGAATCTCATAATGTAATTTGCATCCATTTCTGCATGTTCAGAAAAATACTGAATGATTATGAAGAGCACAGTGACATTTTGATATATTATTTGAAGATCAGTTGTAATATGTTGTCCCTTTCCTACAAGTTTCCTTCAGAAGAGAGGAAAAAGCTATGTAAAAAGAGACAAAAAATCTTGCTCTATTATGGGGACTAAAAAGGCGAGCCAGAAAAACAGAAGGAAGAATGCTGATAAAACAAAATATCATCTTGCACACTGTCATTGTGTGCCCAGGGAAGTTGTGGATGCCCCCCCCCTCCCTGGAAGTGTTCAAGGCCAGGTTGGATGGGGCTTGGAGCAACCTGGGAGGTGTCCCTGCCCATGCGGGAGGGTTGGACCTAGATGATCATTAAGGTCACTTCCAACCCAAACCATTCTACAATTCTATGGTTCTGCCATACTTCTTTCCATAAGAAGGAAAATTGTCAAGCATGACACTAAACCTTATCCATCCTTATCTTACCTAAGGCAGTAAAAACACACTGGTTTTTGTAGTTAAGGGCCACAAAAGAGTAACCCAGTCTAAATGCCACTACTAGCCCCCTGGGACACCAAAGTGCAAGTAACCAAGTATGGTAACCAAGACAAATGGGCTGGATGTAGGATTTAGCTTAGTCCTGGGACTGGGGCCTCTTGAACTACAGCAAGGTACTTGGCCAAACCATCTGAAAAGAGAGCGAAAATTAATTGCTTCAAATCTTGCATAAACTGGAGGTAGAGCTGAACTTGGTCATTATAGTGTCAAGGCAGGAAGATGTGCTTCTTCCCCTTCCCTTAACTCCTCCTGTTCCTTGCACTTGGAAGTAAAGGATAAGTAAGTCCTTCCCTTTCTTCCAATCCCTTCTATGTATTTGTAAAAAATACCCACAAATAGCAGTAGTCATGTTCCAGGCTATTCTCCTCTCACTATTTTCCATGCCCATATCAAAGCGGCTTCTGTTTATTTCCAGAGTACAGAACTAAAACTCACGGAGGAGGATAGGAACTTTTTGTCCGGGTTTAAATTTTTTAGTAAACATATGGTGTATGTCTCTCTGCAGATGAAAACACACTAGATAAGAGGAATGAACCTAATTTTCTATTTAGAGAAATGTTTTTCCTTAATCTCTCCTGTCTGCTTTGTTTTCAAGTTTCCTCTTTGCAAGGAGAGCTTTTTGTAATCAAATCACTTGTAACACCACAAAAAGCTGTGAAATTAATCAAAACCATCTTTTAATATATTATCAATATAAAACTCATGGCTGGTGTAGTTATTAAAACCACAATTGTGAGGCAAACATCAGTTCTCTTACTTAAAGTGTACTTGTAAAGAAGTCTAAATATAGGAAGTGAATTCCCTATGAACCATGTTTGTTTTGTACTTTCCCTGCATACAGACTGAAGTATTTAGGGAAACACATACTTCTAAATTAGTGCTGAGCTTCTAGCTCCTGAAGTTTACTATTACCAGAGTGTAAGAAAGTCATGAGCAGCATACTCAAAGCTTAGGCCTAATTTTTAGAAGTGAATTGCCCTCTAATGAGCAAACCCCTCAAGCCACAGAGGTGAAAATAATTTCAGTCTTTTTGTGTCTGTGCAAAATACATATCACCTCATAGACACTGCACAGCTTTGAGGGGAGCACACCAACCATCATCACTGCAGTAACATGGCTTTTTTGTTCAGAGAGGACAGGAATTACATGAGGCAAATGCCTCTGGGTCTCTTCTTCCCTTCCCACCTGCCTCGTGCACTCAGGTGAAGCTCTGTAGCTAACACTCATCCACCCAAAATGGAGGTGTCAAACACTGAGGCAGGCAGGAAGCAAGTCTGAGAGAGCAGTCTTTAAAACACAGTCCAAACCCCAAACAGAAGCCTCAGTGTGGCCGTGCCTCTCCGTGACAAGCTGCTGTAGGATGGCACAAAAGCTGCTAACATGATCAGCAGTCATACTGCACAGGTCACACTCAGACCAGGGCTGCCAGATCCAGTGTTGCAAGAAGAGTTGCATTTATATTCTTACAGCTCTCGTACTCAGAGATCGTCTAGTCCAGATCACAAGACAGGAATGGTTTAGCCTTGACATCACTGGCAATTCTAAAATTGAAAAGGGTTTGTTGTTTTTCTCCCTCCCTTAGAGAATTATTCCCAATATTTTTAAGGAACTGTCATTTCCTGTAAAATAATGTTTATGGTGGCAGGCTCTCAGTCTTTCTGGTATTTTTTTTTCACAGGGTTATTATTTATTGTAGCTGTTCTTTGTTCACTGTTTTTTTCTGACTTTCAGCAGGGCTGCCCCATGCCTTTCAAAACTGCAGAAAGTTTACAGTAGTGTGGCTCTGAGTAATTTCAACCTATTCAACTTTATATTGAAACTGCCATCAAACATTTGTATCCATTTTAAAGAGACTGTAAGATGTATGTCAAAGGAAGAGGATGTCCATATTATGCCCTCTTTTTCTACCCTCATCTTCCCCTCAAAAAACGCTGAGCATTAAACCAGCTCCATGCCATGGACATGCTTGTTTAAATCAGCAATCTATGAAACCATGCTAGTTGTCTTTCAGTTTGCTGCTTTTCCTTAGATCTTTCCAAAGCCACCCCACATCCTGATAACCATTAGGTCTATGCAGATGGGTAGTGTTCAAGGCACATACATTCACAATAAATAAAAAAAAAAAGTTGATTGGCATAACGTAATAATTTCCTGTTACCACTTGGCTTGGCTCCACCTGTGGAATGAAGACACCTTTTGTCTTCTGGATGAAGCTGCTGCCCATTTGTAAGCCTAAGGCAATCACACAGTACCAGAATTTAGATCTGAATTTCCTTGAAGGAATTTTTATCAGGATGCCAGGCTAATCCGGACCAGAAACCAACAGACTATACGTATGTGCTTCTGAGAATAAGGAGCTGCCTTGGCATTTTCAATTCTTCTATGCTGCAAAAGCAGCAAGAGGAAATTACCAGCCCCATTCAGACTCCTCGTTAGTAATGCACTTTCCAATGGCTGCAGAAAACTGTAAAAATTGCTTATGGTGGCAAAACATGTGCAATTTGGTAATGCAGTTTGTGGTCACCAAAAGGAAATCCCACCACAACAATGGCTTCAGGGAACAGGTTATGGTTCAAAGAGATAAAAGAAAGGAATGAACGACTCAAGTTCTGTACTTGCCCCAGGAGATAAAACATTCACCAAAACCATATTGTGACCAGACACCTACTGGGGCTGAGGTACCAAGTGCATTGGGTCGTGGAAGGTGCTGACAGCATCGACCCAGAATGGGGAGTTAGGGGCAATATAGACATAATATTCTGCTAAATTTTTACTAGGAAATACAGAGACAGCAGGCAGTGTTCTCCCACATCCCCTCTGCTCTCTTTCACAGACACTTCCTTTGTCTGTACCAGCCGGGTTATTAACAGAATATTGTTTTTCATTCCAATTCTCCTCCCTGTGGGCTTTCTGTACTCCTGGTCACAGAGAAAAAGGTAAATAAACCTTTTTAATTATATACTCTTTTAGAATTTTTCCATACTCACCCAATTTATTATATTTTTTGTACTTCAAATTTATTTTTAACTCCTTTCCCTAACACTTAGCATTTCTTTCAGTTTGTATCTAAAGGTACCAACAGAAAAGAGCACAACCCTTTCCCCACAGAGACCCAGAAACAATTATTGCAAGGTATGTTTAGGAAGGAAGATATTTAGCATTAGCTTCCAGCTGTGCAAAATACTGTAGTTTTCACATCAGAGAATCAAATGGTTAGGTTCCTTATCAGATGACTTTCACAGAAGTAGAAAATATATTTTGTACTTCCAAGTAGACTTAGATGTCACTAAGTTTAAATAGTTTATATTCCACAGACCAAACTTTGACTACAGAGGATAAATATAATTTAGTATATTAGCTTTCCTACCAGCATTACTTTAGGTCTTGAGCTAAGCTGAATTGATGCTGAAATGTGTGTTTCCCTATGATCCCAGGAAACAGCTATTCTAGCCTTGGGGCATTTGAAATTCAGGGAGTGGCATCAACTGACATAGATGCATACAAAGAGAGCTTCTGTGCTAAATAAGAAATTCATTCCTTATTTCTAACCATAATGGCTCTGATACAGAAAAGATCAAATAGTAGCTCTTTTCTAGATGCATGTGC
The DNA here is from genome assembly GCF_036169615.1 of Heliangelus exortis. NCBI lineage: Eukaryota > Metazoa > Chordata > Aves > Apodiformes > Trochilidae > Heliangelus > Heliangelus exortis. The sequence goes on along the minus strand of NC_092423.1, from coordinate 98,771,444 downwards.
ATGCATATTTTCATTCAGATCATCCAGTTTTGAATTATCCCTCTGTGCTCACCATTCCTTGAAGCTACCTACCTCTTCTTCTTGGACATAGTATCCTACTAGAGACTCGTCCCTGGCTATTCCACCCTTACACATGGGGACCTAGGATTCTGGCTTCCCTCTTTCTGGGCATATAGACTGAAAAACTTGGGCTACAAAACTTGTAAATCCTCTTTCCTGAGCCCTTTCCCATGAAAACAAAGAAAATAGTGGAGAGAAGTAACTACCAAATGGAGATAGTCAGAGGTTTACTATCATCAGCTCACACAGGCAACCTGGCCACTGAGAGAAGAATAACGTTTTGTGTGCTAGCAAAGTCTTGGAGAATGAGAAATGTGATATATTTTCTAGCAGCATGAAAGAACAGCTTTTCTCCTTTTGAGAAGAATACGTGACCTTCTTGTAAAACCCTGAGAATATGTGTATTCTATTGAAATATATATTTCTCCTGTATGTATACATGTATATATGTATATAGTAATAGTCTGAGAAAGTGATGACCTCTCCAGATGTTTTTAAATTCACCTCATTAAATGAGTCCTTGCTGCTGCCAGCAGTGTGTAGGCCAAGTACATTACAATTGCATTCAGATTCAGAGTATTTCATGGTGCTTCTCTTCCTCCATTCTCCAGGAGAGGTAGTTTCAGGTACAGAGCCAAAGGCAGTTCCCTGCTCCAGAACCTGATTTTCAGTGTCCAGTTCTCAGACTGATCCCATTCCTTCCTGCCAGAACTTTTGCCTGTACTCAACAAAATACTGGTTTTGGCAAAAAAGAAGGGGACAGCAAAGGCTGAAAGTAGCACTCTCCCTCACTTCCCTGGTGTGCCTGTCCCTGCACATAGCTCCTCAAAACTACAGAGGAGCAGAGCAGAAGCACAGGGGCTGTAGTTGCTTTGTTTTAATGACTTGTGTGTCTGCTTCAGTCTCCTTGCCCAGAGTGGCCCGGAGTTGTTGCCCTGCCATGGTTCTGAAACCCATTTCAACCTGTTGTTCTGAGCAATTTGTCTCTACCTGACTCTCTGTCCTACTCCAGTCTGGAGCAGGAAATCCCTCTGTAGTGGATGTGTGGAGCTCTTTCTTCAGCCCTAGCCCTGTTGCACCTTTCAGAGGCTTTGTAGAAAGGAACTGAGGGACAGACAACCACAGACTGCCCACTCTGGTGTTTTAAAGTCTGCACTTGGATAAGGAAAAAGACTGGTGAGATCAGGGAGGCTTTGTTCAACTCAACATGAACTCATTATGTACAGTTTATATATTTCCAAATTTAGCAACATATATGCAACAAACATGTGCTTGCTATCTCTGACCCACTGCAGAGGTCTTTGTTGTCCTGCTGCTGTCATTATCAGCTCTAGCCAGGATGTCTCTGCTCCCACAAGGCAGTTTCCTACCCAAAACTCCTCTGGAAAATGGGGTTTGGTGGAGTGGCAGAAGGGGACCAGGCAGAAGTGGGGTGGAGCCTGAGAACTCACTACATCCTAACCCAGGAGCTGTGATACAGCAGGTATGGGGGTTTTCTGCCACTGGCAATAATAGCAGGAGAACAGAAACTAGCATAGCTGTGATAGGAAGGAGCAGGGCTAGAGCTACCAACATCAGGTCAACTAGGCTGGTGAAGGGACTCGAGCACAGATCCTATGAGGAGAGGCTGAGGGAGCTGGGGCTGTTCAGCCTGGAGAAGAGGAGGCTCAGGGGAGACCTCATTGCTCTCTACAACTCCCTGAAAGGAGGGTGTAGCCAGGGGGGGGTTGGTCTCTTTTCCCAGGCAACCCTCAGCAAGACAAGAGGGCACGGTCTTAAGTTGTGCTGGGGAAGGTTTAGGTTGGACATTAGAAAGAATTTCTTTACGGAGAGGGTGATCAAGCATTGGAATGGGCTGCCCAGGGAAGTGGTGGATTCTCCGTGCCTGGAGATATTTAAAAAGAGACTGGATGTGGCACTCAGTGCCATGGTCTGGTAACTGCAGTGGTAGTGGATCAAGGGTTGGACTTGATGATCTCTGAGGTCCCTTCCAACCCAGCCAATTCTATGGTTCTATGATCATAGAAAAAATCCCCAGGTACTGCCTCAAATGTCACATGGGCGACCCTAGTTCAGGGACAAGCCTGAAACCACTGGCAGTGTGACACAGAAGAAATCTCCTTAAGATGAAATACCCATCCTTCTTTAAACCTCCCTGCGCTCTCCAAGGGCCCAGTACCAGCCATAAACACCACGGACAGGCAGCAGTGCTGCCACTGAGCTCCTTATTAACAAGCTTGTTGTCCATTGGAGCCCATTGGAGCATAGCACAGGGAATTCACTGAAATTTTGACTTTAGCCCCAGTCTGTTGGTGGAGGAGGAGAATGGTTGTGAATCAATATATCTTGGAAAGCAGCTGGCCCAACAAGAAAAGCCTTGTAGGAGGCAGAGAGTAGCTCATGCTGAGTCCTTGATTCTCCCCCTCCACTGAATACTTTGCACGGTCCTCACTGCGTGGTCAGGACTGAAATGCCTTTGCTGTCAGGCAGCTTGAGGGCCATCCAACTTGTAGTCTGGCATTCCCAGGTTAAGAAGGCTGCAAGAGACCTTCTGCTATTTGAGTCCATTTTTAGAATAGAGACACTGCTCTCCATCAACGTCACTGGGATGTCTTTGGATTGTCAGGAGGCAAGGAGATAAAAGAGGCTAACACCTTGCTACTGTGACACATGTGACTTTCTGCAGTGTGCAGAAGTTCTTAGTTTGAGGAATAGTGTAGATGAATATATCATCTGAAAGCAGACTTTAAAAATAAATCAGCCACACTGGGTACTCAACTGTCATAATTTGCCATTATGTAAAAAACATACACGGAAACAACTTTGAGGTTGTTATACTCCTCTTTGCATTTTTAATATCTTCAAGTGAACAATAAAGCCTAAATAACAGGTAAATTTTTAGAAAGAAAAAAAAAAACAAGAAAAGAAAAAAAAAAACAAGGGGAAAGCTGGCCTCATGTCTTATCTTATCTGGATCTTTTCAGAGGAAATTCTATAAATTGCACATGTTACTATGTAACCATGCTCACAGTGCCTGTTGAAAACTGAGTCCTAAATAGAAGAGAGTTTATTTCATGCACTACTTTGCTGTGAATGTACAATATGTCATTTTTGGGGTTTTTTCCCTACATTATTATCAAATCCGCTTGAGCTAAATACTTAATCAGTAAGGTGAAAGCCAGAAATGTGAAAGGCAAGAAGAAGTAATCCTAAAGTACCAAAATGAGTGTTAGCTGGACGATACCCCAGTCTGATGGCTCCTAAAAAAAAAAATCCCAAAACCTAGCTCTTCGCAGTGGTGAAAGTTTAGCATGAAAGATGTTCTCATGCTATAGTGATGCTGGATTAAGGAAGAAGCTGTGGAGTCTGACTTGTCTGTCAAGACTGGGGGCTAGAAAGGAGATAAAACAGAGAGAGAGAGAGAGGCAAGACTGGGATATTAACCTCTCCGCAGGGCTTTTTGTGCAATTTTTAGCCAGCATCAAATAAATAATTATCCAAAAGAAGGCTTCTGGGTACTCCAGTTCCCATTTCTCAGCAGTCCTTCTCTTCTAGGCAAAGATTTGGCAGATGCCTACCTTGGGGAATCTGTCACCTTAATGAGTGTAGAGACACCCAGGGTACATCCAGGGCATCTAACATAGTCCTGTTGCTATAGAAGTAGATGATTCTGTGCAAATAACTAAGTAGGAAAATCTGTCTTCCTTAAGGTGCACAGCAGTATAACAAAATAATAATGCATGATGTGGGCATTATTGCAACTTTTGATCTTATATGGCTGTTCTCACACCTCATCTTAAAAATTGGAAGCTTCCCTATGTCTGCTCTTAGGATACAGACAGTTTGACATGATTGTGTCTAAGGAGCTGTGCGCTGGGAAAAACAAACACTCTTTTGACAAGTTGTAACAGCCTCCAGATATCCCAGTTATCAGACTGAATCAATAATAATTAAGGACTGCCATCCCACTTAGGTCAATGCAGAGGCACACACTAACCACGTCCTTGCAGGATGGCTTTGGTGCTATCTTATTGAAACCCATGTCAGACTTAAAGCACTCTGCATCCTGAAATTCCCCAACTCCAGCTCCTCTTTCGAACTCACAAGTTGTTACTGAAACCAACAAAAAGCTCTATTAAACATTATCCTTACCTAATTGAATATATTAGTTGTATGTAGCAATTACATTCTCCTTTTTACAGTATAGTAAAGCACTTATGGTATAATAAAATCTACCACACAGTGCTCAGCAGCCCAGTGTGTTGAGCACTTCAGTTTTTAGTGCCTCATGGTAGGTTAGGAATTGCTTTTAATTGCCTGGCATAAATCACACAGTCCTACTGTAGAGACCCTTATATTTCATGGACAGAACTGTTTTTAATCCTATATTTTCATGGGGAATAAGAGGGAAGCAGAATGAAAAGAAAATCACCTTCTGAAAATTAAGTTCTGAGGAAGTAGACATGTTCCGTGCACATGTGCACGGTCAGTATAATTGTCATAAGCACAGTAGCAAAGAATACTTTGTACATCACTACTAAATATCAGGCACTGCCACTGCTTAAAGAAGTAAATCTTGAAAAATTATGTGAGACTTACAGGAAAGAGAATCTGCAGTACAGATACACATCTTCTGCTTACACATCTAGCCTGCACTCTCTGCCTATCACAGCCAGAAATAATATCTCCGTGTATTTTGCATGTATTTTTGGATTTAAAAGGATGCGAGAAGGAAGCATTCTCTCATGAAGTTTGGCTCCCATTTGTAGATTTTCTGTGCCAACACAATTTAGTCATTTGTCTTAGTTGTAACGTAAAACAAAAACTAAACCTAGGATCAAATCAAAACATCCTGTGTTCAAAAAAAAAAAAAAAAGGAAGTTGAAAATATATTTGGTGTTATTTCCCTAGTTACTTAGCTTTCTTTATCAAATTTTTGCCTTTGGAAACATACACACCATTTTACAGAGTAAAATTGAAGTGGAAAAGGTCTGCACATGATAGTGAGCTACAATCTAGCTTATACATTGATAGTGTTGTCATTTTTTGTCTATACTACAGAATAGTTTCTTGGGAAATGTGCAGATTAGAGGAAAGTGATTTGCACCTCATGTCTTTGAACACCCAGATCCCAAATTCAGATCCACTCAGTACTGATTTGCCTTTTTCTACAAATATTAGTCCTGACACTTAATGTCTGCAGGAGTAAACTAAATCCCCTCAGCACTGGAATATTCTGAGGAAAAGCAGTGGAGCACTCAAATACTACAGAAATTAGTTCAGTGTAAGAGTCAAAAGCAACATTTAAGGTAAAAGAAATAAATATCTTATATTTTGTTTAGTTATCAGACTTTATGCTTTCAAAGTCATGCTTAAGGGCAGAAAGACTTTTTTATGTAAGAAAAGAGAAATATTTAGTTAAAATTAAAAATATAAAATAAAATTTTAAAAAGAAAATTTGAAGAGGAATCTGGAAAATCATTTACATGTAATTAATCCCATAAATTTCCCTTCTCTCCAAATGTTTAATTATTGGTCTCAGCATTTTTTAAGACCTTTTATTTTCATTATTGAACTATACACTGTACATTTATCAAGTCTGGACAGGCTAGGTCATCATTTTTAAAACCACATTATACAAGGGAAAGTTAACCACCACATTCAAACTGGTTTTTAAAGTTCACTGTGCTGTTTCAAAGGTCATGGTAATATTCAGTAAAAATTGAATCATACAGAAGTCAATACAAAAAGACATATTGTCTCCCTTCAATAAGGAGCTTTTAATGCTGTGCCAGTTTATTTACCATCAAACTCTGCAAAGTCAGCAAGCTAATAAAGAATTTAGGATTTATGGGCCCTTTAATTCAGCACAGAAAAAAATAGTTAGAAAGTGACAGACTAATAGGCCAATTATCTGAGGAATATTTTATTTATTTGGCAGAAATTACAAGGAGATGCATAATAAAAATGCCTTCAGCAACCATTTTTTTCCCTACATTAAAATAAACTCATTCACGACTACCGTGCTAGAGAAAGTACCATTAAAATGTTCAAAGTTCTTCCCTGATGCCAAACAAAAAAGCTTAACCAGGGCAATATACAATATTAATATTGTTTTATAGTCAGTTCACGTCTAGACACAAGCAATAAGCAGTGGAAGGATACTACAGAAATTACAGCTTCTGTGCAGGAAACAGGAACAAAGCCCCAAAGGACTGTATCCGCGTTTGTCTTATTCCACATTTAGAATTTTTTTTTTTTTCCCTATTAGGTATGGGCCTAAAATATTAGCTGAATGAACTCTGGAGAGGGAATAGTCTGACAGTTTCTTTATTAAAAATGCTTAAATGAAATTTTGCCTTTTTTATATAGCTAACATAACCTAATTGTACTGCACTCCGTACTGGCTAACAAAAGCACTTCATGAAACAAACCACAAGTGTTCATAGATCCTGGCTTAATAATGCAATGTAAAAGACCACAAACATCATGTAATTTAGAAGTTTACGTTTTGCTTAAAATTGAAGAAATCCAGACAGTAAGTCTATAAAGCAGTCTAAAAAAGTGGCATCCCCATACTTTCTGATTCTAAGGGCTTCGAAATGAGACATGAAAATTTAAGCACTGTTTTTTTCATTTGGGGGATTTTTTTAGAGCATTTATGCATTAATAATCATAAGAAGGCACTATAGTTCCAGTATGAAAGAAAATAATAAAATCCAATGTATTTCACATATAATTAATCCAATACATTTTCTCCTCTGGGCACTGACTTTACTAAAAATAATATAGATAAGGAGGTAGTAACTGCACAATCGTCTCAGTAGGTCATGGGAAAAATGCTGTTAGAAAACAACATTTTATTCTCAGGATTTTCTGAAATGACCAGTAACTCTGAATGCCCTAGTTTGGGTCATTTATCATTATTCAGGCATAAAGGTTTCCATTGTTATAAAATGTGCTGTTCATTTCCCAAAACCAAGGTTCTTCAAAGCAGAAGAAGCCAGACATTGGGAAATTAAGACACATACGTCACTTCTAAAGTTCTTGGCTGAAATTTTAGTTTGAGTTGGGAAAAGAAAGAAAAAAAAAAATCATAAACTAATTCCAGTGGCCACTGTGTAATCTTTGGACTTCCTTAGACCTAGCTTGTTCCCATGTGCAAGCTCCCAGGAAACCAAGATATTTCGTTCTTAGCAGATTACAGTGAGTTCTTATTAATAAGTTACTTGTTTTCCTCCAAGAACTCAAATTTTGGATCAGTTGCAGAGATACAGTGGCCAGTGCTACCCTCTCCTAGTTGTGCTTCTAGGACTCTTAGTCTCAGGAATAGTGTTTGCTTAAAGAAAATATAAAACAAAATAATGTACAAGCTTGAAGAATATATTAATACTAATTTTTTCTGATATTTACAGTAGAATTTTCCACCTACTACTGAAAATGCCAGCAGACATGGAACTGCGCAGTGTCACACCATTGTTTTTTTCATTTGTGATTAATGGAGAAGGTTAAAATAATTATCCTTGTGGCTTAAGGAAATTACTTAAATTATACTTGTATTGAAATATAGTAACAGGCATAATGTGCAGAAAATCAGGCTGTTAAAGTGATCCCACTCAAAAAACAATTGTCTGATAGCTTTCTCTTCTGCCAATAAACTAAATTTTTTTTTGAGGCAACATAGACACACTTTCAGTAATCTACAAAATGCTTCACAGCTGGGACAAATAATTTCAGTTTCTTTAACTCTCACAGTGGCTGATGTCTTACTCTCTGTAGATCACAGAATCATTCAGGTTGGAAGGAACTTGTAATCATCTAGTCCAAGCCCCAGGACCAAACCTGGTATATATTATCAGGTCAGGTATTAATATCAGAATGACATCCACTGAAACAGTGTGGGGACAAAGGCAGGAGGTTTTTAAAAAATATAAGGCAATCATTTTATATTTTCAAACTGTCTGATGTACAATATTGAACAGTATTACTATTTCACTATTATGCCATATAATTTTTCTTTGCTAAATGAAAAATGAAATCCTTTCTCTTTGACCTTTAACTTCTTCCTTGTACCTGTAGGTAATGGTGCTGGTTTTAGCCAGGCTTCTGCTGTCTGTGTCTCCCTCATGTAGCAATCTCATTTATCCTGCATGGCTCACAGAAGCCCATTTCCCCTTGCTGGAGTGGCAGAGAGGGTACAGAAAGGAAATATATGGGCCAAGATTTAGGCATAGAGAGCAATTTTTTTGAGAACTCACAGAAATTTGACAGAACAAGATGGCAAATTTATAGAGTGGACAGGTGTCCATTGTGGCTTTCAGTACAGCCATTGTTTTTCTTTTCACTTATCAAAACCTTTGGATATGGAATTCCACAAAAAAAACCCCAAACTTAAGAATGGTGGAATCACCAAACTTAAAAAAAAAATTAATAATCTCATAAGTTTAAATCTTTTCCAGGGATACTGAGGGATTTTTCTGAAATAACTCTATAGAGTCACTAGAGGAGGGGAAAGGGGGGAGGGGATGGGAAACAGGGCTGATGTACTCAGCTTCAGTATGCCAAAACTTTCAATAAAGACCTTTTTCAGTAAACTTCAGTTCTGGAAAGGAACCACTGTGAAGCAAAGAGTGTAGGTACTTCTACACTGGATTGCTGAAAAATTTCATTTGTGAAGTAAAGGATCTAGAAGTAGGAAACAGAAACAAAGAGATGCTTCTCACCACAGCATTTCACATGCAAAATTTTGGGACCACATGGGCAAAGGGCCCCTAGTACAAAAAAAAAGGAGAAACTGACTTTTACTACAGAACTATTCACTGAAATTAGTTCATCAATAGTATATGACAGCTATTTCAAGGACTTCAGTCTGCTTTCACAAAGTAAGTTTGCAGCAATAAAAAGATGGCAGAATCAAGATCAGGGAAAGAGAAAATACCTTACAGTAACAGCTTTAAAAGATTTAAAGGTTTTATCTCTGGGTGTCAGGCAAGAGGTTCTGGTTTTGCTGAGACAGGTGAAAGGAGAGGTCAGTTGACCATGAGCCTGCCCCAGATGAGGGTGCACAGCCCCAACTTCTTTTTTTTATGAGGCAACAGACACAATTTCAGTAATCTACAAGATGCTTCACAGCTGGGACAAATAATTTTAGTTTCTTTAGCTCTCAGAGTGGCTGATGTCTTACTCTGTGCATCAGGCACAGGGGAGCTGCAGGGAGGCCACCAAATGAGAACTGTCCTTAGCAATGCAACTACTGCCACGGCTAGAAACCAGGCAGTGTCTTGGCAAGTTTCCCTCTGCTACTCAGTCTTAAGTGCCTCATCTGAACAGGGTATTTTTTTCACCAGGGAAAGACCAGCTCTGTCCATGTGCCTAATGAACTCCCAGTTCCTTCAAAGCTGTTGACACAGCTGCCAATTAACGCCATTTGTGATGTACACAAATGACTACGAAGTCTTTACACAGGCCAAACAGCACGTGGGCTTTCACTCATTGCTGTCATAGGTTAATTTTAAGCTCTTGACAGGGAACAGATGTGAAAGGTTCTTTAATCTTGAGCTTTTCCATCCAGCGCTGCAAGTATTTTTTTGAGGGCTATGACCCAGTTTATACTATTGAGAAATTACCAAGGTCATCAAAGGTCTGTGTTTTGGCAGTGACCAAGCAAAAACCACTGGTTCATCAGCACCATTGACATAACCTTTCTTCAAATTAGTCTGCCATACAGAAGCTGAAGGAAGACTGTTGGTGTCTTAGTCTCTGCATGGATCAGCCGCCCAGGATGAGAGGGGGAGAATGCCAGAAAGCCCTCAGGAGCCTTTGCTATTGTTGTTGGAGATGGATCTTCTATCCTATTGAAATGCATGTGGATGTGGCAGGCAGGTCTAGTTTCATCCAGTGTTCTCACCTCACAAGCCCCAGAATCCTCTAGGACACTCCTGTCACCTCCCCAGCTGAGCACAGAGCATCTACAGATGTGTTCTCAGGGTGAATTTCCACTGCCGTGCCTGTGCTTCACCCCAAATTCCCTTTGTTTCTCATTTAATGTTGACCTTAATATGTGAACGTCCTCTTCTGTCTTCCTTCAATTTGTGGATCCTCATATATCCATAAAGATAGATATATCATAAGATGCAGCATATTTCACACTGAGAGAAACAATCACATGCTGACTAACTGCCCATTTTCTTAACGTGTGGTATTCAGTAATTGCATACAGAGGGAGCTGATGGCCTGTTGTTTATTAAAAAATGGAGGAAGGATTAATGCATCACCTACATTTCAAAACCTTGGACAACAGGTATCAATGTAGAAGAGAGATCTTGACCCAAAGACCTCAGACAGAGCAAGGTGTCTACTGCTCCCTTGCAAAGCTGTTTGCACTTGTGAACTCTGCAGCTGTTAATATCTCCACATGCACATCTGTGTCTGACAGGCTGAATTCTCCAGAGTACTTGAAAACACAGCCAAGACTCAGTGAGACTATTTTTTTCTTTCTTGATCAACATTAAGTATTTTCCTGGGAAAAAAACATTTTCCTGCTGTTTTTCTTGATTCTATGCACAGAAGCAGAAAAGGAAGGTAGGTAGAAAGTAGTAAAAGCACAGTGGAAGGTAGACTGTGCTGTTCTGTGGGTCTCATTCCAGGTACATCTGCCATATTTTATGTTCACAAGAAACCTTCTGGAGTTAAGACTATGAAAAAATATCACAGAAAAATCAGATCTAATAGAGAGAAACAGACTACAAGGTATACCTCTTTTGTTCTATTAAAACACATTAGGGAAATTTCCTCTGTTGCCTACCTATTTTGAAGAGATGGCCACTCATACCAACAAATATCTCCCTGATGGATTGATTTCATTTTACTTTGTTTCTTTTACTGCCAAACAGGTTAAATCTATATTAACACATTAATTTCTAAGGTCTTTGACTCAGGCAACCTAACCTACATCTATAGAAAAACAGCCAACAAATAGATTATAGAGCAGTTGCCAAAGGTTCAGACTTGTTGCTGAACAATTTTTCCTTTCTGTTTGGCTACCAGCCTGTGGTTCTTAAAATTTGCATGGCAAGTATAAACAATTACCTCTACTTTGTCCATTCTTCTGTAAGCAAAACAGTGAAAATAACAAAAGAATTTTCTCAAAATCAGCTTTCCATCTTGCTTAAAATTCATACATTGATTTTCATAGAATCACAGAACAATTTAAGTGCAGAGGGACCTCTGGTTCAATCCCCAGACCAAAGTAAACCCAGCCTCAAAGTTAGACATGGCTTTCCAGGGCTCTCTCCAGTCAAATTTTTACTGTCTCCAGGGCTGGAAATGGTGCAGGATCTGTACAGCCTGCTCCACTGTTTGATGACTCTCATTACAAAAAGTAAAAAATAAAATAATGAAAAAAAATCCGAATATGCAATTGGAATTTCTGTTGTTTCAGCATTTCTCCATTGCCTCTTGTTCTTTCACTGTGTGCCTCCAAAAAGAGTATGGCTTCATCTTCCATAGAACCAGACATTAGGTAACTGCAGGCAGCAACAAGATCCTCCCTTGGCCTTCCATGCCTCAGACTGAAAAAACCAGGTCTCTCTCTCAGCAGTATTTACTACATCCAGTGCTCCAGCCTTCAGCCATCCTGGTGTCCCTCTCCTGAACTCATTTCAGTAAGTGAATGACTTCTTTTTGCTACCATCTATGTCTACTGTGTCTTGGTACATTTCAGAAATAGTTACTGTGATCTAACATGATAAAAACAGTTTCATGTTGGCATTTGTGGGTGAATCTGCTACTTGTAACAAATGAATAAACATTGCTAGCAGCCAGGTATTTTGCAAACAGAATTTTAGTTCGTTTCTTTCCTGTGTATACCAGTACACCATAGCACATCCAGTCCAGGATGTGTCTTGAAAAGTCAAGACACACATGAAGTTATTTGGCATTTATGAAAAGCAACCCAGGTTATGAGAAGTAAACTCTATAGGTTAAAGGACTAGGTAAAACTATAATTTTATTGTTAAATGATGTATTTTTAACAAGCAGCTGGTCCTCATTACATCGTGTATCACAAAAAAATGTAATGTCCCAATGAGAAATGCAGGAAAAAAAACCCCAGACCTCTCAGAAACAGCAAGTAAGAAGCTAAAGCTGGTGCTGCAGGGAAGAAAATAGATGCATTTTGATCCTGCAAATGCCTGCCAATTCTTTCTAGGTACGAGTATTGTGCAATATTTGTCAACAATTTAAAGACTAAATGAAAAACACATTTAAAATTATGTGTGAAACAGTTCTTCACAGGTTCTGGAATAGCCTATTAATACTCCCCATCTAAATTCTATGATTCCTATTTCCACAGATAAAAAACCATATGCAATTGTGCTAATAAAATATAGACATAATTTTCTAGCACGGTCTGGTAATAAAAAAGTATTATAGTTTGAACAATGGATCAGTGTTAAGGTGATTGCAGCTCTGGTGCAGTTTGTTTCTCTTTTGCCAGCTATGGTAGAGCAGTGACTAAATGGAAAGCAATGCCTGTGTATAAGGCATCTTGAGACCAGTTATTGGAGCCAAATGGTGCAGTTCACCAAGGGACAATATGCAAAACCAAAGGCATTTTTCATAATCTCATTGCTATGAATCAAAATTTTCCCTGAGGACTGGACTAAGTTTTATACATTTGCTTTTTGTGTGTGTTTAGTAATAACTCATATTAGTGAAAGACTGAAGACATCTATGCTGGGTTCATTTCTACCCAGCAATGAAATGCATGCTATCTTCATTAGAAATCCCAGACTCCTAAAGAAACCTGTGTTTCATCAAAGTGCAGGAAATGCTGAAGATCTATTTTTTTCTCTATTTTGCAAACAAATGTGTCTTAAATGCAGGTGCTAGAATGCTACTGATGTTTTAAGTTCACATTGTAAAATCTTTCAGATGTATTGTTAGCTGGTACAGACTCCACAAACTTTGTATCTTTACTACACCTTCTGTATAAGCTATGAGCTTGTGGTTAGAATGTCAGCCACAGTTTCTATTCACTTATTATTTTAATGGATGCAACAAACACATCTCTTACCTGACATTTCTCCATTACTTTTATAATTTAATCAAGTTAAAAAGAGGGGGAAAAAATGCAAGCCATCTCCTTCAAGTTTTTTGTCAATGTCAGACTGCAAATTACTTTTAGAGGATGTTAAATTCATAAATTGTAAATATATTTCATTATAAATTGCGTAGGAGAGCAAAAATTAGAATACCATTTAAATTACCTTTTCAACAGTACTCATTAAGAAATAGCCAGACCTGATGTATATGTTTGTGCAAGTTTCATAAAATACAGTTTTCTGACATTTTTCTTTCTTTTCATTGGTTGATGGGTACTCTGATAAACAGTTATACTTGCTGCAAGAAGACAACCCTCTTTCTTGTTGGTTTGAATTATTTTTAAAAAGAATCAATATCTTAAGAGCACCTTCATACTCTGTATTCCTTCATTCCAAAGAATACAAAGAGGTGGTGTCACCATGTGCACACTTTTCAAATACCTCCCTTCTCCTTGGGGTCAAATTCGTGAAGGAGGGAATATATTTTCTTCAAGAGTATTTGTGAATATTTACTCAAAATGACACTTCCGAATAATTTGATTCAAGTTTCACAGGTGTCTGACTTGAAAAGAAAATAAATTTCATGTCTTCATTGCATGTCAGCATCTGAAACAGAACAGCAAGGTAGAAAGGTAAGCTTCGCTCATTTGAAACTGCCATTCATATCAGAAAAAAAATATCTGAAAATCAAAAAGGTAAAATAAACAGACAGTTTTCTTACTTTTTACTGAATATTTTTTTCATTTACCCTCAAAAGAATTAATATTTACACCTCTGAACTTCTGAGATGGAATTCTTCACTTTATAGAAAAAGGTAATTTTCTTTTTGCTATTATGATCTAAGGAAAAAAACAAATGCTGTGCTCATAAAAAATATATTTCATGACAATTGCTCCTTCCAAATTAAACATAAATAGAGATCTCCAGCTCAAACTTAATCTTCCTTAGCTTATCGCTGCTCTAACATCAATACATAATCTTTTTGCTCCCTTTTACAGGGAAAATTATTTTGGGAATATGATATTATCTGCCAATATAAATCCCTAAAATAAAAAATGACAAAACCTAAAGTGTTGTGGTTGATGTTGGGATCCAGCTTTTGGGATCTGGACCTCTTTTGGAACATGTCAGAGCAAAACCATAAGATACTAAGTAGAAGGGGATTCTGGGATTAAAAAAAAAAAAAAAAAAAAAAAACGCATTACAAAAGTAATTGTAAATATTATGAATTATCTCCTCTGAATTATAGACATTATTTCAGTATGTGCACCAGCCATCACCCACTTCCTGATCAAAACATTTTAAAAAGCGTCTGGGCGACTGAAGTATGTGTGGACTTCTTGGTGGTTCCAGTCTCTGCGGCAGTAATGCAGAGCAATTTTTTTATTTACAACCTGCTTCTAATATCTAGCACAAAAAAAAATGTTTTTGCAAAGTTCTCCAGAGTGCATTTTGTTTTTTAAATGACATTGTTCCTGCTAATGGAACAAATTTTAGTAGGTGCATCTAACTAGCCTTTAAGATATAGATGTTGATAAAGTGTTTAAAATTTATTTACTTAGGACATATATATATATGTACATATATATTTACATATGTACATATTATATTATATTTATATATATATGGTGTATATATATACACCATATACTATAGGAATATACTATTGCAATATTCTATCAGTGTAGCACTGTGATCCAGTCCAAGTCTGGCCTGTATGATGTAAGATGTGATGGCAGAACTGCTTCAGTGAAAGTCTCTGAACATGAGCCAGCAGTGTGCCCAGGTAGCCAAGAAGGCCAATGGCATCCTGGCCTGTATCAGGAACAGCGTGGCCAGCAGGTCCAGGGAAGGGATTCTGCCCCTGTACTCAGCACTGGTGAGACCACACCTCGAGTCCTGTGTCCAGTTCTGGGCCCCTCAGTTCAGGAAGGAGATCGAGGTCCTGGAGTGGGTCCAGAGAAGAGCAAGGAGGCTGTGAAGGGATCCAGCACAAGTCCTGTGAGGAGAGGCTGAGGGAGCTGGGGCTGTTCAGCCTGGAGAAGAGGAGGCTCAGGGGAGACCTCATCACTCTCTACAACTCCCTGAAAGGAGGGGGTAGCCAGGGGGCGGTTGGTCTCTTTTCCCAGGCAACTCTCAGCAAGACAAGAGGGCACGGTCTCAAGTTGTGCCGGGGGAGGTTTAGGTTGGACATTAGAAAGAATTTCTTTACTGAGAGGGTGATCAGGCATTGGAATGGGCTGCCCAGGGAAGTGGTGGATTCTCCATCCCTGGAGATATTTAAAAAGAGACTGGATGTGGCACTCAGTGCCGTGGTCTGGTAACTGCAGCGGTAGTGGATCAAGGGTTGGACTTGATGATCTCTGAGGTCCCTTCCAACCCAGCCAATTCTATGATTCTATGAATAAGGTCTCCCCAGAATTTTCTCTTCTCCAAGTGGAGCCACCTCAACTCTCACAGCCTTTCTTAACAGAAGAGGTTTTCCCCCCTCTGCTCATTTCTGAGTCCCTCCTCCAGAGTTGCTCCAAGAGGTCCATATCTTCACAGCACTGGGGTCCTAGAGCTGGATGCAGGTGGTGTCAGCAGAGCAGTGTAGAGCGGGAGGATTACTCCCCTGACCTTCTGGACTAAAGTAAAGAGAGAGTTTTATGTGACTCTTAAAGATAATACAGAGCATCCTTGTGTTGAGTGTAAGGGATGGTGGTCGCTGAAGTGTGTCTCTGGAGGTCAGACATCAGATTCAGGGCTGCTCATGAGCTACTGCCACTTTCCAGCCAATTCTATGATTCTATGATTCTATAAGAAAGTCTATGAAGACCTTTATTATGATATTAAAAGAAACTGAGAAAATACAGGTAAGTCAGTATTTTAAAAGTCAATTAACATTTAGAATTTATCATTGGCTTGATTTACATGTGGTGCTTCAGTTTATTACTGACATTCCACACACCAAATCTTCTGTTTCTCACCATCACACGTAAATATCCTGCCAGTCTGAGTGTTAAGCCATTACCCAAGGAACAATAAAGAGTTTTCATGAATTGTTATTGCATTTAACTATTTGTATGGCACTCCTTCATGCCTAGTATCCTGAGATACCTAAGATTATGGATATTGTTTACTGAATATTCTAGTATTTTCCCACTTCTGAAGTATATATGCAGGCCTTTCAGAAGAACATGTTACCTACTTTCTGATTCTTTTGGAAAATATCTCCTTATGCTTTTGTGCACCCATACAAAAAATATGAAGTTGTCTTGCTCAACATTTTGTTCCAAGGAAAATACACAGTTATCTCCCAGACTGTCTTTGAAGTGATGAAAACTCATTACTGTTTAATGGATGATTTGAATTTCCTAAATATTGCATATTTTACTTCAAATAAAAAGATATTAAATGAAACTGCACTCTGGAGTATAGTTCTTTTGGTACTTTATTGTCTACATCCATACAAAGGAGCTAATATAAAAATTGGAAATGTGACATAATGGAATTAAAGTGCAGTCAAGCTAGGTAATATTGGAAATGTTTCTGCAGAGTGAAGAATGAATTTGATTAAAATTACCTCTTAACTGAAAAGTCTGAAGAGTGACTAAAAATGAAATTGAATTATGGTGCCTCAGTGAATGCTAGCAAATGCACCATGTTATAGTGCAAGTCATAGATTCCAGACCTGTCAAAGGAAACAAAAACCCTGAGAGTTCTTGAGTGCATCCCACAGGTACACAAAGTGTATTTTTAATAGAAATAAATATTCATTCCAATGGATGTATGCAAGTAACAGATCAGCTCAGTGATTACAGAATATGTTAAAAACTATGCTGACAACAGAAAGCTTTTATATGTCTCTCCTCCATATGTATTTGACTCTACAGGAAACTAAAAGGAACCCCAGACACACTTTTAATACATTGACTTTTTCTTGAAGGTTTTTTCTAAATTCACAACAAAATTCTCTATAGTGAGTAAAGTGATGTAATCCTGATATTGTCTGCCTTTCCCAAACACTCAAAAATGTTTGTTGAGTTGTATTGTAAGAGTTTTCTTTCTTCAAAAAATGTTCTTCATCAGGAAAACTTCCAAGCACCAATGAAAAAATTACACCCTCATTTACAATGATCAAAATCCAGTGTTGGAGCAATTTTAGGAAAAAAATTTTTTTTTCTTTAAGGAAAAAGATGTTTTCTGTTTCATTTACCATCTTAAAGTCAGTGTCCATGTAAATGCACAGCCTAGAGTAAAAATGATGGAAGGTTCTATCAGGTAAATCTCTAAGAAACTTGTTTAAATCATGTAGGAGAGTGTCTGTCCTCTCTAATAGGAAATGAAGCTCATGTTGTAACAGCCAATATGCCACAATGGTTGTGGGTTTTAAGAGTATGCAATTCTATTTTAATTATATGAAGGTTCTTGTAGAAAATATTTGCATTTTCTTTGCAGCTGAAGATGTAATGTCTCATAATCTCACAGAATTACATTTAGGTTGACAATTTGTTTATCACTATAATCTATACAAGCATGGATGCACAGAACTCTCCTTCACTGAGCTGTAAATTGTGTATTTTATTAATATCAACCCATCTTAGCAACAAGATGAATGAATGGCTGACTGGAAGAAACAATTAATATATTATTCATAATTATATTAGACCTAATATGCTATCCTGAAGATATTTAAGCTCTTAATAATTAAAAAAAAAAAGTTGACCATCACTCCAAAATGAGCAGATTTGTGGTAGCTTTATATTCTTTTCAAGTACTGTTGTTTATGTATTTACATTTTTAATCAATTTCATATAGCAATTAAAATCCAGAATATTCTACTCAAGGATAATGTCTAGTAGACTCAACAGATGTATTCTCTAAGAGAAAGATGATTTCATTTCTGTCAGCACAATATCATTCTTAAGGAATGGCTTTTTTTGCATCAAAATATACAGCAGTTTCTAATTTAACTAAAAAGCTATTGTAGAGGAGCAACAATACATCTCCTGCTCTTTCAGAACAATCATGCTAAATTCAAACAGTCTGCAACAGTACTGTTATTTGCATGATATACTGTTTTTTGGCATAGATAGGTGTAAAAGATTCTGTTAATATCTGAGGAGTTTAATAGCTTAAGGCTACAGTAGATTTTTCTAATTTTTCTAATTTTTTAAATTTGGAAACGGTGAACCTCAGAAGTAAGGATATTTCAATTTCCTTGAGCAAAAGACATGCAAAATCACCATTTTCTAGCTTCCCCATTGCATGATTCAGCCTTGCTTCGGCACCATGACAGACACATGGGTACATCCAGACAGGTATTTAAATTTGAAGGTCTTAATCCAAAACTGAACCTTACCCAGCACAGTTTATTGCAGCCTCTGATTTTTTAAAGATTAATTGCAGATCCCAGCTAGACTTACTAAAGTCAATAAATACATAAACACTGTTGACTTCATAGCAGTGGTGATAGATTTATCTCAGGATTTTAATCAGACCTCAGGAAGACAATTTTTAGCTGTGGCTTTGAATGTCATCTATCTGAAGAGAGTAGCTGAATTCCTCAGTCAAGAGGCCTCTTTACAAGGAGCTGACACAGCTCTTCAGGGTTTGGCATCCCAGGAAAGTGGCAGTAGCTCATGAGCAGCCCTGAATCTGATGTCTGACCTCCAGAGACACACTTCAGCGACCACCATCCCTTACACTCAACACAAGGATGCTCTGTATTATCTTTAAGAGTCACATAAAACTCTCTCTTTACTTCTTAGTCCAGAAGGTCAGGGGAGTAATCCTCCCCCTCTACACTGCTCTGCTGACACCACCTGCATCCAGCTCTAGGACCCCAGTGCTGTGAAGATATGGACCTCTCGGAGCAACTCTGGAGGAGGGACTCAGAAATGAGCAGAGGGGGGAAAACCTCTCCTGTTAAGAAAGGCTGTGAGAGTTGAGGTGGCTCCACTTGGAGAAGAGAAAATTCTGGGGAGACCTTATTCATAGAATCATAGAATCAGCTGGGTTGGAAGGGACCTGAGAGATCATCAAGTCCAACCCTTGATCCACTACCGCTGCAGTTACCAGACCATGGCACTGAGTGCCACATCCAGTCTCTTTTTAAATATCTCCAGGGATGTTGAATCCACCACTTCCCTGGGCAGCCCATTCCAATGTCTGATCATCCTCTCAGTAAAGAAATTATTTCTAATATCCAAACTAAACCTCCCCCGGCACAACTTAAGACTGTGCCCTCTTGTCTTGCTGAGAGTTGCCTGGGAAAAGAGACCAACCCCCCCCTGGCTACCCCCTCCTTTCAGGGAGTTGTAGAGAGTGATGAGGTCTCCCCTGACTCCTCCTCTTCTCCAGGCTGAACAGCCCCAGCTCCCTCAGCCCTTCCTCACAGGACTTGTGCTGGATCCCTTCACAGCCTCCTTGCTCTTCTCTGGACCCGCTCCAGGACCTTGATCTCCTTCCTGAACTGAGGGGCCCAGAACTGGACACAGGACTCGAGGTGTGGCCTCACCAGCGCTGAGTACAGGGGCAGAATCCCTTCCCTGGACCTGCTGGCCACGCTGTTCCTGATAGAGGCCAGGATGCCATTGGCCTTCTTGGCTACCTGGGCACACTCCTGGCTCATGTTCAGCTTCCTGTCAATCCAGACTCCGAGGTCCCTTTCTGCCTGGCTGCTCTCCAACCACTCTGTGCCCAGCCTGGAGCTCCCCATGGGGCTGTTGTAGCCAAAGTGCAGGACCCGGCAGCCTTTCAAACTTGAAGGGAGACTATGCAAAAGATGAGGATGGACATTTTAGCAGGGCCTGTAGCAATAGGGAAGGGGACATGGTTTAAGTGAAAGGAGGGTAGATTTAGTGTAGATATAAAGAAAAGATAATTTATTATGAGGGTGGTGAAATATTGGAACAGGTTGCACAGAGAGGTGGCAGATGCTCCATCCCTGGAAACATTCAAGGTCAGGTTGGACAGGGCTCTAAGCAGCCAGAGGGGTTAGACTAGATGACCTTAAAGGTCCCTTGGAATGATATGAACCATGATACAATCCTGTGATTCCCTGTGTACCTAAGGCAGCCTGAGTTACCTTGTGTGAGCTAGATACTCACCCATAGCTAGTCTAAATCCTCCTGAGCAAGGGTCACAAAAAGAAGACAGTATACCCTCAAGATAGTATACCGTCACAAAAGAGAAAGAGAATTTTATTCTTCTTAAACCTTTTTTCCTGGATATGCTACTTTCCTATAGTCTTCCCTGGAGATACAGGAACTTTTGTCTGTAAAATCGATTTACTTCACTTCTAATTGTCACCAGTTTTCTGTGAGACAGGAAAAGAAAACATTCTTATTGAAACACTTAGTTTTATTCATTTGGAAAGCAGAGATTTTCTTCTGTGGCATCCTGATGACAATAAGAATGAAAAAGTTTGGTAGTTTTGAGAGCCCCAAAAGCCATTTCAGCTAAGGAAAACCTATTGACCTCAGCTTTTAAATAATTGTTAGATATGAACGTACAAAGTAAAAATCCCTGTGCTTGCATCCCAATTCAAGACCTTGAGAACTTGAAACTATGTTCAGGGTAGACAGGTTCCAGTGACCAGAGGACAAGTATCCTCCGTGCCTTGTAATAGAAAAGAGACAAGACAATATCTCATAGCTTAAAACACCTCTGAATAAGTGAGAGTTTGTTCATAAGGGAGACTAAAAATTGTTACCATTCTGGGTCAAAAGATGAGTAGCCTAAACCATTGGAAAAAATTAGCTCAAGATAGAAATGCACTGAGAGTTCATAAAGGGCTGAGAAATGGATCACAGTAACTAAAAAATAAGAAAACAAAATTGCCCTGATAAATAAGAACACAGAATGGACAAAGCTGCCCAAGATCCCTCAGCCATTCATTTCCTTCAGAATTATTGGGCAGGTGGTGCAGATTTCTTAGATTAGCCATCAATGGATACTGCATACCTGGGCTAGATACATATTCAACCTGCAAAATCAATCTTTGTGCACTATTAAGGTATCAATGTTGCTCATCTGAAGGGCAAATCTAGCACTAAGTGTACAATATTTTTATGCTGCATTAACTCTGCGGGTATATTATGTTTCTAAAATTAACATCTACTATTCAGTAATCAATGAAGAGTGTAAAATGTATTTCTAAGAATCATCATCTTAGAATAACAGAGACAATGTTGGCCCAAAGCTGAATAAATTGTACTTAAGGAGGAAAAGGGAAGAAAGGACTTTGTTGAAAGACAGGAGAAGCTTGGACTTACACTCATCACAGGTAGGTAAGCTAATAAAAAAAAATAATTCACCAGTGACTGTTAGACTAAGTGGAAGTTTCCCTGCTCGGAGTCAAGGCTGAGGATAATGCTCCAGGAATGCCACAGTGTGAATTACAGCATTCAAACAGCTGTATCCACAGATACATGTGGAGCAGAACAATAAAGAATAGGCAGGATAAATACACCTGTTACATGGGCTCCCAGAAAGCACTTGGTGTACATGGCTGTGGAACTTTTGTGGGAAGCTGCCTGACTGCCAGGGTGCAAAAAAAAAAAAAAAAAAAAACAACGCTGAGGAAAAGTCTCCTGCACTGGCCACAGACAAACTGTGCTGAAGTTGCAGCAGCTCAAATGGCAATCATCCTTCTCCCAGCATTTTTCTGTTTTGATGGAGCAGAATAATCAGATATTATCTGAGTGCCAAAACTTTCAAGGTGAAGACAAAACCACCAGCAACTTAATCTTTGTTCTCTGGACACAGAGGTCCCAATTAAAACGTGTATACCCGCAGTCCTACTTTTAAGCCATAATCACAGAAACCTGAAAAAGGCTGAAATGTGAAGACCTACACAGGGAGTTGTTATCAGCTGCCTGTGCTCAGCTGATAGATTTCTGATCACATCAGATCAGAAAGACCAGGAAAAAAATGGCTGGTGCAAACCCAGGTTGTTGGCAGAGCCAAGAAGAGGAAGCAGAGCTTTGACATTTTCCTGCACAAAGCTTCATCCAAAAGCCTGGCAGCAGGCTAAAGGGAAAGCTGTGCAGGAAGAAGCTGGGTAGCTCAACAGAATGGCACAGGAGGATGAAGATGCTGTACACCAGTGGGCAAGGCAAAGTTAGAAGAAAAGGGCAGTCTGGGATTCTGTGATCTTCAGACAAAGCAGTTGAGGCACAGTTTGACAATGGGAAAGGAGTTTTTTCCCAGCACATATGAGAACTATATAGACTCCCAAAGCACAGCACTTCCAAACTCCTTCCTGAATCTGTAGATACACAGCCATCCAAGTGACATCATGTGGCACCACTCCCTCCCTTAGTCCTGAAATAACTGCTGTGGCCACCGGAGGTCTTATCAAAAGACCACAGAAACAAACAGAAGGCTTTCTGTTGCCTCTCCAGTGTCTTGGATCAGGCCCAGCAAGCAGTTTACCATATGGGTGTGCTTACATATGGACTGATGATGTCATACTCATTGGGAGCATTCATACAGCTATTGAATGTTTTTCCCTACTTTTCAGCAAAGATTTAATACAGGAGCCTGTGGTGAGCCGACATAATACCGAGATTTCATTTTATTTATAAAATGTACCATGGAAAATTTATTAATATTTAAAGGATTATAAAGAATTAAAACAGGTCTGTAATAGTCAAAATCAATGTGCAAAATATATGAGCTGAGATTTGCATTTACACTGTGTTTATTCACTTACTAAGTGAATTCACATACATATGCACTTACTACGACTAATTCACAATGAATTGCATCAGTAATTATATTATTCCATAAATATTTTATAAACTAAACTATCTGTTAGTAAGATCAATCTAGAATCAGCCATACCCTAACAAATTTTCTCTTGTCTTCAAAAACAATGAAAAAATATCTCTAGTGTCTAAACCTAGAAGTTCTTGGCTCATGGAAACTTTCTCAGAGAAGTCAATCGCGACAGCAGATTAAGTCCACCAGAAATCTTACATGAATGAGGACTTTGTGAAACTTATAGATTCAATTTTTCTTGTCATCACACAGAAGAAAGGATAAGAAATTCCTTTCCCTCCTTCTTTATGACTCCCTTTTGGAAAGCTGATGCCAGACCAAGCTATGAACAATAATAATCCGTTCAATTTGGAAAAAGCTGCACACAGATTTTTTTTTTTTTTCACACAGCATGATTTTTTTTTGCAAAACAGGAATAGTGCTAAGTTTTCTAGTGTGTTACTTACCAGAGCATTACTTCTCAGCTATGTTCAGAAGTCTGAAAAAGACACGAATGTCTTTTTTATACAGCAGCCTCCTAATATTCATAAACTGTGGTGTTAGGGGGATGTACACACAAAAGGTGGTGTGACGGGGAAAGGGAGGAGGAAGAAATACACCTGTCTGAGTCTTCCTAAACAGCAGCCATCCACTCAATAAACTGCAGCCTGTGAAAAGGCATCAGCCACAGCTGTGTCTTCATATACCACCCAACTTCGAGGACAAATTTTCTCAGAACTACAGCCTAACTTGGCATAGCTGGACAGCCACCAACACAGGAAGATGGATGTCCATGAGATTCACTGGGCCTAAAAGAAGATTTTGGCTCTACATTAAATTTGAGCCAATTTTACAGGACAAACACAGGACAAATCCCCCACCAGAAGAAATCTATGTAAATACAGTGATTGCCATGGAATTGCAATGATTTAGAGTAGTTAAGATCTGAGCTAGTAATTTAACAACGTATTTTTATTGCAAAATCCATTTCAGTTGTGCACCTCTGGTTGAATTATGTTATAACTTGGTCATTTTTTGGAAGTAGGAACCCCAGCCATCTCATTTCATGTAAGCTATGACCCAATATAAATTACTTCAAAAAATTCATTGTAAAATATCACCCTAAGATCTTGAACGTAAGAAAAAAATCCCAAACCCACTGTTGAGAGCCTTCCCTTCACTAATGATGTTCAGGTTATAAGGCCATTTCCAAGCAAAATCTCAAAACCACTTTTTTTCACAGTATTAATGCAAACTTTTTGCTGCTAGAGTGCAGGCAGCAAAGTCAGAAAATGCATTATTTTTCTCCAAGAAGGTTTTTGGACTTCACTTTCTCTCAAGTCTTTCACATATGGGCTGTTTTCAATTCTTTGTTGTTTCCCATTGAAATATCTTCAGTCTGTTCTCCCTATCTCACATCCCAACTGTTCTGACAGGTGTTACCCTTGTTTCCTAGTATTATGCTGGCTTCCCCAAATCCATTCAGCTACCAGGCAGCTAGTAAAAATCTTCTACCTATTCAGGACTCTTGATATTTTGGGTTAATTGTGGTGCACTTTGTACTCTTATGCTGGAAGTGGCACTAAACCTCAAGACCTTTTTAAGCAAATCGAATACAATGGAAAGCATATATTGAAAAAAACCCCAAATAATTCTGGTCTAGGTTAAAACATTTCCGTTTAAAGAGCCTTCAATAATTTTATTCTTTCTTCCCCTGATACCATTCTTTAAAATGAAAATTCAAAACAATATCTCCTTCCACCTTCAGAAGCAAACAAAAAAAATATTTCAGTAAGAAATGCAATAGTATCCATCATAGTACTCAAGTACCTCTTTGCAGGCACTGCAGAACTTTACCCACACCAGGACAAACCTCATGGCCTCTCTAGCTGGAGCTCTTTGCAGAAGAGAGCCTGGCTGCCTGCTCCCAGGGAAGAGGGAGTGTGGCACAACAGAGAGATGCTGGGAGGAGTGGCTCATACACTTGAGTTGTGTTGCCATTAAGAGGGGTCTCAACAACGACTTAAAGATTAAATGTTATTTCTGAAGGTAATTTAGAAATAGGCAGAATATATCCTTAAAGACCAAAAGAAATAAGTACTTCTCTTGGACAAAACTAAATATTTGCTCCTGTATAAAAAGCTGAATATGTACTACACAATTTTCAAGTGTGTAGTACAAACAACATGGAAGATAGCCAGATGTGCCTTTTGATATTATTGTCAAAGTTACTCCAAAGGAGCACAAGAATTCAAACAGAACAGATAGCAGCTGAGACCAAGGAGCTAAAATCATTGCCTTGTTTCATCCATCACTTCACATGAAAGTGCAAGCACAGTTCTCAAGCTGTAACTTTGAAGAGACACTGTCACATGTTTTCTGGAGAGGTGTAGTACAGTACCACACTGTTAGTGTTGGCTTTATTGCAGGGCTTTTCTCAGAGAAGACTTCCAGCTGAAATGCTAGAATGGAGAGGCTGAATTGCTGCACTCATGGAAAGGATTATGTCATCAGATGCCAGTTTCCAAAGACATTTCTATATCTAGTAATTTTAATTCATTTTCAGTGGGCATTGGAAGCAGTCTGAGCTCATCTAGAGACAGAAAGGAATTTGGGCTGCTCTGAGGAGAGCACATCAAACATGGGAAATGACAGCAAAGCTATAGGAGAATGGCACTGCTCTCACCCTGTTTCACTATCCCTGTTTCCCTCCCCCTGCTTGACCCAAAATCTGGGGTGGTAACAGCTCCAGAAGCCACTTCTGTACTGAACTCTGGTGAGGTCATGCTCTCCTCTTCAATGGAATATAGAAAAAATAACTTGCCCTAACAGTTTCTCAGCTGTCTCATTTTTTATATATGGAAAGCAAAACTTCAGGACCCAAAGGACAGACATTTCAGGTGTTCGTTTCTGAGTATGTTGTTCTTACAGACATTTCATGCCCTCTCCATGTAATGCCAGCAGGACAGGCTGCCCAGCTGTGTTGCAGTAGTTCCAGTATTTAATAATAATCAGCTAATAATTTTTAAGAGAATCTAGTGGTATACCTAACCAGCACTTCACAAGCATAGATCACTGAGGTCAGCACAAACCTTTTACAAAAACAACTATATGACAAAATAAATGTGATCACATCTACCTGTGACTAGTTCCTATGTAACCCTATTTTGATTCACTCTATAAATCAATGCACTACATCCATACAGTGAAGCTTTTCCTCTGCCAACTTGTTAGGCAGGACTAGTTCATTATGAAAAAGAGAAAGATCCTGACAGGATTAATTCCTGTAAGGAGAGGAGAGCAGGCCAAGCTGTTTGTGTGAATCTACTTTATGTAGAATTAACACGTGTAATATGTTAGTATTCATAACCAGTAAAATTTAGGGTTAAACTGAGAAAGAAGTGAGCAAAGCAGCTGAGACATGTAATTTTCCACTAGAACAATGTAACCAAACACCGGGCCAGAACGAGATTAGCTTCTGTCTCAAAGATAATTAAAAGTGTAGGTCTTGTTCTCAAAACAAGACACAGCCAAGACCATTTAGGTGCCAGCTGGGCACCAAAGAATGTGAACATCTTCACATGAAGGACATAAAAGATGCCACCACCAACAGATAAGAAGAAAGTTATGGAACATAAAGGATGTCACCACCAACAAATAAGAAGAAAGTTACGGATAGAGTCTGATATTGCCTTGTAACAATATAATGAAGTCAGCAAGAACTGAGAATGTAACGATGTTGTAATCTCCCCTTTTACTGTATAAATACCCTAACCCTTTCCCTTAACCCTTGGAACTTTTTGTCCAGCCAGAGCTGGGAGTTCCCCGGATCCGCAAATAAATACCTTTGCTGTTTAAAGGCTTAAAACTCTGTCTCTAAACAGTTTTATTAGGCCTTTTTGGGCTTCAATTAGCCCCATCCTGAATTCTAGATGCAGACCTTACATACCTGATAATAATGGTCACTGTGGCTTCCACCTATAGAACACAAGCAACAAATTTTAGGGAACAGAGTAATCTGACCTGCTTTTGGCACACAGGAGCCCCATAGTACTTTAGTTCATGAAACTGAGATTAAAAAGCATAGCAACAACAACTGAGGTACAGTTTAACTGAAGGAAGTTGTCATTAATTAATTTTAAATATTATATTAATGCAATCCTGTATTATCCCGCCATGCATGTCTACATGAGTATATCTCTAATTACATCTCTGGTATATCTACTACTTATGGAAATGCTGATACATTTTGTTCTTGATTTTGATCTACATGTGTCTGTCTTCCATACTAAACAGCAAACAACACTCATGCCAAGAGTACACTGAACATTTTGAACAGGTTGGAGATGACTGGATCTGCACGCAGCCTCCTGCAAGGTCTGTACTATTCATCTAACAAAGTGTGCCCTCCTGACACAGTTCCCCACACAGGTTGGAATGTGGGAGCTTTAAATCGTGACCAGAGGCAACTGAAAGAAATCCCAAGAACAAAGATAGTAGCTGGCAGGACTGCACACTGTTGTGTAACCCCAGCCAGCAACCAAACCCCACACAGCCAATCAGTCACTTTCCCTCAGCAGGGTGGGGGAGAGAATCAGAAGAATAAAAGCTAAAAAAACTGTGGGGTGAGATAAAGACAATTTAATAAAGTAAAAACTATACATGAAAACTGAGCGAAACAAGGAATTCTTTCACTCCTTCCCATCAGCAGGCAGGTGCTCAGCCATCCCCAGGGCTCTGTCACATATCTAACATGGGAAGGCACAACACTTCTCCCCTGCCTTCCTTCTTCGTTCCCTATCTTTATATACTCAGCATGGCGTCACACAGTGTGGGATATCCCTTTGGTCAGTTTGGGTCAGCTGTCCTGGCTATGCTCCCTCCCAGCTTTTTGTGTACCCACACACTAGCAAAACATGTGGTCTTTGATTTCTTAGCAACAACTAAAAACATCAGTATATTTTCAACATTCTTCTCATACCAAGTCTCATACTAAAGCCAAAACATAGCGGCATTCTAGCTACTAAGAAGCAAACCAGCTCTATTCCAGCTGAAACCATCCCAACTAAAACCAGGAAAGACACAAATCCTTGGGGTCTGAAGGCACCCCATGGTACACCAAGGGGCACCAGGGCAGGGCTTGGCATCTGGGCCCCATCCTACCATCCCAGCTGGGAGCAGGGCAACCAGGGCACCAGGGCTGCCCCAAACCTGGGTATCAGGCACCTCCTTGGTGACGGGCATGGCCCAAGGCCATGGGGGGCAGGGCTGTGGGGAACTGGAGATAGACCCTGCCGTGTCATCAATGGGGCAGGGCCCTGGAGAGCTGAAATGAGGTCCTGGGCAATGTGGGAAAGTCCCAGGAGATCACCACTGAGGTTAATGGCAATGGGTCAGTGGAGTCAAATACTTGGTGCTGAAGACATGATTTTGATGTTTCCACAAACTGGGGGAGTTCCACTGCAGACCAGGTCTATTCCAGTCCTGTGGACCGGGTCCTTGTGAGCAGGTGATGCACACAATTTTTGCTCCCAGAGCATAGATAAGCTTTTGATTTAGTATTTTAAAAAATGAACATGTTTCCCCCATCCCTGCATACAAAATGAAAATAAAAAACTCCACACAAAAACATGGAAAGGGCTACTTTTAAGAAATTCTTGATAGGTACTGAAACCAAGGGACTTTAAAAGCGAGTCTCTGTGCAAGTTGTACTGAAAGCTAAAACCTGGGACTGGTTAAATCTCTTTAGAATTCAGGCATGAAATGTCTAGTATTACAGTGCTTGCTTCGTACAAGTAATGACTGCTTGGAGAGACATTACAATAATTTTGTTTCCTGAAATTTTCCCCGGTCCATTTTTTAAAACATGTTTTAAATAAGTAATACATTGTTTGTAGATGTCTACCTTTGAAATTTAGAAAGTGAGGCAAATAAAATATAAATAAAGTGTTCAAAGCGCCGTGGAATCTGTGACAGAATTTTATTTTCAGGGTTAATTATGCTATGCTCATTAATAACAGAAATTGTAGTGGTCCAAGTCATCATTTAGCTTTTACCCCTCTATAAAAGCAGGAAAATTTCCTATGTGAGTAGGAGAAACAATAAAAAGAAAAATCAACCATATTCTGCAGAAATAGTCAAAATAGATCACATTCCTACTGAGTCTATACTGGTTCTATTAAGCTAAAGCATGGGGAATTCACTGACAGCATTTCTAGTAGAACAAACATCCAAATATAAATCCTAATTAAAAGATTTCTCGTTATCATCATCCTGGAAGAAAAAGATATCTCAGAGAACCCTAGGTGGAAGACAATAGTCTTACACAGGGTTCAAGCAGATTTTTAAATGTAGGATTACTATTAAACACGTGTGGATAAAAGGACTGCATATCTAACAAATCTCTATTGACCAGAACCAGGTGGATGAAAGACAGAAGTTACAAATGTCTCTTAGTATCTATGTGGAAATGGATATACTTTGTCAATGTATCTGAAAATACTCAAAGAAAAAATCAGTTCTCCTAAGTTCTAGGCCTATATTTTACCTTTCACTCACCACTGTTTTTCACAATGGAAGTTGTGAAATAGCACTCATTAATAAATTTTCTAAAAATATATGAGCTGATTGTGGAAGATACCTATTCCTTAGATACAGCTGGTCTTTCAAATAAATACATCCTTTATTTGTTAGGAATATGGATTTATCCTTTATTCATTCTCAGCTCCGAATTCCTGCCTATTCATTACCAAAGGTAGCACTGCCTCTGATTTCAAACATCTGTGAGTCAGAACACAGCACAAAAAGTGCTCAGGGTGCCACAAGCATATATCAGTGCACAGAATAAAAGTACAATAGAGCTCTGAACAGAGAACTCTAATTCCAAAAGAAGCACTTTTAAAATAATTTTATTAGGACATAATGCAAAATGATGAAGACAGTGCAAGCATTACTTTTGTACATTACACTATTTTTTTTTTTTACTTTGCTAGATGGGGCAAGTGGGTGAGAAAGCTGAGGTTTTTCAGTGTTGGGGGTGTGCTTTTTTTGCAATTTTTTCATGGATTTGCTCAGTCCAGTGCCACTTGCTCTTCATTTGGGCTGATGAGAAAACCACATTGAAAGACAGCAGAAGGAAATAAAAAGTCTCCAGATGCTGTAGCAAGACTTCTCTGTGCACTGTACTTCACATAATTCTCAAGAATATAACCTTTAAAATAAAGAAAACCAAATCTAAAAGCTACTAGGATACTGTCCTTACATAAAACCAGAAGATGAGAGCAGAACCTGCCATCAGGGACGTATGCAATTGCAAGAGACTGAGCCATGAACACAGTCCCAAATTCTTTACTGCTTAAAGTGAATTTGAAAAGCCCATACTACTGCCTTTGCCTGGAATCTAAAGATTTTCCCAGTGTGGCAGTGTCAATGAACAAGCAAAATCTTTTTGCCTAACACAAGTATTTAATGTTGACCTCAATTAATTCAAAGCAAATTAGAGATTAGCACCACAGGGCTGATGCGTGCTTAAAACAGCCACAAAACCACCATAGTCAGAAGAAGAAAAAAAAAAAATCAATTAGTGATACAAACCCTCGAGGCTTCCACGACTATTAGCTGATGAGCTTAGGAAAAAAATTTCCTACAAGCAAGTACTGGAGATATCTGAAACACTTGGTCTACCGGCAGCAAAAGCACACCAGAAAAAATGGGCTGTTATTCTAATCCAGGGAACCAATGCCCCTGTTACTCAATGACATTCAAAGGGGTCATGGTGAGATAGCTTTTGAATTTGGGTATTTCACACAGTAATCAGGAGGAGTCTATATCCCGGTGCTGATGGCAGTAATGCCATGGCTAGGAACTTAAAGCAGAACTGATGGAATTTCCTTCATTTAGGGAACATTAAAAGCCTGAGAGAAACATTTTACATGCTCAAATGGTTTTTGTGAGTAGAACAGTGTCATTTAACCTGAAATTTTGCCACTTCTAGAATGGAATTCAGCTAATTTAAATTAGTTCATGCTTTCATGCAGGAAGTAAAAAATAAACTCATCCTGTTAGAACTAGAGAGGGAATTTCAGGTAGGTAAAAAAACTGCACAAGATGGAATACAGCCAGTGACACCAAGTAGCATGCTTACTTTTGTGAAATGTGCCATAGGATTTTCTTTTAATAGTTAGACTTGCTCTGGACCTTCCTTTTTTATTTCATCTGAAAGATGGAGAATGTGCTCATTTGTGTGAAATCAGTTATAATGGATATAATGAAAATTTACATGGGTCTTGTATAAGTAGATTTAAAGGCTGGAATCTGAAATTTAGGTATGGACAGCATTAGGCCACAAAGGCACCTTTGTATAGTGTTGAAATTTTTTGGCAGAGACTGGAGACAAGTGGCAATAAAAATTAAAGTGTTGAGGCTGTCTTTTAAAATACTTTGCACACTTCATAAATAAAACTCTGTATTTTTAGAATATTAATAAAACTATCCTGCTTCTGCCCCTCCAGTTTTAAGTATCCATCGTGTCCCTTTAAAGCTGTGACCTTGAAAAGGGGAAGAGGACAGAAAGCAAAGCCAGTAACAAGGTTTATATGCTGAAGAAACAAAACCAGAAAAGGTTGAAATACCTCCCACTCCAACAGCTCGAAGCCCATCTAATTTCTAAGCAGTGCTAATTTATGTGTGTATGTCTGTGTGTGTCCAATGCCAACAAAATGACACTGGAAATTACATGTGATTTCCGCATTGCACAAATATATAGGTGGCTCATTGAACCTTCTGCCAAATTCAGTGAATTCCTCATGTGTGATGGTGAGCACTTGGCAGCTTAGCACTGGGGATCATTGCAGCAGTTTGCAGTGGTGCTCTGCACCAAGAGCTGACATTTCTAACTCGCTAGCTTTCCATTCCTGCCTCATGCCCTGGGGGTAATTCTGCTGTGAAACAACTTCATTAGCCTGCCACTCAAAGGCAGAAAGAAAATCACCGTGCCCAGTTAGCAAGAGAAGAAACACAGAAGCAGTGAGCACGGGTGGACTCACCTCTTGTATAGGCAGCTCCTTGGCTTAGTGCTTAAGGCTCACTGAAATAAGAAGCAAAGGACATTCTTTGCAGGAATATTTATACACCACACCAGCATCATGAAAATAGTGAGAAAAATCAATCGACTATAGTAAATTTTTTTTTGTCTCCAGTTTCTAGGATATTTTTAGTACATTAGGCAGTGCAAAGGCAAGCCCCAGACATCTCCCGTTACACCTACATATGGCTTGCTCATCAACCCTCTTTGTCTGTTCAGCTTCCAAAACAAACAAAATCCTCTTCCATTTGTTAATGAAACAAAATTTGTTCATACCAATGCTGTATGGTGAAGAGATCCCATCCATGGCTATCTCTGCAAAGCTAAAAAACGCCCAAAAGGCACAAAGTAATTTTAACGTGACATCACGACAAAAAAAGTTCTCTATTGTGGGTATCAGCAATGAAGTTTTACTGTTGCAGAGACACCTCTAGGCCCTGGGTCACCATATGGGCCAGGAGTTACCATTTTCTTTGTCAGATCTTAAATATGACAATACAGATGTGTTCTTGGTTTTGCTGGTCCCCATGCATACCCTTCTTCAACAGATGACACAAGATTATGTGCAGGCTGCAGGCAGAAATGTCCCCACAGCACCTCACACTCCCACAGGCATCTGAAACAGGGATTTGACAGGAGGCTTCCATGGGTCTTTAGTCCCCCAAAAGTGAAGACACTGGAGGGAAAGGGGGTAGTTGGAAGCATTATTTTGCTG
Organism: Heliangelus exortis; assembly: GCF_036169615.1. Classification (NCBI taxonomy): domain Eukaryota; kingdom Metazoa; phylum Chordata; class Aves; order Apodiformes; family Trochilidae; genus Heliangelus; species Heliangelus exortis. The sequence continues at coordinate 98,738,734 of NC_092423.1, read as the reverse complement.
TGGTGGGGGCCTTACATGGCACCTTGGCTCCAGTAACTCCCCCAGACCCAAACTGCCTGCACACACCTTAATCAAAGTATACTTTATTTTCCAGCCTCCTTTATGTAGCAACATAAAGTGACCATTTTTGTGGCAGATTTTAGTTTGGTTTTTTTTTTTTTTTTAATTCTCTAGACTTTCAGTTATAAATGTTTTCCTGGGTTACGAACCTTAGAATTTTTTTTGGTTTTTTTTTTTTGGACTGGAACACTCCTTGTACTCAGAATTTTATTCAGGTCTCTCTGGAAGTTGTTCCTGTAAGCACAAAATCTACTCTTTCACTAGCTTCTAGCACTTCAAAGTCTGGGCTTGTGCCACAGGATGAAATAACTATTGAATGAGAAAGGGAGCAAAAGCTTTCTGAAGCCACCTTGCCAACATGTCTCAAAACAACTATGAAGGGACCATCTATAAATCCTGGAAGTTAGTTTAAGCTCTCCTCACACAGACTTTTTTGCCTTTCTGCTAAAACTAGCAAAAAAAGATCAATTAGTGCTTTATTAGTGCTTTAGAGCTGCTGGCATCTCCAATTGGCCTGAAACCACCAATACACCGACTGAAGGGCAATGATTTTTTCCTCATCTTTGCTTACTGTAACAGTTAAGATTTAATACCATGCAATCCATGAATTCTTTATATTTTCTTGAATATTAATTGCCATAACAGGAAAATAATTGTGCTGCACAGCCAGTGCATGGCTAGACAGCAGAGAAAATAGTTCCACGGTGAATAAATGGTACACAGGAGATAGGACATGGGTTTGCATGAGTTTATTTCAGGTAATCAGGCAATTAGATGTCATTTGAATTCCTGAAAGGAAAGCTCAAACCTGCCATCATCAACAGTGGCTTTTTCATTTGTCTGCCAAGTAAACAGGCTATACAGGATATTTTCTCTAGAACCGTAGCATCTACATTCAGAACACGAGCAAAGCATCTGACCAAGAAAACAAAACACATTTTAACCAAAACTAGGTTTTGTTAGTTCTCAGATATCATTTAAATGCATCATGTAACGAAAGAAAAGCAGTGGAGAAAGGAGGAAAATAAACTTAGTATATCACTTTGTTTAAAGATTTGCCAAATAGACCTTAATTACATCTTAAACAAATACATGACAGAAAAAAAATGAAAAATCTATTTAATGAGCCATACTCTGTATTGCAGATTTCTTTAACTTGTTTATCAACTTTTTTGTATTTTTGCTTATGTACAGAATTTAAAATTTCTGTCCATACAAGCTTTAAACATCTTTTGCCTGATGAAAAAACAAGCATTTCAAAATCCCACAGTATGAAACCTGGAATTTTGTCCATATTTTCTCTATGCTTTCTTTTTTTTTTTTCCTGCTTGGCAATTTTCAGCATTAAAATATGTGTAAATTATTACTTTCACAAGAATATTAGCAAGTACTTAGTCAGTTAAAAAGAAATTATAAATATGGAAATAGGAATATTAGTAATGCTGTCCTCTCACAATCCTTGAATGTAAGAACTAATAATTTTTATACAAAAAATCCAAAGTATTCCAGACACCACAGATGAATCCAACCAATATTGCTTCCAAATTCAAGAAGTTTTGCGGAAGGTATCAGTCTTTTAGATACTTAGCTCCATCATTCTAAAAATTTTCTAATGCTATTTTAAGACCAAATTGATAAAAATATTAAAATTACTTAAAAAGTGGTATCTGGGTTCTGAATTTCTAGATATGTATCTTTACTAATAAAAAACATTTTTATTTGGTGTCTAAAATAGTATTGTCATAATTTTTTATAGTTTAGAGTGCCAGAGCAATATGAGGGAATGAAAAAGCAAATAATCTTGGAAATTAAGGGTGGTTTAGGTAGTTTAAATTTATGTGGTGATGCTTGGTTTGATATTATTCCTGCTGTTTCTTTCTTATAAATCAATACTTTCTTCAGAGTTATTTACTTTTGAAATTTCTGTCTCATATTGATCAAGAACTGTATTATCAACTAAGCTGAACCAGTGCTACCAAAACCACCGTTCTCTGTACTTTTGTCAGCAAAAACGTCAGGTTATAAAAATTCAGTGTAGCATGAAATCTGCTAAGATTTCTTACTTACCAAATTGTTAAAAAAAAAAATCACCAAATTACATATGTCCCCTTAATATTTCTTTTATTTTCTTTATTTAAACAAGGAGATAAATCTTTTAGCAGCAATTTTAAGTGTTGATTTTCTAGGGAAACAAATAAAAATAAACACTGAAATTGTGTTTCCTTTTACAAAAGGATATGAGAAGCAAATGAGAAAAACAGTACCTGTGTGAACTCACTAGATTATTGCTAAAGCTTTTTCAGAGATTCAATTGATAAAGTGGATATTTGGCTGTCCAATGGGAATGAATAAGAGCATGGTTAAAACAAGAAAATTGTGCAGAGGCCAAAGTGGTGGTAAATGGAAGCTTCACTTAGCTGTACATAGATTATATCATAGTAGACAAAGGAAATAAAGCTGATGGTGTGCATTTGTATCTGGTAGTGATAGCTTTATAATTCAATATTTGCAGCCACCAAAGAGGAACAAAAGCATGCCAGTCTTAGTAATAAGTATGGAAGTTATAACTAAAGAAGTAAGTAAGCAATGACATCAATCGAAGATACCTTATCAGATCATGATAAAGTAAAGGTTGCTAGGAAAAAGGAAAAGCTATAGGACTCTGGAAAAAAAAAAAAGGATATGTGTGAATTTCAGTGAATGAAATGATGGTCATTATCCCTTCATGAAGCAGAAACGAGTTTGTTAGTCAATGGAATAGGAATTAGAAATTCTGAACACTCTTCCCACCTTAATCAAAAGAAGCTGGTCAGGTCAGGTGAGTATGAGATACCTGCTTTGTCACTAACATGAGACACTTATTTCTAGTCCCAGTGCTAAACTGATGAGTATAGAGCACAGAGGGGAGGTGGATGATCAGAGGGCAAGAAAGCAAAACACAGATGGGTGGAAGGAAGTTTTGAAGCAACTGTGAAAACTCCTGAACCCTGCTGGTCCAATTCTCTGAGCAGCACTTTACTGGGTCCTGATTGTCCCCTTAGAAGACATGGAAACCAGAAATCTGAGCTCAGCTCTGGCCTGCTTCTGCTTCTGCTCTGACCATAATCAGAGAAATTCTGTGTGAAATCCATCCCCACACGTGACATAAATCACAGTCAATTCCAGGTGAGCAGACCACACATCAAACCTATTGAGCAGCAGAATCCAAATTTTATAACACATTCTCACTCATTTTTTCTCACTTTCTGTGGCCAGAAAAAAGTCTCTTTCTTGAAGGACCAGTCTGAGGGGGGACTACTGGCCAAGACTACTTCATATTCATTTTATAAATAACGTGAAATTATTTATATACCAAAATCTGTGGGGTTTCCAAACTGATATAAAGCACCTTTGAGCTGACTATATTGAAGTAGTGCCTAAAAGGCACACACCAAGAAATGTGTGCATTATATGCTCTTTTATAATGGCCAGTGAATCCACAGGAACATAAGGGAAGCTAAAGTATTATAAGTTGAGTCCTGAGAGAATGAACAAGGGAAATGTACCATGAAAAGCATGGATATTAAAAAAAATCAAAATTCAAAAGAAAAAAAATTCAAAAAAAAAAATTCAAAAAAAGAAAAAAAAATTCAAAAAATTCAAATTCAAAAAATTCAAAAATTCAAAAAGAAAAATCAAAATTCAAAGAATATATGAACATTCTAAGTTCTAACTGAGACATAAATAGGGAGATCCATGTCATTTGTGGAGAACAAAATGCAAATCAGCTCTGTGAAATTTCAGCTCATTAAATGCATAGTTTTTATATTATATTATAAATAGTTTAGAAAAATTAAAATAATTTAGATCCTATTGTGTTAAGAAAGTATATTCTTAACTCTGACACCAAGCCCAGTCATAGTGAGAAAACGCTTAAAACAGAGTTGAATGTACTCAGAGAAAAAAGATTGTCAAGAACATAATAAACAACAGGAGGAGAAGGAACAGAGGGTGATTATTTTGCCTAAGAAAATAGCTAAGGAACATTTAGGGAAACTGCTGGGTGCCAGATTTTAAGCAAACGGAAGGAAATACGCCTCAATATATTGTATAATTATGCTGTGGAATCCATTGCCACAGGACACTGTAAATGCCAAAACTATAAATACATAGTAGATAGGTCCACCAGGGGCTATTAAAACACTAGATGCAACCTCCAGTTCAGGAAGTCCCTAAACTTCTGACAGCCAGAAGCTAGGAGAATATACCAGGGGAAGGGTCATTTTATTCTTGTTGTGCTTTAGCCATATATATATAGCAGCCCTTGACAGGGGCAGAAAACTGAGCTAGAAGAGCTGTAGGTCTGCTTAGGTATGGCAGACCTTATGTTCTCTTGATGTAGAAACACTTATCAGAAGGCACCCTTGCTGATCTCAGGTGAATGAAAAAAATAAACGAAGAGCTTGGCTCAGCGTGGCCTGGTATGTGTTGTTTAGAAAATGAAAAGTTTGTCAGGACAGAACTGAAAATGCAAGGATAAACACAAGCTACTCAGTCATTCAAACTAACAGGAGGTTAAACTGGTGTAAACCATGGTGTGATTCTTGGGGTGCCCTACACAGGCATAGGAGTTGTGCTTGATGATCCTGATGGGTCCCTTCCAGCTCAGCAGATTCTATGATTTCTATGAAACTGAAGGAGGAGTAACTCAGAGAAACCAATTTGAGTTAATGGAATAAGCTGCTGATGGAAGTCCTACAGAAGCACATAGTTAAAATCAATCCAAGTGAAAGGTGGAAATATTTTTTGGAAGTGGAATATCAAATTATATGAATGGCTACATAGGTTTTGGACTGAGATCAGGAGTTAAGATTTATTAATGTTTTTTTATGATAAGTGTATGCCACAGGAAAACATCAGGTCCATTCAGTACATAGTCCTTAATCATTCCTAATTCTACCATGAAAGAGTTTTGAACTTTGTAGTACTCAAATTAACACATTCAAGAGTTATTCTTTCTAGTATATCTAGTGCCTAGAACCACTCTTACCACTATATGTTTTCTGTGTAATAGTGCAGTGTTCTACACAGGTTCATCTTCATATGAGAGATATATAGGATATAACTATTTCCTGAATGAATTTGGTGTATATAATTCTTTTGCTTGTGAACTATTTGGCATTACCCTAGGTAAAATATGGCTAACTGTTTCTACACTGTCTAATTTAAAAGCCATTAAAGCTCACCTGCTTTCTCATAAGTCTACCCACTTATTAGGGTGAAGACAGTCGTATCTGCATAATGAATGGTCACACCAGTGAGTCTGTGCTTGAGCTGCATGGAAAAGGGCAGACTTTAACTCTAGCCATTCACGTTTTCATGCCCAAATCATGGGTAGCTCAAGTGTCTTAAGAAGACTGAGCAACACTCCTTTGTGGAAGTCCTCTCAAACGGTCTATTTAACTATGTTACACCAGAAACAGGTCTAGTTACAGAAAAATTACAGTTTGTGTACTTGTAGAATAAGTCAAAGCAGGCTTCTAAATAGCTGTTATCTTCCTGTCTCCAGTAGAGGCTGCTTCCTGGTTAAAGATCAATTCCTGATTGACTAAGTGTAAATAAGTTTTGAATGGGATGATTGCCTCCACAAGAGGAGCTATCTAGAAGTTAAATCCTGCCTTTCAAGTGTTTTAGAGCATGGTTCCACAAACAAAATTACTGTAGTGTAAGAGTATGACCTGAAGCATCACTGGCAAATTTATTAATACACAAATGACAGCAGGAAGATTAAGTGTCTGTACCCAGGCAGGGAATTCATTTTAGATGCAGAATCATAATGTAGCTCTTCAAATGCTCAAAAATCTTCCACCTACTCGGGGCAGATGATACGTCTCTTTCTTTGGTAGTTCTGGCTACAGTAAGGCACTTGGATATGAATAAGAGGCAGAGATGACACTGGTTTAGCTTGTGGGAACTGGTTTAGATTGTAAGAACTGGAAAGAGCCCCAAGACTATTTACAAATGTACAGGCAATGGGAAAAAAATTTACATGTACAAAACCAGTAATCAACTTTATATCTACCAAATGTGCCGTATTTTCAGAAAGGAAATGAAAAAAAAAATGTATTTGTCCTGAAGCTGACTTTTAAACCCAGAATTTTCAAAATCTGCAGGTTTCTTGCTTACAGAAAGCTCTCACTCATGGGATTGGTGAGCTCTGTAGTGCAGCTATATTGGAGCAGAATTACTCAGAGTGGAAAATTGAATGTGTAACACTAAATGCACTTAAAAAAGGAATATAGAACTTTGTTATAAGAGTTCTCTTGAGACTGTTCCAAAATAGAGGTCTGTTTGATAGGAAGAAATCTTTTAGATGATTGGGAAACATACAATGCTTTCAATAACTTCAGGACTCTATCCTAAGCTGTTTCCAAAGCCAGGATGTCAGCAGACAATCTAACATTAGTATCAAGCAATGACTTCAGTCACTGGGCAGACATAGTTCTTTTGTATTTTATATTTTTGATCGTGCTGACAGGCAGTGTTTCCAAGTCAGCACAAGTCTAGTCCTTCAGCAGACACACTGAGTGCCATTCCAGGTTCAGAACAGGGACTTCTGACACAAATAGTTCATGGTTTCCAAGGAAGCTTACTGCTTGTGCTCCAAATAGCTGGGAAGTATGGAGTTGCAAAACTACACAAGAATAAAATTAATTTCACCCAAAATGCTTACATAACTCAGTCTCAGTCTTCATTGGCCATAACTTAAATAAATGTCAGAGCAAAATACCAGTCCCAGTCCCTAGACAAAACGCAAACTGCAGCCAAAGGGCTAGATCTGTGCAAGAAACATCAGAAAGATGAAAGAATAACCTCACAAAAAAAAATATTAATCTTCATACTGGTCTGGTTTTCTTGCAATTGTTCTTCTTGTGCCTCTTCTGTCTTTGCTTCTCATATTTCTTTAACTACCTTCCAATTTTTATGCCTCCTATGCCGTCTTTTGTGCCATCACTCATTCTCAATTTTTTTTCACCATCTTCTTGTAAGCCCAGTATATACTTTCTATTTGTTTCCACATCACTACCAATTTTTTTTTCATGTATCTTCTAAAACACCTGGCTTTGTAAGGGCTGTTCTACTTCAAAACTTGAGTGGGGAGAAAAGCAGAGTGATTCTGCTATTTTCTTCCTATTGCTGCCCTGTTACTATTTATAAATAGGCACACAGAGAAAACACAGAAAGTGAGGGGTTTTAAACTTACCAAGAATCAAATTATTGGTTTAAAAATTCATTATATTGTGGCCTGCAGCTAAAAATTATTTAATGAAACCTAGTTGGCTATAACCAGCGATTTCTACATCTACATCAGCTGTAGAAGCAGAGAGGTGTGTATTTAATAAAAAAGTCTTAGATATAAGTTAGCAAGGTTATTTATATGTTAATGGTGAGATGTACGAGAGTAATGATACTGTGAATTAATAAGGGAGCAGATATTGCAGATTAGCTTCCTGCTAAATCCAATTTTTCCCCTTTATCTACTACCCCTCTTGTAACTTAGTGTAAAAGACTGTTTTTTAAAAATATTGGCTGTAAATGGATTATGATGTCATGTCAAATTAGATTTCCAATTCAGTTCAATTCAATCATGAAAATTTCTAAGCTGCTTACATGAGAATATGTCCTGTGTACCAGGTCCAAGAAGCAAGATCCATACAGACTTTGCCTCAAATTGAGCAGAGATTGTTTTCTTAGGAAGCATCAGGTGTTATTTTTCAGTTTTTTTAGTACATCTAAGTCCTATCTTCCTAGATGTGCAGAAACTGAATTACGTGCCAAGACCAGAGCTAGTTCAAGAGACTTACATTTTAGTTTCAGTTAAATTTTAGTCTCAGATGTTGCACTGCTAGTCTATTCACTGCTGACTTTTAGTGCCAATGCTACCACAATTTGCTGTCTCTGCTTAATTAGACTCTTATCTCACTGGACTCTGCTGAGTGGATTGAAATGTTAGAAATTTGTATCTGTTCATGTTACAGATCTATCTCCTGCCTGGATCCACTGTCAATAATTGTTTCCTGAATTTCTCTAATGTAAGCATTTCAGTGTCCACTTTCCAAGCACCTTCCAGCAAGTTTTTAAGTACTGTAAAACAACAGCTGCCTGGGACTCATTTTGATTTTGCATTTTTTAAAACACAAATAATAAATGCAATTTATAAAATGATGCTTTGCAAACTTGGATCCATTCCACTTACACTTCTGTTGAAATGGTTTCACAGGCACAGTAACTCCTTCTCAGCTCTGTGGCAGAGCAATGGCAACACATGGACCTGAATCCTGACTGCTGAAGTGCAGCCCCTCTCTGCCCCAGTTTGACTGTGGCTACATCAGTGGTTTCCCTCCTCCCTGACAAATGCACAGGTCAGAGTTCAAAAACTTCCCATTTAGGTCCCCTTTGGGCCTCTTCTGGTTTTTGGTTTTTGTTTTTGTTTGTTTGGGGTTTTTTAATACATATATTTAGGTATTAATTAGGTTTTTGTTTTTGTTTGTTTGGGGGTTTTTAATACATATATTTAGGTATTAATTTGGAGCTGGTAGAGGCATCAAGGGAGACTAGCTGAATTTTATGGCCCACAGTCAGAACACAGTGGCGATGTGGGACACCATTGTTGAAGCTATATGGATTAAAGTTTGGTATGGATTGGTATGGATTTTCCCACATCATGGATGGAAGAGTTTAGTGTCTGCATCAATAACTATAATATAGTCTCAAATTTCTTTTGTAATGTCAAGAGTACATGGTGCTTGTTATTTTTTCTTTTGACACGTTTGTTGATAAATTTTGTTTTATTTCAGTTTATGGGTTTCAAAAGCCAAAAATTTTTTCCTATTAATTTTAAAGTGTTGCCCATGTCTGCATGAATATCAGAAAACTTTGGACAGATGTTTAGAGATGCCAGCTAGTCCACCCCACTAAACAAATTCTGAGCAATACCAGGACTTTTGCCAGGCCTTGTTGCTGTAGCACTGTGACTGCTATTGGCTCTACTGAAGACCAATGAAGCAGGAGGTGAACATTTGGACATTTTTTTCTATGTTTCAAAGTAAATGAAAAGCACTGGGAATATCCACGAATATAAAGCACAACAAAGAGTGGATAAACTGAGAAACTATTCAACATCAGTGCCATGTAATTCCTCACCATTTATTTTTATTCTTTTAAACCTGCCACTTTGCGGTGTTTACTTACAAGAAACTATTTATTTTGGTATCTTCACTGTTATCTAACATTATCTTTACACTGATTCCTACTTTTCTCTTCATTCTCCAGCCATGTTTTATCTTATCCATTAACCAGGTTTTCTCCTCTACCTTTGCTTCCTCCTCTGCCTAAAAAATGATCTTTATGTTCCTGTCCAAGGGGCTTTCATACAGCAATTATTGCTCCTAGGAAGAAATTTCACAGAAACCTGTTTCCCAGTGAGATTCTTTTATAAAGAAACTCAGCACATGATACTCTTACTTAGCACCTTTCATAGAATCATAGAACAGGTAGCATTGGAAGGGACCCTAAAAATCACCTTGTTCCAAACTCGCTGCATGGGTACCTGATCCCACCAGATCAGGTTGCTCAAGACCCCATCCAACCTACTTTTTAAGAGGAGCCATATTGTGTGGGTTTTCTGCTTTTTTTTTTACTTCAAATCCTAGTAGAACAGGCTGGGACTAGAATCTGATGCAGGATGATGTGAATCTAACAATTAGTCACAGGACAGATTTTAGCATTTTGTCAAACAGCCCTAGGCAGTTCCAGATGTTGGATTCTCTCTTTCCTACAGTCCTCTCTTCATCAATAAACAGATGTGCAATTGCCTAACTATAGATGAATTGACTAACTAAAAATGAACCTATCTCTACATGATATCAAATCCATATTGATTTTTACCCACTCCTATTACATTGTATATGGCATGTAGATTCATAAAGAAGTTAGTAGCATGGTAGTAGGTTGGGTTTCTGTGTTAGCTACTTCAGAAAGCAGTGTAATAATGGAGGATTCTCCCACTTAGCAACAAAATCAGCAGCTGATTTTTGCTATATGAGAACTGATACCTGTTTCTCATGTGTTTAAACAGTGGTCACCAATTATAAATTGAAATCTGTTCTCTAAGCTCCTAGCCTGAGCAAGAAACTTTCAGATGCTGCAGACACACTGCCCAAATCCACTGAAGTTTTATGCTTTGTTCACTGAAGTATTTCACAAATCATTTTATAGGATGTATCTTGCACAACTCTGCTTTATTTAACCATCACTTTGTAATATCCTACAATCTAAACAAAGCAAATGAGAGCCTCTGAACTAAATAACTTACAGCCAGCTACATAACAAACTTTCAGAGAATACTGGGCAAGTCCAGAAGTTGCCTGTCTTTAGGAAACACTAGAAAATTTTCTTTTGATATACATGATTTTATTGCAAGCCACACAATCAACATCTCCTTTTATCTTTTTTTTAAATCCCAGCTCCTGTGGTAGTAGTTATATGGACATAGTCTTCATCTATTTATTTTCTTAAGACTGTAGCGTAAGGTCTGCAATCTATAATATTTCTTAAAGAAATGAAAGTGAATTATTTCTTAAAATCTCATTCATTTACACAGCTTCTGTGTATTAGGTGAGGCAAGGGTAATTTTTTTATTTTCTGGTGCATTTTTTTAACTACAGCTACAGTTTCTAAATGTTTGGATTGGTACAACTTGGTAGATGATAACTTTTTCACCCAGGGAAGAATTACTTTCACTGTATCATTTACCCCCTTCACCTGGCTAAGAATGAAAAATACAAAACTATATGACTTATCATTTAGGTCCTAGAAATGTATGAAGAGTAAAACAATTACCCAATGCTCATCCCTGACTGAAGGAAATCTCTTGCTCTTTACACCAAAAAGTAGACAAATTCCCTATTTACTTTAACATTCATTGTTTTTGATATTTGTCACCTGCCATACATATTGTCCACTTCCTTTTCCAATTATACAGTTCTAATTTCTTGTCATATTTAAATAAGGAAAACATTCCATCTTTCTGAATGGTATTCATACGAATATCTGCTTCTAAAGAAATCTCACTTTTCCCTGTTGTATGAAAGGAACATACTGTACCAATTAAAGAGCTTTCTATGAAGAAATCTAATTATAAAAACACAAGGCCTGATTCAAAGCCTATTTTAGTCTATGGAAAGACTTCTCTTGACTTCTTCAGGCTCAAGTCCATATTCAGCAATTATTATTGAATTATTATTAAATTGAATAAGAAAATTTCCAGTTAGCAAACAATGCATGGGCATATTGAATAAAAAATATATTTACATTATCTATATTCTATTAAAGTATACAAATAAACTTCTCTGGAAATACAGCATTATACCAGAGTAAAATGTTCATATGATAATTTATTACTTATATGTGGGGCTCTTTTAATACATCTGTCCTATATATCTGTACAGCACTATGGATTTTTACAGAAAACATATGGAACAAGGAAAAAATTTTCTACTGTGAATATCACATGGTGGAGATGTGAAACCTTCTTTCTGAAACATGAGCATTCTTCAAATTAACTACATTAAAATTCCTCCCTCAATGACTTTCTATGTCCAGATTTCAACAGTAGTTCCCAGTGAAAGATCCATAGGCTACTCTTTGTTATTAGTGGCCATTAGGGAACAGAAATTACAGTGGATTTTTTTCCCTTTCTGCCCTAAGAGAAGGACATTGGAAGCAGTGAGGATTTTCTCCTTTTTCACATTGCCTGTTTTCTGAAAGCTGCAATGAGGAAGCCATTAGTAAGTGGAGCTGGCAGAGGAGGCACTTTTTTTGGTCAGTAATACAGGCTACACCTAGATCCAGCCTCTGTGCCTGAGACAGCTTGCTGTACAAAACAAAAATCCCTGTGTGTAAATTCCCCCTTCACACATTTTCTTTCTCCACTATGTGAATTCAACCTGGCTGGGAAACTGCCAGAGCTCCCAGCTGAGTAACTCAAAAGAGGAGCTCTTGCTTTGAGGCAAGGAATGGGATCTGACTCCAAACTATCTTTGCTGTAGGAGCTGGAAATAAACCACAAATATTGCCAAGCTCACGCTGCTTTCTCCCTCAGTAGAAAGAGTTATATTTGCAGAATTTTGCCATTGGCATGAATGGGATGAAAACTACATTTCCATGAGTTTTTTAACAAAGAAAAGCAGTTGAGTAATCACTGCAGCAACTAAGAATCTTGAGGTGAAGCCAGCTATGAAACGTGCATGTATATTTTGAATGACTGCCAAGAAAATTTTTAAGGAACTGTCTTAATCCATGCAGCCTATATATAGTGATTGAACACAAGGGAAGTATATGCCATTTCACACTGGAGATGAGCTTGGAAAAGACAACTGGATCTAAATTTCTACTAAATTGAGTATAATTTCAGAGGAGAACTTTGCATCTTGAGCTCATTCTTTCTTAACACACATGCTAATATTGATTTACCAATCCATACATTTAACACAGCTGGCCAAAGCTGCCTTTCCAGAACTTCAGTTAAGAAAAATATCCAGTTGTTTTATGGACATTGTTAATATCCCGTTGTCATCAAAGATTGAGGGAGAGTCTTGAGAAAGCAAAATCCCTTTTAAAGGCAGTTTGCATCATAGCACATTCTTAGAAGGAAAATATTATCAATCTGAAGGGTTAATATTTTGAATTGTGCATCCAGAACCCTTTGTGAAGTAAGTATGAGTGGCAAAAGAACAAATTTCCTAGGTAAATATTATCCCTTCATAATGATAGGCACTAGCATATCAGGTCTTGGCTGGCACTTCTGCAAATGATGTCCATGTGTACAGTAACATAAATATCTTAAAAATGGATTAGAAGTGTGCATAAAATTCACTATAACACATTACAATAATCATTAAAAAAATGTAAATGTATTATGGAAATAATCACTAAATATGTCATATCTGGAGGTATTTTTCAGCATACAATCAATTTAGAACATGTTAGAATAAAAGCAATATGCTGAGAATCAAAGCTGAAAATAGGGGTTTAATTTATGTACCCCTTTGTACTTCAATCCAAAAAAGTCTGGAGATGTGTCCTATATCTGTGTCATCCATAGAGACTACATACCTTGCTTGCAGAAGATAAAAGAAAATAACAAGAACAAAAGCATGTGTATAGTGAGGACTGTGAGTATCATTATCTCATACAGAAATTAATAAGTAATTTGCTTTCTCTTTTAATTCAGTATTCAGTTATAGCACATTCCCACATTCAGTGATCTTTTCAAGACTTTAGACATGAATAGTTTTAACGATTCTTCCTTCTTAAATATAAGTCCATGGTTTAGTCCTCATTTTTCTGTGACTTACTTTCTATAACTTTAACATTTCAGTCCTCATCCTTGTTTTGGCATAAATATTGGATTATATTGTAAAATGATGAACAGTGGTAATTGAGACAGATGCGTTATTAAACAAATGTGATTTCTGTATGTTAAGGGATGCTCAAAAAAATTCGAAACTTCTGTGTAAAGAAAATTCACTGTATCTAAGCAATTTAAGAGCTGACTCTTTAGGAGTATCTTTAAAAATGAAAATAAGAACATATTAATGTGATTAAAAATCTTGCCTACTGGAAAAGACCTGTTTACAGTAATGGAGATAAAAAGATTAATTGGCTATAGCGGTTACTAAAAGCCAGTCAAGAGAAGATCAGATCTCTCACAAATGGAAGGAGGAAAATGGATTGTAAGTAATCAGTGTTAAATTAATCAGTTAGGCTTTTATGACTGACAGATAATTCTAGCCTAAATAGCCTTGGACAAAAATTCGAGATGAAGTTTTCCTAACGAATGTGCAGGAGCGAGGACAATCTGTTCTTTCCCTTGCCTTGCCTTGCCTTGCCTTGCCTTCCCCTACCTCCTCTCCTTCCCTTTTCCCTTTCCCTTTCCCTTTCCCTTTCCCTTTCCCCTTCCCTTTCCCTTTCCCTTATTTTCCCTTTCCCTTTCCCTTTCCCTTATTTTCCCTTATTTTCCCTTATTTTCCCTTATTTTCCCTTCCCTTCCCTTCCCTTCCCTTCCCTTCCCTTCCCTTCCCTTCCCTTCCCTTCCCTTTCCCTTTCCCTTTCCCTTCCCTTCCCTTCTCTTCCCTTCCCACTGACTTTATAGCTGTTTGAATTATTTCTTTCCTCTTTTAAAAGGCATTTTTAGTTTATGACATGTCATGTGTTTGCTTTTAATGACCCTCTGTCTCTCCATTCCTTACCTGAATTAAGACATTGACTTTAGGCCTTGAGAGCAACTTCTCTAGGTCTCCTACAGAAGCCAGTCACTAGGAAAATGAATACTACTTGAGACTCAAAGATCCATGTGGACATCTGTTGAGCCTAAGTATCATTGTTTCAAAAGACAGAGTAAGCCTATTAAAAAGGGCAGCTCTTAAAAAAAGAAACCCAGGTGCCATGTCCAGGCATGAACACTGTATTACGTGTGTGCCTCTCATTTTACATGGATGAAACATTAATCTTGACCTTAACTCCACTGAGTGTGCTGGAGGTTGAACCAGTGTCGTGTGTGCTTAGAGGAATGACCACCTTGCAGGAGAAGAAGGTAATCCAGGCATCCTCTCTGATTTTCCTTCATGTCCTGTCTCTGAGGAGTTGCTGTCTGAATTCACTGGACTTAGAGATATTCCAGAGCAATTACACAGTGCATCCCCTAAAACACGACTGCAGGTTTTGCTGAGCTTCATTAGCTCAGCAAATGAAAATGAGAAATGGGAAAGAAGGCTTAGGGCTGTTTCATATGCCCATGTCCTTTTAAAGCAAACAAAACCACATGGACCTCTGTTTGTGCCCACTTGTAAATATAGCTTATCCTTTTTCTTACTCAGTTTTTAAGATGTTTCAAGAGTCTGAAAATAAGTTCAGCACTACTGAACAATGGAAAGCTCATTTTTATCTGATTTTTTTTTTTTTTTTTGCTGACCTTTTTATTTGATTCAAACCCTGTGATGGGATCAATAAAACACAGACCAGAATCATATACCAAATATATTCAAGAGTCATGTGTTAGCTTGTACATTCAACCAGTGGTTCATCCGAATTACTTCCTCTTAACTGAGAATATGTGTGGAAGGTTTCTCAGATACAACCCAAACCAGGCAATGTCAGATCTAGAAACCTTCAGTCTGAAGAGATTTAAAACCAGGTGAGCTTGAGGTAAAGCAGAAAAACATTTATGGTAGCAGTACTGAATCATACAAAGTTCAGAGGTCAGTTCCTCTGACAGAGCTTTAAATGTTCATGAATCTCTACGTTTATGCAGTTACTGGCTGCATACAAAGGCTTCTTTTCATCTTCAATAGGATTTGACATATCTACCAAAGTCTTTCTAAAAGTCTAGAATGAGCTGTGCAAAAAAAAGGAACTCAACAGATACTGGACTCATATCATAGAACTTTTCCCAATATTGGCACATTGTTTATGATGGAGTTCTGCAAACCCCTTAATTCTATCTGATGCAACTAAACTGGCTTGCTGCAAAAGGGGAGAAGCTGGCAAGTGGAATAGTGCACAAGAGTACCAAGGTGGAATACACTGTCTATTTAGCAATTCTGCTATGAAAAATGCATTATAACTTGCCAAAACTGTGAAAAAAAGCTGTAAATAAAATATAGCCATTTGTGTCAGAATTTTGACTACACAGCATTTGTAACAGAAGTGTAACACTGCTGTATCTACTGCTTGGTTTTCTTTGTTTCAATCTAAACTTTTAGCTATGTGATGCTCTTCTGAATCACATCTTAACCAGTGTGTATACTGAGAAAAAGATGACATTTTCCAAGTCATCTCCATGTATTGCAGCAAGTTCTTGGAGATGCTATAATTTAAAATTCTGGTAATACTTAATAATCCTAAACTTGTAAAATTTGATGAGGCAAGACAGTCTGGTTGTAAGCCATGCAAAAATCTTCTTGTATTACACATAACTTACACAATACACAATTAGAATATAATAACTACAAACAGATTTGCAAATAAAATAAAAGCAGGAAAGACAGCTTGGATTCACTGCATCTTACATGTGAGGTACTATTCTCAGCAGCACGTGCCTTAGGCTTGACTATTTCTACAGATACCATCAGTTTTACTCCTGTTTTGCAATGTGCATCAATCAAAACTCTTTTAAACTGTTCACCATCCTGGCTATTATTTCCTCCTCTGTGCAATAACTGTAGCTCAGTCAACACTGTCTTCTGTTCTAAGGGGAGTACAATTATTTTTTAATTAAAAGTATGTCAAACTTAGTATGTATATTTAGCTTTAACGGAATTACTTTATCCATGGATTAGAGACAGCTGGGAATAAAGGTCACTACAGTTATCCCAATTATTGAAGTAGGGAAAGTAATATGTCTGGTAGTAAACTGACTTTTCCAGCATGGAAAAGCCAACTGGTAACAAAGCCAAGAGGATCTTCTGAGTCACAGTCCAATGCTTTGATTATTCATCTTTTTGTTCTACCCAGGAGAGTTCCCCAGTTTCTCTAGAGGATTCCCCAGGCAGAAATATTAGCAGTGTACAGATGACCTTCAAAGCAGCGTGTGTAGAGTCTGACCACATCATGCTTGTGACAAAAATGTTTGTAACATTTACTAGCTTGGGCACAGAGGAAATGGCACATTTCCAGTCATCTGGCAGATATTGCTACTGTTACTGCTTCTGCAAATAGCTGCAAGACATCCTCCAGCCCTAAGTACATGCCCTAAGTACATGCCCAAAATTCTCTTTCTCCAATCAGACAAGATTAAAATAAAATAAAAAAAAAAATTAAAAAAAAGGAGTTCAGAATACAGATATTCAGATATTCATATATTCAGATATTCAGACATGTGGTAGCCTTCAGCTTATGGTGTGTGTTTTTCAGTTTTACTTCTTCTTTTCATCAGAAGAGTGTGGTTTTGACCAAACCCTGTAATTATCCTTCCCAGGTATATTCTGTCTCCAGAAATGTATGAACTACAGATTTATAAAGCTATGTTAAAAATAGATGTACTCTTCTTCACATCTGCACACTCAAGATGCCTGAGTAGACCGTGGAAAAAAGTAGTTTCCTTTGAATAACCATATTCAGCATATTCAAGAAACTCAGATATAGAAATAATGCAGAATTCTTTCCAAAAGGAGTAAATGCTGAACCATCCACCAGAAGTTAAATAACAGACATATCCTACCTTAATTAGTCAGCTGCTCTCATTATTTTATAAACCTTTTATTATTTGGAAGAAGAGAAGGAGGATCCAGGAGTACGAAACAGGAAAGACTATCCATTTATTTATGACATTTAGGTTCATACACCCCTTGAGATGTAAAATAATTCCACCTTTGAGTAAAAGTTTATTTATAAAGACAGTTTGCTTAAACATATCAATTTTTGAAGGTGTTCATATGAAGATTTACAGTTGTTTACTTGATAGTGTGAATAATTCATTCTATTCAAGAAAGTCATATACTTATTTCAGAGAGGTAAAGCATTCAAAACCACATTTATTGACCTGGGGACCAGTTTTCATCAAGAAACATCAGATTTGTGACTCACAGTAGAGAATAAGAGGAGGTTTAAAGAACATGCTGAAATGGAGGGGGAAAAAAAATGAAAAAAAAAAAAAAAAGTAAAAAAAAAAGTTTTGCCCTTTACTGTTTGCAACAAAACAAACTTGTTTCTGAAACAATAAAACCCCTATTTCACATTCCTTTGTGCCAAAACTCAAAATGGTATTCTAGCTGCAGGGGTGAACAAATGATGTACCAAGAACAACTGGAAACTAAAAAATGCCCCCTTCCCCACCCAGTGACTGGAGCTCTCCTGCACAGGGGTTGGTTAAGAAGCCCAGCAGTGTACCCTGCCCTTGGAGAAATACAGCCAGCTGGTTTGGGGACATAGCCAGATCCACATAACTGCTTGTGGTATTTGGCTGGAAGCTCTGAAGGGCTGCACAATGCTCCATTCTTAATCTTGCAAGTGGAGCACCCTGTAGCCCTCTTTTGCATCACTCCCCAAGGCACCCACCTTTAAGTTAGATATGACTATAGATGCTATAAGGTATTTTTTCTACCAAGTATTAATACAAAATAAACCTTCAGACTTTGCTACAGAATGGGTTAGTTTTTGATTAATGGTGAAAATAAAATTAAAAGAAAGATTTACAGGCTAAATGAAATGAAGCAAGGAATTGTTGGATACCCATGAGAGATTATGGCAGATTGCAGATTAATGTTACACTGAAGTTAAAGGATTCAGAAAAAGCTTTCCTCAAGAAAGGAACGAAGCCACCCCCTGATGCAAAAGGCACCTCACCAGCAATAATCAGGTCATTAGACTGACATTCATAACATAAGGGTGGGAAAACATGTGAGACACCAGGGATCTCATTTCCACTGTGCCAGAATACTGCTCAGTGCAGAGCTGGAGCTAGCACCAGGTGTGCACATTGACATCCAGCAGTGTCCTGGTTTAGGCCAGGGTAGAACTAATTTTCTGTCTTGGAATTTTGCTTTAAGCAAAGTCTCCTTTGGGTAACTGCACTTGCTGAAATTATAAGCAAGTTTCTCTGTCAGTGACTGCTTCTAGGCCCGATAATGCTCCATGTTTATATTTATGGCTAGAGAATGGTATGGAACCAAGGCCACTGCTAGGTACTGAGAAATATTTTATGCTCCAGAAAGAGAAAGGGGGTGAAGAGGTCACACCTGCAACCCTGCTTTAGGGAGCAGCAGACCAGACAGGTGATCAGAATTGACCAAATGGAGTATTCTGTGCCATTTGCATCATACTCGGTATAAATTTGACATGAAGATCAAGCCCCTTCCTTCCTTCTCTGCTTCTTTGTCTATGGCAGGCACCCCAAGAGGATTCTGTCTGTTTGTCTGCCTGTGGCCCCAATCCATGCCCTCCTGAATCTGTGTGTTCCTGCCTCCAGATCCCAAATACTGCTGACTCCAGCAGCCCAGCCTGGGACTTTTCCAAGGCTGCCCTGCAGCCTCAGTGGTGGTGTGAGCGTTACTGAGGGGGGAGGGGGAGTAACATGATATTGTTTTTGTGTAAATTTGCATGTATTTTTTTTTTTATCATTCCTGTTTCATTAAAACTGTGCAGTTTAATTTCCAATCCATAATTCTCTCTCCCTTATTCTCTCTCCTTTCCTTATCAGGGAGGGGGATTAATAGAGAGCATTTGTCAATTGGTTTATTGCCAGCCCAGCACTAAACTGTAACAAGCAGCAGTGATGCCAAAGAGTTTCTGACTTTTTTCAGTGCCACCTTTTGCCATCCAAAATGTAGAGCATCCTCTAACAACAGAGTAGTTAGATTAAAACCGGATGTAGATATTTATTTTCTTACATTCTGGAGAAGGTAAGGAATGCAGGATATTCTCAGATGCAAATCTCCAACTGGTGCCCTCAGCTTCATTTTCATATATTGTCTCTTTTCCCAAACAGATAAAGTAATTGGAAACCCACCCATCAGCGACAAGTTCATGGCAATCTACAAAAACAGTGCACTTATGTAAAGCAATCTTCCAGCTTGCAAATTCAGTTACTATTCTACAGTGAAACAGCCAAAAGGATCAGCAATGCCAGTAAACTGTAACAGACATGCTATAAAAATCCTTTCTGAATTTAACCACCAATGTACCAGACATATTAAATGCATGTGAATTTATCAGTGCCAAATCCAAGCACCAAAATACCAACCTAATACTAACTACAACAAATGAAGCCATTTTTGTAGAGGCAGTCAGGACACCACAATGCCAATACAATAGTTACTGAAGAGTTGTGAGGTAAAGAGTAATATTTTTCAGTCACACAATAAGTAATCAAAAGCCTCCAAAAACGTTGTATTAAACTTTGTACCTTTAGGATGACTGAAACTCTGGAAAGAAGTTCAGAAATTCTAGTCCTGTAAACATTTAATCATTACAGTAGTCCCATATATTTTTTATGGCGATATTCATACAGGTTATAAATTTATATCTTCTTAATGTTTTCAAGATAAAAATCAAAAATTTTCAAGGTCAAGATTAAAAGCACTTCTGCTCCAGTGGCAATATGAGATGGGACTGTATACAGCCATCCAGAAACAAGTATTCATACACAGTACTTGAGAATCTTGATACTTAAGAATAACTAAACTGAGTACCTTAATTTGTAAAACTGAAGATAGGTCCTCCCTAGACATACGAACACAAAGCAAAAGTAATCCTAGTCAGGATTCAAGGAGCATCTGGAAAAAAAACATAAACTTTTTTTAAAAGATGTAAAGTATTTTAATGTTACAAAAATTAAGAGCATTTCTTTATGAACAGTAATAACATACAGTTACTAAGGTAAAAACCACATATCTGCACTTGCTGGCCATTAAAAAAAAATAAATCTAACTTCCTCTAAGAATAAAGTTACAGTCATGTTTACACCTTCACTCATACTTTTATTAGTTATTTTTATTTCAGTATCTCTGAGAACAAACCAGGAATAAGGATTCATTGTGGTGCATACTGCACAGATATAGGCCAACATAGAAGACTGCTCTTCTAGCTTTTACACAAAATAAGAAATTAGCCATGCATGTCAGTAGCACAAATGCCCTTAGGCACCAATATAGAGACAAACATAAGAAGAGTGACATATTTTATGAAGTGACCAGGAGGAAACATGCCAGGTTAATATATGAGAACACATGTGAGCTGGTGCAGTTTCAAAATAGCTGTAATATTTTCCATTGTATTTTTCAAAAAATGTTCTTTTGATTGACCCTAGGGCTTGAGCACAAATAAATGGATCAACTTTCACACACTGCCAGATAATTTCAGGATCAATTCAGCTCTTACCCTAAAAGCAGCAAAGGCTGTTCCAACATCAATATCATTTTCCTGTTTTAATAATCATTGTATTTGCTCATACATGCTTTGATTCTACTTTTCATGAATCTGGTACATTAAGCTCTACATTTATAAGAAAATGAATAGCTGAGGGAAAAGGTTATTTCCTTTGGCTCAAGCCTCACTCTTGCTGGGCTGGACAGAACTACTCTTGACCCAGTTTTATAGGTTTCACAGTTGGCTGACCCATTCATTGTCAACTGATACGGATGTTAGCTCAGGACTGTCCTAGCAACCATGAAAGCACACAAAGATCTGAAGGAATTCCAGCATTTAAACATTTAATTTCAGATCTCCTGTTCTGTGTTAGTTACACAAGTGCAGCAGAGAACATCAGCTAGCACAGAGTAGGTAACAAGCTGCTTTGTAAAAAGAGCATTAGCTCAGCTGCCTAAAGCAGGCTTTGCTTCACACTATAAATGACCACCTATTTAATAGCCTAGAGAACATATGTCAAATCCAGAGACCATGGATTATCTACTCAAAACTGAAGGAAACAGAATGGATGTGGCTGTGTTGAAGTGCATGCATATGGAGACAAGGTTCCTCACTTTCCATCAGCAGATAGAGTTTGTGCAGATTCAGGAAGGTTGAAAGTGTCCCAGAACAGCACCCATGGCAAGCCTGATGCCTCCCAAGAATCCAGTTTCAATGTGCTGTTAATTATTTGCCCTTCCCCTCCCTGTGTTTTAACTCTAAGTAACAAGAGAAGGCAATGATATCACACTTTGTAAAGTTCATCAAGTCCAGGTTCAAGAGGAAGCACTGCTGTAAATCATTTAAGCTTAAAAGGAAACAGAGTAATGTGGTAAGTAAAGTTCACCAATACAGTATAATCCCCACTCCAACCACCTAAAATGGCTTGGAATTAGTATGTCAGTTTTAACCTGGTAATAACCATATTGATTTTAACCTGAAAATCATGGTAACAGTAAAAAAATGGAAATTTTAATTTATTTGACTATGATTACACGGTAGAAAAATGCTCAGAAAAAGAGATCTAAGGAAGACTAGCTTGCACCAGGAACAGTATTACTACGTCAGTTTGTAAGTGTTACTCTTGTAATTCATGTAACAAGCTTCTTAATCATCTTGTACTGCCCCAGCTACTTGTATAAGTTAGACTTTATTAATTCTTTAATTGATTAAATATCTTTTTTTAATCCCTTTTCCTGTTTTATATGTTCTAGAATATCATCTTCCTCTTCCATCAAAGCTGTTCAGATAGAAGCACAAAGGTCTATTTGCAATTTGTCTATTTTTCAGCAATCTGCTTGGCATTCTACAGATAAATTCTTTCCGTAACTAAGGTGTGTGTGGCTCTCAGTACATACTGATATTCTTCTAGATTTGGAGGAAAGCTCATATGTGAAAATCCTCATACCTTTTACTGAAGAGACTTCCTCAGACCTTTTACTGAAGAGGTGTATTTCCCATTACCAAGGTATTCCTGTTATTGCCTATATTTAGAACGAGAAATTCCAAACCTGCCATAGGAAGGTTAAGCATAACAGGTCCTAAGGAGTCAGATTTTAAATGGTATTCACAGCACTCACTCTTTCTTTTTGCAGAGTCTCTTAGTGCACTTCACACCACCAGCCTATTTCTTTATTTGCTTTACAGGGTTGCCCGTCTGCTTCAGACACCAGTCAAGGTGCTACCATGTCTTGTGTTGCTCCAACAGAGAGAAATAGACAGTTCTGATCCCCACAATTACTATGGAATGGGAATAGTACAGATTGGTACAACAAGCAGTGTCAGATGCATGTTGGTCATCTGTCCACTGACACCAATGAGATTGAAACCCATAACAAGGAATTTTTACTTTCATATGGATCTTCTGAGTCAGCATTTGCCATGAAAACCAGCAGTTTTCAAGAAACAGTTTTCATTTTGTGACTGAAAAATTGGATGCATACACTTTGTATCTGTGGAATGTTTTGGAAAGATACCATCTTTTGCCTGGGGAGATCTCTTGTTTATTGGCAACGGTGTGCTTGGTTAGTACAGAATATATGAAAATAAATATTGTCCCTGTATTGAAAAGATTGAAATAAAACCACACAAATCTAGATAGATGGTATCCATTGGGAAGTTCAGAGATTATTAATTTAAAATATTTCATTTTTAGAGAAACTGAAGTTATATGATCAGGTATCCTGGATACTACTCTGTAACATAATACAAATTTAGCTGAATGTAGTATTCATTCTGAATGTCCCCGAGAAAAATTTTATTTCCTAACTTCAAATATTGTTCTGATGATATTTAAACCATGTCTAAATATATTTATATGAATATAATTAAAATATAAACGTTTTTCTAGTTTATAAAGCTTTGAGCAATATACTTCAAGATTAATCACATTTTGGTACTCCAAACAATTAAGCCACAGTAGAAATTAATCAAAATTTAGTTAAACAAAAGTACTCATCTACTCTTTAGTCCCTGCATTGTGTCATATTTTAAAGCATGCATTGTTCTGTCCTAGAGTCCTGATATGTCTGTTTTTAATAAAGACCTAAAAAATGAATGTTTAAATGAAATTTTTCTCAAATAAAGCTTGGGTTTTGTTAGGTTTCCTCAGGTAGTACAGACTGCTGCCTCAGTGTTTTCACAATTCTGGAGGAAGAGATTTTTCTTAAGTATTGACATTTTCTATGGAACATTTTAAAATTACACTCCTTAAAAAAACCAAAACATATTAAAAAAGAAATGGGGAAACTCTATATGTTTTAATGTCTTCGTTGTCATCAACGACATTTTCCTAAGTGATCAACATTATTTCGTGTGAAGTCATTCAAAATAGAATTAGTTGAGACTGACCTGAGCCAAGGTTAGAAATATTGTAGCACCCTTTTAGCTCAAACTTTTGAAATCTCATCTCCGAATAAAAAACGCAACTCCTGATACAAATAAAGGAGTAAATGCTCTTTATTATGCCAGAGTTTCTCATTTTGCAAACTTGTCTTGAGGCATCATCTGAGGAGCAGACATTTGTGATTTGTGTCCAAGGGTCTCAAATTTCCTCCAGCAAACACAGAAGAGCTGAATGTCACAGACTGCAGTGAGTGGGGATGAGATCAGAGCCAAGCACAGGAGAAGAGCAGTGTGCATGTAGGGAGTATTTATTTTTCCCTTTCTGTCAGCACATCCAAATAGTCGTGTGCAGCCCACAACTATTACAGTACCACACACTCTCACAGTCCTTACAATAGTGAGAGTGAAACAATATTTTCATGCACTGTTAGTACCCAGGAGATACTCAACCTTTGAGTTTGGGCAGAGCACTCCTAAATTAACTGTAAGCTGCTTCTACAGTCTGTAATCAGTGCAGGCAACCAGCCTCATACAGTGTAAAATAGACCAGTTCTTGTTCTGTATCCTGCACAAGCAAATTAAAAGCATATTAGGAATAGATGTTTGCAAAGATGGGCACCTTTTCAGAATAAAAAGAAGGCTAAAAGTGGGACTATGAAAAAATTAATCTTTTTTAAAGGTTCTTTTCCATTCCTCATACTTTCAATCATTTTTTTGAAAATAAGAACTCTGGTATTCCTTTTCCTAGGATAACAGTTTTTGATACTTTTGCTAAAGAGCCATTTCAAATTTAATGAAATGACCTGTGCATGTTCTACATTTGTGCTGTTCTTCACATTCTGCTGCTCTTTCAGTTTTGGGTGTATCAGCAGGATTCAGGTCTGCATCTATTCTTCTCCCAAGCATGTAAAAAGAAGATAGAACAAGTAGAGAAAGACCAAAAATAGTTAATACAAATATCCAGTGCCTCCACTGTCATGAATGATGTCTTAAGGTAATTTTCTATGGAAGACATTGCTCCCATTTTGAAAATCCATGGTTAAAGTGAGAGATTGTGTTTTATTTTCATAAATAAATTATTTTGAAATTCCCCTCCTGCTGAAAATAATAAAGAAACTGCAATTGTAGTTGTGAACTATGACATTAGTGAATGGCCAGAAGTACTGCAGTAACAAACAATGTAGGACCAAGTAGACCTCTTATGTTAGTGGTAATATTATCTCATGCTGAATATGCTTAGAGTGAAAACTTGGGAGTCAGAGCCAGCAACTACATATTGTCTCATGGTGAGATTTAGAAGTAGCACCATTTTTTGGAACATTTTTATCCAAGTGTTCAATAATTCCTAATTAAAAACAACTGCAGTTCTAACCAGGCTCTGGAGGAAGAGTGAATGTTGGTTGCGAAACACAGGAGTACCCAAGTCTGAAGAACCTTAAAGTTAACAGCCTGGCAATAACAATATAAAACAAAAAAGTTAGAACTGGGACAAAAAGAGGACAGAATTATATAAAAGTGCCTCAGCCCTTCAATTTACCAACCAAACATCACCAGTATCACCACAGCTTATAGGTCAGACAGGGACCAGATGGCATAACAAAGAAAGAACAAAAACTTCAGTTGTGATACAAGTCTAAGATGGTCATATTTCCAAAATTCATCCCTGATCAAAAGATACTAGAAAAAGACTACTCTGACCATGCTTTTAAAACAAATCTTGTACATTATATTTAAGAAGTGTATTCTGTCATCTTCAACCTTATAAATTTTTGTGCATAAGTCAGATTAAGATAGAAGCAAATATGATAGTGGCTGCTTATCAAGCTATATATAAGATGTATCAAGCACTGTTTCATCAGTGATAGTTATTTGTTAAATAAAAATTTATTCTAATATCAACAATCTGGACTTTTCCTATTGCTGGATCTTTTATAGGCTGAAACCTTTGCTCATTGTGTTCACTCGGCACATAATTCAAATTGAAAAAGGGTTGTGGCAGAAGAATAGGAAATGTTGAAAATACCACAGAGATTTCATGTGATATTGCTTAGTAAATGCACATTTTTTTTAATAGCTAAAAAAGCCCATGTTCAGAAGTATGTAAGAATGGAATTTCAGTTCAAATCACCATGGGAATGTTAACTGGCATGATAAAATAAGGGTTTATTAGTAATGCTCAGCTTTTAGACTGCTTGTTATGTTGCAATTTCTCTCATCAGTGACAATATTAAAATCACAGTACACAAAGGGTCAATGAGAAACAAAAACTGATTTTCCATCTTCTGTAGAATTCATTTTCAAGTAAACGACTTGAAAAAAAACAAGCGAAGAAAACTAATTCAGTAAAAGAATAAGGTTTTAATTAGGCAAATGGTATTACGTAGTTTATTTTTAAAACTATATCCCTCTGTTCCATAACAAGATCTCACAAGAGGTTATGCATTTCCATTACTGCATCAAATCTATTATAGATTCATGCAAAAGAATATTTTTGCCCAGTAAGTGAGAAGTGTTTTCATTCTCCAAAGATGCTGCCAGGATTCTATGAAGTTCTGAGACTTTCACTAATAATTTAGCTCCTTGTGGATCAAAAAACCCCAATGAATCATACTACTATGGAAATCCAGAATCTTGGCATTAAAATGTTTTCCCTTTCATGCCTAAAGGAAGACACTCTATATAATATTTTGGACTGAACTATAAGAATTTTTGTTACCTTTAGCTAAACATGACTATAAAAAAAAAAAAAAATGTTGCTAGCATTTCCATAACTTCAATAACATATTGAAGTTGTTTGCTTAAAGTAAGCTTTACTTGTGAAAGATTAAATTGTCATCTATCTAAATTCCCATGTATATCAGTAAGACACAGATACAATATTGTGCAAACTGTGGACTCAACTTTAGTTTCCTTAATTTCCAAGAAATAAAGACATACAATTAATAAGCATGATCTGAGTTATTGAAGGCATGAACCATGAAATTTGGTTGCTCATGGCAAAGACAAACAGACACAGTTTGTGAATAGTAGATGGAGATCAAAATTTCAGACAATATATTCGTGAGTGGGAAAGTGCTAAATTTTTATTTCTTCAATGCATTAGTAGCCTAAATCATAACAAGTAAAACTTACTTAATAGATGACAGTAAGTTACATATCAGATACTTATGCATACTCATTGGAACAACTCATGTGGTTTGCAGGACATTTCTGGGAATAAACTAAAAAAAATGGTTTAACTGGCCACGTGTGGCACATTAGGTACAATCTGAATCCTTCTGACACAAAGCATTTCCTCCCTGACATATTAGCCCTATGGAAAAAAACCAAAGAAAAATGCAAACTATAAAATTTAAAGGTGAGACCAAACATTAAATATGTATTATTAATTTCTATTCATTAATGTAATCATTAGAAAAAGTAAGTGATATTTTTAAAGAGAAAGGGCAGTTATACTTCTTTAGAATTAGGTTCCTGTTAAAGATCAAGAACACAATGTAAGTTACAAATGGTTTGATCAGCACTTCTTTTCTTACAGGCATAACAATCTTGACCCTTCCAACACCAGTGCATGAGACAGTCAATAGCAGAAAAATTAGAATCAGACCAGTGAAATGTCAGATTTTTTTCACATTCAATTATTGGTGCATTTTAATGTTTGAGATTCAAGAACCTAAATAAGCCATAAACCAATTCCTCAACAGCGAAAACCCCATCTGAAGTCCAAAAATCAACTCCTATTTCTGCTTTGAGCCAATGGGAAAATTCCTGTCAGTTTAAAAGGGAGAAGAATTCAGCCACTGGGAAAAAAACCCATCTGTTTAAAAAACCTTAGTTCCTGTTGTTTCACATGGCAGTTGTAATTGCAGAACTACCTCAGGTAAACATAGCAAAGTTGGTCTTCTGTTACATGTTTCTCAGCTAAAAACTGTATTTTTACAGCGATTAAAATTCCTGTGGCTGAAAGTAGTTGATTACACACATCCAAACTCTTTCACCTTATTTTCCTAATTTCCTCATTCAGATTTTCATTTTTTCACTAGCTGGGTTAAAGTTTCATTTCACTGGTGCGCATACTTCTGCAAATATTTAACATAAAACACATGTTCACTTTTTAGGCCTCCAAGAACTCTGAAATCAACTAGAAATTTTGACCACAGTCCATTCACTTCACTATGAAGTCTTCCTATCAAAAGACTAATATCAAAATAAAAACAAAAGATTTTTATGTATATACGTTTTCCTCAACCTATGATATTAGGACAGTTTATATGATGACATCTCACACCACAGCACAGTTTTTGTTTTCCTTTTCATATACTCAGAATGCAAATTACTTAGAAATTCATGCATCAACAGTCCTGACATCAGAAACTGAATTTATTGATTTTCTTTCACGATGGGTTAATGGCACAACACAGAAATTTGTGGTTTTCTCTTGAGCTGAAATACCACATTATTCCCAGCTGCACAAGAGAAAACTCCATTTGAAAAAAACTTAGGATCTTTAAAGGAATAAATTTTCAGTGATTTCAGGAACACTAAGTCCATATAAATGTCTTAGAAGTAAATGCTTTCAAAGGCACTGTTCAAGCAGCAGTCAAAAGGGTTTCCATTTATAAAATGATTCCTATTTATGCGAAGGAAGGGAGTGCCCACTTTGCTAACATGCCTGGGGCTGTCATTATGCCTTCGTTAAAACTTACCCTCAGCTCATAAACAGACCCATTTCAGTTTAAATTAAAAGGGAATAAGTCATGAAAAAAAATAGAGAACATGTAGAAGCATGAGATGCTTTGAAAAACAGTTAATTCGTTAGTTTTTGGCCTCACAAACAATAGGGATGTTGAACAGAAGCAAAACTCCCAGCTGTAGTGACTATAGCTCAGGCAATTTATGAACTAGCCAAAGCTATCCTTTGGCTACCACAAAGTTTTTTGTTGTTGCTGTTTTTTAACTAAAAAAGAAAAAAACACATTGCTGAGAGGATCATGGGTAGTCCCACACATCCATTCACTTTCTCAGCTTAATACAAAAACAAGCAGAGGACACAAAATGTTACATAACATTTTAAAAAGTGGGTCCACCGTGGTTTTAGCAAGATTTTAGGCTTTGTCTAGCAAGTTCTTGCTCTAGAATTCCCTCTGTAGTTAACAGGAATGAAGGACTTGCAGGAGTGAGCACAGGTGTAAGAAGAAAAAATCTCATCTTCTGACCAAAGCAGAAGCTGATCAAAGGAAGTTACATGGTGATGCCAGAGGCATTGCTGACTGATAGCACTGCCAGGCACTTCTCCTTCTGCACAACCCCTTTAAGATGTGTAAGGGGCTAAGGGGGGATAGCAATATATGCCATATTTTTTTGCATCATGTGATATCCCAGTGAACAATTATTTTTCCTTCTATCTTTGCTTCCCTCAATAAATACATCCACTTTGCAAAGTTTTCAGTATCTTTTCCTCACCTAATTCCCCTTCTTCATGATATTTTATTGGAAATGTAGCTTCTCCCTTAGAATTTTCAATTCTTTTGCTGCTTTTAAAGAGCTTGTGGAACAAAACATTAGCATTCCAGACTGATTCTGGGAAAGGATGGAGTAATTACAATAAAATAAAATTTACTGAGCACAAATCTTTAAGAAGCAACTTTTGCAAGAATATTTAAAATCTTTTCTAATAACAGCACTCAGTATCATCTTTGGAAATATTATAATGTGTTTTTGGGATTTTTCTTGGCAAATTAGGAACTGAGTTCCAATAAGAGGTTTGGTACTTACTAAGGTAAGTACCTTGAAACAATTATTCTGTATAAATAGATTATTCTGTATAATAGATTATTCTCTATGTATATAAAGAGAATCCTCATTTGATACAGATCTTAATTCAGGGGAAAGATAGTCAGCTGAAGTAGCAACTACAAGGCTGCTCTTCAACAATTTAAACATTGGTTTCTGGTCTTGCAGTGAAACAGGAAAAAAAAAAATCATTGACACTTGCTAGCACAATAAAGGAGCTTGGGCTGTCCTTCCTTACATAGAAGTCAAATTCAGATCTGTTCTAGGCAGTAGTAAATCCATTAACTGCATAGTATATTCAATTAAAGTTGTATCTGTCGTAGATCTGAATGTAACATTATAAATCCACATTAACAACAGAAAGATTGCTTATTCCAGCTCTACAGTATGGCAGGGACAAGTGCAAGAAGATAATCTCAGCTTCTGTAAAAGGGGATTTTGCTGGCTGCTCAAAGCTGAAGTCAGAGCCAAATTATAAAGCAATTTGATTTATGCTTGTCAATTCAAGGTGAATGCCATTCATTGGCACAAATGTCTGCCTTGAAGTGAGAGAAAGCCTTTTCTCTCTTCCAGAAAATGTGTAATTTTAGGATCACATGACAGAAACAGGGAGAATTTGTGAAAAAACTGCCTGCCAACCAGAACATGATGCAAGTGGGAGCTAGGTCCCCAAAATAAAGAAGTATAGAATTCTCCTGGTTCACAATGTACAGATTCCAACCCTGCAATGGGAATAATAGTGAGTTTTAGACATACATTACTGCCATAATACGTGATCAAGTCAGAAAGGTCATGATCTCACACCAGGCTGAAGCCTTCTGCAGCATTCCAGTGTAGGTTAACAGGCCTGTTTGGAGCCTGGATTTATCCATTTATATGCAAGACTGAAAGTTGCCATTCTACTAAGCTCTACAGACACTGGGCAACCAGTACAGGAGTGTTCTGGATTATCAGTTTATCTGCAGCCACTTTCCATATAGAAGCTACCTTCACAAATAATTTTTTCATTATGAGGTCAAATAAAATGCTTTTACAGGTCAGATCACTGGCCTGGTTTTAGTGATGTGCTGTGGGCAAATGTTCTCCCTACTTATACTGACACAACCACACCAACTTTAGCAAAGTTGGACAAATATAAATAAGAGCAGAACTTTGACACACAATTTCAAATCAAGAACAAGCTGGTCTTAGATGAAAGGCTCTGGATAGACTTTAATGAGCTTAGTTACCTTGCCAATTTTTTGAAATGCTGAGAACTAAAACATAACACAATCTCTGGAAACTATATCAAAGAGGTATTCAACAAGCATAATTATATGAAAGAGTCAAATATCATTAGCTGGTAAAAGTCTATCCAGAGGGGAAAAAAAAAAACAAAACAGAAACAATTGATGAGACTAAATCAAACAAATGGGTTGATTCCATCTTAGAGAACATAAAAACCACAAACTGGAAATAACACTTCAAAGCCACTAATAATCCATGGTAGTGTAATCTAAATCACAGAAGAGAGTAACATATTCTCAAATTTCAGTCTTAAACACTTAATTATACATATTCATACAGGATAAAAATGTGCTATTAGGAAATGCTCTCTCATTTGGGAAACAGAACAAGACATTCTAATTGTATAAAGAAGCTTACTGTGGAGAAACAGTTGGTTTGATCAACACATTCAGTCCTACTTTTTCTCTGTCCATGATTCTAGGCTTTCATGTTTTGCTTTTAACAATATTTGTCCCTTCTGAAAGGTCCTTGCCTATGACAAAGCATCTCCTATTTAGCTGCAGTAGCTTTTATGGTCATTCATTACTGTACGCTTGACCATAATAAACTTCAGTTTTATCCTCACAGTCTCCTAAATATCTGCTCAGCTGCAGTAGGTTTGCTAGGGGCTCTGAAAAACAAAATACAGATTCACTCTATACTCTTGCAAAAAATCAAGTTCTAATAGAGGGTATCTGCATAGCTCCCCATAGGGTTTAATATTGTCAAACAGGTCACATCTAATGATCTTCTAAGCCACATTTCCACATTTTTACACTCCACTTGCTCCTCTCTTGGGTTTGTTCTTCTTTGTCATTCTTGTCAGGTTAACTTCATGAGAAATCTCTAAGGCTACTAATCTCTAGGTTACTAACAAACCACTTTTGAGAGTCATCTATGTGTTTCTTTGGACTGGCAATGATTAGCTCATCCCATGAATAAGCAAACTGCCCTCTGATAAGGTTTTGGTCTTTTCACAAGTGTCAGTGTCCATATTTGCCTGTGCCAGCATGGATGTTTGTAGTATCAGGTGTATGGAGGGTTTTTTTTGGAGGAAGATATTATTAAAAAGAAAAATATATAGTATCTGGTAGATGGCATCCATCTCTCATCTACCAAAATCAGATGTGTTAGAACTAGGTCTGAATGTTTTTTACCCACAATTTTAAAGTTATTCACCAAAATTGCTATCTGAACAGACAGTACAGATTTTCAATAAGCTATCTACAACTTGGAAAGGCTCAAAGAACTAGAAGCAATATGGAGTATATTAAAAGGATAATTCAAGTATAATTTAAGTAACAGTAAGATCTTAAGCAAGGCACTGATTGTGGCAAGAGCAACAAAAATTACTAATGTGGAGCTTAATAGTGAACCACAAAACATTATTCTAACTAATGGATATAAATGCTAATTTACGTAAAGTAAATCTGAAATAAACAAATTTAAAATAAGAAGCTCCATGTTAAAACATTTATACAGAAGAGGTGATCTCTTGGTGTGTAGTTTGCTGTTTCTGACAGTATGTGTAATCATAGAAACACAGAATTATTCAACCTGGAAAGGACCACTGGAGGTGATCTGGTCCAAATCCTCCACCCAAAACAGAGCCAATTTCAGAACTCGATCCACCTTTGAAGATATATCAAGTTGCTCAGGCCCTTGTACAGTTGAATTTTCAGTTTGTCAAAGGATGGAAATGTCATGTCTCCTCCAGGCAGTCTTTTCCAGTGTTTGACTACTCTCATAGTGAAAGAAATCTTTCCTAATATCTAATACAAATTTTGCTAGTTGCAACTTTTGCCTAATGCCCCTTGTCATATCACTGTGCATCTACTAGAAGCATGTAGCTCTATTTTCTCTGTAGTCACTTACTGATGCTGGAGAGAGTAGTCACCATCCTCCTTCAGTCTTTTCCGAACTAAATAAACCCATTATCTCCACCTCTTCTTAAATGCCATGTGCTCCAGCCCTTAATTGCCTTGATGGCCCTCTGCTGAGCTTGCTCTGCTGTCTAGTTCTGAATGCATAATCAATCATCTACCTAGCTCTCAGTGTTTAAGAACCTGCCCAAAGGCATGGATTTGTCAAATATTGAATCTCCCAGAACAGTGGAATAAATGTATAATGACTCAGAAAACTTATCCACTAGTCAAAACACTGCATAAAAAGGCTTTGTGAGCTTATTACAGAAAATTTTTCCCCTCTGAAACACCTTGCAGTGTAGTTCAAAGAGTCTGAATGGTAAGAAGAAATATATTTATAGAGCAATGGGATGCAAGTAAGAGTAGAAAAGGGACAAAGTATTAAGGATGCCAGTAACGGGGCTTTACTGTAGTATCAGCCAAAAGTAGAAAGTGGAATTCAATGATGAGAGAGAAATTGGAGTGTTCATCTTTCAAATATGGAAGAATGTGTAGGTGCAAGGAAATATTCTCAAAGAAGATCAAGGGCATTGAAGAAACATATTTATTAGACCACTGGCTACTTTTATTCTTAAATAAAGGGAGCAGACAAATAGTGGGAGCAGCACCCACAGCAACACATAGAGAAGTCTTTCTGTATACAATGTTGGGACTCCACCAGAAATCAGACAAGTCCTCAAAGCCATTGCAGCTTGAAGAGATCATGAACGGAGTTTTGATTAGAGCTGCAGAGAATTTTATTTCATTTGTCTTATGCTGGTCTAGCAGTCACCTTAAAAAATTACGTAAAGTATTATTCTGATCTCTTTCCTGGTGTCACCCTCTTCCCCTCCCCCCCCCCCCTCCGGGAAAAATCAGACCTTTGGGATTGTTAAATAAGAAGATGAAGGAGGAGAGAGGGAGTTCTGAACAGTTTTTATCTGAACACAGCAACAGCCAAAATAGAACATATGAGGCATACCATACCACATTCTCAGTCAGTAATGCTTTTTTTTCCAGGGAGGACAAATTACATCTGGGAAATCAAATGGAAATAGATGTGTCGTTACAGCAAGTGCTCCACTTTTTGCCCAACAGGAAGGAATGCTTCCCACCATAGTCTCTGTGCTGCTGGAGCTGGATGTGGCCCCTACAGGTGTATCTATTACTACATTCATTTTACAGCTAATATTGGCCCTTAATATTCTGTCAGAAAACAAGAAAGTACTCTCTGTCTCTGCTAGGCTTTCAAAGATTCTTCTTGACTTTATATAAAATAACTTGGTATAAAATACCAAGTTATGATTATTTTACACCAATACTTGGTATAAAATACTGAGTTTTACCTTAATTTCTTGACTCAACCTTTGTCATAAAATACTAACATAGGAGTGCAAACACCAGGGAAAAGGCGGGAAAAAGCAGTACCCCAGAGAACAGAAAGGCCCCTTTGGGTGGTAACCTGAATTTAAATTGACTAATACTGCTTGTGAACACACACCCTCACTCCTACTAACCATTTTTCTTTCCCAGAAGAAAGAGATCTTTATTTTACTGTACAGTGTGACAAGAAGTTTCAGTGACTTTTTAACCTCTACTATATAAGCAGATGTATTTGACAGTACAGCAGAAACCAAAATGATTTCTAGGCACGGCAGCAAACTACTGTGCAAAAATCCCCTTCAAATCCTCCTTCACTAAGTTACATTTGATTCCATACTATTAATTGTTGGTATCAGGGTTCATGAAAAGTGTCTGGTTACCAAGCAAAAATAATTTATTTCTATTAATGCTTCAGCAAGCAATTTTCTTGCAACAACACAAAACAACATCAGAGAAAGAATCTGTATTTCTCTCTTTTGAAATACAGGTTACCAAATATGTTAGTAATATGTATCAAAGTAAATAATTTCATTTGTCTGAGGAAGCAGTATAATCCTATAATCATCATAATCCTATTCAGAATCATCAAACTATAATCTGAAAATAAGATAATGCAAAAGAGAATTCCAGAAAATCTAACTGGTTGTATAGAAAGGCTGTTTCAGAACCTTAATGTTTCTGTGGCTGGAAGCCCTTTCAAAATTTCTTGCATTCTTTTGCTCATGACCAGCCCAGATGTTTTTCTTGTGCCAAATTATTCTCCAGGTTAAAGAGCTGAAACAATGTAACTTTATTTACTTTTGAAGTACTTTGCTGGGCTCCTTAGCTACACAGGGACATGAAAGGGACAGACCCAGAACTTCATTTGAAATTAAGGAAACTGCCTCTGTGCTGTTACTACAGGAAAAATAACACCAGTCAGTCCTCCTAGATCTATCTGAACTGTCCTCTTCAAGAGAAACACAGAATAAGAGTAATCAAACAATCCACCTTGTCATTAGCAAAAGCCACCACTTTTTTCACTCCAGAAAGACAGAAAAAAAAGTCTAATGCTACATTTACACAAGATTAATTTGGACAAAATTACAGGCTTCAAAGATGATTGATTTGGAAACCAAGTTTTGGGTGTTTTGGGTCTTGTTCATGGGGTCAAGTTTGGAGTTCTTGATCAGCCTCCAAAAACACAGCTCATCATTATTGTTTTAATAGACATTACCCTCAAAAACAACATGACCAGAAGAACTATAACTTTTCTAGGAACAATTTTATAAAATTTTCATATGAGGTCAAAGATAACAGTTTAGGGAAATAGGAAGAACAAAGCCTTCTAACACTGGAAAAGAAGAAAAAAATAATAATAATAAGAAAAAGTAGGTCCAAAGTACTAGTTTATTCAATTGTGTGGTCTTAATTTATGGATTCCAAGGGATCATCAGAACACAGAGGAAGCCGTGCTGGTATTTCCAAGGATATACTCAGTGCTTGGGGAATATTACTGACTCTGGGATTTTTTTTTCCTTTTTTAATTCTCAGCTCAGTCTTGATTTCCTCCGAGGCAGTGAAGTTCTGCAACTTCCAGTGGGGACAGATGCTCTCAGTTCAACTTTGAATCTGTCATCTACAATATGAAAGACTCCTCCTTATTTTTATCATCCTAGTTGGAATGAAAGAAGCATTTTCAGCTATCTTATCAGCTAGCATTGCAAGACTCTGTTCTCACTCCCATCTCGGGATGTATTATTAATGATAGAAGAGCACAGCAGGCAATAGGATTTTACACAATTGATGGTGCTCAGTATCATGCCAAGATATTCTTAATGTAGCTCTTTGTGAAAACAAAAACAGATTTAAAATACAGCCTGTAGCTCATGGGGCCATGGTTTTATATTTCAGGATGAGAATCTTCTGTTATAGATATTTTGATTCAGAACAAAGAAGCAAGATGGCTCTAGGTCAGTCTAGCTTATGTCTCTCTTTTCTTTCATTTTTCTCCTTTTCTCTGACTTTTCTTTATCTTCCCATATTACTGGGCATTATCAGTACATCCTTGGTGCTTTTTTTCCCCTCAACCTAAAATGCTGCAGGAAACTTGGAAGCCGAATCACTTGGCCTTTTTGTCAAGTTCAGAGGGAGTCCTCTTTCACAGTACCTCAAAACAGTTTTTAAATCAGAATAGCAATGGAATCTAATTTGGTTGTCATTCAAGACTTGGTTTAAGTGCTATCGTTGTTCAAAAAAAAAAAAAAACAAAAACCAACAAAAACAAACAACCAAACCAATAACAATTTTCATTGTTTTGGCTGATTTTCATTATCAGGGTTTTTTTGCTTGCTGCTCACATCATTGTTGATACAGAAAAATTGCAAGAGAATATGAAGAAAAGTTGATCCACCTGGGCTTCAATGCTTGTGCTCTCCCATTGAGACTGTAGCTACCAGGCTGCTGAAGTTCTCACCAAGCAAAAGTGTTCTGAAGGGAACTTGATACTTCAGCTTGGGGGTAAGATCATGTAAAGCATTGTGTCTAGCAGCAGCTGGGTATCACTGCTGCCTTTCTGCTTGCAAAAGACCCGGCACTGGAGCTGTGACTTCCCTAAAGGAATTTTCTCTCAGCAGTTTCCTGAAAGCCAAAGAAAGATGAACTTCATTTCCACCAGTGAACTGTAACAGGAGAGCTCTGCTGATACATTACGCATAAGAAATGAGTCATACTGCGGTTTCCTGCTTCGGTTTATTGAGCGCAGGGTTGCTTGGCCTTTTTCTGCAGCTATGACCCTTCTCCTCCTCAGAAGCCCTTGAAGATAGCTCTTTCCTTTCCCGGTCTCCATAGTTACATTCGGGATCAAGGATATAAGTTTGTTATGCAAGCTCCTACTCTTGGCTCACAGGAGAAAACCTACACCCACATCTTGTAAAACCATGGTGGCCAACAACAGACTGAAATGCAGATGAGAAAAAAACCTAAACAGCTAGCTTGCAACTGCACCAGCATTTTAAATTCATGTACTTTTTTATATCTAGAAGTATCCCTAAGCATGTCCATTATTAAGGACCTTTATTGTAAATTCCAGATAGTTCTACAGACTTTCTTGCCAATGGTGAACTCCCCTGGAAACAGCAGCATGTTGATTGTGGACAAGCTCAGAGCTGCCTGCTGATAGAACATGACAGGGCAAGAAATTCAGTGTACTCTAGATTTAAACTATTAACTGAAGAAAAAGTTGTGCAGTGCCCAATCATTCTTATACCTGCAAAGATAATGCATTCTTACGTATGTATATTCGTCATGGGAAGTTAATGGCTTGCAATCATCATAAAAATATTTTCTTGATAGCTTAAATATCAGCTAGGTATGGGAAAGGAGAGCAAATCTTGAAGTGGAAGTGCCTAAAGAGCAAGTAAAAAAATCATTGCTTATAAGTAATGTAAACAGGATACTGTCAGGAAGAAAAAATATGCAGATGGTCCTTTTTGACCTCAGAATGTGTGCAACAGAAAAGTGGTCCCAAGCCATGGGTCTCCTTGGAAGGTAATCAGGAGGCTCCAGTCTACATTTAACCGAGATGTGATCCTCAAAATCAAGAATGTTTTTGACTACCATAACAAAAGGCTGAAGTGTCACATTTTGACTAACCTTTACCATTTTTCCTTATGCATACACATGCAAATATTTGCTATCAGCCTGCATATCACCTACAGTAATAGTGATTTTTTCAGATAAATTACTAAAATTGTCATAATCCTGACCAAATCTTCTCTCACATCTTCCTCATTGATTTCTTTGTCAGCATACTATCTTCCCATATTTTTCTTATTTTCTGACATTTTAGAAAGACCTTTCATAAGCTTTCTTATAAGTTTATGTCAGATAATTCGTATTTGTCTTGGAGCAGCGGTGGCTAGAAATGACTTCTTAGTATTTGTGTAGCTTTCTCTGGTGACAAGCTTATCTTTGAGCTGTTTAACATTTCTGGAAAGCTCCTCAAAACATGTTCTCCATGCAAGGGAGTTGTATTTTGGCAGCTCTTGGGCTGTTTTCTTTTTGTTTGAGGCAGAGCACATTCATCTGAAGGGCATTTTTGCCATAAGTACTGTGATGCTATGGAGTGGCCACTCTGAATGCTTCTCCAATGCACCTCCTGGTCCCAGACTTAGCTCTTTTAAAGCCAAATTCTTTATTTCTACAGCTGAGAAGGAGAAGGAGAGTGCAAGCACCACCCTGCAGGTATTTGTAAGCATTTATCCACCATTACATGTAAGACCCAGATTCAGCAGTGGTCTCTGTACCTTCACTCCTTGCAGTTCCTAATAATAATGGTATAAATGACAACCAATTAATGTGATGGGTATTGCTTGAAAAATCTACTAAAAGAAAGCTAACTATTACTTCATACATGTTGGGAAACATTTCAAGAGGATGTTCACTGATGGGAATAGTTACTTTTTCTGGGGTCTTTGTAGTCTGATTTCTAAATGCAATCTTAAGTGGTGCTGAAAGCACTGCAGTAAGAAGTTGGGTAGATGATGCATTAGAGTCTAATGGCACTCAGTGCATGATGCACAGTTGTCAGCAAGGAGCAACTTTTAAGGCTAGATCAGCCCTGAGTAACACCTGGATACATTTTTTGACAGTGGTGCATTAGTGCAGATCCAACTCCTCCCTCCCACCTTCCTAACACTGAAAAATCACATTTTAAATCCCCAAACCGTATCTGTGTGCTGGAAAGTGACTATCCCTGGCCTTAGTCACTGAAATACAAAAGGAAATCCTTGAAACACTCTCTCCAGTTATTTGTATTGTAAAGATAATTCAAACTATCAATCTTAATAGCTTTTACACACCCTTTAAATTATAGCAGAAATCTTCTATTTGCTTGGATAGTCATTATTGGTTTAAATTTTCATTGTGTTTTGGTTTTAACACAGGTTGTCACACCTCCCATGTAGCTGTGGGAAAAACGTAAAGGTGAGCAAGTGACAAAGCAATGTTCCTTTGATGGAGCTTGTATGACAGAACTTCAATTCTCCTTTAATATCCATTTTTGCTGGACATGCATTACTATAATTTGTAAGGAGAAGAAGAAAAGAAAGCCTTCAACCTTTTTCTGCTGTAACTCCTGCTGTGGTACTACTTTTCTTCTCCATAGTATAGGGAGCCTGTGCCTATTGAAGATTTCCTAAACCATCTTTTCGTTATTCCTGCACACAACCTTTTAACCAGAGCAAATCATCCTGGGATTTTTACAAGGAAATAAACATTGTCAGGCAGAATGCTTCCAAAAGCACTATTTTCCTGGGTTGTTTCTGCACTTGTCCCTGGGTGTCTGGACACACAGCTGGAATTATTTGTTTCAATACTCCTTAGGATTTTTTTCCCAGGCAATTACTTCATCTGCAAATGATTGTATCTGCTGCTTAGGTGTGGGAGCCAGCAGCAAGCTCTCAGTATTCATCTGGTATTTTCTCCTACACATACATTTTAAAATGGATGAGTCCCAGAGACAGCTAAAATCATACCTGGCTTCTAATCCACTGAGCCAAGTGGGTAAACTGAAGCGAACATTCAGATCCTTCAAACCCTGCTCATAAACTTGTACGACCAAACACGAGCAGGTAACTCTCAGTTATTGAGCCTGGACATGTTCCTCCCCACTCCACTTACACACGGGGTTCAGCACAGGCACAGCTCTGCATCATGGCACACAGCAGGGCTCCCCTGAAGGGTTACAAGTTCCCACTTGGATCCCACACTCAGCAGAGAAACTGGAGGGAACCTGCAGTGTTGTGCTGGCAACAATCTGCAGCCCTGCACCAGAATGGGAAGCCCAGGTTTTCAAGCATTGTTAACCCCCTTTATCATCTCTGTGCAAGGGCTAAAATTCAGATAACAGCTCTTGCTACTTGTGTCTTACAAACATAGCCAGACCACTTCTGCAGCAAGGGAAAAGGACAAAGAAAACACTGAACAAGTTTTACAGCAATGCCTGTGTCAAAATGCTAAAATTACCAAGTCTCCCATGCTCTGTAAAGAACAACTTAACTTTCTCATTTCATGTCAGAATGGTATAGCAATCAGTGAAGCTTAAACTTAGGAAAGAATAAAACCTTTTTTTTTTTTTCTGTTTCTTTTTTCTTTTTTTTAATAAATTAAAAAATCTTCCAAAATTTGCCACTTTTCTGAAACAAGCAGAGCAGAATTTTCCTCACCACTGTTGCATTCTTGTCTGTAGAATCTAAATTCCTAGTACTGAAAAACTGACCTGGAAATTTCAACTAAATGGAGTCTCACCAAATACTTTCATGCTTTCCTTTTGTGTCCAAAAAAGAACAATTAGGATAAATTTTCTCAGAAATCTATTTACTCTGGACTCAGGAAGCATAAGGGTGCAAAAACTAAAGA
This sequence comes from Heliangelus exortis, assembly GCF_036169615.1. Classification (NCBI taxonomy): domain Eukaryota; kingdom Metazoa; phylum Chordata; class Aves; order Apodiformes; family Trochilidae; genus Heliangelus; species Heliangelus exortis. The sequence continues at coordinate 98,698,142 of NC_092423.1, read as the reverse complement.
CAGACCTTAGCAAACTATTTTTGAATCTCAAGAGATTTGCATTCATTGTTAATTCAGAGTCAAAGTTGAACATAGTTCTCTTTAATCCATCTTATTAATTGCCTCTGAAATAGTCAAGGTCTGGTTAATTAAAAGTAGTCCTGTACACTTATTGTAGAAGTTATTTTGGGAAAATCTTTTGTAACTGCTTTCGGATTTCATCTAAACATATTCATAGAGCAACAGGACATCATATCTGAACTGACAAGTATAAATCAAGTTTTATCCAGTGAAGCTGATTTTGTTGTATATTAAACCAAGAAGAGATAAACTAAACCCCACCTAATGAGTACAGGACTGAGAGGTGCTGTCAGACTTCTTGTCAGCTATGAGGCTTTATTCTTTCTAACATAACCAGGTCTGAGAAGACACAGTGAGAGCTTGCTGTAGAGACTGCATTTCTCTGTGCCTTGCAAGGCAAAAAGCTGTTGATGATCCACTTGACAGAGCAAACTACAGGGATGGTACTCAAAAAAGTGCTACTGGCCTCTTTCTCCTCAGACAACTACTAGCATAATTATGACAATGTCAGAGACAGAAATAAGAATATGAAGATATGTAAAAATAATCTTTATTTTGCTTGCAATGATCTCTATTAATCACTTACAGACCGGGTGTGTTTTTGTATACTGGGTGTTCAGGATATGCCTAAGACAATTGCTTTAGGAATGTCTAGCCCAAACAGACATGATGATATATTTCTGTAGCTTTCTGCACATCAAAAAACCATTACAAGAATCACATGTGCATTTCTGAGAAATAATATGCAAGATAAAAGTTAACATGGGAAGAAACACATGTTAAAAGCTACAAAGAAATTGTTTGCAGAATGGATTTTAAAGGATTATTTTCAGTTAATAAATTTTATATAGAAGTTATTATAATTGGCAAATTTAATGTTCTGGATTTCAGTTTAAGAATGGTTTTTGCTATTTGAAAAAAAATCATGTTTCACTTAGAGATGGGATGAGATAGGCTGGGATAGGTTAGGATGGGAAAGCATGCTGCAGAAAGGAAGCACTGACTTTAAAATAATGTTGCATTTTTCAGTAAATGGAACACAAGCATAAAAAACTTTACAAATTAAATAAAGATGCAAAATTCTTGCTTTGACATGAAACAGCTATCCACGCATCTTTAAAAGGAAAGATTTACTCTAAAAAGTCAGTGAAAATGTTTGTGTTGGTATTCAAGATAAAAATCTGTTCTTAACAATTTCTGAATTCAGCATCTGAAGAACGTAAATCATAGAGAAGCAATGAACTTTAAAAAATAAGAAAGAGTTCTCCCATGGTGATTCAGTTATTTTTTCTCATACTTTGTACTGTTTGGACTGAAACAAACAGTAAAACAGTTGGTTTAACTTTGCCAGTTAAATTCTTATTCCCTGTCATCTGCATTGTGGATTCTAGAGAGAGGATAAAGGAAAGAATTCATTTCTAATTAAACTATCTCAACAGCAAGACAGAGCACAATAGAAAGCAGACAATGTACATGGTAAGTAATTTTAATTATGAGTGCTGGGAAAAAATAAAATCACTGAGATTTAATTTTCTTATATTCTATTTAAAGAGAGAAATAGACTTTTAAATTACTTTTTTAAGGTACCTGACAGCGTCTGTATTACAATCAGTTATGATTATAGATAGGAGCTGCAGGAAAATGTGTAATTTTAAAATAGGCTTTACACTTTAAGTGGAGAAAATGGAAAAAATACTTTAATTATTATGGGGTTTCCATTTGCTATATTAATGGATTTAGCATATTTAACATTGCTTCTGTTATTGTGTTCTTTCATTTCTACTTTTTCTTCTCATAATACCTAGCATTATGTTTAATTACACAGAATTTTCTCATAGCATAAACTCAAATAAAGTTCCTTGCTTGCATGATGATTGTATAACATCTTGCTATACCAGCATTCACTAATCATTTAAGTGGAGAGCTGGCTGTAAGATGACCCAATATACTACAGGGACTTCAGATACAGGTAAATAATTAAAAAATTATTTACCTGTTCTGGAAAAAGATTTTTTTTGTCATCTGAGTAATAGCTCAGAGACATTCATATGAGAAAGTTAGTCCAGACATAACACCACAGTGTCTCTTACCCTTCCACTAAAGCAGATTTCCTGTTAGCTCGTGTTTGCTTTTACTTAAGATGGTTACTACACCACTGGTCAGACATCAAACATCTTGTTTGTGAGACTTTAGCTGAACCATGCCCTTGCTTTCGTAATTCAGAAAATCTTAAAGGACAAAATGAGAGACACTGTGCTGGGTCCTTCCAAATCACCCCACTTCAGAGAGAACTTTCTTCCTGTAGAAGCCTTTTCCAGATGCTTGCATTGTGGAGGATATGCCTTGAAAAGACACCACTCCTGCCAACCTCAAACATGGAAGAAATCTCGAGGAAGCTTCCAAAAAGTAGTGAGCAGCAGCAAAAATACCCAAAACCAATGAGGTTACAAAAAAAATTTAATTTAAAATTAATTCTTATTTAGCTCTGAGTATTGTGTGCACATTTAAAGTCTAATTTATTCATGTTTTTCTTCCCTAAGCTGGGGTTTTGAAATTCTTTATCAATAAATCAAGGCCAAAATTCTTGTGTAATCATACGACTACAGTTGTTGGGATGGAGTAGGAAAAACAGCATTGAACCTTGCAACAAAATCAGAAAAGCTGGCAGACCAATACAGCCTCTTTTTCGGCTATATTTTCTACTCAGATTTCCACACAGCTGACAGTAATACAGAATAAATCCACTGCCCATTGCCTGCCTTCCAAAACAACTGAGATCCCTGCCTCACCACTGATTCTAGGTGGAGATTGCTGCAGCAAGTAATTTTCCAGCACTTTTGAAATTCAATTGCCTCAAGTTTTTGAAATCTTGTCTTCAGGTTCAGCGAACAGATGGTGCAGGTCTGCCACAGTCATTAAGTCTCCATTCACTCTTTTCAATCCTTTGAGAAATGATAATATTTGATAGCAGCCTTACTTATGCAGGTGAACACAAATGATGCAGAATTAAAATAAAACACATAGAAAACGTAAGAACTGAGACACATTTTTATGGCAGATTTAAAAGGAGACCGGGGAAGTTGACATTTGATTCTTGCTTAGCCACCTATAAGTTAATAAAAGTAGCAAAAGCAAAAACCAGAGACACAAATGCATGCCACACAACTGTGGGAGATGACACATCCCACTCTGAAACTTCATCTCCCTGCATTTATTTCCCTTTCATCCTTCTCACAGCCCTTCCAGATTTGTATTTTTAATTGGAAAGGGATCCAGGCCACTGGCAGGTGCTGCAGTGTCTCTGCTCTAGTTCATAGATGTACTTGCATAGTGTAGTTCATAGTGCTTGCACAGATGTTGATCCTTGCAGATGGAAGCTGCTGCCACCACTGCATAGAACTATTTGAAACAAGGCCAGACAAGCACACAGATCCAGATCCAAAGCCAAAACACAGGATTATCATTAAAAAAAAAAAAAAAAAAAAAAAAAAGAAGAAGAAGAAAAAAGAACCTGGAAGGCTATGAGTCCCGATTTGTAACCATATCCTCTGAGGGTATGGTTAAGGTTTAGTACAGTGAAGACCAAGCAGGACCACAGAAAAAGGCATCACTTTTCACAGCAGAATGACCAAAAACTTCAGAGGATAAGCAGATATTGTTACAGGCAATACCTGGCACGAAGGTGCAGCTCCAGAAGCCATGTTCCCTCAACCAATGCAGATCTGCAGCCAGTCATCTCCCCACCTTCTCCACTGTATGAAAAAGAACTACAGATGGCCCTTGCTTTCAAAAATACTGAATTTAAATAACTTACCAAAGTTAAATAAGTGACTTCCAAGTGAAATTAATACAATAATACCACAACTGAAAGAAGTCTCTAATTGTGGTTGCCTCCAGTTGAATAAGCCCCAGAGGCAAAGTAGAACCTGGTTTTCTTTTCTTTTTTGACAATGTACTTTTAACTGAAGAGTCATTTTGAAAGAGAGTGCAGATAAACAATCCACATAGCTACCAAGTTTCAGCTATTCAAAGCCGTTTAAAGCAGCATAATAATACCATGGGACAGGGCAGGTTTGAAATCATTAAGGAGACCAAATCTTGAGAGAGAAAATTGTAGCAAGGTTGCATTATTTATAGAGTTAAACTATTCACTGGACTGAATCCAAAGTAGTTGTTATTAAGCAGTGAAACTTTGCCTGCTATGAACAAGCCATTCTGTTCTGTCTCATATCAATATTACAACAGCTGGTTTTTGTAAAACTTTTGGTAATGAGTTTTGGACCTATGTAATTCTGCTTCTGATGAACTTTTTAATTTTATCATTACAACCTTTTAGAAAGATATTAGCAAATGCACACACACAAAAAATTTCCCCCAGATATAATGACTTCAATTTCAAAGCAATTTCAAAGAAAAGAATTTGAAGTCTTATCTGCTTAGTCTACTTTGCATTTTAGTGTCTCTTATCAGCATTCTTTTTAGCTTGAAAGTGCTCCTAAAAACCTCTCTAACAATGTATTTTCCTGATTTGGAAGCTAGTCCTATAAAAATGGTACAACTTGTAGTTGGACATCAAGATCTTATAGATTATCCTGTGGGAGCATGACCTTTCCAATAATTCCCATAAGGATTTTCCATTCCAGTAATTAATGAAGAAATCTGCAAGTGCTTTCTCACTCTAGACACTGAGAGAATTAAAATATAGTGCTGTAACATTTCATTTAAGTTGGATAAATTAATTTTCTTCAGACAATGGCATTATGCACTATATCAGAGCCTTTGGAGTACAACACAGAAAAAGTAATTGGAAAAGCATGGGAAGAAAGAAGGGGTGATGATGAAAAAAGACCTGTGAGTCCTGGTTGACAACAGGATGACCATGAGCCAGCCATGTGCCCTTCTGGCAAAAATGGTCAACAGCATCCTGGCATCCATCAGGAGCATGGCAAGTGGGTCAAGTGAGGGTATCCTTCCCATCTATTCTGCCCTGGTGAGGCCACATCTGGAGTATTGTGTCCAGTTCTTGACACAGTCCAGAAGAAGTTTCAAGAAGGACAGGGGACTGCTGGAATGGGTACCACAAGGGGCTACAAAGTTGGTTAGGGGACAAAGACATCTCTCTGTTGAGGAAAGGCTGAGGGACTTGAGTCTTTTTAGTCTGGAGAAAAGAAGACTGAGGGGGGAGTTATCAATGCTTACAAATACTTAAAGGGTTGGTGTCAGGGGAATGTGTTCAGTCTTTTTTCAGTGGTGACAAGTGACAGAAGAAGAGGTAATCAGCACAAAATTGAACATAAGAAATTCCATCTAAACATGAGGAGGAACTTCTTTAATTTGAGAGTAGCATAGCACTGGGAGAGGCTGCCCAGAGATGTGATGGAGTTTCCATCTCTGAAGACATTCAAAACCTTCCTGAGAATCATTCTGTGCAACCTGCTCTAGGTGAACCTGCCCTGGCAGGGGGGTTGGACTAGATGATCTCCAGAGATCCCTTCCAACCCCTAACATTCTATGATTCTGGGAGAATGACAGAAAACTTAATAGCAAAATACAGAGACTTTTCTTTCAGTTCTCAATGAGTATCTTTTGTTTATAAGAGGAAAATGCAATATTCTTCTGCATGGGTTTGTACATTAGGATATAAAATGAAGACTGAGGAGGTGAAGGTGCAATATTTAGTTTCACCAGTGCTGAAAAATAGGATACTCTGATACAGAAATGGGAAACTCATCTGAGCAGGCTTGCAAAGCAAAACAAAGGGCATATATTACTATACCCTATTATATTATAACATATCCCATTAGTAAGCAGCATTTAGAGCAGGGTCAGGTCCTGATGGACCTCCATTTGACCTCCAAACTTTCTGGAGGTCTCATAACATATCTGCAAGGAAAATTTTATGGATCCCCAACAGGATCCTTCAGAAATCAGAGGGCAGATTTCCTAGTAGGAAGCATCAAGCCGTAACCTTGCTACCCATTCTCATCATGCTACAGCTGGCAACTGCAGACATTTTTACCTCTGAAGAAGGGGAGTTCTGAGAAATCATTATCCCATGAAGGATTGATTTTGCAGTCACACAATGTAGGATGGAATGAAAATAGAAGAAAAATGCTTCATTTATATTAACTAAAATGCAGTGGGAGGAAAGGTGAAATTTGTGAATTAAAACAAAGGGGCCATTACCATTCAGTACTAAACCTCCAGTTCTCTTTGAGAGGAGCGCTGAAAATAAAACAATTTGCTTAATACAGACAAATAACTAACTGCACAGAAGAGAAATCAAGCACCTGTTGAGCTGCAGATACCTCAAAAAACAGAATACTGGAAGTTGTCTTCCTGTAAATATATATACATTCATCATTTTGAACGTTATATATTTGCTATAGATACATGTCAGCAAAGAGGACAGAATAAAGTGACATTATCAAATGTCCAGTCTATTTGATAACTCACTTTCTTTAAAAATAACTTGATGGATTAGGTAAACTATGGATTAAAATGTCCACACATGGTACACCTACAAACAACCACTTTCATTATAGGTGTCTGAGTAGAGAGCGAAAAAAGCATATTTTTCTCAGTTTCTATTCTCTGTTCTTAATGCTTGAGGGAATTTTGAGGGAATATGTGAATGTAATGGCATTTTTCTACAGAAAAGCAAATTCTGAGCAAATCCTTTAAATAAGGACCAGTCACGCACACAAAGGGAAACGAGTGACCTCTATCTCGGGTGATGATTCCCCTCCACTGGATGTAATTAGTATGACTCAGTAATCATCAAGGGAGCACTAATGAGAGACAAGTGAGGAGCATACCAAGTAGACTTCTTCAGAGTATGATGCTAAGATTTCTGACAATTTAAGTAGCTTTCTGCATCACACCACAAATTAGTCTTTCCTCAAACAGATCCTTGAGGACTGCTTTTCACAGGGAGAGGGAAAGAAAGGAAGAAAGTGATAACCCCCAGCAAATTATTTGTAGTTGAGTCACTTGCCAGTTTGGATTCAGCTAATAGAAATATTTTCTGAGTGTTATTTATTTTTCAGGAGAAATGGGATACCATAGAATAACTTCACTAAATGTTTGACATATACAAGTGAAATGTTCACTCTGTATCAGGAAATATCTCGTTCATGCAACACATATTTCCCAGAAGGCATTATGAAAAGCTTTTCTAGCATAATTAGCATAATTGAATAAAAGAATAAGGATCTGGTTTCATGTACACAGTCTTCTGATTAAAAGCGGAAGCTGGAATATGTTTTTCGGAGAGCATAGAATTATTTCCCAAGGAGGATACTCCACAGCAGAAAGTACCAGAAAAACCACATGAAAAAGAACCCACTCTGGGAAACACAAGTGTTTTGGAATGAACGCATCAATTCTTTCATGTACTTTCTTCTTAACTGGGGCCACTACTGAAATTCTTTTTAATCACTGCTCAGATGAGATAATTAGTGGAAAAGACACTCAACCTAAAATGACCCAAGCTATTGCACAGAGACCAAAGGACAGGACTGAGGAAAATGAAACCTATCTGTTTCTGCTGCTCTGTTATGTTTCAGTCTTTTTCGCTCAATTTCTTTGAGTAAAATTTGAATCTAAATCACAAGATGATTCTCTGTGTGAAGAACTTCTCATCCATACTTAAAGGGCAGGCACAGTTGCATCAGAAGCTCAGCCACCTCTATCAGCATGCTGGGCAAAATGCCACCTGAACCCTGGGCTTCGGGATGCCCCAGTTCACCAGAGGTCATCGTGCTGGAGGTTGGATAATATCAAAGGGCAGGATGAAGAAAATAGCTGCCACTGGCAAAAGATGGAGGGGGAAAGGTGACAGATGAGCAATACAACAAAAGCCAAGAAATACTAAAACAAAAGTTCTCACCAGTTTCCTTTTGTTACAAAGGATTTTTATGACCTCCAAGATGTGGCTGTCTACTCCTTGCTCCTATCGGGAGGCCTGTCCTGACTTCTCTGACTGACACAGCTATTGAGAAGGAGGCTTGAGAATTTTCTCTTCCCTGAAAAAAACAATTCTTCCCACCTCCATCTAATCTAATTGATTTTGAAGGGATAAAATAGGATTGTCAATAAGAGTGAAAAATCCAGTACTGTTCACTAAACAGCCTCAGTGTTTCTTCTCTCACAATATGGGACTGGCTTTGCAATACTTCTTTCTTCCAGGGTCAAACTCTCTGCTTCTGTGTTATAAAGCATGGGAAACAAGGGTTTGCTGGGTCACAATTCTACTGCTACTTCTTCTCTGACTGCAGACACATGGCTTGAAAACAATTGACCAGGACCAAAGCACAAATATACCAAACCCTGTGTGCAGAATACACAGAAAGCTACACAGGTATCTTTCCAACAGATACAGCACTGACTATATTTTGGCTCCATTGTGCTTTCCAGGAATGGCTGCTATATATGTGCAGGATTGCATAAACGTCAAGCTTGGGATTTTAACATCTTCATGTTCTTTGTTTTTTTTCCTTTTTTACAGAAATTATTAGAAATTTATGACTTACTTTGCAATTAACTTTGACCTAAGTCCTTGACAGTTACTTAGGTATTGAAATGTCTCAGTAACAAAAGCAAAGCTCAAGGTAATGAGGCTCTGTTACCTATCTTACTTTTAAGCACATCTTTCTCTACCACAGCTGTGTCCACATATGTCTGACTGTGTTTTGGAATAAGCTAAAATAAGCTAATCTCCACGTTCCCACACAGTGGGAACGTTCCCTCAGTGCTCTTTTATTACAGTGTATAGCATTGGGGTGTGTGTGTGTGTGTGTGAAATTGCATGATGCAAAGTATTCCAGGGAACTGTATACACTCCATAATTATTTTGCAGCCCACTGTACAGTGTCTAATTGGATTCTAGGGCTTATAAGGGATAAATGAAACAATTCCCTCACTTAAATCTTCTAGTATCTCCTAAACCATCTACTTCAACAGGGCAGTCCAGGTTTTAGGTAGCATTAAAACAACATGTGGAAGATACTATTAGATGTTATAATCTTGTCATTTTTTCCATCAGCAGTTTTATAGGAGCCATGAGTCCAGCTGATTGCAGGTGAGTTGGGAGACTTCAAAAGTGAGATAGAAGAGGAAGATAAGGCCAAGTAACTTTTTGTCAGAGCAGAATTGTACAGAGGAACATCACATCTGGTTTCAGCTTGGACACAATAGTAACAGAGACCTGGCATGACCTGCAGTGAATGCAGTGTCTGATGACAAAGTAATTATTCTAGAAACCAGTGCAAACACACATTGAGCAACAGAACCTGAAGACAAACGTCAACAGTTTCCTTAGCAGTGTCATTAGCAGGGTGAAGAAAATGGCCATTACAATTTGGAAGTCCACTGTCACAGGCTTTAGTGTACTAGAACAAGCCTCAAGCTATTCTCCTGGAGGCAGGTAACATTTGTATGATATTAAATTGCATCAAAGTGCTGTCCAAGTATACAGTAAAGGTGTTCAGAACTACTTCTCTTACCTCTCTCCATGATAGCTATAGGAAACTCAGCCTCTGAATTTGATTATCTGAATTACATTTCAAGATATCTGATGTATCTCTTACCTACTCTTTCTCTTGCACCAAGTCACAAATCCTTCAGTGTTTCTGGTTGTTTTAACTCTCAGTTGACAGCTGTGGAAAGTTCTTGAATGGTAAGTGTAATGAATAATGACAGAACTGCTTGATGGCAGTGAAAGAGAATTTTGGCCTCACAACTTCATTCCAAGAGTCTTAGAATAGTCTTCATTTTTCTAGATGACAGATAAGAAAGAGAAACAAAATCTACACTAGCTGAAAAATGACCTTGGGTTCAAAAGGAAACACGGAGGTCCCACTAGAAAAAGCCAATATTTTCTTCTTGAAGCATAGGTTCCACTTTGCACAGACTCTATATGTGCAAGTGAAAAAGCTTCTCCAACAGCCAGGAAAGAAAGAAACTTCATAGACATACCAGTCACATTAAAATGATGCATCTAATAATCTCCCAAAGTGATGAGAAGGGGTTCTCACACCTTAAATGCTGGCTGTACGACAAAAGCATACTGCAAAGAAGGAAATTAAGCATATTTGTGTAAATATTTATTAGTCATTGCTGGCTTGGGCTGTGTGTGGATGAGCTGAACTTCAGATTCAACACACTGGGGTGGACTTAGAATGCATGAAACAGAAGCTCAACAAGCTGAGTACACAGATGTACTTAGTACATGACAATGACATACGTAAGTCACTGTGTTCACAAACAATCCATTGAGAAAGCCTTAGAAGACACTTCCTGTTCCACAGCAGGCATTTAACAGCAGCATTAGCTAACATTCCAGGAAAGGGGGAAAAAAAGGACAGCTGACATTGCATTTCTTCATATGCTGTGGAGAATACTTAAATAGCGTCTCAAGGTTCACAGGCAGAGTTGCTGTGTTCTGTTTCAGTTCAAATTACCATCCATAAATGTAAATACTCTCCTGAAATCTCTCAGCCTTTCCCAGAAGCCCTTCTTCTGTCCCTTCTGCTTTTTGAGCACACTGATAAAATGCTCTATTAAAAGTTTGATCTTTTGCTTAATCACAAAATTAAGCATAAACCAGGAGCTAATAAATTAGAGAACAAGTTTAATCTCAAAAGACACAACTGTTCTTCCTTTCCTCTTCACTCCCCTCTTTATCTGGAGAAATCTGAGATATTGTGAAGCATCATGAAAGCCCAGAAATAGTGCCCTCTTCATAGAAAAGTCCAGTGCTAAAGGACATATCTGATTCACACCTGCTGCAAGAGATACCACCCTGGACCACTCTGCTCTAGCTAAAAGGCAACTACTCTGTACTGTTTTCTGTTTCAGGATAAGGGAAGTACTGTCTGCCTTGTTTTAACCTAAAAAAGCAAAGTTCTTCCAGTGGAACAAGGTTTCCAAATATATGAAAATCAGCTGTTTTGCTGTTACACCAGCATGCCTGAGGGTCATGATGCTTGAGGTACTTGGTAAGAAACATCATTTAGCTGTTAATCAGAAGCAACATCTATGCCACAAATTGCTTTATTCTCAATCTGTCTGGCCATACCCAATAGGAAAGGCAACTGAAGACATAAAGGGAGGAAGACGAGAGTTAGTGGACACCTTGCATTATTTTTTTCATAAGACTTTTGTTTAGTAAACAAAATTAATGGTAAATATTACCTTTCAAGATGCAGAGAGTTTTGTTCCCAGTCTCAAGGCAAACTGCCAACATTAAGCATGCAGTATAACTAAGAGCTCAAAACACTGATCAGACTGTATACCAAAGTACTTTTCCTCCCTCTTTCTTTCCTACTGTAAAAGCAGTTCTAGAAATCAACCAACACTGCCATTAACTGCATTCAATACTAATGTTTACCTCCATCTTGGGATAAGCAGCCAGCCAAACAGAAAAAATTAATTCTTCCAACAAGAGGCATGAGTAGCATACTTGGTCAGCTACATAGTTGATTTTCAAGTTTTAACAAGGAAACATTAAGAATCTGGCATTGGCAAAAAACTACATTCATAAAGAGGCACATAGAGCAACACACCAGAAATAAAAGTGTTTGGCTATCATTTGGAAGTAGTTCATGAAAGGCAGCTACTGGATTTTACTGCAGTCTCTCTCATATCTTCCAGCAGGACTCTCTCATAGATGTCTCTACCAGGATTTTTAGAACCAAAGAAACAGAGGTCTCTCCTTTGAGATATAATATGTCAGACCAGAGTCTGATGTCTGGTAGATATGTGCCCCTTCAGAAAGTAGGTGCTGGCAGAGGAAGGCAAGTTAATTGGATTCAAGATCCTGCCCCCATCAGTGCAAATCCCTTGAGACAGAACAAGGAGGCAAAATATATGGCAGAGGTACAGTCACCTTCTCTCAGTATATACAGCAGGACAACTACTTTTACCCAACTATAACTTGACTGAAGAGCTTCAGTTGTGCTCTAACTCACATTCTGCTACCATTTCTAGGATGTTTATAGGTGTTGACTGCTGTGCAGGTAGGATTCCCTTCCCAGAGGGCAAAAAAGCCCAGGACATGCCATATGGTAACTCTCAAACAGCACTGAATGGAGGTAATAATCAGGTTTGTACCCCAGCATGGAGTACAGAGAGAGATGATACAAAATGGTTTATGTGTAGTTGAGATTTTTTTAATAAGTACACAGACAACATAATCTTAGCATAGTAGTTGCACAAGGAAAAGTGGCAGCTTTGTACATAAAAGGAGCTTGTAGAGGAGTGGAGGAGCTTGTGGAGTGACAGGGAGAATGTCAAAAAGTCTCTAGCCCAGTGAACTGCAGAATCATGTGTATCCACAGCAATATAGTTATAAAAGCTTGTTCTGGAATACTTTCAAATCAAACAAAACCTAGGAACTGGCTATAATTTCTGCAATAAGAAAGATGAGGATTTTGAGTTAACATGGGGAAAAAATAAGAAATTAAGAGATCACTGCGACTAATCAGAGGAAGTGTGTAATGTGCATGGCCTACATAAAAATACATGGAAAAGCATAGCACCTTAGTAGGAATGATTCTTCTAAATTAGTCTCTTAATCTAGTGATAACCATATTTAAAATACTTCCCATGACTCATTCTTAGAGTGCATTCCAAGGTTTTTAGACATTTTAGAAACCTCATTCAGAAGTTTAGACATTAAGTAGCAGAATGTGGAAGTTTCCAGATCTCCCGAGTCTAAAGGATCAAATTTTTCCATAACAAATAAACATATCTAGCAGGAATGGCCTCCAAGGTAAGCAAAGCAGAGATACTTTGTCTTCTTAGTCAGGTTTTGAGTTTCAAGTTGGATTGAAGTCAAGAAGTTTATTATTCTTACTATTTTTATCATTGTTAACTAAAAAGCAATAAAATTAGCAGAATGGTAAAGACATAGTCAACTTTAAAGTGGTTTCCTCTCAAATCAAGATACCCTAACAGCTGAAAGGGAAAAATCTGTGCATAGGACACCAAAGACACTAGAAGGAGCAAGTCTGAACATGTTCCAAGAAATCCTTTGGCTCCAACACACAGAATTACCAGCAACAGGGTTTAAGGATAGAAGGGTAGATCTCTCTACTATAAAAGTAATTCCTTTTCATTTCTAGAAAAAAAAAAAAAAAATTAAAATGATTCTTCCAGAACCAGGAAAAGTAGTTTTCCTTTGAATCTTCCAATGTGGAAATAGAAGCACAGAGCAGATGAACTTTCATCATCAAATCCTTCTCAGGGAAAGCATTTGGACTACTATCAAGTTCTTCCCTAGACCACAGTAGCAGGATAGAAAATGTGTGTGTCTGTGCTTTATCCTCCTTTTCTTTGCTTGAAAGGGTTTTGATTAGTTATCATAGGGACTAAGTGCTAGCTCTCATTTCCTGGGGAAAAGTATGTCCTTTGTTCCATGCAGACAGAGACTAACAGCTGCAATCTACCTATTCATTTCTGCAAGTGACATCATCCTAAAAGGGTTGGTTCAGAAAGTCACCAGTGACTGACAGCTTGAGGCAATGGTCTACTCATAGCTAGATTCACCTCTGATCAAAGCTTTACTTTGTATGAAAAAACAAAAGAAAGGATTCTGAAAATGAGTAATCCTTCCTTGTGCATGCATTGGCATTTTTAAAGCTTCTTTGCTGCGGTTTTGTGATTACTATTTGCCTGCATCATCATCTTGTATTTACCACCAAGTGAAAACAGTTTGCTTCAGAAACCACAAAAGCCCCTTGATAACCCTTTCAGTGTAGCATTAGTAATGTAATCTTATGCCCTGACCATTATCCTAGGTAGTTTGTCAGCAGCACATTAACCAATTAGTCTCAATACTTTCTGCAGTGTTGCTATCTTGTATGCCATCAGTTCCTGACTTGATCACATCTGTTTTGAGTGCAAAAGAGAAGCACCACCACCTTGCCACTAACTGGACACATGTCAGTGTGCTTTTTGAGACATCATAGACAGTTCTTCCCACACAGCATCTGAAAATACAATGTTATACACAAGTAAGGCTGTAATACTTCACTGGACTCACATTTGGAGGTTTTGCTGCAACACCTTTTTCTTGCAAAATCCATTATTCATGAAGTCACAGGTTGGAAGTGACTTCTGGAGGTTTCCCTGTCCACACCACCCCCTCCTCCAAGACCTTTCTCAAGTAGGTTCAATCATCTCACTTGTATTCATCAAAAGGTGTATGAATAAAAAACAAAAAAAATCCCACTTTTTTTGCAATAACTCACCAGTTTTTGGACCAGTCTGACAAAGAAGGGAGATAGGCAGTTGGCAACACACATACTGTCTTTTCAGTTTACTGTCTCCCTGCCATTATCCGCCCAAAACCAACAAGCCTTCCACTGTCTAGACCATGAATCCAGACAGCATTATTTGTATCAATTTTACTCAAACAGGACTTTATGCTTTCTTCCAACTTGCTCCTCATAGTTTTCATCCCAGTAATGTAATTACTTCATTGTTATCCTCAAAATCATCAATGCCATTCTTCTTTGCTGTGGCAAGCCCAGGAGATTTGGCAAAAATAGATCACCCAGACTATAGCTTTGGCTTAAACTTCAGGGTTGCACATGATGTGGTTTGTGACTTTGTTTCAGCAGCTCATGTTCTGAATGCATCTCACTTGCATACGAGATCATAGGAGAAAACTAAGTTTATTTCATTCTGTTATTACCTGACCATTAGCACAGCTTGACCAGCCTGACAACTATGAACCCAACTTGTGTTTAATACGAGTGTTTCTGATGAATTTTCTGGAGAGCTTCATGCTGTATGATACCAGAAGTTCTAAAAAACCTCCAAATAAACACCCATGATATAAAACTAATATAAAATTGTTCTTAAAAAGAAAAGAAAAATAAACCAAAAAAAAAAAAACACACCAGAAAAAAGAATTTGGTTTTCAGCAGCTGACTTTGACATGTGGACAAACAAGCAGTCCAAACAGCATTGTCTGGTGGTTAGAAAACTCCTGAAGTCTTTCTTCTTTCTGTGCACCCCAACAGACAGTAAATAACATGGAAATACTGCAACTTGTCGCTCAGAAGGAACATTAATAGAAGCTGTGCCATGCACCTAGAAATCCAATTTTAGTAAATTTTTTTAAAATGTCATTAATTTGAAACCCTTAAACCCCTGTCAGATTACTTTGAAACTGATTCAGAGAGGATTGGGTCTGGTGATAGAGAAAGACAGCAGATAGAAGGATTCTTGTTTTAGCTTGATTGTTTGTGGAAATTCATATTAAAAAAATAATAAAAATAAAAATCCAAAAGATAACTCTAGGGGATATGAGACACCTTAAATTAAAAAAATAATTATGCAAATATTGTTGGTCTCATTCAGGACACAGAAGTGTATCCCATAGCTGTTCTTCATAAAAAATGAAGAGTTAAAAAAACATTTTTGAGAAGGTACATGAGAAGTATGTTCAGATTCTAATTAATTTATAAACAGAGAAGTAATTTTGCAGAACACAGACATCTAAAATATGGGGTCTGAGGTTGGAGATTTTATTGCTTTTATTGCTTATATTGCTGCTGAGATTTACTTTAAAAGTTGTGACAGCTAACACAGGTACTTCTTCCAAGGAGACTGGGCATTTGTCAACAAGCATACTGCATTCAGCTTGTTTCTGAGGACTAAAAAGGAAAACCTCAAGATACTGAAAAATTAGAACTGTCTAACCAAGAATAACGTTACTAAAGAATCACTAGAAAATGGAGCCATTAGTTGCTCTCTCCTCTACCTGCCACTGCTTTTTAAAACTTCCAAAATTCAATCTCTGCAGCAGTTTTAGAATCATAAAGTTTGAGTCACCTTTTCAACACATTAATATGCTTCAGCCTCCAGGATTTTCTCCCTGCAGAAAGCTGAAATGCTTTCACTTATTTAATCTACCTCACAGAGGATGTATATATCACTATATCACTTTATCTTTGATCAACTAGGACAATATCTCCTGAAATTGTACCACGTATGAGACTAGAATTAAAAGACTGAAATACTAGTAAATTCTATTTGACTCCCTCTGTTTACTGATGATTATGCAGTCAAATAACCAGTTTAAGTTTGTAGAAATTGCATTTAACTTTTCTGTCAGTCCCTTTTCCATAAGGATCAAAGGTGCCAATTAATGCATTTAATCATGATACCTCCTACAGCATGGACAGAACTTATGAAAAAATGCTAGTTTATGATCCTTAATGCAAAAGAGTTACTGTCCATTTTTATTACCTAACCATTAACAACGGGGGTGCTATTCTTATATACATTAACTTCTTCTCAAGCCTGAAGCAATTTCATTAAATGTATTAAGCTTCATCAGAGATTTTAATCAGTTCTGACTGAGCTAAAACTATTATGCTGATGAAGTTTCAAACTCTATACTGATGATATAAATATGAATTTACACTGAATATGTGCAATGCTTATAAATACTATGGGGATTTTTTAATTAAAATTTGCTCTCTGAGAAACAGCTTGCTATCCCTGCTCAAATCAACCAGCCATGCAACCCAGTCCTAGAGAAATAAAATGGAACACATCATATTTATTTGAATGCTTTTTGTATAAAGATAAATTAGTGCTCAACACTGATAATATTATAGAGACTATTAAGGCATAAAATTAAGGCAGTTTTCTCTTTCCAGAAAACAATCTCCTCTTCTGCTGCTTCATACTTAGGTTGTAGCTGTCTGCTTTACCTTTCAAACTGACCTTTTCTGAAGGACTGCAAGATACTTCCTAATGAATAAAGCATTACTAGGATAATTCCACATCTTAGGAACTGAGACACAATAAAGCTTTAAACAAAAAGCTGCTAGAAGACCACTCATTTCAAGTTTTTCAACTTGCTTTCAAATCAGAGATCCTTAGATCTAGTTTAAAGGAATGTTCATCACAAACAATACTAAATGAAGCTGTAGATGCTTAACACTACCAAAAGCAATTTATAAGTTTGTATTTTAGTATAATAGGCTTAAAAGGTTACATGAGAACTAAAAACAGCAGTCTTGTTTATCTTTTTTCAATTATTTAACTGATTAGGCAGGGGAAGGCAGTGTTGTAAAGAGAAAGTAAGATTCATTTAAAGTTATCTTGAGAATGGGCAGCAACTGAGTTTCTTAATGGATTCCCATGACAGAGTCATGTTGAAAGCATTAGGTGTCAGAACTATCACAGATACCACAGAATGCAACATGAATTTTTATTTATGCATAAAAAGATCACAGCTGCTGAGCATTAATAGCACAGATGGGTATTTTTATGACATCACACCTCACAAAGAAAGGTCAAGATGTTCAGTGTTTATGTAACTCCACAAAAAGAAACAGATGATTGGTTTTGCATGTTGCTAGAGAATAAAAAGCAGTGAACAGTTATAAGCACATAAATAGCTGTACCCTATTTCACATACTCAATTGTGTAATGCCATCAACAGCACTACTGATTATACTATAAGGGTGGTGGTTGACTGGAAGAGGTTACCTGGAGAGGTTTTGGATTCTCCACCCTTGGAGATAAGCAAAGCCCAACTAGAGGAGGACTTGAGCAAGCTATCCTAATCAGAGAATGGGTGTTGGACTAGATATGATTCTTCCAACCCCAATAATCCTTCTTTACAAGGATAAAATTGAAAGAAAAGTAATACTTTATTATCTCTAGGTAAAGGTACTTATGGTTTCTGGTCATAGTAGAGGTATCTGTCAACTCTGCATCCTTTGGGTATCTTATACGGCAAGGTCTGTTTCGGACATTTCTTTAGAGAGCTGCACAGATCATTACTTGGCTCAGAAAGTTAAAGTCATAAGTAGAAAAGAGGAGAATTTATAGAAAAGGAAAAATATGAAGAACAATATCATGGTTAACACTAGGCCAGTGAAGGAATGAATGACAGATGCTTTCTATTAACCCCTCTGCCTTCCCCTATAAGGAAAGAAGAGAGAATACAGGAGAGAAACTTATGGACTAGAAACTGAACTACACAGCTTTAATGAAGCAGTGATGAAGAGGAAAATGATGAAATATATACAAATATATAAAAAAGAAACATCACATTCCTCCCCCCTCCCCCAATAATGCTCACATCACCACTCAGACTGCCAAGGCAGGCCCTGGAAAAGTCCCTGGAGCCAGCAGCAGACAGGAGCTGGATGCAGGAACACATGGATTCAGGAATGCTCTGAAAGCTATGAAAGGCAGAGCAATGAACAGAATCCTCTCAGTACACCCAGCACAGGCAAAGAGAGCTTGACCCTTTTCGTCCCTCAAATTTATACAGAGTAGGATGCATACAGGGTGGAAAACTTTGTTAGGTCACTTTTGGTTATCTGTCTGGCTTTCTCCTCCACAAAGGAGGGTTGCATGTGTGACCCCTTTACTCCCATTTATTTCCAGAGTGTGAGATGTTTTGCACAACCATGCAGTGGCCTTGGTTCTGCACACCATTCTTCGGTAGTAACTATAATCATCAAGTGTTATCAGTCCTAGAAGTAGACACTGACTGAAACAAATACTGTTAATTTCAGCAAATACAGCTGCTTAAAGAGGTTTAACTGAAAAATAAAATTATAAGAAAATTGCTTCTGGCCTGGCTCAAACCAAGACAACCCAAAACTTAATTTCCCTCCCAGTCAGCATCGATGCATGGCCACAGCTCTCACTTACATCAGATAAAGGGTCACAGAGAAAAAGATGTCTCTAAATTTTATCAGAAAGGATAGGCCTCAACCAGAACACTTGATCCCTTAAACCAGGGATAAGGATCCTTTTTTGGATCCTTAAAAAAAAGGATCCAACTGTGCCCCTTTTTCTAGAAAAAAATCTATTCCAGGTCTGAAAAAGCACCAAAGTGAAGCTCTGGAGTAGCAATTCATATCCTGGGGGTGTCTCTAACCATTTTATTCTTCACATAGTGGATGCTTTCCAGAAACTATTAAAAAAACTCATATTTCATTTCACTTTTCCTCTAATAAATATTGTCTCCAAAACAAATTTCTCTCCCAACATTGCAGAAGCATGGGAAAAAAAAAAAAACAAAAAAAAAACATTCCCAGAACTCATGTGCAATAGCATTCTAGATGTTTCCTTCATGAATTTTTCCATACCCCATGTGGCAAGGGGTGCTTATACTCCCTCCTTAGAAGTCACGGCATAATGTAAAACAAATGGAATGAAATAAGAGGATGAAACAACCTGCACCCTCAATATTATTTGTGGCTGCTTCTGGTACCATTCATTGACTGCAGCCAAATGAGTTCACCATGCATCACATTATGCAGCCACTTGAATGTAAGGAAAAAATTTACTGCCAGGGCTGTTTCTCTGAAAGCCTCTGATACTTTTCTCAACTCCAGTCATCACAGCATAGACCTACTAACTTGTGAGAGACTCTTTAAAATTGAGCTCTTCTCCTGGTGCTTACGAAGGGGGAGATCGTGTAGGGTAAGAACAATAGGACTCTTATTTATATGATTTAATTAAACTCAATAGATGCTTCTTATTAAATGTGTGGGCAGTGGTTTTTTCACTATTTAAAATGTTATTAGAGGGAATCCAGTAAGTGTTTCATTATTCTAAATGCAATTAGAGAGCTTGCTTTTCTACCAATTAAATGCTGCTAAATAGTTAAGACCAGTGGTGGCTGTAATAATACTTTGCTGGTGGTGAATATATTCTCAAAAACTTTCCTGTAGATGTGTGTTGCTGTCTCCACCCACACAAAACAATGGAAATCTAAGGAAAACACTTTAAAAGCCAGAATGATATAAATTATTCATTAGCAAGATAATACCAATGAGGCAAGAACAGAAGTTGTTTATATAGTAGGAAACAGGATAAATTGTCAGTGCCTTGCATCTTTCTCCTGCATGTTCTCTTCCATACTTGGCTTGAGTTGCTGCATGGTGGTTTGCATACGGCCCGTGAAAGCCCCACCAAGGTCTTATGTTCTGATGCACAAATGCATGAGGACTCAGTAATGCAAGAAATTCTTCGTTCAGCAGCACTTTGATGGCTGGACTTTGTGAGCTTAGAGGTCTTTTCCAACCATGATTATTCTGTGAGTTTGTGATTTTAAAGTGGAAGGCTGAAACACAGGACTATAAAATAAATTATCACCACTTGTCTCATGAATCTAGGAGAGCTGGGCTTATGTAGTTTTTTCCCATGTCTCACTTTCCACACTTGGCCTTGTGCAGCTCCACAGCTTTGGGAACAGCTAGGAAAATACCCACTGAGAGTTACTGCACAAGTACAGCATTCTGTCTTTTCCTGTTCCGTGGTGCTTTGTGTTGCACAAGAGGAAATGAGTCTCAATAACATTTTATCGAGGGTTATAAAACTCTGGTCTGAATACATCCCACTATTCCCAGGGCAAGGGCTGCCTCTGGTTAGAAGGACCTTAAAGAATTTCTTTACCGAGAGGGTGATAAGACATTGGAATGGGCTGCCCCGGGAAGTGGTGGATTCTCCATCCCTGGAGATATTTAAAAAGAGACTGGATGTGGCACTCAGTGCCATGGTCTGGTAACTGCAGCGGTAGTGGATCAAGGGTTGGACTTGATGATCTCTGAGGTCCCTTCCAACCCAGCCAATTCTATGATTCTATGATTCTATGAAATGTAGAGGTGAACACTTAGCATGCCAAACCTAGAGTATCACCACATTTGCTGTGTAAAGATAAAGTTACAATTTCCAAGTACACAGCAGAGGGAGGAGATAGAGAGATCTTCTTAAAATACCCAAGAGCTAGCTAAATATTTTGAATGGGTTCTACATGTTGTAGTGAAACAAGTAGATTTAGGGTACTTGCATTCTTAATAAAGCATTGATGTGCTGACACAGACATTTTAGAAAGAATTCAACTTGGACCTGAGTTTTGTTGCTGCCTTCAGGCCCACAGAAAGCCTTCAAGACAGACACCAGTCAGTGCATAAACAGGATGTGGACTTTGTGCTTGACACATGCCTGTCCCATTCTACCAGCAGAACATCTGTGAGGCATTTCGGACATGTTACATTGTTCAACACCTACAATGAGAGGTGAAAGAAATAAGAGAATACTCTCCCAGTCTCAGCTTTGTCTTTTTTCCCTTTCCAAAATCCCTTTTGTTTTATTACCCCTGTATGCTTTGGCTGGCAACCCTAAAGCACATTTGTTTCCCACCAATACTTGTGTTTTGGTTTTTTTCTCCTTGTTTTCCTCACAGTTTTCTGTGGTTTCTTGCATAAGCATGGCATTCCAAGCACTGAGTTAAATTTTAGACTCTCCTCATTTAATTGTTTGCATGTCAAGTCTAACAGTGCAAAACCACATTAAACACAGGCATATTTGCTATTTGAAGGTATTTTTGGTCAAGACTTACAAGATGGAGTCACATGACTGTCTTTTCAATAATGAGTAACCCCTACCAGGCAGAATGATACTTTGATAGTTCTCAACTTGTCTGAGTTACTGAAAATAAGTGATCTCACCTTACCCAAAATGACCTCAAATCCCTTTTGCTTCATCTGCAAATTAAATGGGGCCCTTTCTGCCCCCCTGTGCTTTCATGAACTAAGCTTAATTGTGGAGAGGAGTAGTCTTAAAGATTACTCTCAGCTGATATAAACTTCATGCACTGCTTTCACTTACATGCAAAGTTACTCCTCCATGGTTACCCTTCCAGGTACACAGTGAGAACTTCCAGTCTGACCCACATTTCTCCCTGCTTGTTTCTAGCAAACAGATTGAGTGGTAACCATTTGGCAGGAGTGCCTCCATCAGGACCAAGGCATAGCACAGCAGGAGAGACAGACACATCTAAGAAGTTTGTCCCTTGACCCATAAAATACTCTTGGCATGTACAAGCAATACCAGATTCTCAGCGTGACAAGCCTGTTGCCATGATGTTCCAAGGAATATAGTTGGCCATGATTTTCTTGGTCTGTTGAGAATAGTCTTGGTTCCTTGAAATATGGAGCAGGACTTTGAAACAGAACTTCCTCTGCAATGGTTTTCTACAGAAATTTTAAGACTGAGTTAAAGGTAAGAATCTGCCTTCTGAAGCAGCAGGACAGGAAACAGAGGAAAAAACAAAAAGGAGAGTAACAGAGATATTTTACCCTGCACAGTTAGCAGAAGACAGAAGGATGAGATACTTAGAAGTTCTGGAGATGACATTGCAGAGCAGAGACAGGAAAGCCAGCTGAGGGTCTAGGCCTGCAAAAGTCTGGGCACTGGTGCTCTCACTTGCCAGTGCACACAAGATGCCACTAATAGTGGTGGTGGTGGACCAGAAACTTAACATGAGCTGTCAATGTGCATGTGCAGCCCAGAAAGCCAACTGGGTCCTGGGCTGCATCAAAAGAAGCACAGACATCGAGTCAAAGGAGATCATTCTGCCCCTCTACTCTGCTCTTGTGAGACCCCACCTGGAGCACTGTCTCCAGTTCTGGAGTCCCCAGCATAAGGACATAAAGCTCCTGGAACATGTCCAGAGGAGAGCCACTAAAATGATCAGAGGGGTGGAGCACCTCCCCTATGAAGACAGGATGAAGAAGTTGAGGTTGTTCAGCCTGGAGAACAGGGGGCTCCCAGGTGACCTTATAGCAGCTTTCCAGTATCTGAAGGGGGTCTACAAGAAAGCTGGGGTAGGGCTTTTTACATGGGTGTGTAGTGAGAGGACAAGAGGAAATGGTTTAAAACTTGAAGAAGGGAGATTTAGGTTAGACATTAGGAAGAAATTCTTGAATTTGAGGGTGGTGAGACACTGGAATAGGTTGCTCAGAGAAGCTGTGACTGACTCTCCCTGGAAGTGCTCAAGGCCAGGCTGGATGGGGCTTTTGAGCAACCTGGACTAATGGAAGGTGTCCCTGCCATTGCAGGGGGGTTGGAACTAGATGATCTTTAAGGTCCCTCCCAACCTTAGCCATTCTATGATTCTGTGATTCTGTGATAATTTACTGATGTGGGAGGTGCCACTGAAAAGTGGTTTGCTCAGTATTTAGCAACTGAGCAACCAGAAAACAAAATTAATGATGTAACATCTCTTTGATTCTCACTCCAGCTCTTGTATTAATCCTGACTGAGAAACCGTTGTACTTTTAGAAGTTAGCAATCCACAGAACAGTTCACTTGAGTGGGTGTAGGCCTGTGCTGTGCTGTACATACAGTATGGCTGTCAGGCCTGTGCTTTGCTGCACAAATTTGCTGCAGGATGAACCCACCCAGTTAATTATAACAGAGGAGCCTGTCAGTACCTCCCACTTGATACCAGCAGTTACACCACCTGGGTGTCCTTGCTTTATCTGAAAGTGCATCAAGAAGTTTTTATGATAATGTCCTTTAGGAACAGTTATTTCCCTGTATGGAGATTACACATTAGCTCAAAGGACCATGAAGGAGAGGTTCTCTGCCCAGACAGGGTCTGATCTGGTCTGTGCATCACACCATGGGAAAATCCACCTGGGCTCAATCTGATGCTCTGCAGGCTTGGAGAACCCAAGTGCAGAATAACAGAATCATTATGGTTGGGAAAAGCCTTTGAGACCATTGACTTCAAGCATGATATCTGAAGGCATGCAAGATTTACTTGTTATATGTATTCAGTTTCTTATTCTGTGGCATTAAAGCAGTTATTAAGACATTTCTTGGTGGGACTTTGTTACTGATATCCAGAAAGAACCCTGCACTGTCCCTCTCGGCTCTCTCTCATCTCAATGCCACTCAACTCCTTAACTCCATACATATTTTGGGACCTTCAGGCACAACCAACGAGTGATTACTAGAACTTCAAGCTACAAAGGGGTTATATTCAGTACCCTAAATACCTTTTCAGAAAAATGCTCCTTAATCCCCAGTTTACAATTCCCACAAGACCACCATGCCTATTCCTGCTGTTTGGCAAGACAAATAAGACTGGAAAAAAACTAGAGCCAGAATAGAGCACAAGCACTTGGGTTTTGATGACAACCAATGTGAAGGCTGCACCAGGGACAAAAGGAAAATAGGCCATCGGTACAAGAGAGATGGGCAATAGCCATCAGGAATAGGTTGTATCACTTGCAGAGAAAAATTTTTTTTGTAAAGTGTAAAGCACAGTCAAAACAGTGCTAATTATGTGCAGTACTGAAGAATTTCTATCACTACACAGAATTTCCATCACTACACAGAATTTCCTTTCTGGACAGAGTTAATTTTCAGGAGAACAGAGAGTGAACACATGCCATAAAGTCAATCAATACAGTTTAAGAATTTAAGAATCTGCCTGAACTCCCTAATGTATGACTAACTGTTCATAATGCTGTTGAGCCCATGTATTTTTACTTGGACTTCACTTGAACAGCAATGCTAGAAAGATCAATGTTTTAAGTACAAAGGATTGTGTTATGAAGTGAGGAATACTCTGAAAACTACATTAGGGTACATTGCTCATAGTGCATCAGCTCATTCTCAGTAGGACAACTGAACCACTAAACTGGATCACATCAATAACCTGCTCTGGTACTGCCCTCCAGCCATGACCAGAACTGGACATTTGAGATGAAGGAGTAATAACCTCCAAAGAGCACAATATTGGAAGACCATCACCAAAAATAAGTTTTTTCATGGATCTACACCATTATTTATAGCCTGCCTTGTACTCTCAATCTATTGCTATTGTCATATGTACCATAAGTAGCTGGAGATGCTCATCCATAACCTCTGCCTGAGTGGTACAGTCCCTTGGGTTAAGAGCAGGACAACAGAAGGCTGGCATCAAGGAGTGCTGCTGCCAGCTTCAGCCTTCTGCAATGAGCACAACTTATTTAGCACTTCCCATTTTACAGAGAGAATTGTTCAGTAGAGGCCAAACCACAGAGTCTAAAACACTACCATGCTAAGCATTGTTTCTCAGTGTGACATCTGAACCTCTTTTCCAAGATATTTCTTCTTTCAGTGTTCCATGACCAAGGATTTCTCCACAGGAGAAGTCCATGCAATCAGAAAAATATGAAAATTCAACTTGAACTTTTGTGGACATCAATTTTTTCTCATTTTATATTTTTGTGTTGTTTTGTTTTGTTTCTTGTAACAGAATAAAAAGAAATCCTGGCTTTAATATATCATTAGACATAGGTTGCTGACCTACATGGGCTTTTTTAATCACACTTCTAGTGCAGCTGAGCATTTTGAGCAGGTGGCTCTGTCAAATTAGTTGCCTTCCTTCAAATACAACTATGTTGGCTGAGTTCACCAGATGTCAGCAATCATTCCTTTTTTGGGGTAGATTTGCAGACTCCTGTTAAACTGTTGCTCTCAACACAGCTTTGCAGCACCATTAGCCAATGTATAAGAGCCCACAGTTTCCAGTTATATGCAAAAAATATTTTGATATTGCAAATGTTAATAAGTGAAATAGGCTCAATAGGATAGAAAAAGGGAAAAGAAATGGGATAGAAAAAGATTGATTTTTTTTCTTTCATATTTTTAAATACAGGCATAGTCAAGGCAGAGTAATTATTATCTGTTTATCTCACAATCCATGCTACAAAAATGTGTGCATTGATAAAATATCCCTTAGTCTAATCCTATTCAGAATCACATCCTACTATGAACAATTAAGATTTGGATAAAACACGATCCAAATACCATACACTCAAAATACCAAATAGAACAGGAATAACATAGCAAAAGCAAAATGAGACCATTGTATGAACATAACCAATTACATATTTTCAAGTGAAAAATTCACTGTGACTGAAGGAGACTATTCAGACTGTAGGACAATATAACTGCACTCTGTGTCTAGATCTGCTGATGATTTCTAGCATGTCTTTGGTTAAGTCATTTAAAGAAAAGAGTTTTTTAGCAGAAATTACAACCCCTCTTGTCCTTCTTCCTATCCTGCCTCCTAGTTTTCTGGAGTTACGTTCACGTTTGGAGCACTCTGAATCTTCTATAGACTGGCACACCTAAAACTTTTGATCTCTGAAAAACTTGTAACCCATTTTGATGAAAAGGTGAGAATTGGAATTACAACCCATTTCCTTGATACTAATTTAAAAAGACAGCAAAGGTTTTGACTGACAAGAAGCCAGAACTTGCCATTATGTACCCAATAGGGCAGAAGGAACAGGGAGAATAAAAGGTTTTGAAAAGCCATGTTGCAAGGAGAAATGCACACTACACAACGCTGGAAACAGTCATAAGAAGTAGTCTATAGGTATTAAAATACTTTAAACCTAGTTCAAATGGTCTGATGGCTTTCATATACTCTTAAAATCTGTGGTGTTCATTTGCCATATGATGTTTTTAGATCTAAATTGCTGTATGCAGCACATAAGAAGCAGCAAGGAGTTATATCAGTATAAAAAGAGCTTGGAGGGAGGTTGTACACACTTGTGTCAAGCAGTCCGATGGACTGGGATGTTCTCCACCATCCCCTGAGAAGCTGTTAAGTGCTTGCAGCCATACACCTGGACACCCTATACAGCCTTCATCCAGCACCAATGCATATTGCACCCCTGGGGACACAGCATTATATATCCTTCTGTTTCCCCATGTGCAGAGACTAAAAAAAGCACAGTGGTTGGACCTTCCAACCTTTCCAGTCTGCACAAGAACCAAGCATGTACGACCTACTCTTGCTCTTATTGAGCACCAGAAAAGAGAACATCATCTTCAATGATGATTTTACATTTCTCAGTCTATCACGCTGAAATACATTTTCTCCATTGCCTGGAGAGTCACTGAGTAATAAACAGGTTCCGGGTCTGTGTGTCCTGCAAATTCAGCCAGAAAGGTTAAAATATATCTTCATTTGGAGTGGCTTTACAACTAGCCTTGTGGTCAATGGCTCATTGCTTGGGCAGAGACCAGGGATGAGTGGTGTCTTTCAGAGACCCATATTGGGACAAATATTCTTTAACATCATTTTCAGAGACATGAACAGGAGGACTGAGCTCATCCTCAGCAAATTTGGCAATGACTCCAAGCTGAGTGGTGTGGTTGATGCACATGAAGGAATGGATGCCATCTGGAGGGACCTTCACAATCTCGAGGAGTGGCCCCCAATGTAGTGAAGTTCGACAAGGCCAAGTGCAAGGTCCTTCACATACCTCAGGGCAACAACAAGCAAACATAGAGGCTGGGCAGAGAATGAATTGAGAGCAGCCCTGAGGAGAAGGACCTGGGGGTACTGGTGGATGAAAGACTGAATATGAGCTGGCAATGTGCACTTGCAGCCCAGAAAGCCAATTGCATCCTAGGAAGATGAAATCCTGAGAAGAAGAGCTGCCTGCAGGCTAGGGAAGGTGATCCCCCTCTTCTACTTGGGTCTTGTGAGACCACACATGGAGTAGTGTGTTCAGCTCTGGGGTCCCCAGCACAAGAAAGTCATGGACCTGTTTATTGGACTGCTTTCAGAGGAGGGCCACAGAAATGGTGAGAGGGATGGAACACTGCCCCTCATGAGGACAGGCTGATAGAGGTTGTTTACTCTGAAGAGAAGGCTTCAGGGAGACCTTATAGGAGCCTTCAGTACATAAAGGGGGCTACAGGAAAGATAGGGAGCAACTCTTTGTCAGGAAGGACAGTGATAAGAGGAGGGGTAGCAGTTTTAAGCCAAAAGAAGGTTGATGTAGATAAGATATTAGGAAAAAAATCTTTAATGTGAGAGTGATGAGACTCAGGAACAGGTTTTCCAGAGAATTTGTGGATGCCCCAACCCTGGAAGCATTCAGAGTCAGGTTGGGTGGGGCTTTGAGCAACCTTGTGTAGTGGAAGGTGATCCTGTCAATGGTGGGGAGGTTGAAACTAAATGCTTTTTAAGATCCCTTCCAACCCAAACCATTCTATGAGTCTATCATAGCATGCAAGTTGGCAATACTGATCTTTCTGAAACATTTCCTATATTTCCCACTGAGAAGCCTGTCCTAATCCTTCTAAGAAGTTGTGGTTTTTTTTCCTTGAGCATCACACAATGGGTCAGATATTCAGGAATTAAAATGGATAAGGCACTGATGTAAATCAGTCATAGATCTTTCCCACTGAGCATGAAAAGAAAGCTGTGGTTAATCTATTCTTTCCAAGACTGTGGACCACAGAAGAACAAAACCAAAGAAGCAAAAAATACATTGTCTGTAAAACCAAGAAATATCAATTGCTAATGAGAAGGAGAGAGACTATTTGCTCAGTCTGATACATGTAAGAGGCAAAATGGTGCTCTAAACCCAAGTATTTTGGTTCAGTTGCCATCATTTATAACTGGAACATAAATGTGACCGGTTAATAGTCACAGGTAGTTAACAGATTTCTTTACTGCTATTGAAACTACCAGACTACCTCTCAAGTATATAGCTGAAATTAACAGAAACAAGGAAAAATAAAGTAATTTGAGGTGACAGCTTTCCCTCCAACTACCTGTTTGCCAGAAATTCCTGAGGCATCAAGTGAAAGAGAGATGCAAGTACACAAAAAAGTATAAAAAAAACCCCTTGTTTATAAACCAACACTTACAGAACATTTTGTACTGCTATAGGCATCCCTGATAGGGAAAGAAGAAAAGAATTTTTAAAAAAGAAATAAAATAAATTGTGCTCTAATAATTAATTCCAGACCTAGTCAACAATGGTTTCTAGAGATTTTAATATAAACGTGTTTTCACTTGGTTTATATTAGACATTCCACTCAAAATCTATTCTTAGACATCCTCAAATACCATGATTATACAGCATCATAAGTACAGGAAAAGTAGATTGGCAGATGTGATTTTAATTACTGAGTAGCTTCAGAATTCCACTAGCACAGACTGTTGTTCACAGGCAGCAGAACAACACAGGGACTTCTCAAGAAAGTCGCTACCTCTGCACGACAACAATGAATAAATTAATACAGGAAAGGTCTTTTTCAGTTTTGCTACAGCCATTTATAAGCTGGTCTGTAAGAATCTGGCCAGCCTGAAAAAACAGGGATCATCTTCTCAGCAGCCTGCAAACTATTTCTCTAAAAGAGAAGTCTGAGAAGCTAAAGTGCTTTGCACTGACAAGCCCAGCAAGGAAGTGTTCTTATTCCAGTCACAGAAAGAAATTTGGACCAGACAAAAATGAGGCTGGATAAGTCACAGACACTCCCTAACAGATGAAGGAATTTCCTTCTCTATGGATTATGGGATACCAGTTTAGTTATCCAGTAATTGCAATAAATATGGATTTAGAACATCTACTCTTTTTTTTTTCCCAGTCAGTGAAGACATTGCTCACTGTAGATTCTCCTCCCTATTAACTCAGACTTAATGGCACATAAGGTACCTGAGTTCCTTCACTAATTCCCAGAGAGCTAATAGTAGCTTTATGGGAGAGCAGCCTGTCCAAGAGAAAATATTGTTATTTGAAGCCAAAAACTCCACCTTCTTTCTGTGAATGGTTTCTCTCCTTACTTCAGAAGTTTCAGGTTTCTGGAGCATTTTAATTCTTCTCCTTTTCTGTTACACAGATGTCCCATTTATTTTAATGAAGGAAAGGAAGAGCTCCTGAGCTAAAGAGTTAAGCTTCCAAGCTCATTTACATAATTTTGTTTCAATAAAATTCAGGCAAACCTGATACCACAATATCTTTTCTCCTGTTCTGTCCCTTCCCTCAGACTGAACAGGCCACCTTTGAGCAAATCCCTTTTGTAACTCCCTAGAAACATCTTTCTGGGATGGAGTTTTTCAGATCCTTGCAGTTCAGTTATAAACAAATTCTAAACGTATACCAAACATATACCAACCTATACAAAAGTATACATTTATCTCTCCATTGTGGTCTACAGTTCCTGTAACTATATTACCTGGGCCCCTGCTAGTGTTGAGCAGCACTCCATAATTCCATATTTCCATGGCATTTTCTCCAGACTAGCCTTAAGATGCAATCCTTCTGCTAACATCAGACCCACGTCTGTAATTTTCTAGTGAAGCTGAAATCATGTGAACATGTGCAAAAATTAGGTGAATTTCAGGTTTATGTCTGAAATCAGGATCTGACTGATCTCAAAGATAGAAAATCAATGCAGGAACAGCC